>NC_044406.1:99822118-101022118 GCF_006542625.1 Nomascus leucogenys | reverse complement strand
TTTCAGGACTGCTGTGGGGGTTCTTTAAAATTTTACATTTTATACTTTTTGAACGTCCCTTATGAAGTTTTTTTTTTTTTTTTCCCCTCTGGAAAGCTGTTGATAGCATCAAGAACTCTTGTCAATACATATTAAAGAAAGTTACCTTTGCCATCATCTTAAATGGTGAGTAGTTGAATAAAACAGAACAATTGGCTATTCTGAAAAAGGGTACATTTTAATGCAGCCATTTTGATGCAACTGTCTTGATGTAAAATCACTGTTTTCTTATTTCTTTTATTTTTGATCATTAATAATATGTGCAGCAGACGTTCCCAACCTTATTCCATCCCTATCCTCTTTCAAATTTTGATAGACTTCAACTTTTCACTTCTTTAATCTAATGCGTATATATTAATGTTATACTAAAAATTTCTGTTAAAATTTTACCGTCAAAAACGATTTAGCCTATACCATCGTATCAGTTCTTCCTCCAAAACTATCACTCTAAAAACATTTTGTGGTATTAAATATTTGTATATGATTATGAGAACAATCAGAAATTTAATTGAGAGTTCCCTATGCAGTCTGGAGTCAAAAATAAGGAATCCAATTTAAATTCACCTTGTTTAACTTGTAATATACTTACCCAATCAAATAATCATGCTCTAGACATCTATAGAATGTAGAGTGTTCCATTATCTGGATCTGCGTTTTTCGGCATTTATAACTGTTACTCCCTTTTGAGAAACAAAATTCTCTGCTCCTTGCCTCTCCTGCTGAGATTTTTAAGTGCATCCATTGAGAGTATTTTGAAGAGCTAGCTATGTTTTCTAAAATTTATCATAGGAAACAACAGCTAGATTTCCTACACCCCAATCATGGATATAAGAGTTTGTCACTGAAAGTAGGCTGGGCTAGGTGGTTCACGCATGTAATCCCAGCACTTTGCAAGGTCGAGGTGGGCGGATCACCTGAGGTCAGGAGTTTGAGACCAGCTTGCCCAACATGGTGAAATCCTGTCTCTACTAAAAATACAAAAATTAGCCTGGTGTGGTGGCATGCACCTGTAATCCCAGCAACCCAGGAGGCTAAGGCAGGAGAATCACTTGAACCCAGGAGGCGGAGGTTGCAGTGAGCCGAGATTGCACCACTGCACTCCAGCCTGGGCAACGGAGTGAGACTCCATCTCAAAAAAAAGGAAAAAAAAAACAAGAGTTAGTCATTGAAGAAGAAAATTGAACTTCACTAACCTAATTGTCCCAATTTATACTATCATACTTGATACTTATTTACTATAAATCTGGGGTGGTGGTTAACAGTTTGGTAAGGGGTCTGCATCATACATTACTTAGTAATAAAATAAGCCGAGTTTTTTTTTTCAGGTTGCATTAGAATGCCGTTTACCAATTACATAATATTATTTTTCAAACATGTTAGGCCCTTAATGGCGTATGTTTTACTAGTTCAGGGGTAGGTCTACACTAGCAAAATAATTGGAATCACCTTAATATAATAGTTGAATATTATTTCAAAATAAGAGTCTTGAGGCACACTTATGTGTATACTCACAGTTGTTTTTGAAGGATGGCGTCAGTTGGCCTATGTTATAGATGCTCGCGGGTATTAGCTGATAACCCTACAAGCAAACATTGAGAAAAATGCAGTAAGAACTCCATAAGTAAGGTGCTACGCAGAGTACGTATACCATTCACATATAATGAATGACTGAAAAGCGGTAAGACTGATACCTATAAGCTTCAGAAGAAAGAAGTTTCATTTATATAAAATGAATTTAAAACAACAAAATATTAGTACAGCAGGTATGTAAGAGGCGTTTGAACCAGAGCAACCCCATCGTGAATAGAGGCTGGGTAAAATGAGGCTGAGACCTACTGGGCTGCATTCCCAGACAGTTGAGGCATTCTAAGTCACAGGATGAGATAGGAGGTCAGCACAAGATACAGATCATAAAGACCTTGTTAATAAAACAGGTTGCAGTACAGAACCCAGCTAAAACCCACCAAAACCAAGATGGCCATGAGAGTGACCTCTGGTCGTCCTCACTGCTACACTCCCACCAGCGCCATGACAGTTTACAAATGCCATGGCAACATCAGGAAGTAACCTTACATGGTCTAAAAAGGGGAGGCATGAATAATCCACCCCTTGTTTAGCATATCATCAATAAATAACTACAAAAATGGGCAACCAGGGCAGGGCGCAGTGGCTCATGCCTGTAATCCCAGCACTTTGGGAGTCCAAGGTGGGCGGATCACTTGAGGTCAGAGGTTCAAGACGAGCCTGGCCAACATGATCAAACCCTGTCTCTACTAAAAAATACAAAAATTAGCCAGGCATGGTGGCGGGCACCTGTAATCCCAGCTACTTGGGAGGCTGAGGCAGGGAGAATTGCTTGAACCCGGGAGGCGGAAGTTGCAGTGAGCCGAGATCGGCCGCTGCACTCCAGCCTGGGTGACAGAGCAAGACTCTGTCTCAAAAAAACAATAAATAAATAAAATAAAAAAATAAAAAAACAATCAGCAGCCCTCGGGGCTGCTCTATGAAGTAGCCATTCTTTTATTCCTTTACTTTCCTAATAACCTTGCTTTCACTTTACAGACTCGCCCTGAATTTTTTCTTGTGCAAGATCCAACCCTCTCTTGGGGACTGGATCTGGACCCCATTCCTATAGCAGGTAAGCCAGTGTTCGTCCTTCTGCTAAAGACGAAATTAAATATTAGTTAAGAATTCTAAATGAATCAGCAAAATTCTAAGTCAAATGTCAAGTTGAAACATTTCACATAGAACAATTACAGAGCAAGAGTAAACAGTATTTCATCCACAGATACTAAAACAATATTAGACTCTGGAAGAGGAAACAACATTTGAAAATCACCATTTCTGTATCAATTATTGTAAGAGCATCAGTTGCCAATATTTATTCTGGAATGCAAAAACAAGACTGAAATAAATATTAGCCAGCTATATTTTTGCAGTAGGACCAATAAATTCGGCGCAAGGACGTTAATATTTGACATGTTTTAAACATCAAAAATTTCCCCAAACACATAAAGCATGACCAAAAAAAGTTTTAAATGCAGGGATTATTTTTAAAAATATAAAGCTAACTCTTGCACTCAGCCTAGTAAGTAAAATGGAGTGATGTAAAGATCATTAAAGTTATGAGAAATACATAGGAAATGTTAATTATTATATTGAGGATAAGATCTTTTGTTAGCTCATAAATTTATCAACATATGTTAACATATTTGAAGTATAATATAAAATATTCAATAAATGTTATAGCTGCATTTAAATAATTTAATGTGACTACCCCTTACATCATGCAAGATACAATGTATTACACCAACAAATCATATTTTTCATTCCTTATGAAAGTAAAAAATAGTTCTAACCTCAAATAAGTGAAAAATAACTTGGATTAAAACTTTGGGCCAGGTGCAGTGGCTCATGCCTGTAATCCCAGCACTTTGGGAGGCCAAGGTGGGAGAATCATGAGGTCAGGAGATCGAGACCATCCTGGCTAACACGGTGAAACCCCGTCTCTACTAAAAATACAAAAAAATAGCCGGGCGTGGTGGCGGGCGCCTATAGTCTCAGCTATTCGGGAGGCTGAGGCAGGAGAATGGCGTGAACCCAGGAGGCGGAGTTTGCAGCGAGCCGAGATGGCACCACTGCACTCCAGCCTGGGCGACAGAGCGAGACTCCATCTCAAAAAAAAAACAAAAAACAAAAAACACAACTTTGCTGTTTTAATCTACATTTCAGAAAATACATTTAGTATTTATAAATTTGAACCAACGTTTTTTGCCTCTTTCACAGCACAGATTTGTTGAAATGACTATGCAAGAACACATGATCACATTAACCTTAAATTTTCATGAAACAGTAGGAGACTTATAGTAAATAAAAATAATTACCTGGGAAAAAGGAAGATAAAATGATTCTACGTAATACGTACAAAATTAATAGCAATCTTGGAGCAATGATGAGACTCCATGCTTGGTGAAGAAGCTGGTGGCCAAGTTATTATTCTATACAATAAGAATTATACATCGCATCGCAGAAACGCCTGAGATCATCTCAGTACACATTAATGACCTGTTACACCCGTCGAAGCTCCCACTTAACTTCACCTAACTGTTCAAGTTCCCTGGGAGGGAATGAAAAGGTTGTGGACCGAGAACTGCTAAGAACAGAATTACGGCCCCCTAGTGGCGAATTGTGACTATTGCAGTCAGAAAAATGTGTGCTGTGATTATAATTATGCCATTTATTCACGAAGAATTTTGCGGTTTTTTTCCCCTTTAGGGGAAGATTGAGATATTTTGCAACAAAACATTACCGCTCCGTCATTAAAAATTATCCAATCAGATATTCTTTAAAAAAAGTTTCTCCAAGACCTATCAACTGAAAATGTTTTCTGAGGTCTCTAACGTTTTAGTGTCGAATTCTAAAATTTTAATTAGTTTTGCAAAAATATGAAGTACTTTGAGTGAAGTCAAATTTTTTTCTCTTTAGGCTCACTTGCTTCTTCCCTTCCTCCTGATCACGACATTCTTTATATTAACATTTTGCATCTATCATACACGCTCCAATTTGTTTCCTCTCAGCTAATTATACGTAAATTTGAGATACATTTTATTATTAACGCTCTATCATTTCAAGTTTCTCTCTATCCTACCAAAGTATTATTTTTTAAATTTCCACAGTGACTGATTTTTTTCCCTTTGTAGGCGAGTGACTCTAGATAGAAAACATAGATGTGCCTGACCATAACCTTGCTATACATATTAATCCAAACACCATGCCATTCCATTCTACAAAAATTGTGCATAGAATATTTTTAAATTGCACATGTGCAATTCTATTACCTCTGACACTATTTATAACTGATTTATGAGGTGACATTAAGTGTGATTTTGTGATTATTCAAGACAGACTTTATCCTACTTTTCCTACAAAAATTATTGCTATTTTGTTTTCAGCCCACCCTGAGAAAAGATAACATAAAACAGTAGTTTCAATTCAAAATTATGCTTTAAAAGTCATAAAAACCCTGTGAAGATTTAATAGATAAGTCTGCTGCCTTATTTCTCCTTCAGTTGAAATAATACAGAAAAAGTAGGCATTTAAAGTGGAATGTCTATCAAAGAAATGCCCACATTACCGTGCATTAAAATGCCAGTAGTCAATCCTGAGCAGGATGAGGAAATGCAGTCATTACAAAGAGCTTAATGCACTCTTTTCAATATTCATGGATATTCATGCTCATTTAAAAAGAAGGGGGTTGTCTTCCATTCAGTATTAAAGCAGGGCCACAGAGGGACTGAATGGTACCCTTTACTGCCTACTTTGACTTTTTAAGGAATCTACCTTAATGAGTATAATTTACATATACTAAAATGTGCATATTTTAAATGTAGAGTTTGACCAGTTTTGATGAATGTTTACACCCGTGTAATTGCCACTCTGATGAAAACATAAAACAATTCCATCCTCCTGCTTCTTTGTAGTCACCACCTTCCAAGCTCCAGGCAACTACTTTTTGACTTCTATCACTGTAGGTTATTTTTGCCAGTTCAGGAAGTTTATGTAAATGGAACCATACAGTATGCTCTGCTCGTTTTCTATATCTTCCACCCTTTCTTTGTTCAAAATGATATTTTCTTCTTTCACTGAGTCTTATTTATAGACTAAAGCATACATACATATCCCCTTGCCTCATCCTCTTTATTTATTAATTTAAATTTTCTTAACTTTCCCTTCAAGTTATCGTGTATTATTTAAAACTTCAATCTTTGTCTAACACGATACTGTCCTTTAAACTCACTGTGTCACGTCAAATAGAGCAATGGAGTGGATGCTTGGAACAATGGTCAGAAGTCCAACCGAACGTGGTCAACCAAAAGAGCAATTACAACAGAAAAAAACCATAGGGGAAATCTTTTAAATACAAAATGGTGTATCGCCCATCACTTCACATTTAGCACAATGCAGATAACGAAAACAATTATATTCTAGTGTGTAAAGAGCATATATATTTCAGAAAAATATTAAAATATGTATTTGATGATGTAATTAATAGGATCTATTTTCGTATTTTATTAGGTGTTATGAAATGTATTGTTTAATGGGAAGTATATTAAATAATACATATCAGATTTATTGTTTTAATGGGAAGCATATTAAATACTAATAAAAAAATCAGATTTTATGTAGAAAGCCCCAGTTTCTGTATTCCGATTTTATGTACTGTTTTTTTATTAGTGATGTTAGTGGCCAAAATACATACCAACTGAAAGTTCCTGCTAATGTGTTATGCCACACCACTATTGCAAGAGAAGTATTCAGAGCTAATTAGAATGACAGGCAATTTTATTTCATAAAAATCCTCTGAATAAGTGTAATTTTAAAGAAGTGTCTTGCATATTAGAGATTTAGAAAAGAAACAGATGGCACACTTCAATCAACTGCTTCTTATGACATTCAACTGCAAATACCATGTACACAAAAGTTTTTTTGAGGTAAATACCTCTTCTCTGGAAAGGATAGTTTTGTTTGGCAAATCTTGATTGGACAGAATGGAAAAAAAATGAAAGAAATGGACTAGAAATTTAACTTTCCTGAGTTTGAAACTTAGTTTTTCTGAATCAATTTATTGTTAAGAGGAGTATTTGGAGAATGACTTCCTTTTTATTTATTTTGCAATACTAAAATAAAATTGAATAGCAAAAGTAAGGATGACAGAAGCTCAGACACAAAATTTTATTACTTTCATTTCAGAAGTGTGAAAAAATTAAGAACTTAGCCAAATAAATCAAGACCCTATTGCCTAAATCTAACAACAAATTTTATTTTGTTTGCCAACCCTTCTTAATCTCAAACAACTTCTCTGACATTCCCAGCAAGTACATCCATTAAAAGTTTGCAGGTTCTCAGAATAAGCAAATCTACAGAGATAAAAAGAGGATTTCTGGTTGCCTAGTGCTGGGGGTTGAAGAAGTATGAGGAGTGATTGTAAATGGGTATAGGATTACTTTGGGGGGTGATGGAAATATTCTAAATTGTGATGATGATTATACAACTCTGAGTATACTAAAAACCACTGAATTCTACACATTAAAATGGGCAAATTGGATAGTATATGAATTACAGGTCAATAAAACTGTTAAAAGTGATTCGGAGTTAAAGACATTACTTCAAATGAAAAAGCAGATCTTAAAAAGATAGATTTTTAAATGTGAGAACACAGGATCAAATTAAACCTCAATTTTAATGAAACAGTAGGGGAGTTATGAAAAAGTCCCCTTTGCAAGAGCGACTGACTGTATTGTTATAAAATCCATTGGGGGAATACATTACTTTTACATAATAAAAGTGTAAACATTTTATACATGTAAGATTCATGAAAGGCCAGATTTTTTTTTTTTTTTTTTGAGGTGGAGTCTCTTTCTGTTGCCCAGGTTGGAGTGCAGTGGCATCATCTTGGCTCGTTGCAGCCTCCGCCTCCCAGTTCCAGCGATTCTCCTGCCTCAGCCTCCTGAGTAGCTGGGATTACAGGCATGCGCCACCATGCCCAGCTAATTTTTTTATTTTTAGTAGAGATGGGGTTTCACCAAGTTGGCCAGGCTGGTCTTGAACTCCTGATCTCAAGTGATCCACCCACCTTGGCCTCCCAAAGGGCTGGGATTACAGGTGTGAGCCACCACGCCTGGCCTCAGATTTTAATTTAAAAATAATAATCCCAAAACCTGATGCTCTGCATGTGTATGAAAAATGCATTAACATTTTATAGTGATATGGAAAGGTGGAGCAGGACATTAAAAAAATTAAAGATATGACAAACGTGCCAAACAACTGAAGCACTATGAAATATTAAAAAATTGAATAAGATACATTCAAAGATCAATTTTTATCTTGACCCTCACATCAGCAAATAATCAATGCTTGTGTATAATCAGAATGATGCATACTCTCCCGTTGGGGATGACTCTTTTTCATCATTGATCTTAATGTTGTACCATAGGTCCTAGTGACTTCTTTGGTGAGGAAAATGTCAAGTCTTTAAGTATCCAATAAATGGCCAAGAAGAAGAAACTCCATACCTTCTTTATCATGGGCAAATATTGTGTTTGATATTTCATTTTAACTTCTCTACTCACAGTTGGTATTAATTAAAAGTTATCTGGGGCAATTCTGTACCTTGATTTGCAAACCTATCTCTTCCTCTCAACTGTCTTCTTGCTTAAATTGTACCAGCATATAGATTACTAGTGATTTTCCGAAAAAAAAAATAAAGAGTTTAAAAGCTAATGAATTCAGAAATGAGTAAAAAACTAGTGACAGTTTCTGGATATTCTATAGGTTTTGCTCTGAATAGTATTTGGAAACTGATTCTTAAAATACTCTTAGATAGCAGGTAGATGTGTTTGGTATGCTTTATTTTTATTTAAAAATCTAGTCATAATATTTACTAAACTTGAAATGACAAGCTTCATTGTAAAAATTAAAGAAAACAATTCAATACAAAATACACTGTCAATCTGAAGTTATATGACAGAAGAAAACATTTTAAAGTTAAAGAATACATAAAATGGATCTTTAAAATTGGATCTTACATATACTTTGCATTTAAAATGCAAGTGCCATGTTTAGATTTGAACTTGTTAAATTATGAAAATACATTACTATTATATATGAAATTAGATTAAAATAGAATCACTTATTATGCTACAAAAGTATAAAGACAGTAGTAATTTCATGGAACATGCAGTCAAAATGTTTCCTGTGTTATTATAACTGCCTTTTATTTCCCAGTAAATGTGATTCTTAAGGTGATATTTTAAAATATTTTTAATATTTTTTAAATATTGTGATTCACCTTTTATTTTCCTATTTCATTGCCAATTATTATTATTACATAGCATTTTGCATACTTTTTCCATCTTTATTTCTATTAGTAAATAGCTATCCTTCACCTCTAAAAACAACTGAGATATTTGAAAATACATTCCTGATTTATAGAAGGCGATATATGATTGATGTCTCCTGACCTGTCTTCCATTTAGTTCCTTGAAAACATTGTAAATGAAAAATGATTAAGTAAATGTTATACTGAGAGCATGTTGTTGTGCATGAGTATTTGGCATATTTTTAAACCTTAAGGCTGTTAATCAAGGTACTATGGAAAAAGAGCACATAACCTTTGTAATTAGACAGATATGGGTTTGAATCTTGGCTCAACGCCTTATTAGCTGTGTGTTTGGGCACATGACTTAACCTGTCTCTGTTTCCGTTTCCTTTTTCTTACAGTTATTGTGAGAATTACATGAGATAATATACGTACTTTGCAAAATGCACTGAGTAGGATATGGTCAGGGCTCAATATTTGTTGATTCCTTTCCCTTTCTTTTTCCTTTTCATTAGAAGTGTCCATGATTTCTTTCTTGGACTTCCTCCTATCTCCGAGATTCTGCTCTATATTTACTAGATGGAATGGTATATATAAATAACAACTTCAGTAATACTATAGTTTAAACATTACTGACATAAGTTTGAGTAAATAGAAAATTCAAACTACCTATCAAAACTTACATTCAGGATTGCTGTGGGCTATGTACTTTCTTCTCATCACCATTCCTTTGTGCACACCTCAATGAAAGTTAACTATTTAAAATGTGATTGTAACATATGTTAATGTTTCAATTTAATTTCAAATCAATACAATATATGCAAGGCACACATGCAAATGAATCATGGATAAATAATCACAGAGGTAAGCAGATTTCAATCTACAAAATGCACTTTATTTTTTACCTTTTAGATCATGCCATTGAGCTTGTTTGATTGTTCATGTTATGATTTCATCTTTCACATAGTCTGTAGTTCACAGAGACATTGTCCTTAAAAACCACATGAAGGTCACTGGTTTCCTTATAAAAATGACAGAATGGATTAAAGCTGGAATTCTGTAGCTAGTGACTCATGCTTGCATTTGTACATTTTAAGAGATGTAATTTATAGAAAGGAAGCATCCAGCCTTGAGCTCTTTCAGACTTCGGTTGCTCAAATAAATTAAGAAATAAAGGCTAACATAAATAAGAGCACATGGCCTGTCAACCGGTCAGTCGTCTAACTTAAACTTCAAAAAATACTCTTATTTGTCTTTACATGTTTCTCTCTCACTGTGAAACATACGGATATTATATAACACACACACATATATATCTTCTACCTATATGTTAGTAAGAATAAAAGTCATAATTTTGAAAGTATTCACATACTTGTATTAACTTTCTAATTTTTGAAGCCAAAAATGCAAATGTACTTACTGTTCATTTTGAATTTATTAAGCATGACATGATTCTCAAGGACAGTATGATGTAGTCAAATTTTTAAAGGCTTTCATTTAATATGCTACATAGGCTTCAAGAGGCAGTGAACCATGGCGGAAAAGAACCTGATTTCAGAGTTAGGAAATTTAAGTTCTCTCTGCAGTTTTGCCAATAATGAGCTGTATGACTTGAAGCAAATCAAGAACCCTCTCTAAGTCTTAATTGGTTCATCTTTAATAATATACAATAATTTAATAATAATAGGCAATATTAAGTCACTTACAAATGTGATCAGTATGCTTTAGTTCTACTTGCTTTATTAGAGTGCTTAGTATTTAATGTGTTATTGCTTTCATAAGGTCATCCATGCATTTAGGAATTATAAAGTACTTTGCTGGTATTCCTAAAAATAATCTCATAAAATGTATGACTTTTTGGCATTGAGAACTAACAGTCATGTGGTATTCAGACTATTAATTTTAACTGAAAGTCTATCTACAGCTCATTACTTACTTGTAACTTAAACCAAGGTATAATTCAGGTTTCTAAGGGCTTGCTGATAACAAGTAATTCATATGACTTCTAACTATGTAAGGGACCTTACATATTTCTATTGGCATCATTCAAATAATCTAATCCATTGCTAAACACACAAAAGGCACTCAACTCCTGTTTGCTGATTTACTTATTTTTATTAAGTTAAGGGAATAAAAGCAACAGGACTGAATATGAATGACTCCAGACTCATGGAGGCTTTTTTTGTTGTTAAATAAAAGTCTTATCCATCCGAAAATCTCTGTGAGTCAGTCAAAAAGAGGTTTGGCCACTGTATGTTTAGGTGATAGTGAAAATGGCACCCAAAAGAGTTGATCCAAATTTATATTTCTTCTTTGGGCTTTGGGGTAAAGAGGTTTTTGTATCACTATTTTCATCCCATGCAATCTCTTTTCTGTCTACTGTGCTCCTACGATCTTCTCTGAATTTGACAGTAACCTTTGCTGCCAAATCCTTCGTGTAGAGCTCATATATTTGATCTCCAGCTACTGACTAGACTTCAAACTAGTAAAGATCAGAATTAAGTATTGTTTCCTCTTCTGGGAAGCCCTGAAGTACTCAGTCAAATGTCTTGCCCAGAGCAGAATCTTAACAATTATTGAATGTAACAATGTCTAAAGTTGGGGAAAAACCTGAGAAAAGTTTCATTATTAATATTCCCAGGTAAATATCAATCTTAAATATTACCCAAAACTTTAAATAATGAATGGTTCATTTTTGGACTTCCATTCTTTTCTTTTCTCTCTACAACCTTCTCTTTTTTGTACAATTTTGAAATTTAGCTAAACTAATGTAGCATGGATTGTTCGAAATTCTTTGATCTCCAGGGCTGACCTATCTCCAGAGATCCAGTATCACATTTTCAGTTCTCCAGAGAACATCTGATGGTGCATGTCTCACCATTGTTTTAAACATATTCAGATTAGAGGTGACCCTCACCCCCACTAACTAGTTCCTAATTTACCTCTTCTCATACCGTGAAACATGAGTATCCTATGGCCCTTTGGAATATTGTCCTTCTGTGTCAATTCAAACCCTACTTGTCCTCAAGCTCCAATTCATTTCCTAACTATGCCAATAAAATTCCCTTAGTTGTTTCTTTTCCTTCATTTTTATGTGGTACACAATTTAGTCCTTCACTATATAATGTCTTGATTTTTGTTGCATGCCAATACAGTTTATCTTCCCAAATAAAAGATACATTTCTCAATGGTAGGAACCGTAAAATGTTTGCTAAATCCTCCCTTGACAGTTTTGTGACTCTAAGAACAAGTGTTATGTTCTCTAACATGTGTTTTTTACAATGTCAGGTATAATTTACCTTCAAAAAATATTGCTTTGCTTTTTTTTCTTTTTCTTTTCTTTCTTTCTTTCTTTCTTTTTTTTTTTGGAGATGAATCTTGCTCTGTCACCCAGGCTGGAGTGCAATGGCACGATCTCGGCTCACTGCAACCTCTGCCTCCTGGGTTCAAGCGATTCTCCTGCCTCAGCCTCCCAAGTAGCTGGGATAACAGGCACACAAAACCACGCCTGGATAATTTTTGTATTTTTAGTAAAGATGGGGTTTCGCCATGTAGGCCAGGCTGGCCTCGAACTCCTGGCCTCATGTGATCTGCCCACCTTGGCCTCCCAAAGTGCTGGAATTACAGGAGTGAGCCACCACACCTGACACAAAAAATATTTCTTAAATGATGATGATGATGTGATAGAAATCTACAAGATTACTCAGACAGATCAAGAGCAGGCTGGAGTACCACAAGTTAAGATCTGACTGAGGACAAAAGTTTGAATAATTCTTTTGAAATTATTTTATAGCAACACAAATGGTACAGCTTTAGATTCATTAAAGATAGTGATAAGGTATCTAGACATATTTTCCAGGGGAAAGTAATTGGAAATCAAAATGGAACACTGATAAAAGTCATGAACAAGCTATAAATGACTTTTCTTTTTCTTCTTCCTGCCATTTGGGATCACTCCCAAAGACTCAAAGGAGTTCTGAATACAAATAGAGGAAACTGAATACTCCTCAAAAAATAAATGTTCTAGTACAGGGGCAAAATGATCATATGAAATATAATTAAAGGCATCTAGATGAATGTTTGTCCAGAATTTGTTTTCTTTGGAACCCTTTATAAGGTAATAGCCTATATCCAATTCAGTCTAAAAATATAATAAAGGAATAAGACAATTTCTAATCATGAAGCTAAACCATAAACTCAGCATTTACATTACTGATATTCAGCAAGATATTAATGAACTTCCATTTAAAATTCTCCACTGAAAGCTAACTTTGGGATAATATTATTCAATTATTTCATCAACTTTTATACTAATTAAAATTTTCTCTTAAAAATTGTTTTTCCAATACTTGTATTTAAAGCAAACATTGCTACCTTATCCACTTGCACAGTATATTTTAAATGTTTAAATCCAGGGTATACAATGTTTAATTTTTTATCAGTGCTTCTGTATTTTAAAAATATGCCATGTGTGTGGGTAAGGTAGAAATGTTTTCTTTAAATACAAGTATTGGAAAATGATTATTTTTAAATGCAGAAGTTACCCTCTGTTATCTGGGCTCTGGCTATTACAGGAAATGTGAAAGGGATAGGGCTAATAGTCATAAAAGTAAGAGTGAAGTCATAATAAGTTGAAGCACTCTTTTGAAAAATTTGAAGCAGAACTCAATCAAGGCTTGATTTACTTTAAGGAAACTTTGTTCGGCTAAAGTGCAACCAGATAGATAGCTAGGCTTCCAATATATTCTGCAGAAAATGATTTGGGATTTTTTTTATGTTTTAATCTGTCATATTGCTCATTAGTCAGTCTATGTTTATTTAAATATTGACCACATGCAAATGAATGTCTGATTCTTTGTAGAAAACCAAGTATTTATCATGCTTTTTAAACATCTCTGAGTAATATGACTCTCTCTATATATATATACAAATATACATACACATATCTATATCTAGATCTAACTTCCTAATTGTATCATTTATTTCTGAGCATCTAAAGTTCTCCAGAACTAAATATCCACGACATGAAGAGAGGGGAAAGTACTGGAAATAGAATGAAATTTTAGGGCCGAGCATGGTGGTTCACGCTTGCAATCCCAGCACTTTGGGAGGCAGAGGCGGGATGATTGAGACCAGGAGTGCGAGACCAGCCTGGGCAACATAACAAGACCCTCATTTCTACAAAACAACAACAACAACAACAACCTGGGCGTGGTGGCACACACCTACAGTTCCAGCTACTCGAAAGGCTGAGGTGAGAGAATCACTTGAGCCCAGGAGTTCAGGGTTGCAGTGAGCTATGATCGCATGACTGCACTCCAGCCTGAGTGACAGGGTGAGACCCTTCTCAAAAAAATAAAAAGAATGAAATTTTGAATGAGAACTCATGGGTTTGTTTGAATCTGGCTGTAGAATTAATTGTGTGACTTTACATAAGTAATTTAACCTTTCTTACCCTTCGTTTTCTCATTTGTGTAATCAATGTAGTAATACTGGCCCTAAATAATTCGAAGTTATGTTGAAAATCAAATGAAGGGATATATGAGAAAAATATATACAATCTCTAAAATATCTACAAAGGAAATTTGTATTATGGTGTAAAAAGTAGATATATTAATAATAAGGATATTCTGTGACTGTATTATTAAACCCTTTCAGCTATATGTTGCCTTTGTTAGAAAATAAGATAAAAAATTAGGCAGGAGAAAACAGGAAAGAGAATATAAGAATTGCTCTTAGGCTGAAAATGTCTACAATAGGAAACGAAGAAAATTTTAAAAATACATGATAGAAAATATAAAAAGAGTTAAAAGGGAATGGAAAGTAGATATTGGGATGAATCTCAAAAAAACATATCTGCATTAGTGAATCTGTAGTAAGATCAAGAAATTTGGAGTTCTCTACATGTTATTTGTAATCTCTCTTTCTGAAGCCCTTAGAGCTATAGGAATTAAAAGAATGAAAACTTTTGAACTAGAAAACACAAGTATCTCCAATGTTCTTTACTATGGGTAAAAGAATTACCTATGTTCAAAGGTTGACAATATGAATAACTGGAATTGTTTACATTTATGAATTGCTTACATGTCAAAATGCCTTTTGCCAAAGCATTTTGATCCATTTAACCTTTACTTCTTTTTCAATTTCTATATATTTATTAAACATTTTAATACTGAAAACTGTTTTACACCCATCTCTCTTCTCCCCAAAAGTAAAATATCTATTATGGTATGATTCACCATTCAAGATGTCTAGAAATCTTCTAGAAACCCTATTGAGAAAAAAACAATGATAATTATCTTCAGTAACATTTCTATATCCTAAGGAAGTTCTTTTTTTATATATTAGATTAACTATAAGATATGGCTTAATCGTTTCTGAAAATGCAGGACAGTGTTATCTGTCCTATCACATACTTAAGTAACTTCTTTTGTGTAGTTTGTAGCTGCACAGTTTAATTTATTATAAATCACCTAAAATGAATGTTTACTTTATTATTAATAGCCAAAGATAAATTTACTTTAAATAACAAAAGACAAAAAGAAGAGATGTTTTCAATCACTCAGAAATCTTTAAGACATGAATCATTTCAAATGTAGGGCACTGGAGTGAATGGAAAATGACAAGTTAGAGACCCAAAGTGAATACTGACTTGAGATTTTATAAGAATTACTTAAGTAGCTGAAGAGTCATAACCATTAATCTTCTGGGGCATAAAATCAGCTACCTGAGTATTATTATTTGAAGTGGATTTTCAGAACTAGAAACTGTTGATATTTTCTTAAAATTGTAGCATTTGAAATGATCTCAGTAACCAACCAGTCTGATTTTCTCTTTTCACGGAGGAGGACATAGGGGCTTATAAAAGACTAGAACTTAGGTCATTTAACTCCAAATTTGCACTATAAATACCTTTCCCACAGTGCTTGTGTCTTTTTGTATATTAATTATTCAGCAAATATATATTGAGAGAAGCCACAATATGTAATGATATATGCAAACGGTAGCTGGGGAGTATAAACATGAATAAATTATAATCTTTGTTCCATGTGAATTTATAATCCAGTAGGAAAGATAAGACTCAAATTTAAAAGTGACGTGATGCATGTAAAACCTTTAACACCAGGCCTGCCTCTAAAGTATAAGTTAAAAACCAAATAACAAAAAAAAAAAATGCAATAGAAGCCGGGTGCGGTGGCATGCACCTGTAGTCCCAGCTACTCAGGAGGCTGAGGCAGTGGGTTCGCTTGAGCCCAGGAGTTCAAGGTCAGCTTTGGCAACATAGCAAGACTCCGTATCTAAGGAAAAAACAATGTAATACAATGTGCTAAGTGCCATGTAAGAGGTGCAAACAATTATGTCTATTTTCTTAAAATTTAAAATGGAAATTCTGGTGTTCTTACGTATGTGAGTGTAACCTAAATGACTTTTTAAAATATGGCCAGTAGTCTTTTTACACTGCACACACAAAATTGTAACACATTTGCATTCTAAGCATTGCTTCTTGGCTTTATAGTCTGCATGACATTCTTCTTCCTCACCCCCTCCAATCAAACCGTACATCTTTCTCTGAATTAAGCATGAGGATTTGTCTGCAGTCATTTCCTAATGTTCCCTGTTAGCTGAAGCTCATCACTTCATAACCCACTTTTGAGTCCCTGGGCTTCATTCTGATATTCAGCAGCTACTTTGGTAGCTGACAACTTTTAGCCTTATCTATGCTCTGCCCAGGAGTTGGGCAGCATTATTTGGTGCCATTGTAAAGAGAGTGGGAGATGTGCAGAGTTCAAACATGAGATAGGGAGTTGTCTGAGGTGAGCTTTCAAGTACTAACCCTAAGAGTTTATAATCACAATGGAATTTAAAAGGTGGCACATTTGAACAACATTTTTCAGAAATAATTCTGAAGCTGTATTAATGGACTGAAATGGGGAATAATTAAGAAAAGTTATCCACGAATGAATCCAAGGTAGGAAGGACAAGCATTATTTCAATTATCATGAGAAATTAAAGAAATCTGGTTGAAGGGATAGAGTGTTTTTTTAATAATTTCTCACTCTATAAGTGTTGTGATAAATGTATTCTGTATTATACTAGAGAAATAAATGAACATTTATTTGATCTTGTTGCTTCATTCTCAATCAAGAGACTCAGAATATCCACTATGTTTGTACAAATTTGGCTGCCCTTCTGAAAATGGCACTTACCCAAAGTAAAGTACAAATCTATGGTAAAAATTCAAATTACTTTATAACAATGTATTATCTTCTCAGCATTCAAATGTTTTTCACTTTTAAATTCTGAATTAGGTTGGTGCAAAAGTAATTGCGGTGAAAACCACAATGGTGAAAACTACAATTACTTTTGAACCAACTTAATAAAATTTGTGGGAGTTTTCTCCATGTTCTCTTCCCCATTCTATATGTTATACAATTTGTGACTCTATATTTGTAACCTTAGGGAAGTAAGTCATATAACCTCAGTGGTTTCTGTATTCTGTATCTGTTTATAACAAAGAGGTTAGTTTGAAGGATCCTTACAGAAAGATTACCTAGTATAAGGCTCTCATTTTGGAGTTGTGGAAACTGAGGCCTAAGTTAAGCAAATGACTGGACCATTTTTTCTTCATTCATCTTGAGTGAGAGAGTAGGAAAGAGAGAAATCAATGTCGCCTATACCATAACTTGCAAAACTACATTATTACATTGAATTGCCTTTACTGTCTAACAGTACTTATTTGTTTCTTTAGGGAAGTATTGTAGAATATGTTTTTCACCTCACTAGCACCCAACAAAGTGTTAAATGTACATTAAGCCCTCAACTGAAATTCCCTTGCTGAATTTCAACTAAGCCATTGCTCAAATTCCATAATTCTTACAGGCTTTTCTTTATTCATCTTCATCTTACAGTTCACTAATTTGGCAGATAAATATGGACAGTGAATTTTATAGATTTACTTATACGAAATTTAGGAAATTGGCTGAGGTTTGGTAGTAGAAGCAGGAAAATTTGACACAGACAGTTACCCAATGAGAGGTGGGTAATAATCCTCCAAACTAAAGAATCTGCCCTTACTAACTTAAATAATACTTTGGAGAGCAAGTCATTGTATCAATGAATAGTCATTTGGGCGCATAATTCTACCATGCAAGTTCTTTTCCATTTACATAGTGATTTTAAAAATAGTTATAGAGGTATGATGAAATAACTAAATAAATAAATCTATTGAGAAACCAGCTCATTTCTGCTTTTTCAAAATGAAGTTTCAAAAAATATTTGTTGGAGAGACACCAGATCTTCCTTGTTTTACTTCCTTCAAGAATGAAGTAATCGACTTCTTTCTGAATCTATTTTAGACTAACATTACATTTAAAAATAAAAGATGTGGGCCTGTTAGACCTCTGGGAGTCATTGACCAACCAAAATGCTAGAACAATCTACCTACAAGCCACAAAGCATTAAATTAACTGTTTAAGATTAAAAAAACTAATAGATTCATGATGTGATCACTCAGGGCAATTCATTAATACTAATGTCTGATTTCCTTTAACATTATAAAAAGTAAGGAAATAAAGCTCTTATTTACAAGCTTATTTGCTGCAAAGGCATTTAGGAATGGTTATTTTAAAAAGAAAACTTGCTCTTCTTTCTGAGCCATCAACCCATACTGCAAAATGCGTGCAGAACTCAGTTCGCTAATAAAAAGAGAATTCTATAGCCATGCATGTGGTCAATGAAATGGTCTCTCTCTCATATATGTATGTATAATGGTGTCTTTCACTGTGAAATGGAAAATAAAACAGTGTAGTAGGGCTAAGCTTTAGCTAAACTAATTTAAGAAGATTTATAATATTTTTATTGCACTAAAATATGTTCAGAGAAATTATCTGAATTCATTTCAGGGGAAATTGTTATTCTGTTAGATGCCTTGAATTCTTGAATATTATTGTGCAGATGTGCTAAAAATTCTATTTTAGCTCTTCCTTCATCTTCTTTCCCTTTACTTTAACCATTGGAATACAATACAATCAATCAAGATATGTTAATTGATTACCTACTATGGGCAAGGCACTTATCATATATGTGGGCTAGTCAACAAAAGCTTCCTGCAAGAGGTGGGGCTTGAAACGGACCTTGAAGAACAGACAGAATATAGATAGGTTTGGGAGAGAAAGCTACATACCACAGTACTGGACTTCTCCAATCTTTCTAGCAATAAATTCTTTTTTAATCACGGATCAGGTTTTTTGTCAATTTAAAATGGAAGTAATAAATGGAAGTAATTGGTTTGGTTTTTGAATTTTTAAAAACCTACTTTTGAAAAGACTTTAATCATACTTAGAATTTTTCCAAGTATGGTCTTTCTACCCTGAAATAACTTTAGCCTAAGTATTGTACTCAGATATGGTTTTTCTACCTGGGCTCAGATCAGTAAACTAAAAAACTGGCAGTTACTTTTTATAGCACCTATTTTCCAAGTCATAGCTATCAAATTACCTTTCCTGACTCTAGTATGAAAAGGAAATACATGGCAAATGGGATCAGACAAGACTTGAAACCTTCCTGATATATGATAAATAATTTTTAACACAAACTCAAGATTTTATTGTCTTCATAATAAAACAAAAGATGACACTTAGAACTGGATCACTTGGACCTTTCTCTTCTTATCTCTTCCCAGTTCAAAATGCTTGCATCTTTTAATAGCAGCATTCTCTTAGATCTGCAGTTGGGCTCAGTGCACTCAAGCCTTAGCACAATCTTCTTTGTAGTTTTAGCTTTTTTCCGAAAAATCGGCTTAGTCTTCCCACCATATTCACTGTGCTGCCTGTCATAATGCTGCTTTCCCTGGGCATACAAAGAATCTTTGCCCTTCTTGAACTGTGTCATTTTGTGGAGTTGGTGCTAGCCACACTTCTTAAAGAAAGTCTTGTGACTTTTAGGAACGTTCACCATGTTTGCGGGAGTGCTATCAGCACAGAAAGAGATAAATGATTTTTACTGATCCTGCTGTCACTCGGTCTTAGGCCTTCAGAGCTTCTATTTTACTGCTTGAATTTCAAGTAGGCAACATTATATAAATGACCAAATATGAATGGCCTTTGTTGTGGTGTTACATGTAGTAGAAACCTGTGGTTCCAACTCACAGTAGTAACATCCGCCTGTCCAGTCATCTCTACATACAATAGCATCATTTCCCTGACTTCATTTCTGTCTTTGTATTATCTCTGTAACTCCCCTGAGCTTCACTCAGCTTCTTGTCCCTCAGTCTCTCAGCATTAACAGTACATTCTCATTTGCTCTACTTCTTTATTGGTAGGTGAATCTCTAGATGAAATGTTGCATGTCTATCTCATTGCCTTGCCAAGCAGCATATCGAGGATTAATGGACGTTGTCCATTAATATCCTCACATTTACATGCAAATTTGTTCTGTTAAAAGACTGGTTGTTACAGTATGAAAGAAAAATTAGCCAATTTCTAAACAGAGGCAATAGTTTGTTGTTTAACAGCATGGCCTCTGGAATAAAACTGCCTGGTTTCAAGCTTGGTTTTGTTCATTCAGTTTGAACACATTAACCTCTTTGTATGCCTCAGTTTCCCTAACTGCAAACTGGATAATAGTAGTACCTTCTCATGGGGTAGTCATCAGGCTTATATGATTATACACCTGTAAACCTCTTAGAACTGTGTAGTGCATGGTAAATGTCAATAAATAGTGGCCACTGTTATCATCTTTTATACCTCTCCTCTGAAGAATAATTACTTGCTAACTTGGGCAAGTCTTACTACTTTGATTACAGGAAGCTATAATTGAAGAGTATTCAGTGAGCCTTGATTACTGAGATAAAATGGGAGATACGTAAGTTTAAAATACACTTGCAAAAGATTTGAACACTGACATTTATTCATAAGTGTTTACTGATTAGTTTAAAGAAGACATCATGTTTTATGAAAAAGTAAAAGAAACCCTAGCCAATTCATTCATTGCTATCCTTGTCTAGATATTAGTTGACATTATCTTTGGTTTCAGTGGTGTTCAGTTTTCACTTTTTATTTTTACATTGAGCTCAACCCCACACCTTGCCATTAATGCTAATTCAACTCTGAATTTAAATACCCATATATGACTGGTGGCTGTTGCACTGGACAATGCAGTTCTAAAGGCTTTCTAATAGCTTTCAATAAATGTATGCATAGTTCTTAATAGAAAATAATAACAGTATGTTACCCAAAGGTGTACTTGTATTTAAAGGAGACAATGACTAAGATGAAAGAGGGAAATTCCTGAATGTAGAATTTCAAGTTACATGGAAAACCACGAAGGCTACTAGTTTAGGGACCAGAAGGCCTTTCTAGTGCATCTCAAATTAGGCCATGTAAGTGGTCATCTATGCATAAAATTAACCATAATTAAGAAGAATGACTGTATCAAATGCCATCTATATGTACGATGCTGTAATAAGCAAGTATTTTAGGAAACTGTAGATGACACCGTCTTAGCCACAGTTCAGAGGAGGAATGAATAGCGAGGTTGAAGTAGAGATGCCGGGTAGAAGGAGACAAAAACAAATTAAAATTCCATCTTATGTACATCTTATTTGAAATCCTGATTTCACTATGTTGCTTGTGCATTAAAATGTCAGAAGTGATTGGCAAAGAGTTGTTGCAGGTGAGCATCAGTATTAAATCTGTTAATGACTTGCCAAATTATGATGCAACTTAACCACTTGGTTGTTTTCGATGTTATTTGTCTGGAATGGAGATGACTAGACTGTTTTGCAGCAATGTTCTCAGTATATGAAAAAGCCTTCTTAAAAGCTCTTGAAGAATGGCAGTGTTGGAGAGATCCATAACTTGAGCACACATTAGACTGGAGATTGGTGATTTCTTTTTGAGGTTCAACAGTACAATATGTAGATGAAATGACATAGGTAGCCTAGAATGCTAACAAATAAATAATAAATGTTGCTTAGTGCAATAATTTAAAATTTTCAAAGTGCTTAATACCCATCTGTTTCACAACAATCAGGTGGGGTTATATATGATACCGACATAAAATATCACAATAATATATTATTAACTTCAATTTATGATGAAGTTTTCCTAGTGTGTTCATGGCTACCAGGCAGCTAGAGGAACACAATTTAGCAGTTCTTCCACTAGACAACACTAAGCTGTATCAGATGCTTTACTAAAATAAACTCAGTACACGTACATCATCCTTTTGTTAGGTATTCCATTGCTATGAAAGTGAGGTGGTAAGATGCTCCTTAATAATACTGGACAAATAGTCTGGAGCTTCAGGAGCCATTAAAACCTGGGAATTAATTATCTTTCAGCAGGCTCAGCAAACTGCAGCCTCCTTCAATCTCAGGCCTTGAACAATTTAATAAGAATAGCTGAGGATATTTAATGTTGGCTACTACAATCTGTCCCCCAAATTTTGTTTTAATTTTTGTGTTTCCCTTAGCTGGAAAGGGATGACGTTTCCTTGAAGGAAATACATGGAACAGTAAAATTATTGAGGCTTGACTCAATTATAATGTTGGACGAATCCATTGGAATGTTAGGCTTTTTAGATTTTACTTTTATTGCTCTTCCCAAGTAGACTTGGAAGCACAAATAAATATTTCTTATTCTCTTGCCTTAAATTAACTTTCGAGAACACCTTGAGAAATTGAGGGGAAAAATCTAATGGCACCAATAAAGTGGAGGATAATAATATCTTCGTCATTCATAGACTTGCTATGAAGACTATATGAAATAATATAATATATATGTGTATAGATCTATACACATATATATGTGTATATATATGTAATGGTCCTGGATCCATGTCTGGCATCCAGGACGTTCCCAGAAATATCAGTTCTCACCTCTCTTCCGATGAATTCATACTGCACAAAAGCCTGTTAACGTTATCTGAAAAAGCCATCACTGTCATCCATGACACCTCTAGATGGAGATAAACCCCTCAAGAAAGCATAGAAAGGGTTAATAACCCTCTCTAGATAATGCAGATAGAAAAACACCGTCATTTTTGCTAAAGCACCCCAAATCCTACCTTGACATTGCAATCAACAAGCCTTATCCACCTTCCGAATTGCAGGACTTGCGTTGGGCTTGTTGCTGTAGATGATAGACGCTATTAGGAAAGAAATCATGTTGATGAAACAAATATTTTCTTCCCTCCCCAGGAGGATCAGGAGAATTTATTTAAGGAATGAAAAATATAATTAAATATTCTATAACCTACCTCCCCAAAATATGGACAAAATTATTTATTTCCCCCCACCTGTGGGTTGGAATGGGGGGCTTTGTAGATGATTCCCAAACAGCCAGGTGCTAAGGAGATTACACTCTTCAGAAAAGATAATATTCAGTATGATTTCAGTACTGCAAAAGAGATGCAATGATCACGGTAGATATCATTTTCTGTGGGGCATGTCAGTTGGCCTTTGTCATTGTCTCTACACATATGTAGCCAGCTACACAGTAACACCTTGTTTCTATTGCACTCATATTTTGATTGGCAGAATGGCTGATATGTACGTAAACTTCTTCATGAAAAATTTAAACTCTGGAGCCAGATATCTTTTTTCATTACTGTGTATGTGAGGTCGCAATTGTCTGCAAACTGGGGAGCTCAGAGGTTACTCAGTGCGCCGCATTTCCTCACCCCCCGCCCCCCAAATCATCTTAGCTCAACCATATATGAGCTTCCCTCGGTTAGCCTGCCTAAAAGGTATGTGGTAAGGGGAGTATGCACTTAGTGGCTCAGCAATCAGAGGCTTCCTTGGATGGGACTTATACTGGTAAATATTAATGAAGAAGCTGCGCGGTACTGGCAGTGATTCCAGACCAAATCTTTTAACTGCCGAATGTCACTCGCTGAATTTTGAGTTGGGGAGCTCTGTCGCTTAAAATACAGGGTTCTCAAACACAATGCAAGTGTTTGTCACCTCAAGTCGCATACTACCCAACAGGAAGCAAAAGGCAAAGGGCATGGCGCAGAAAAGAAACAGACACACAGACACGTTTTGCAATGACGAACTTTATGTGACATCAGGAACGGCAACCTGTTCTCATGTTTAGCAATTCCGAGGAACGCTGTAAAGACTGCTTGTCGGGTAAAACTGAGTACAGGAATAAGAGGCAGCGCTGGAGACTTTTTCGCAATCCTTTTCAAAATATAAAACTGTAACCAAATGACTTAGATAAGCTAATTAATTATTTTTAAAAAAGGTTCACTGGATGCCTTTATCCTCTCCTCTTAAGCTTACGTGACCATCAGCAGCGCTGTTCAAATTCAGCTAACAGCTGTTAGACCAAACACAGATCCGCAGTGTGTATCTCCCCAGAGTTACGGATGTTCGCTGAGACCCGCCGGAAAAATTGGGGTCCGTTTTCAATGAGAACATAATAAAGCATCCTTGATTCCCTCTCTGCACACACTGTCCCAAATCTTGCGCCCCCTCCCACTTGCCTGCTGTCGGATTTCTTAAAATTGTAGTCGGTCCTGCAACTCAGTTGCATCTTCCGCAGCCCGACCCTCTACTCAGCGACATTGCGTTCAGTTTCCCTCCTTTCTCTCCTCCCACTCCTCACTTCTTGAGACCCCACCCCCGCCTTCCGTTTCTGTCTCGGCTTCCCCCGCGCCAGGTTCTCTAGACCCCCGCCGCCGCCCAGCGCCTTCATCTCGAGCCCCCACTCCCAATCCCCTTAGAGACTTCTATGCTCCTTCCGTGGAACCTAAGCTCCTCTCTTCTTCCAGAGACTCAGTCTCCACGCGATTTGAGCGTTCAGAGTCCCTCCCCCCAACCTCCGCCAGGGCCAGTGCGGTCCTGCAGGCTGCAGCCATCCGGGACCTGTCCCCGCTCCCCACCCCATCCCCCGCCTAAATCGTTGGGGTCTCGGCTAGCAATGCCGCCCGGGGCTCCAACTTACCACTAGCGTCCGGGAGGAAGACCAGGCAGCGGTCGCCGCGGCGGCAGCTAGACGAGAAACGGACTCGGCTGCAATCGCCCAGCGGAGCCCGCGGCAGTCGGTGCGCTGCGCTGCGCTGCGCGCCGCAACCTCGCGCCTCGGCGGAGGGAGAGGAACGGAGGGAGCTCGGCGCGACAGGAAGCGCCGGCGAGTCGACCTCCTTTGGGCGACCGTGCGCCCCCCGGCTAGGTTTGGCTCTTTTCGCTCCGCTATCTTACTCTAGCTTAGTAACTGACCACCTCCAGCATCTCTGCACTAATCGCGTCTTCTTTCTTCTTCGTTGGCCCCTAACTAACTACACTACTCTAAACGGACGAAGGCCATCACACGAGCGCCACGACGATCTCGACGACTCCGACGACAAGGATGTACAGACAGAGAGAAGAAGAGTTCATATGCAATCGGCAGGTAAGGGGCAAGGCAGGCCAATGGAGCAGCCAAGGCTAGCAATCTAGCCGCTCCAAAGGCAGTATCGGGAAGATCGGTGCATCTGAGGAAGGAAGCGTCCTCGGCAAGCACCAGAGCGCCTACCTCGCGCCGGTGAATCTGCACCACGCTCTTGGGCCAAAAGCGGGATGAGGGGAGGAGCCAAGAGCAGCCAATCAGCACTCAGCATTACGTGGCCCCCGGGCCTGTTTGGACCGGTCTCTTAGTGCATCTGGAGCCTGCTGGCAGGGGGCGCGAGACCCCATGGTGGAGATGGGGGTGGGGGTGATGATTAATCTGATTCACAAGGCCTAGAGAGTAGGGGGAACCAGGATCAGCCATGGCACCAGATAGAGGGAGAGGGAAGGCTTTCTCAAGAATGTACCCTCAAAGATTCACAGCACACCCCTCCCCAAACACACACACGCACACACACACACACACACATACACACACACACCTGTACATTTCATTTCAACAAACAGCATTCTCAAGTCTTGCAAATTTCGTCAAGCTTTGAAACTCCCTTCAAGGATCTCTGTTCTGACTCTTGCCCATTCCTCCAACAGTAGCAACTGAGGCACTCACAGGGTCAAACATTTGGTGAAGTGCGCAAAGGCCACAACCCTGTAATAAGGCCCACTTCCCCATCCTCCTCTCCCCATCCTTTCCCTAACCCCAAAGGAGAAAGGAAAGCTCTTGGCCTTTGAGCCCCGGAAAGGCACAGTTTAGTTCCTTTCTTGACCCCACAGGCCTCATTAGAAAGACACCTTGAGGGCAGCTCCTACGGGTTTCCAAGGGGGTGAACCTATCTCTCTGGCACAGGGCCTTGGGCCCACAGCCAGTCGGTTGCCCAGTCGTTGGGGGGGAGGGAGGGGGGCTGTCAATGCAAGGTCAAGGCAGCAAGAGGTGAACCACAAAGGCTCTCTTTTGGCAACTGCTGGGATGCCGAGCTGCAACCGGTCAGGCAGAGCTCTTTTTCACAGGTTCCCAGGCGCCACCGGGCAGGTGCCTGCGGTGTCCTGGCAGCAGCGCAGAGAAGGGTGAACGGGGCCGCCTTGGCCAAGACGCCTCAGAGGCACCAAAACCAAGCTGAGTAATGGAGATGATCCCACCGAGAATGGGGACAGAAGCAGATCTCTCCTAAGAGGGAACGAAGGGGCGAGCGGGGGTGGTGGTCTCGGGTCGTGGCCGAGGTTTCGCGGCCCTGTACCGAGGACCGGGGTGGGAAAAGTGGAGATTGGCTCCCCGCCAGTCGGAGGTAGCTGTACCGAAGCAAAAGATCGAGACTCCGGTTTGGCTACTTAGGACCGGACGGCAGCACAGCGATTGTATAGAAGAGGCTACAGAGAGGCCGTACAGAGAGAGGCTTGGAGGACCGAACGCGGCAGAACGCAAAAGGGGTGGGAGCTGCCGGCTATTCTGAAGGCCGAAGTTTGCCTCAGTAGCCCCAAAAGTTAGGGATGGAGAAGGAAGTGGAAGCAATGATAAGGGTCAGGCCCCTTCCTTATTCGGGATGCCCTAGGCACAGTCATTTCTCTCTGTGCCTCTGTTTCCAGATTTGTGAAAGGAGCTGTCCAGTCTATTCCAAAAGGGGCATTTTGGGAATCCTCTGATTCCCTCCATCGCCACTGAATTCAGGATTTGAAATTTAATTTGGCAGTGAACATACTGTCCGCACCCAAGTTCCGTTTCGAAAAGCAAAAACCCATCGCAGTTTTCTTGAAGCGTCTGTTGAATGCTGCTGTATGATGCCGCACAGGTGGCTGCGACAGCGCTGCCAAGTCCACCGACTGCACAACGCTCGCATCTTTAGAAATGCTTTGGTAGCGAACAGTAATTTATAAATATGGAAGAGAAAACGTATGTCTTCTCTTTAAATAATTAAGCACTCATCTTTAAAAACTCCGCAAGTGTCCCCTTACGCTATGAATGTGGAATGCTTAGTCTTGCCTTTTCTGGCGGGACTTGTATTTATTTTGTCGGAGGCTGAGACATTTATACTACTTCAAAAAATGTAAATATAAATCCCTGTGATATTTTTGCTAAGCCAAAATGGATCTGCCGAGCAGAGAGTGGAAGTTAGCATCCGCCAAAACCTGTTCTCGCTCCCCGGCTCCCGGGGGAACCGGCTTGGAGAAATTGACCATGATAATAGCAATTATGAGGATGAGGATGATGATAGTAATAGTTTTTATTATCATATATTTCGCTCCAAAGGCCGTTCTCTCCTTCTCCTTGTGAAAGGCAAAAATGCCGAGAGGGACCGGGGTGAAACCCACTTGGTGGTTGGGAAGGTTCCCGGAGCAGCAGAGAGAAAGTTTGCTAGCCACGCGGCTTGCTGAAGCAAGTCTGGGCTTCGGAGTTCGGGTAGAAACAGGCAGGCACGTTCGCCTTTGAGCGGCGCTCGCCCAGCGGCCCGGAGCCTGTAAGACTGAGCCGAAGCGGCCCGCGGCGAGGCTCGGGGCACCGGGTTCCGCCGGGACCAAAGGCTCTGCTTTCTTGGCATTTGCAGCGCGTACTGCCTCTTCAGGTTCTCTAGGCTGCGGCTCGGCCGAGCGCTGCAAGGTCCGACGGACTTTGGAGATTTTGGCAACACCAGACCAGAGAATTTAGTGTAAGGAGAAATTTAGGGCGCACTTTAGGACTGGGGAAGCAAACTCAAAACAAGCACATGCTGGCGCTTTCTGTCGCTCTGTCATTGCCAGAGAGGTTTTCTGGAACCCCTGTCTAACGAGGCCTGGGGAGTCAGCCCAGAGTTTTCACTGCTTTCCCTTCTCTTCCTCAGGTGTATGGAAATTGTCCCTGGAAAGATGAGTTATTTACAGTGAATTCCTCAGGTTTGATTAAAATCCCCAGTGCCCCCCGGAACACGGTTTCCAAATATTTCCCGGTTTCTAAGGCTGTGGACTTGTTTTTACAACTTTCGAACCAGGGGGATTTCCTCCTGCTACAAATACATATGTTTCCAAAACTACTGATTTTGAAATTCGGCAAAGAATTAAAGAAGATTGTTACCACGTAAGAAAAAGTTCCTCATCATTTGAAACTTTGGGAACTTTTTTTAAAAATAAATAATTGTCACTGACTAGAAAGTTTACTTCTCTACTCATTATTATTTCCCCTCTTGACCAGAGAGCCCTATTTTAACACACCTAAAGGACTAAAGGATGATAGACAGGTTTAAAAAATGAGTGACAGGATTCTAGCAAAATTCTCGAAGGCAGGTATTTTCACAGATCAAAAGAAGCTACACAAGAATTCTACCGGGAGATTTTTTTTTTTTTTTTTTTTACCACAGGACATAAATGCAAGGAATTTTGATAATCCTTCTACCCTTATTTTTTCAGTTTTAAAGCAAATTATAATAGCCAGATATGTTTTTGGTAGTAATACAATTGTATCAAATTATATTTTCAGCATTCACTATTACTACTTAATCGTAAAAACCCAGCATCAGATCCATAATGTCCATCGTTGAGGCATGCCACACCTAGAAATAAACTTTTATGGCATCGAACACAATAGACTTTTCCCTTACTGTTCCTCAAACATGGTCGTAGACTGAGAAAAAAATCTTAGACATAGATAGCTTATTATACACAGTCTTTTTAAAGTTGGTAGGATTATTTTTAATAAAAAAAACGCAGTAGAACTCTGTGTGCTGTGTAGGAAGGCAGGGGGCAGTCTCTGATCATGTCAGTCTTTCTGTAAGTGAAACTTCTGTTTGGAAAGATCTTCTGTTTTAGAGAAAAACAATAATCAACACTGGTTCTCTGACGCTCTCATTGAAGGGAAGAGAAAAATACTGGAAGCCTTTTGGGAGGGGGAGTTGGAAGGTCCCATCACATATTTCTGCCATGTCTAAGGGAAAAAAAAGGTATATCACAATTAAAAATCTGTGCTTATTTCTTTTATGCAAAAAACGGTATTTAATTAATTTTATCTAACATCCTTCTAGTAATACAATATATATTTTGTGTAGTTTCCAGTAACCAAGTATATGTTTGAAAAAATAGCAACATGCATGCAAGTTTGAATAGGGATTGGAAATGGAATCTCGTAGCCTCAAAAAGGAGAAAGAGCTAGGAGCTACTTTGACATCAGTTCTGTAGATAAATATATGTTGTCTTGGAGCGCATTCGTGTTATGACGAATGCATTTTGTATTATAGGCATGCATTTCACTCTTCCAGTTTAGGATAACAAAGATGGCAATTAGGACCTTTTATTTAAATTAAACTGAGATTGAAAGTCCAGGACTACAGTGATTTCTTGTTCATTCTTAGCTCAAGACTACTGGTCGCTGAAGCCCAGTAGTCTTGCTACCCATAGATCTTACTCTGACTCTTTCAGACCATTATGATTTCTACTTCCCATTTCTGTAATAATTAGAGGTATAACCATGCAACCAAACATTTCCTTGTTTCAGAGTTATGTATAAAGTAATGGGCTTGGTTTCTCTGGTCTGTAAATCAGCGTCATTACATTATTTCAAATGAGGCGCAACATCACTCATTGCTACCGAATTCCTTCTTTTCTTTTTGTAAGAACTATTTCCTCAACCAAATTATAAGGATCTCAGGAGGAAGCATTTAACCATAAGCTTCTCTTCTCCTTTTTTCTACAACTATCCTAATACTTCGCTATTGTAACTATCATACAATATTGTAACTATTCCTAATATACAAAGAATATAAGCAACAATGATAACTACCATTGTTGTTCTGCAAGAGGTTAAGATGAATGGTCAAGAAGGGCTGGACTTCTAAAACTCGAATTTTTCAATGGCCTGAATACAAATATAAAAGGTGTTTTACCAAATTGGCCCTTCATGCAAAAAGATCATGACAGTTTGAACCGACCAAGATGAAACTTAATAGTAATAAATGTGAGATGCTCAATTTGAGTATCAAACTTCTCTGCACAAATTTAGGTCACCGAAGCTGGGAACATTTGGTGAAAAAATACTTACTGATTTTAGTTGACATCAAGATCAACAAGCCTTCAGTGTGATCTGGTTGCTGGGAAACACAATTTTATATTGAGCTTTTGCAACTTTCATAAAAAGAGTCAAAATGCAGTTGGGCTCTATACGGTATTTTCAGGCACATACTTTGAGAATGAAGATTGGAATTCATTTATCAGAATGATAGAATTCATTCACAAGAATGTTCAGATCAGTAGAGTGCTGGAATCATGTTAGATAGGTTTGTATCCTCTGGAAGACATGACTCTTGGGTTACATGCTAGCTGACTTCAAATATTCAAGGGATTTTCTTAAGGAAAGTGGCTTTAATTTATTTCCCAAGTTTGTTATCCGTATCTTATTTGTATCTGTTACCTCAGTGTCTTGCACAATGTCTGACACAAACTAAGCATTCAATAAATATTTGTGAACTGAATGAAACTATAAACATTAAACTCTGAAGAGAATAAAACTGAATTTAATGAATCCACAGTTTCTGGCTCTAGAAGAGGATTTTATAGCATTCAGAACTATCCAAAGATGGCATAAGCTGTTTCAGGAGGTAGTGAGTTCTCCACTCTTGGGATATTCAATGTTATAGAGGTTAATCTCTTGGTGGGGGTGTTACAAAGGAGAACTATGTGTGAGGAAAAGGGAAAGATATGTGGCTAATGAATGACATTTATAGCTCTTTCCAATCTGAAATCTTGCAGAATGAATAAATGCTATCAATCTAATTTTATGACATAAATAGATATTGAACTTTCTTAAAAACAAAGACAAAAAAAACTTATGTACTGCAGACTGGCCATAGATTCAGCTTTGTCATAAGAAAGAAGCAGCCTCCTACCAAGTCATAAGACAGTTTTGTTGAGCCTGTTGCACTTGATAGCTACTGACTTCAGTGGAAAATAATCTCTGGGAAGCTTATTATCATGTTAGGATACTATCACTCTTTACAAGCCTAGAATGCTACAGATGGTCCCCGACTTACGAAGATTAGACTTACAATTTTCTGACATTAAGATGATGCGAAAGTGATACGTATTCAGTATGCTTCTTGACTTAACAATTTTCCTTTTTCCTCACCAACAAATTTGAAGGGCCAAGTCTCTACACATTTCAAAGGCTGAAACAACAAAAATTCATTTAAGATGATGCTTTAAAACAAGCGATAGCAAATTCCCTGTCATCGAAAACTAAAGAAAAATAATATGGTAAATAAACATTTTCTTACCATATATACACATTTTATTTATAGACAAGTATAGAAATCTTTCATTTTCTCCAAGTGGAGCTTAATTTGAAGCAAAAGCCAATATAGTAATGACTAGATGCCTATTGTCATCTAATGGCAGCCCTGCAGTAGAACTACCTGAGTAAAAGTTTATTTTCTGGCCTTTTGATTTTTTAAACGAAATTATTTTTACTGTTTATGCATCTTCTAGTCATTAGTAGGAAAATGATAGTAAACTTTTAATAGGTGATCTTGTAAGGGAGAGTAATGAATTCTTACTTGGTGATAGAGCAAAGCTGTGGGGCAAGATTTGCCAGAGAACACAACTTTGTTGGTCTTCCAATTTGACCAGCATTCTTCATCTACCAAGATAAGATTCAAAAATAAGCCTTTATCCTCTAGAGTGTCATACTCAATAATCAAGAAAAGCACTGATAAATCAGGGACTAGATAGTTTAATCTATCATTGTTAATTTGGTCTATGCATTTTTTATTTCATTATGACCTCAAAAAAACCTTATTGTCAATATAACTTGGCTGAAGTTCCAAAGATACAAGGACAGAGGTGAAAAAATGTAGAGAAGTACCTCCCATTATATTCTTTCAAGCCAAGCCACACAATGGGAGCAGTATTACCATCGTCTGGTTTGATTACAAAGTATAATGGTTGAGTTATATCAGTAGTCCTGATATTTTGAGAGTTTTTAATTTTTTTAAAGTTTGTGACATCAAGTAATGTGGTATTCAGAACATTACAGTAAAACATACATCTAAAAATGGTTTGCCTTTCAAAGACTAGACATTTATTTCAGTGGCGCTATGATTCGTCAAAATACTTCTTAACATCTCTTTTGAAATTGCCTTCAGAATATGCCACATTGTTTTGAATTTTTGGCAAAAGTCTATGTCATTGAGAATTGTGTCTGGTGATTAACATTTTATGATCCTAATATTTTGTTGAATCAAGTGAAAGCACATGACCTTAAAACCCTCTGGAGGAACAATCACAACAAAAACCAGTGTCTTGCTTATGTCATTCTTGACAGTGACGATTTACCCTGGAGTAGGTGAGCGTTTTCTTCCATTTGTTCTATCCTCTTATATGTCTGCTCTAGTAGAAACTCAAAATGTAAGTTTGCCTGGAAGCTTGTGCACAACAAAGATAATATTTAAGGCAATATTTCAAAAATCGAAACGAGAAAAATAATATTTCTATGGAAGTACATGTCACCAATCTGGCTATTAACTGTATTAATATAGTAAAAGTAGAATGAGTATAGTCTCCCTCACTCTCTTCCAGAAGAATGGAAGGATTAAGGATCTAAGTTAGAACTTCCGAACTCAGCGTTCAGTTACATGCTGTGTAACCTGTAATATTTATAACTTCACCGTGTAACCATGGCTAGAAATCTTTTAAATTTGAAGGTTCAAAAAATTATATTGGTGCATATGGTTTGGAAATTTGTAGAACCAATAATATGTATATAATCTTTCACAAAGCTAATCAATAAATTTATTTAAGAAAGCTTTGCTCTAGGAAGAAATGAACACCAGGTGATTTAGCGACCAAATTCCAAATTAGTACACAAATTAACCTATGGTTTTGATCTTGAATATGTCGGTTCATCTGTTGGCTGCATTTAGAACAGAAAAGAGGCTTAACGTACAATATTGGATTTATTAAAGAGGCATTTTGTCTGAAAAAGTGACCTCTATGTTATTGCAGATAGTGTGCCGCAATTCAATCATCTCTATCCTTAAGATTTTTTAAGTGCTTGACTTCTTACTTTGCTGCAATCTAAACTCTGACTGCTTATCTAAGAAAGCTAAAATATACACCATGTGGTACAAAAAATGATGACTACAGAGACAGTTTGATCAGATACCAGATTAAAATGCAAATCAAAATAGACCAACCCCTATTGTAGATGAAATGCAACCCATTACTTTTTTAAAGAACCATGAATTTTAAAAGTTATTAAAATGAAGAATACTACATTATTGAATAACTTTTCCTTATGTTTTCTGACAACTGTACTGATGACTACTAGTGTAGACCTTAGCTTTCCTGGCTTCGTAATGTTTCTTGCTAAACTAGGAATTGAATTGTGAAATATTTCATAAGTGCAATAATTCTTGGTAATAAAAAATATTTACTAGAGTCCTCTCATCATTCAATAAAAGTTTTATGACATTTTATTTTTTTAAAAAGAGCTTTATTGAGTTATGATAGATATACATTAACCTGCATATATTTAATGTATACAAGCTGATCAATATGGACATCTGCATACACCTGTGAAATCATCACTACAATCAAAGTAATAGACATCTCTATCACCTCCAACAGTTTCCTTGTTTCCCTTTGTTTGTTTTTCTTTTGTGTGTGTGTGGGGCGGGGGTGGGGGGGTAAGAACACTTAACATGAGATCTACCTTCTTAACAAATTTTAAGTGCATATGCAGTACTGTTGACTGTACACACTATGCTGTACAGCAGATCTCTAGGACTAATTCATTTTGCATAACAGAAACTTCATACCAATTAAACAACTCCCCACTTGTTCTAATCTCTGTTTCTATGAGTTTGACTATTTTAGATAGGTCATGTAAGTGAAATCATGCAGTCTTTGTTCTTCTATAACTTAATTATTTCACTTAATATAACATCCTTCAGGTTCATCCTTGTTGCTGCAAATGGCAGGATTTCCTTCTTTTTTTAAGGCAGACTCATACTTCATTGTATGAATACTTTATCTATTCATCTGTCTATGGACATTTGGGTTGTTTCCATAACTTGGCTATCGTGAATAGTACTACAGTGAACATGGTAATGCAGATATCTCTTTGACATACCTATTTCAATTCCTTTGGATACGTTTACTGAAGTAAAATTGCTGGATTATATGGCAGTTCTAGTTTTATGTTTTTGAGGAACTTACATACTGTTTTCTATAGTAGTTGCACCATTTTTACATTCTCAACAACAATGTAGAAGGGTTGCAATTTCTCCACATCCTCAATAACACTTATCTTTTTTATTATAGTAGCCATTCTAACCAGTGTGAGATGATACCTCATTGTTATTTTGATTTGCATTTCCCTGATGATTAGCAATGTTGAATATATTTTCATAGATTTTTTGGCCACTTGTGTGTCTTCTTTGGAAAAATGCCCATTCAAGTTTTGTTGCCTGTTTTTAAATTGAGTTGGTTTCTTTTTGCTATTGACTTATAGGAGTTCCTATACATTTTGGATGTTAATAAAGATATCTTTCCATTTATGTTGAAAAATATTTGTAAACTATATATCTCATCAGATATATAGTTTACAAATATTTTTCCCCTTTATGTAGGTTGCCTTTTCATTCTACTGATTGTTTCCTTTGCTGTGCATGAGCTGTTTAGTTTGATGTAATCCCACTTATCTATTTTGGCTTTTGCCATTTGTGCCTTTGGTGTTGTATCCAAGAAATGAATGCCAAGACAGGTGTCAAGAACATTTTCCCCTATGTTTTCTTCTAGCAGTTCTAGTTTCTGGACTGATATTTAAGTCTTTATTCCATTTTGAGTTTATTTTTGTATATGGTATAAGATAAGGGTCCAATTTCTTTCTTCTTCATGCGGATATACAATTTTACCAACACCATTTGCTGAAGAGGCTATCTTTTCCCTGTTGTGTATTTTTCGAACCTTTGTCAAAGGTCAGTTGACCATATGTGTGTGAATTTCATTCTGGGCTTTGTATTCTATTCCATCAGTCTATATATGTCTTTATGCCTGTGCCATACTGTTTTAATTACCATGACTTTGTAATCTATTTTGAAACCAGGAAATGTGATACCTCCAACTATGTTTTGCCTTCTTGAGATTGCTTTGGCTATTGCTCTTTTGTCATTGCATCTGAATTTCAGGATTGTGTTTTCTGTTTCTGTAAAGCATACTTTGGGGATTTGGATTGGAATAACAATCTGTAGCTTGTTTGGGGTAGTATAGCTATTTTAATAATGTTAAGTCTTCTAATCCATGAACACAAGATATCTTTCCATTTATGTTTATCTTCTTTAATTTCTTTCAGCAAAGTTTTGTAATTTTCAGTGTATGTCTTTCATCACTTTAGTTATGTTAATTTATAAGAATTTTATTCCTTTTTATGCTACTATAAATGAAATTGTCTTCTTAATCTCCTTTTCAGATAGATAGTTTATTGCTAGTGTGTGGAAACACAACTGATTTTTCTACGTTGATTTTGTATACTGTGATGTTACTGAATTTGTTTTTTTAAAGTTTTTCTGTGGAGTCTTTAGAATCTTCTACATATAATGTTATTTGCAAACAGATAATTTTACTTCTGCCTTTCCGATTTAAATATGCTTTTAAACTTTTTCTTGGCTAATTGCTCTGAGATTTCCAGTACTATGTTGAATAGAAGTGGTGAGAGTGAGCATCCTTATCTAGTTTCTATCATAGAGGAAAAGCTTTCAGTTTTTCACAGTTGAGTATGATACTAGCTATGGGCTTTTCATATATAGCCTTTATTAAATTCCTTCTATACCTACTTTTTTTGAAAGTTTTTATCAGTAAAGGGTGTTCAGTTTTGTCAAATGCCTTTTCTTAATCTATTGAGATGATCATGTGATTTTTATCCTTCATTTTGTTAGTGGGATATAACACATGGATAACTTCATGTATATTGAATTATCCTTGCATCCAAGGAATAAATCCCACTTGGTCGTGATGTATCATCCTTTTAATGTGCTGTTTAATTTGGGTTGCTAGTATTTTGTTCATAATTTTTGCATCTGTTTTCATCAGGGTCTTTGGCCTGCAGTTTTCTTTTTTTATTAGTGTCTTTACCTGATGTTTGCATCAGGGTAGTCCTGGCCTCATAAAATTGGTTTGAAATTGTTTCTCATTCTTCAATATTTTAAAAGAGTTTAAGAAAGATTGGTGTTAATTCTTCCTTAAATATTTGGTAGAATTCACCAGTGAAAGCATCAGTTCCTGGGCATTTCTTTGTTGGGAGGGTTTTTGATTTCTGACTCAGTCTCCTGATTTTTTTTTTTTTTTTTTGAGACGGAGTTTCACTCTTGTTGCCCAGGCTGGAGTGCAATGGTGTGACCTCAGCTCACCACAACCTCCACTCCCCAGGTTCAAGCGATTCTCCTGCCTCAGCTTCCCAAGTAGCTGGGATTACAGGCATGCAGCACCACACCCAGCTAATTTTGTATTTTTAGTAGAGGCAGGGTTTCTCCATGTTGGTCAGGCTGGTCTCGAACTCCCGACCTCAGGTGATCCACCTGCCTTGGCCTCCCAAAGTGTTGGGATTACAGGCGTGATTGTTTTGTTTTTGAGACATGGTTTCATGCCAGTTGCCCAGGCTAGAATGCAATGACATGATCTCAGCTCACTGCAACCTCTGCCTCCTAGGCTCAAACGATTCTCCCACTTCAGCTTCGTAAGTAGCTGAGACTCCAGGTGCATGCCACCATGGCCGGCTAATTTTTGTACTTTTTGTAGAGACCAAGTTTCACCATATTGCCCAGGCTGGGCTAGAACTCCTGAGCTCAAGTCATCCGCCAGCCTCCGCCTCCTAAAGTGTTGGGATTACAGGTGTGAGCCACTGTGCCTGGCCCCAGACTCCTAATTTGTTATTATCTGTTCAAGTTTTCTGTTTGTTCATGATTCAGTTTTAGTAGATTGGGTGTTTATAGGAATTTATCAGTTTCTTCTAGGTTTTCAAATTTGTTCGTGTGTAATTGTTCATAATTGTCTCTTATGATCCTTTTTATTTCTGTATCGTCAGTTGTAGTTTTTCCTCTTTAATATCTGATTTTGTTGATTTGGATTCTCTATCTCTGTAAGTCTAGTTAAGAGTTTGCCAATTTTATCTTTTTTTTTTTTTTAAAAAAACCTAGTTTAGTTGACTTTGTCCTACTCTCTATTTTGTTTATCTTCTCTAATTTTTGTTATTTCTTCCTTTTTCTAACTTTGGTTAAAAAACTTTGTTTTTCTAGTTACTTGAGGTATAAAGTTAAGTTGTTTATTTGAAATTTTTTTATTATAGTCATTAGTTACTATAAACTTCCATCTTACTACTGACTTTGCTGCATCTCATAGGTTTTGATAGTTTATATTTGTTTTTGTTTGTTTGAAGTATTTTCTTTCCTTTTTTCTTTTTCTTTTCTTTTCTTTTTTCTTTTTTTTTTTTTTTTTTTTTTTTTTTTAATGTAGAGACAAGTCAGGCTGTCTTGACATTGGCCTGGCTGGCCTTGAACTCCTGGCCTCAAGTGATCTGCCTGCCTTGGCCTCCCAAAGTCCTGGGATTACAGGTGTGAGCCACTGTGCCCAGCCCTAGTTTCAAAGCATTTTCTAATTTTCCTTTTGATTCCTTCTTTGACACAATGGTGGTTCAAGAGCGTTTTAATTTCCACCTATTTTTAAATTTTCCAAGTTTTGTTTTTTCTTTTTGAAGATGATTTAACTTTCAAGTTAGGGCTATTAGGCTTGACAACTTTCTCTTGAGCAGAGTCCATTAATTGATGTGTCTTGTTTACTCTTCATCTACAGCTATTTATAGAGTTACAGGTCCCTCTATCTTTTGAAATCAACATTACATGAGTAACAGCAGCAATTTCTCATTTGTGTTCCAACCACTAGTGCATAAAATGTACAATTACTTTTCCAAAATGTAATATTGGACATTATTGGAAAAAAGTATTTTTAATACATTGCAATCAACCCAGATGACAACTTAAGCTTCCATTATGTTTTTATTCAAAGAGGCTAATAAATTCTGGCACATTGGGAGGACTGAATTTACTTAGGGCCTTTCTTAGATGAATTTGAAATTCATTAAGTTTCTTGTTTTCCTTAACGTGGATAACACCTATAAGACTTAGTGAGAGTTCTCAGCTACAGATTATTTACCAGAAAATAATTATAGAACATGTATACGGAAGTTTTCCCAACAAAGACTCTAAAAACTTGGTATTCTTGATATCTCCCATGATAAATCCTCTATCTAGTAACCAGGCCAGAAGTCAAAAGCTAATCAAATTTGAAGGTAAATCAACCACATGTTAAGCATAAGAAACTTCAGATGATTCACTCTAGTAATTTAAGAGAAGAAAAGGCTGAATTTCCATATCTACATAATGCTAAATGCATTTAAACACTTCTAAGAAGGTGTAGAAAACTTCAATATTTTTGCCATATTTTCAAGTTAGAAAATGTAGGACTGTTAATATATCCTTAATTTTAGACTGATTCCAGGAAGTGTAAATTGCAATTTAAATTTGAAATGGCTTCTCTTGATGTGGTCTTCAATTTATCATTCCCTACTTTCTTTTTTAGACTTTATGGCCTTTACTCTTAAACTTTATGGCCCCTACTTCTACATTGTCCTTTGAAAGTGATTTATGCATATTGTGTTTGTTTGTTTGTTTTTTCTAGCTTCAGATTTGAACTTAGAAGAAGATAAGCAATTTTCTTCTGTAGACCATCTTGGGCAATGTTAATTGATTCTTTGTTAATAAAACTTTGACTCATTATAGTTGGTCATTTCCTCCTATTTCTCCTCTCCTCTGCAATCTCCATGCCTTCCAAATGATGACAGAAAAGTAAGGCCAGGTGAAACAGCTGGTGTTTTTGTTTTATATAATTTGTTAGATACTAACAATTAGACCTAGATCATTTGTAATTCAGCTAGATTTTACTTAAGACGAATGTCAGTGTGGAAAATATATTTAATATGCTTGAAAGGTTTGTTGAAATTATCCTGGTATCTTTAAATTTACAAAACACAGGTGACAAATTTTTTCTCTCAGGGTACTCAAATGAGATTTTTTTCTATTACTCTCAAACCTGATTTCTACTTTTTTTTTTTTTTGAAACAGGGTCTCACTGTGACACCCAGACTGGAGTGCAGTGGCACAATCACAGTGCACTACAGCCTGGACCTCCATGGCTCAAGTGAGCCTCCTGCCTCAACCCCCCAAATAGCTGGGACCACAGGCATGTGCCACCATGCCCAGCTATTTTTAAAATGTTTTATAGAGATAGGGTCTCAGTATGTTACCCAGGCTGATCTTGAACTCCTGAGCTCAAGCAATCCACCTGCCTTGGCCTCCCACAGTGCTGGGATTACAGGCGTGAGTCACTGTGCCACAGGCCTTTTATTTTATTTTTTATTTTTTTGAGAAGGAGTCTCTCTCTGTCACCCAGGCTGGAGTGCAGTGGCGCAATCTCGGCTCACTGCAACCTCCATCTCCTGGGTTCAAGAGATTCTCCTGCCTCAGCCTCCTGAATAACTGGGACTACAGGCACGCGCCACCACGCCCAACTAATTTTTGTATTTTTAGTATAGACAGGGTTTCACCATGTTGGCCAGGCTGGTCTCGAACTCCTGACCTCCCGTGATCCACCCTCCTCAGCTTCCCAAAGTGTTGAGTTTACAGGCATGAGCCACTGCGACCAGCCAGGCCTTTAGTTTTCAGTATCAGCTTGATTGAAATATTATTCACAAATCATAAAATCCACCCCCTTTAAAGTGTATAATTCTGGTTTTTAACATATTTGCAGAGTCATACAACTATCACCACCATCCAATTTTGGTTTCTTTTTTTTTTTTTTTTTGAGACAGACTCTTACTCTGTCACCCAGGCTGTAGTGCAGTGGCATGATCTCGGCTCACTGCAGCCACCGCCTACCAGGTTCCAGTGATTCTCTTGCCTCTGCCTCCTGAGTAGCTGGGATTATAGGCACGTGCCACCACGCCTGACTAATTTTTCTATTTTTAGTAGAGACCGGGTTTCACTATGTTGGCTAGGCTGGTTTTGAACTCCTGACCTCAGGTGATCTGCCCGCTTTGGCCTCCCAAAGTACTAGGATTACAAGTGTGAACCACTGCGCCCGGCCTCCAATTTTGGTTTTTAAATTTTAAAATGCAATTTATATTAATTACTTTGTGGCAATCATTTCACAATGTATGCATATATCAAAGTATCATGTTGTACCCCTTGAATATATACGGTTTTTATTTGCTAATTATACCTCAATAAAGCTGAAAAATTTAATTTAAATTTGAACTAAATTAAAAATTCAAGATAAATAACTAAAATGTAATACGTCTTATAGGAGACATGAATTTTAGAATCTTTCATAAAGATAACAGCTTATTTTAGTAACAGTTACCTCTTTGTTTTACTCATGGTCATCTTAAAATATTGAGCAATAATTAACAACATCATATTTCTTAAATTATTAACTATCAAACCTAGAGAGACAGATTAAGGTTCTAGATTAAAATTTAGTTCAACCTTTAAGAATATTTAATTATTGCAGAACTTATCCTTTGGTGCATAGAAATATAATGTGTATTGGATAATTAATAGGAATTTGGCATATTCAGTAGCTTTAATGCTCTATCAAATATAGTTTTTGATGATCTGTTGCTTTAATCAATAGTTGTATATAGTCCTACTCTATCTGTTGTCGTCTCTGTTTCCTCTGGAATAACACTGAGCTAATTTCATCATAACAGCTTGGTAGGTAGAACAGAAGCAGTAGACTTAAGATGCCAATCTTTAATGTGTCACAGATTTTAAGGGCAGTTTGAAAAGAGGTTCAAAGACGCTGTTAGTCATTATTCCTTTCATAATAGTACATGTTGTGAGCTATGGTAGTTTGCTCTCTCCTTTTTGTTTTCTTTTTGTGAGACAGGGTCTCGCTGTGTCACCCAGGCTGCCAGGCTGGATTACAGTGAAACGATTTAAGCTCACCCCCATCCTAGGCTCAAACGATCCTCCCACCTCAGCTTCCTGAGTAGCTGAGACTTCGGGTACACACCACCATCTCCAGCTAATTTTTAAATTTTTTATGGAGACGGGGTTTCACCATGTTGCCCAGGCTGGCCTCGAACTCCTATCCTCAAGCAATCCACCTGCCTTGGCTTCCCAAAGTGCTGGGATTACAGGAGTGAGCCACTGCACCTCGCCTTGGTCACTTCCAAGAGTGATTTAGAATTCGAAAGTCTTTTTCTTAGTTGACATGCAGAAGATTCTCTGAAGGAAAGAATATTGGCAGATGCATATGGATGTGCTACTAAAACATTGCATTAGTAGTGAGATATTTGTATATGGGTTGGTGTGGGAGTACTTCAGATGTGTGATCATGTACTCAAGAATACTGCAGTCATAAAGGAACAGTGGAAAATGTAGTACCAAATAAGCAACAAAACTAAGCCACTTAGGAGACTGTAAGCTTTATGAAATACAATGAAGCTATAATAATTATTATAATAATTTAGTATTATGTGCTAGGCATTTTGCATGCATTATAACCTTTAGATATCACATGAACCTACAAGGAAGACATTGGTATTCTCCTTTTATGCATGAGGAAACCAAAGATTAGAGTTTGTGACCCAATTAAGATCACCAAGGCAGTACGTTGGACTGTAAACCCAGGTCTATCATACTCAAGTATCATACTCCAGTACTGGCATTCTTAGATATATTTAAGCAATTTACTTGATAGAGGTCATTCAGTAAAGTCATGTAATGATCTAGAGATATTTGCCATGGTCATGTGTTTCTTTGTTGTTCATGTTGTTGTTGTTGTTTTGGCTTTGTTTATGTGCCCCCTCTATTCCCCATATCCCACATACTTAGGAGATAATAAGTTTATATAGCAAATAAGTTCATCCATGTAATATTTTTTATATTTGTAGTATATGTATTTGTCTTCCATGTGGCCTTTTGTTTCATGGGGCATTTTCAAAAGAAACATTTTTCCTTCATTCACTATCTGCACTACTGTTTGGCCTATTTGCAACATGATAAACATCACTAAAATTTAAAAATAAACAATACTACAACGTTTGAAATGGGTCAGCCATAAGATTTACGTTCCTTGTATATTCCCTTTGGACTCTCTTTAAGTAGGTAAGAGGTTGGAAGTGGCCAACTTTAGTGAACAATGACCATAGTGCTGTATTTTCTTAGGAAAAAACACTGCTGGATAGGTTTAGAAGATGGGAAATATTTTTACTCAAACTCAATTAGTCAGGGTCAGCAAGAGGGAATAAATGACATTAAAGTCAAGAAATTATTTTTCTTCCTCATTGCTATCTTCCTTTATTACCCATCCTTGAAATTAGTGGATGTTAGGATAAGTAAGCACAAGTAGAGATGGCTTTCAGGACTGCAAAAATCTATCATATTTACCCTTTGGAATTGTGTAAAATGGTTATAACTTACTAATATTTTATTTAGAATGCACATAAACTAGCATAAATACATTTTACAGATGAATACAATACTGTAGATTCTAAAGACTGTGGTTGGCTAATAGAGCAGTGAGGAATGTAAATAGTGACTTATTTTCATTTTTTATGGCAACACATTATATATAAGATCTGTATGTGTACAAATTACTTTCAGATAGTTTGTCCAAAAATATTATACTTAACCACTTTGTGATTCGTCGAATATAAATTTTATGACAGTGCTTTGAGACATAAATTGTTGAAAATTATTTTTTGTTGTTGTTGAGATGGAGTCTCTGTCTGTCGCCCAGGCTGGAGTGCAGTGGCACGATCTCAGCTCACTGCAGCCTCTGCCTCCCGAGTTTCAGCGATTCTCCTGCCTCAGCCTCTGGAGTAGCTGGGATTTCAGGTACCCACCAGCATGTCTGGCTAATTTTTTGTATTTTTAGTAAAGAACAGGTTTCACCATGTTGGCCAGGCTGGTCTCGAACTCCTAACCTCAAGTGATCCGGCCTCTTTGGCCTTCAAAAGTGCTGGGATCACAGGCATTAACTACCCTACCTGACCAAAAATTCTTAAAACTCTTTTATCACACTTCCATGCAATTGCAGAAATATAATGATGAATCTAGTTTATATTTTCCTGCTTTAAATTCATAAATATTTCCAAGCTCGTAATTCAGTTAAAATCTAAACTCTACATTCAACAACTTTAAATTTGCTAATTTTGCCATTAGCATTAGACAGCTGTTCTCAATTTCCACTAAGATAAGATCAGAAAGAAGGAACTACACTTACAGCATGAAAGCTATAGGCTGAGGTTAGCCAAATCTTCCTATCAGTTTAGGGAGATGCTAGGACATGTTCTCAAGGAAGTTGTTAGTCATCTATCCCAGAGATTTTAATGAAAGCAATTGTGTTTCTGGGAATGCATTAGGTGAAATTTTCAATTCAAAACAAAAAGAAGATTATGATAATTTCTAAAGTTTTTTTAAGCACTATAATTCTACACACATTTTATTATAATAAATATATTGCTTAATTGTAGTATGTCATCATCAGAAGTAGGAAATGTATTTCAGGACAGCAAATGCATTAAACTGTATAGCTATTTGAAGATACCAATGCCGGGTAATTAAAAAGCCACTTTGAAGAAGGAATGTTAAACTCTAGGTCTATAATTCCAACTTCCTACTGAACACTTCTACTAAAATATATGCATGTTTTACAGGTACCTCAAAACCTCGAAAAGTATTTCAAAAGCAAAATTATGTATAATATTCTCAGATTGGTTGTTCATCTTTAGTTGATGCTTTTTCCACCTACTCAATTGCCTAAGAGAGAAAGATAAGTCATACATGGCATCATCTCATCATGCATTTCCACATTCTCATCCGAAGTTTCCATTGTTTTATAATTTTTTTTTTTGAGACAGAGTCTTTCTCTGTTGCCTAGATTGGAGTGCAGTGGTGCAATCTTGGCTCACTGCTACCTTCACCTGCCGGGTTCAAGCAATTCTCCTGCCTTAGCCTCCCGAGTAGCTGGGATTACGGGCACCCGCCACCACACCCAGCTAATTTTTGTATTTTTAGTAGAGACAGGGTTTCTCCATGTTGGCCAGGCTGGTCTTGAACTCTTGACCTCAAGTGATCCACCTGCCTTGGCCTCCCAAAGTGCTGGGATTACAGGCATGAGCCACCGCACCTTTATCTCAGAACCTGATCAAATAAATCCCTTTCTCTTCATCTCCAATACTGTTGCTCTACTTCAGCTATATGTTCTCCTTCACCTGGCATATTATATCTTTAGTGTCCAAGCACTTCTTCTGGCTTCCAGTCCCACCTCTTCAAGTTACTTCTTCACATTGCTTCTAAAGTGACCTTTCAAATGGTTACTGCTTAAAATCTGACTGTGGGTCGGTTATGGTTTGAATGTGTTTCCCAAAGTACATGTGCTGGAAACTTAGTCTCCAGTGCAACAGTATTGAGACATGAGACCTTTAAGAGGTGATTAGATCATGAGTACTCGGCCTTCATAAATGGATGAATGCCATTACTGTTGAAGTGAGTTTGTTTTGGAGAGATTGGGTTTGTTATAAAAGTGAGTTTGGCCCTCTCTTGCCTATATGATGTTTTCTACCACACTATGACCAGCAAGAAGGCTTTCATCAGAGGCAGCCCCTCAGTCTTGGACTTCCTAGCCTCTAGAATTGTAAGCCAAATGTTTTTGTTCATTAGAAATTACCCAGTGTCAGATATTCTGTTATAGCAGCACAAAACAGATTAAGTCAAGGTCCCACTTACATGTGTAGGGTAAAGTTTAAAATCCTAATTATGAGTTTTTTAAAAATCTTTTTTTGAAGTCTTTTATTTATTTAATTTAACATTTAAATAAGTTCAGGGGTAAATGTGCAGGCTTGTTATATACGTAAACTTGTGTCATGGGGTTTGTTGTACATATTATTTCATCACCCATGTATTAATCCTATTACTCATTAGTTATTTTTCCTGATCCTCTCCCTCATCCCACCCTCCACCCTGTGATAGGTCCCAGTGTGTGTTGTTTCCCTCTATGTGCCCACGTGTTCTCATCATTTAGCTGCCACTTAAAAGTGAGAACATGCTGGTATTTGATTTTCTGTTGCAAATTTGTTGTAACTTGTTGTAATGAGGCTGTTTGTTTTGCTGTTTGTTTTTCTCTTGTAAATTTAAGTTCCTCGTAGATGCTGGATATTAGACCTATGTCAGATGCACAGTTTGCAAATATTTTCTCCCATTCTGTAGGTTGTCTGTTGACTCTGTTGATAGTTTCCTTTGCTGTGCAGAAGCTCTTTAGTTTAATTAGACCTCATTCGCCCATTTTTGCTTTTGTTGCAATTGCTTTTGGCATCTTTGTCATGAAATCTGTGCCCGTTCCTATGTCCAGAATGATATTGCCTAGGTTGTCTTCCAGGGTTTTTATAGTTTTAGGTTCTACATTTAAGTCTTTAATCCATCTTGAGTTGATATTTGTATATGGTATAAGCTAAGGCTCCAGTTTCGATCTTCTGCATATGGCTAGCCAGTTATCCCAGCACTGTTTATTTAATCGGGAATCCTTTCCCTTTTGCTTGAAAAAGATCTCTTATTGATCTGGCCTTTGACTATATCTCTTGCCTCATCTACTGCTTCTCCATATGTACTCTCCAAATTCACTTACACTGTAAAAACAACTCATGTTCTTTCACGTGTTGTGATTGTTTGTATCCTGTTTCTTCTGTCTGAAACTCTCTTCTCTTTCTGTGTACCTAATTATCTTCAAGTATAACCTCTGTTGTAACACCTTTCTTTCTTTCTTTTTTTTTTTTTTTTTGGAGACAGAGTCTCCCTCTGTCGCCCAGGCTGGAGTGCAGTGGCGCGATCTCGGCTCACTGCAAGCTCCACCTCCCGGGTTCACGCCATTCTCCTGCCTCAGACTCCGGAGTAGCTGGGACTACAGGCACCGCCACCACGCCCGGCTAATTTTTTGTATTTTCAGTAGAGACAGGGTTTCACCGTGTTAGCCAGGATGGTCTCGATCTCCTGACCTCGTGATCTGCCCGCCTCAGCCTCCCAAAGTGCTGGGATTATAGGCTTGAGCCACCACGCCCGGCCCGTAACACTTTTCTTCACTCTTGTTTTCTATGCTCATACAGTCCCTTGGTAACTGCCTCTGTTGTAGAACATACCGCATAACATTGCTATCATTACTTGTCTTTCTCACTACACTGAGCTGCATAGGTGCATAGTGATGTCAATGGTTATTTTTGTATCTTCAGGGTCTGCAAAGTTCTAGAACATAGTTGGGGTTAAATATGTTCATTAACATTATTATTGATCAAGTCGAATTTGTCTAAGAGTTGGAGGGGGCTGAGCTTCATGTCCTCTGGGATTCATATGATTCCTTGGCTTTCTTTCAGTTTCATGTTAATATTTACCTCTGTTTAAAATGGTCACCTTAAAGAATAAATTGACTGAATTGTAGCAATAATGATAGACATAAAGCTGTAAATCAGGCTAAATTCTCCCAGGCAGTACTTGGCTCTGGTTTTATCCATGAATAACTGAAGACTACTCCGTCTCCAGCAAACTGAGCATTGGATTTTCCTGAAAGAACTTGTCAAAAATTACTAAATTAAAAACATTTTTGGGATATTTGAAGACAGAAATTAAAGTTTCTTAAGTCTATGCAGATGAGTACATTCTTCACTTCAGAAGTCAATTTTTAAATCTAAGCTTAATGTAATTAAATGTCATTCATCTGTTGACCAATGGCTCAAAAAGAAATTAATCTGTAAAAGTCAAATTTTACCAAGTAAGAATAGTGATCAAATTGCCAAAAGAAGTGATTCATGTCATGAAGTAATTTTGCAAGCTACTTATGCTCACTTTCATGAAATACATTTGTTTTCCATTTTTATGTGGTAAAATACACATAAAGGAAAATTTATCTTCTTACCCATTTTTAAGTGTACAGTCCAATGGTATTAAATATTAATACATTCATAATGTTATGCAACCATCCCCAATATTCATCTCCATAACTTTTTTCATCTTATAAAACTGAAACCCTTACCCATTAAACAGTAACTTCCTATTCCCGCCTCCTCCTAGCCTCTGGCAGCCACCATTCTGCTTTCCGTCTTAATGATTTTGGCTACCCCAAGTACATCATATATGTGGAATTATATAATATTTATCTTTTTGTGATTGGCTTGTTTCATGTAGCGTAATGTCCTCAAGATTCATCCATGTTGTGGTATATGTTAGAATTTCCTTCCCTTTTCAGGCTATGCAATATTTCATTTTATATATACCCAACATTTGCTTATCCATTTATCTGATGATGGATGCTTAGGTCGCTTTCATGTTTTAGCTTTTGTGAACAAGCCTGCTATAAACCTGAGGGTACAAATATCACTTTCAGACTCTGCTTTCAATTCTTTTGGGTATATACCCAAAAGTGGAATTGCTAGATCATATGGTAATTTTTTTTAATCATTGGGGAACTGTCATACAGTTTTCCACAGCAGTTGTCTGCAGTTGGGTAGAGCGTTCTGTAAATGTTTACGAGATCTAGTTGAGTTATTGTGCTTTTTAAGTCCTCTATTTCCTTACTCAACTTATTTTTAATTGATTTATTCATTATTGAGAGAAGTTATTCAAATTTCCAACTATTACTGTAGAACTATTTATTTTTTCAATTCTGTCATTTTATTAGTTTATATATTTTGATGGTCTTTTATTAGGTGTGTAAATGTTTATAATTGCTATACCTTCTTGCTGTATTGAACCTTTTATTAATACGTAATATTCTTCTTTGTCTGTTGTAAGCTTTTTAAATTTAAAACCTACTTGGTATGATATTAATATAGTAACCCTGCTTTCTCTTGATTATTGTTTTTATGGACTACATTTTTTCATTCTTTCACAATTGAAATTGTGAAATTTTCACGATTTCAGTCTATTTGTGTCTTTGGATCTAAAGTGAATCTCTTATAGATCGTATATAGTTGGATTATGATTTTTGATTTTTTGTCCATTCTGCCATCTCTGTCTTTTGATTGGAGAGTTTAATTCATTTACACTTAAAGTAACTACTGATAAGAATGTAGTTGCTTTTGACCTTTTCCTATTTTTTTCTACATGCTTTCTAGCTTTACTGTTCCTGATTTTTTGCATTACTGTCCTCTTTTGTGTTTAGTTGAGTTTTTGTAGTATTTAAATATCTTTCTCATTTCCTTTTGTGTACATTATATAGGTGTTTTTATTTGTGATTACCATGGGGCTTTCACTTAACATCCTAGAGTTGTAACAGACTAATTTTAATTTATGCTACCTTAATTTCAACAACATACAAAAACTCTGCTTCTTTACAGTTCCGTCCCCACCTCTTTCAGTAGTTGAAGTTAAGAATTATATATCTATACATGTGTGCCCCCAAACATGAACTAATAATTAATTTAAATGCATTGATTCATTAAATTATATAGAAAACAAATTGTGAAGTTACAAACCGAAGTTACAAACCAAAGTTACAATGATTTTAACTTTTTAACTAATTGTTTTTAATGTATAATCTCTTGATTCATGTAGAAAACAAAAGGTGAACTGACAAATCACTGTTATAACAACACTAGCTTTTATAGTTGCTCATGTATTTTACTTTATTGAGATCTTTGTTTATACATCTTTGAGCTACTCTTTCGGGTTTTTTTTTTTTTTTTTTTTCCATTTCACCCTGTAGGACTCCCTCTCAAGCATTACTTTCAGGGCAGGTTTAGTGGTAGCAAACTTGCTCATTTTTTATCTGGGAATGCCTTAATTTTTCCCTCGCTCTTCAAAGACAGTTTTGCCTCGTGTAAGATTCTTTGCTGACAATTTTTTGTTTTGTTTTGCTTTGCTTTTAGTAATTTGATTATATCAACTAATTGCCTTCTGGACTCCAAAGTTTCTGATGAAAATCTGCTAATAATTTTATTAAGGATCCCTTGTATATGATGAATTACTTTTTTCATGGGCTGCTTTCAAATTTCTCTCTCTTTGTCTTTCAAAAGTTTGATTTATAATATGGCTCAGTGTGAGTCTCTTTGAGACATTTTACTTGGAGTTGTTTTTTTTTTTTTTTTTGAGATGGAGTCTCGCTCTTTCACCCAGGCTGGACTGCAGTGGCGCTCTCTCGGCTCAGTGCAAGCTGGGCCCCCTGGGTTCACACCATTCTCCTGCCTCAGCCTCCCAAGTAGCTGGGACTACAAGCGCCCGCCACCGTGCCCAGCTAATTTTTTGTATTTTTAGTAGAGACGGGGTTTCACCATGTTAGCCAGGATGGTCTGGATCTCCTGACCTCGTGATCTGCCCGCCTCGGCCTCCCAAAGTGCTGGGATTACAGATGTGAGCCACCACGCCCGGCCTTACTTGGAGATTTTTGAGCTTCTTGGATGTTTATCTATATGTCTTTCATCATATTTGGGAAGTTTTCCATCATTATATCTTCAAATATTATCTTTTCCCATTTCTCTCTCTCTTCTTCTGAGATTCCTATGATAAGTTGCTCTGCTTGATGGGATCCCACTGGTTCCTTAGACTCTGTTCACTTTTCTTCAATCCTTTTCCTTTCAGTTCCTCAGTCTTTATAATTTTTATTGTCCTATCATCAAGTGTGCTGAATCTTTTTTTCTGCCTGCTGAATACCATCTTTGAATTCATCTAGCAAATTTTTCATTTCAGTAATGCATTTTTCAGCTCCAGAATTCCTTTTTGACTTCTTTTTAGGTTTTCTATCTCTTTATTGACATTTCCGTTTTGTTCATACATAATTTCCTTGAATTTCTTCACACCTTATTTTAGTTCTCTGAACATCTTTAAGATAGTTGTTTTAAAGTGTTTGTCTAGTAAATCTGTCATAAGGTCTTTTTCAGGGACAGTTTTTGCTGATTGATTGGTTTTTTCCTCTGAAAGTGCCATACTTTTCTGCTTCTTTGTATGCCTTGTGATTGTTTGCTGAAAACTGGACATTTGAATATAAGAATGCAGTAACTCTGGAAATCATATTGTCTCCCTCCCTTGAGTTTTCTGTTTTTGTTATTGTTTTTATTGTCTTTTTAATCTTTGTAGGCTGTGTTGGTGTCAAGGATCAGCTTGATGTGTAAATTTAAGGTCTTCTTAGGTCTATTCTGAGTCTCACCCTTTCCCTGAACATGCACAGTCACTTTCTAATTTTCCCTGCATATGCAGTGTTTTATTGTCTGCCTCCCCAAAGGGAAAAAAGATTAAAATGAAGGGGGTAAAAAAAGGTTACTGGCCCTTTAAATACTGTGGCAGTCACTTCAGCCAGAGAGGGAAGGGCTTGCAACAATGGGGAAACGGCAACAATGGCTCCTCTCCTCTTTGTACCTATTTGATCAAAAGCAGCAATCAGCGATCAGAGCCCAGATCCCTGATATTTGGAGGACAGGGTCCTTTTTGCACATCCAGGTTACTACAAGACAGGTTGTTTCAAGAACATGTGCACAGCCGCCTCCCATGGGGTTGGAGGCAGGTGATATGTAGCTAAACCACTCTGTAAAGAGCTGAAATTGACCAAAATTACCCCCAGTTTAGCATCCAAGCCTTCCTTTCAAGTTGCAATCCTATGATAGACTTTACAGTTTCAAAATAGTTACATTAGATTCTGCCAGTGCAGTTGTGTAGGTGGAGACAGATTTCTGCTGCTTCCTGCACCATCATCTTCCCAGAATCACCCTCCTCATAAAGTGCATTTTTATTTTGACACTGGGAAGGGATTGCAAAATTTCTATAATTTAATAAACCATATGAGATTATTTGGGCCTTTTCACAGCAATCCTGTAGATAGTCCTATAAACTTTCCTTTTTCAAAACAGCAATCAAGTGATATTACCCTTAATGAATCACTGCATCTCTGATGCATTGTCTTTCAGTCTCTGCTAGGTCACGGCCACTGTTGAATTACTGGTTATTTCAGAGAGCAGTCTATTCCTTGGTTTATACTTTTGATGTTTAAAGGATGTTTCTCACACTGAGCTGACATTTATTTCGCATTCATCCTCTAGAGCTTCACAGAGTCAGCACATTCCTTTTCCTATATGGTAATTGAGTTACTAGAAAATGGATATCAAGTGTACCCTAAGTTTCTTTTCCTCAGCTTAAACATTGTGGGGTGTCCAGCTACCTCACAGTGTTTGTTGCCTGCCTCTGGAAATACCTGTTTTGAAAATATGGTGCCGAGAATTGCATGTCATACTGCAGATGTGGTCTATCTTGTGGTGGGACTATTGCTACTCATAATCATATTTTATGTATGTGACCAAAGCCTAATTCTAGATTAATAGTTGGTAATTATGTGAATTTTTCAGAAGCAATATCTGAATGCAACTGATTTATATATGGAAATGTAGGTCACTTTCACTCAGTTCCTATTTCAAGTTCTTTTACACTTTCTTATAGAAGTTTTCCTTAAATCTGAAACTAATTAATTTCCACTGTTGCAAGTTCTGACTGCTTTAATCTGCTTCATTTTAGATGAACCTTCCCTCCCCACTTCACCAGTGTTTAACATATTTTAAAATAGTTTTTGAAGTTTTCCTGCTGAGTTAGCACCTTGTAGAAACTTTACCATTATGGTATCAACAACCTGTAAAGCAGTAAAGAAGTAAAGAAGCTTAAGAAGAGAAGGATTTAAATGCCCAATAACAGCTAGCAAATAGCTGCCACATAAAAAGCATTATCAGGAGAAGAGAATTTTGCTTTCTTAATTAAGAATAGAGCAAAAGGAGCCTCTTAGTTAGAAAAAAATTGTATTGAAGCAGTTTGTTAGGTAGAAACATGTTCTTAACTGAATAATTAATTTTTGAAAATGTAATGCCTGTGTTTGCATCCAGTACAGGAAGTATGCTATGAATCTCTGTACTCCCTATATTATTTCAATTTTAACAATAAAGTTTCTGGCAAAATTCTATCCATGAAACATGTCCTACTGGTTAACAGGGATATTGTTTGATATGAAAATCTGGACAGATTAGAAAAAAAGTAGCCCAATATTTGATTATATGCTTTATACACACAAAAAAACTTATTACATACTTTATCTTCCTTTTTTTAAAGTGCAAAATAAAAAAGACAAGCTACTACACTTTTAGTTGCATATTCATTACCCAAAGCAAGGAAAACCAGCATGGGATTTCTATTCATTCAAGAAAAATCTGTTTATATTGACTTTTTAAAAGCTCCATTTAGACTCTGGATAAATTTTTCTAAATCCCAAGGATATGGAAGACAGAAAAGGCAGATTTGCTGTTGATTGAACATATCTTTGTAAAAATTTCAGTAATGCAAATATTTAAAAAGTAATGTCTACTTTTTATTGAAGTATGTTATTAAAAATGTCTTGCCCTATGTGTAACTTGCCTTGTGCCTTTTATATTGTACTTTGAATTTTTCAAGTTCATTAACACATCAGTGAGAAACTTAATTTAAAGACTACATTTTTCACGCAGCACTTTTCATTATTTTCCTGGCAGTTTTGAAGTGAAACATGAACTTTAGTAATGCTAAAATAAAAAACATGGTACTTTTTTTCCAGAGCATTATTGGAGGAGTTTTACCCTTGTTTTTCTTTAATTGACATGTGACAAATCTGTTTATCACAAGCATTTTATACTACATTGGAAAATTGAAACTGTGGGAGTGACAGTTCATTTTGAGAATGTGTAATTTTAATTGTTACTTCTTTTGTCTCTAGATGTGAAGACCTCATTAGATAATGGTGGTGCTTTTTGTGACATTTCAATCTTCTGTCAATGTTTCTATGATAATCTCGCATTAAATAATTCAGGTTTATTAACTGCAGACATTTAGTGTAAGTTAAAGCTTCTCATAAAAGAAAGCTCTTGCAATTACATTTCAACTCATCGAAAATGGGGTTTCATTGTGTTGATCTTGCCCCAAAATGTTTATAAGGTTTACTTCACCTATTCACAAGAACAAAACATTTTCTGTTAAATTCCTCTGTAATAATAAATGTGGTCCTGATTTTCTTATTGTTTTATAAGATTGTGGGTACCTTGCTTATCATTAAATGAAGACTAGTAAATTAAGACTACATATACAAGCAAAAAAAAAAAAAAACCCTTTAGGCACACAGATTGGAAATGGATGCTGTTTATTTTTTTTTTCAGTCACTCCATTTTCTTTTTACCACTTCTCTGAATTCTCTATCCCTCCATAAAACACACACATTAAAATATCTGTGTTTATGGCGATTCTCAAATCCGGAAAATCTGGAAGTGTTTTCATTTCTAGATTCTACTTTCTCTAGGTAATGAGCATTTTTCATAGAACAGATGAACATACTGCTAATAATTTTTAAATGTTTAAATGGTCCAGCTCAACTTTTAAAGGGGACTGTTAAACACAAACAATTATTAGTACTAAATAATTTTCATACAGTAAAATATAATAATTTTAGAGAAGTAGATTCTGGGTAGCTAAGAGTAATTTTTGTTTTAACAAAACTTAACATAAATTAATAGTAAATTAAACTGAATTTTCTGTTCTCTTTCAGAAGAAGCAATTTAAATAAAGGAAAAGATCTACTGAATATTTTGGGGTTAATTAATATTCAATTGAACATTAACATCAATTCCAAATTCAGCTTTTACCTACAAAGTCAAAGCAGAGAGCTAGATCTTACACTGAATGATTTCTGAATGTTTGGTGTAATGAGATAGTAGGTGTGGGCTGAGATTCTTTATAGAGATCAGAGAAGCCTAAAGATGCAACCTGAAAAATGGGTATTAGTTTCCAGCAGATAGAGAAGGGAGGCATTCCAATGTGGTGTAGTGGTATAAACAGGGGCTAACTGACAAAGACACAAAGATACAAGTAGAATATGGGTTTGGCTGGAGCAAAGGAATAGAGCAAGGAACAGCTAGCTATTTAGGCACTAAAATCAGATTGTGCTCCAGAAAAATTAATCTCGTAGCACTGTATATGATGACCTAGGGGTGAAGAGTGAATAGAGATGAATCAGCCCAATTTGAATACTCTCTATTTCTTCTGGCAACACAACAATGTCCAGGAATTCAGTGATAAGAAGCAATGGCAATTTAGGGCCGGGCATAGTGGCCCATGCCTATAATCCTAGCACTTTGGGAGGCCGAGGCAGGAGGATCACTTGTGGTCAGTAGTTTGAAACCAGCCTGGCCAACATGGTGAAACCCCATCTCTACTAAAAATACAAAAATTAGCTGGGTGTGGTGGCAGGTGCCTGTAATCCCAGCTACTTGGGAGGCTGAGGCAGGAGAATTGCTTGAACCCGGGAGGCAGGGTTGCAGTGAGCCGAGATCATGCCACTGCACTGCAGCCCGGGCGACAAAGCAAGATTCCATCAAAAAAGAAAAAAAAAAAAAAACTTGAAGCAATGGAAATTTAAAGGATGGCATGGTATTATGACTTGAATACTGGTTCTAGAAACCAAGGGAGAAAAACAAAGACAGGCAGTATTTGAAATCTGAGTTACTGTGTACAATGCTTTTGAGAGGTTGCATGATATAGTTTAGCTGAGTTCAACCTCTTCCTGCTTCAGCGTCCTCAACTGTAAAGTGCAGTTTATGGTACAGTCTGCTTTATAAAGTCCTTGTGAAGATTAATTGAGTTAATATGTATTATGTTTCTGGAAGGCAATCCTGGTGTAGAAGTTGTGAACGGCAAAATTAATGAATCACTGACAGAAATCAAAAAGTCCTTCAAGACCCGCTACTCTGTGCTTGATAAGTGGGAATGTAAACCAGCATATTTCAGAAAGCCTCATAGCTATAAGAACCACATGAAAAATGTTTTATTCAGTTGCCTATTAATCACAAATTAATTCAGAAGGCCCTATTTTCTTAGCATTCCAATAAAATTAAGTTACTTGACTTGATCCATAAATCATATTTCTGTTACATCATCAGTCTGAGGAGTAGCTGTATGTGTACCTGCAGCTAACCTTTATGAGTGAAGGACACCTAGAAAAAAACAATTCCAAGGCAATGTGCCATGTTCTGAATCAGGCTTGGCATATATGACTCTAGGAAGGCAATTTTCTTAGTTTATGTGAGGCCTGTTGATATTATTGCAGTTTATTTGCCTGTAGAGTAAATTTACATTGCCAAAAGATAAGTTTGACACTTTCATTTGTACCAACACAGCCAGTGAATATACAATTTTTTTGTCCTGCATCACCTAGTCTCCTTGATGCAAAGTCGCTCAGAAAAAGGAGATTTTTTTTCTCAATCAGTTTTATATCTGAAAACAAACATCCACTGTGCCAGTGGGAGTTTTCCTCACTCACAACAGATTTATACCCGCTAGGTTTTCACAATGCGGCATGTTTTGCAAGGAAGTTGGTATAAATTAAGAAAAAATTCGGGGCTGCCCAAATAGCCATGTCTTCCAGTCTGGATACCTGAATGACTGTTGCTGAAGATTTTGATCCTTCCACACATCAACAATTCATTGCACACATAAAGACAAAAAAGTACATAGAATAACTTTTTATGAAAAATTTGGATTGAGACCAGTTTTCTATAGTAGTGTTACAACTTGAAATTTTTGCTTTCTCCTCTCCTGCTTCCATATGTTAAAAGGAGATTTGGAAAATACTGGGTCCAAGATGGGCTTTCAAAACCGGAATCATTTAGAAAAACACTGAGCTACGTATGAATGTAAAATATGGTGAAGGCAATAAGAGGAACCAACAGTGTCTCCTGAATTATATAATCCTCAGTACTCCAGCTATTTCATGTAAATCTTTGTCCTATATACATTTTACTCTCATCACATCAGGGAGTCTTTTTCAGTATTTTATGATGGATAAATGTCAATCAAAAGTGGACTAGAAAGCTCAACATATCCATCCAAAAGCATACATATATTACTTGCCAAGCTCTGAGTAATAAGTAGTGACAGCCATCGTGGTGAATTAAATGTATACTAGGAGACTGCTACATGGGATAGGACACTCCCTGAAAGGCCAAGGCAGTGCCTGGACATTTTTCCATTTCAGACTACCTCCTTCCTCGACTTTGCTTTATTTATGAAAGCAATTATGCAGGCTACTGCATTAAATAAAAACCCAATGTATTCCTATAGATATAGGGGTTTTGTGGTGGTGTTAATTACTGCCATCGTAAAGAAACATTTTACTTACAATTTTAATTTATTCAATTTTTATAGGAAAGCTATTTAATTAATGGGAGTGCTTTAGAAATGCTCTATTATATATTACCGGTTTGCTAAAATGACTTAAAAGGAACTTCTTTTAAGGCACTCCGACAACTTCCATTACAGCATCCATGCCATTCTATCTCTACCATCCATACAGCAGTCATGGTAGAGACAGAATGACTGATTATGGGACATCACCATGTAACTATGCACACGGAGCTTCCCATCATTAAAAAATGATAGCTGATCCACCAAGACATGAAATTAGTTATGTGCTCCAGTCCTCCATCATCAAATAAAAGTGAAATATGTAGGATCACTCTCAAATTAGCCCTTTAGTCACAAATAATTTGCAAGAAAATCCCAATAGCACTTACTCCTCTTAGCTGCCACTTCTTCTTCAGCGTACTTCCATAGCTTCATGAGGAGATCACCATGATCATTTGGCTTAGGAGAAGAAAATCCAAGTTTGATTTATGCAAGGTTCTACACAGTATGCTATCACAAGGCAGATGTGAATAATTTTCACATGACAACTTTACTCAGGGAGAATGGGAATGGAAGTCCTTCAAGAGGGCAGAACTCTAAGCATGTATCTGAAGGTTCAGTTTGCCTGGAGGGCAAAATGGCCTGAAGAATGTAACTACACTAATTCGTGGACAACAGGTATTGTCCATGCTCAGGGACTTGACAGGAACAAGTTTCAAGGACTAAAGACAAGACATTTGAGGAAGAGAAATTTGAATGGAACTCTTAGATTGGTATTAAATATGCAGATATTTGTGTTCTTGTGTGAATTCTCACCAAAAGGCATTTACTGCAGAGGAGGCTTTCAATAATCAGGTAAACAATATGATCCATGCAGTGGATGTTGGTCAGTTTCTAACCCCAGTCACTCTATGGGTTATTTAAAATGGCTCATCAGAAAAATGATCTTGGTAGCAGAGATGGAGTTTATGGATGTGCTCAGTTACGTAGACTTTCACTTTCTAATACAATTTTTCTTATCATCACTGTTGAGTCCCAAGGCAACTAAGAGCAGTGACTAATCCTGAGCCCCCTCCATATCTTGGAGACTCTGTCAGCTATATTTCATCATAGTGGGGAGGGGTTGTGGACAGAGAGTTGTCTTCATTGGAATAGAAACATAATTCAGGCATGGATTTTCCTTCATTGCTTGCTATGCTTCTGCCAGCATCACTTTCTATGAATTATGCATAACTTAGTCACTACCATGATTTACCATATAGCATTGCTTCTGAATGAGGAATGAATTTATGGTAAAGACATGTATACCAATGGGCTGACATTCCCAGGATCCCTTCTTTATATTCTGTCCCTCAGGAGATTATTCTCAAATCTCTATTTTTGGTCTCTACTAAGAATTTCCACACCCACTTTGCAATTTCTTATCTTCATGTTTTGGCTCATACAGTTCCATCTGCCTTTATTGTCTTTATTTCTTGTCAAAGTTCCTGTATCTTCTAAGGCTAACCCCAAGCAACAAACTTGCTCTTTTGAGCCTCTTTGGAACTTTGTCCCTATCTCTCTATTGGTACTTAATTTAATCAACATTTTGTTGTAGTCATTTGCATACTTGTCTTATTACCTTACTATTAAGGTTGGTGCAAAAGTCATTGCGGTTTTCGCCATTTCTTTGTTTCTTTCTTTTTTCTTTTTTTTTTTTTTTTTTTTTTTTTGAGACAGAGTCTCGCTCTGTCTCCCAGGCTGATGCAGTGGCATGATCTCGTCTCACTGCAAGTTCTGCCTCCCGGGTTCACGCCATTCTCCCACCTCAGCCTCCTGAGTAGCTGGGACTACAGGTGCCCACCACCACACCCGGCTAATTTTGTTTTTGTATTTTTAGTAGAGACAGGGTTTCACCGTGTTAGCCAGAATGATCTAGTTCTCCTGACCTCGTGATCCGCCCTCCTCGGCCTCCCAAAGTGCTGGGATTACAGGCATGAGCCACCGCACCCAGCTGCCATTACTTTCAATGGCTAAAACCGCAATGACTTTTGCACTAGCCTAATAGATTGAGAGTATCACATAGGCAGGAGCTACATCTTACTTTTTCTTAGAGCTGAGGTAAATCCTTGTACACAGTAGTTCTCAATGAATGCTTATTAAACTGAATTATGTTTAACAACATATAGCTTTGTGGCTGGGCACAGTGGCTCATGTCTGTTATCCCAACACTTTTGTAGGCCAAGGCAGGCGGATCGCTTGAGGTTAGGAGTTTGAAATCAGCCTGGCCAACATGGCGAAACCCTGTCTTTACTAAAAATACAAAAATTAACCAGGCATGGTGGTGGGCGCCTGTAATCCCAGCTACTAGGGAAACTTAAACATGAGAATCGCTTGAACTCAGGACGGGGAGATTGCAGTGAGCCAAGATGGAGCCACTGCACTCCAGCCTGGGTGACAGAGCGAAGACTCTTGCTCAAACAAAACAAAATACAAATAGCTTTATAGTAATTCATAGATAAGTAAAAAGTAAGAAAGACAACAAGATATTACCTTAGTGTAAAATTCATCTCGACCATGTTTATTATATATATATAAAAAATAATATGGAAAAGAAGTAGTCATCCTTTCTTGATTTTGTCAACCGAAAGTTATGGAAAGGCCTGAAAAAGTGGTAAAAGAAGCCTTTCTCTGCTAAAGTGACTAAGATTCCCTACATGAAGGAGAAAATACGTGCAGAAGTCATTTGAGAACAAGTGGTTTCAAACTAAAGAGAATGCTATGGAGTTGAAAGGACAAATTTTATTTTAAAATTTGGGTCAAAATTTCTAATGTGTGGATATCCAGAAAACATATTTCTATTCCGTTGTTCATGTGAGAGGTTTGTTACTGCAGTTGAATAGGCTCTGTACAGGGTCTATTTTTCAGCAATATTAGAGAAAGGAGTATTTCTGTTTGTGTTCTTATTCTCTACGGGCAGAAAATGAGGATGTGATAGAGAATAAATGAACTCTCTTACTGTCCTGGCCATTGATTTCTGCTATCTTAATCACTTATTTTTGTGAACCACCATGGTTTAAGTGAAAATAAATAACAATTTTAAATGTTTTATTCTTGAATAGAATGCAAGCATAAAGTAGAAAGCTTTGAATATCAGAACTTGGTCAACAAAACCACTTAAGCTGGTACATATACACCATGGAGTACTATGCAGCTATAAAAAGGAATGAGACCATGTGCTTTGCAGTGACATGGATGGAGTTGGAAGCCATTATCCTCAGCAAACTAACACAGAAACAGAAAACCAAACACCACATGTTCTCACTTATAAGTGGGAGCTGAATGATGAGAACACATAAACATGGGGAAGGGAACAACACACACTGGGGCCTGTCAGGGGGAGGGAGAGAAAGAGCATCAGGATAAACAGCTAATGCATGTGGAGCTTAATAGCTAGGTGATGGGCTTATAGGTGCAGCAAACCACCATGGCACATGTTTACCTATGTAACAAAACTGCTTGTCCTGCACATGTATCCAGGAACTTATAATTAAATTTTAAAAAACACTTAAGCTGTCTATACAGTATACTCATGAGTAGTATGCATTACAGTAGTGGCTTTCTTCAAATATATCAAAACTCACTAGTGATACTTTGCTTTCTAGAATAACTGTAAGCAAATTGATTCAGTCACATTGAACTTCCCCCAAGCAAGATACAGCTTTAGCTTAGTAGAAGGTGGATCCTCTCTAAAAATATAAGCAAGAATATTGGATATTGTTTTTTGAATGGGACAAAATGAATGGTATTCAATTTTATCATAAACTCATTTTAGCTGAATGGCCTGTGGAAGAATATGCATAAAGTTAAGAAGTTCAAGGAGTTGGTGAGGCATTAGATTTGCTTAATGAAGTCCACTGTTTCCATGAGAATTATAAAAGAGAAAACCAAGATCTAAGGGTGATCACCCATATTTAAGATTCATATTATTTTCTCAATCGAGAATTTTATTTGGGCAGGAGGTCAGAAAAGTAATTATTCAATGTAAATTTGCTACCCAGCTGCAAAGAGAGGCACAGTTTTAAGGCAGGAATTCAACTTTTTTGGCCCCTCAGCCAGGTTGGTTAGTGGATGATTTGCACTGCTCCTACTATTCATAGATTTACTGGCACAAATGCACTTTTCGTTAGCTGGGATTATCCATTAATATCTATTGAATTAACTGGTAAATAATTGCTGCTATTTATTGGTTAAGGTAAAGGTATTCCTCTGGAAATTTTTTTTTTTTTTCCTTTGAGATGGAGTCTCACTCTGTCACCCAGGCTGGAGTGCAGTGGCACGATCTCGGCTCACTGCAAGCTCCGCCTCCCGGGTTCACGCCATTCTCCTGCCTCAGCCTCTCCGAGTAGCTGGGACTACAGGCGCCCGCCACCACGCCCGGCTAATTTTTTTATATTTTTAGTAGAGACGGGGTTTCACCCTGGTCTCGATCTCCTGACCTCGTGATCCGCCCGCCTCGGCCTCCCAAAGTGCTGGGATTACAAGCGTGAGCCACAGCGCCCAGCCTCCTCTGGAAAATTTTTATGTGTCTTTTTGGATATCAAATTAGGACATATAACTTTGAACCAGATACTCATTTGAGAGATACTGTAGAGCAAGCTGAGATTTAAATCACTACCCTAAAAGTTACCTTGGAATTTACCATTAATTTTTTATAAGACTTACTTCTTTTGGCCATAATGCTTCATCTTTATCATGAATGCCTAGGGTGAACTTTTCTCATGCATATGGTGCAATGAATGGAATGAAGATTTAAAGCAATTGTTTGGATGATGCACGACTACAAAATATGTTTTAAGGAAAAATAGGGTATGCAGAAATATCTGTATTTATTATCCATATTATTGGCCTAGACAACCTGCATATCCTGAGATAGTGGCTTGGGTTTCCACATTGACAGGTCATAAAATTATCTGTAGCTATTCAACTTACTGTTTATACCATAGGACTAATAAAATGTCATCAAGATTTTGATTTCTACATAGTCTCTATCATTATTCCTCATCACCATCATCAAATGTTGATTAAAGCCTTATAACTATGTTTGAAGATACTAGGTAAAATACATAGTCTCCATCCTTTAGCAACATAGTTATGGAGAGAAGATATATGCATAAAACCATAACAACCATTAGCAGTATAAAAAATTGCCAATCAAGTCATGTAAATAAGAGCGATTGTAGTCCTAGACTCTAGGTTCACTTGAAACTCTGGCCACCTCCCTTAAAAGGAAGTAACAAATGCAATTGAGCAAAAGATTTTGGAGATAAATACAAATATTTTGCTGCTTTTAGAAAAGAGTTGAAAGGGTGTGCACAGTGAGCCACTAGTGTTTTCTTTGTATCTTAGTATCTGAAAGAAATATTATTAGGTGGCATCCTGGAATGTGCAACTTCTCTTTATTAAATTCCTCAACTTTAAAAATAAACTGCAGTTTGTCATTTATTCTTTATTCTAATCTTTTAAAAAGTATATTTTCTTCCTTTCATCTGTTTTCGTTCTGATTGACTTTTATGCTTCTGGTGCTATATATAGTTTCCTTGATAAGTTTGATACAAAGCTTCATGATTTGTTTTCACAGTTTGTCCTCATTTTCTTGCAATTGCTTGACATTTAAAATGCTGTTGGACTGCTTCACTGTAAATTTTGTCACCTTATGCTTTAAACTTTTCTTGATGTTTTAGAAATTACAATCCACATTTTCTGGAGAAGACATGCAACCTCATCTTCGGAGCTTCTGGGGAAAGCAGAACCTGAGTCCCTTGTCACAGGTTCTTCTGTAAAGGACCTAGATGAACCCAAGTCCCCTGAGCTTTTCACTGCCTTTCCCCACTTTGTAGCTTAGAATGTAAATTGGCTTTTCTTGTCCACATCTCCAAACTCCCCTCAGTCTCTGCCCGTCCCTCCCTCTGTCAAAGATGCCCAGATACATATTTGATTTTTACAGACACTTTGTGATTGATTCCATGAAAATTTAATGACTTTTCATGCCCAAACTGCTTGTTAGATTATTTCTCCCTTAGGATATGATGTCTCTGACATAGAAACATGTCACTAGAACACAGAGCGAATTTAGACAAAATGTTACAGTAGTAAAATAAAAGATAAGTTAAAATTTTGAAGTGACTTCTCACCACCCAAATTGGTTGTTAGTTTGACACCAAAATGGCATATTTACTCCTAATAAGAGATCTAGTTCACATTTTGGGTTGTTATAGTTCAACAAATGTTTGTCTGTGTGTCAAAAAAGCATTGATTCCAAAAAAAAAAACATATGCACTATCAACTCACTAGGTTTACGGAGCCAATTAAAATGACTTATACAAGTAGTTGTAATATGCATGCCTATTATTTTTACACTTGAGTAGAAGAATGAAAATACGAAATTTTAGCTAAGTTGAAACAGGACTTACGGATGGAAAAATAGTGGTGGTTTGAGAATGAGTTGGGAAAGGAGTTAAAGTAGCATATGATTATTGGGTAATCAGAATTAAACTTTTTAAAGCTATTTAATCAGAATTAAAACTTATGATTAAATACTTCTTAGATATTTTTGAAGTGTTCCATCATTGCCTCAGATAAAAAGAATGAGGAGTCGAGTAGTGTATTCAAAATTTTATCAAAATTTAGTAAATAATAATACGAAGCTAGCAGCATCAGTGGCAGGAGTAGCAGCAAATATTTTGTTACCTGACATCCATGCTGTGTGCTGAGACTTTCATTCTTAACATTAGCTACAATTTTTGCCTGGGATACCCTTGATGACACTAATGACAACGTAATTGTTTAAAAAGTAACATGGCTCTAGTACTTCTGAAATCATAAATTTAAACTAATTCCTCTAAATAATATTATAATTATCTCTGCTAAATTGTCATGTTCTAACTATGAAGGTATAAAGGCAATAGTGGTGACATGATGGGGGAGATGCATAGAACCAAGCAAAAATGAGGATGAATAAGCAAAAAAATTTTATAGAAACGGGAGGAAAAATGCATTACTAGTCCTATAGCTGTATATCTTAGAAATTTTATCTAAATTTTCAGAACATGTAAATGTATTTAAACTCTTTAGTAGTCTGTATATGATACAGATGAGAAAGATTTTAATGATTTTAAGGTACTCTACATGCTTCTCAGCATTTATTCTTTCTTGATTCTGTCCATTTTGTCTGTTCCATTCTGTCCTTGGATAGTGTTTTTATTTCTCCCTTAAAAAATAGTTTTACTAAGATATAATTCTCATACCACATAATTCACCTTTTTAAATTATACAATTCAATGTGTGTGTGTTTCTTTTTTTTCCAATGAAACGGAAGATATTACCTCTGATGCCACAGAAACACAAAAGATCATTCAGGGCTACTATGAATACCTTTAAACTCACAAACTAGAAAACCCAGAGGAGATGGATAAATTCCTGGAAATATGCAACCCTCCTAGATTAAACCAAAAAGAAATAAAAACTCAGAGCACACCAATAACAAGCAGCAATATTGAAATGGTAATTTTAAAAATTGCCTGCAGGAAAAGGTCCAGGACCAGACTGATTCACAGCTGAATGCTAGCAGACATTCAAAGAAGAATTGGTACCAATCCTACGGAAACTATGCCAAAAGACAGAGAAGAAGGAAATCCTCCCTAAATCATTCTGTGAAGCCAGTGTCACCCTAAAACCAAAACCAGGAAAAGACATAAAGATAAAAGAAAACTATAGACTAATATCTCTGATGAACATAGCTGCCGAAATCCTCAACAAAATACTAGCTAACCGATTTCAACAGCATATCAAAACCATAATCCACCATGATCAATTGCATTTCATACCAGGGATGCAGGGCTGGTTTAACATGTGCAAGTCAATAAATGTGATATGTCACATAAACAGAATTAAAAACAAAAATCATATGATCATCTCAATGGACACAAAAAAAGCATTTGACAAAATCCAGCATCGCTTTATGATTAAAACCCTCTGCAAAATCAGCAAAGAAGAGATATACCTTAAGGTAATAAAAGCCATCTATGACAAAACCATAGCCAACATTATATTGAACAGGGAAAAATTGAAAGCATTCCCCCTAATACCTGGAACAAGAAAAGGATGCCCACTTTCACCACTTCTATTCAACATACTACTGGAAGTTCAAGCCTGAGTAGTCAGACAAGAGAAAGAAAGGGCATCCAAACTGGCAAAGATGAAGTCAAACTGTTGCCGTTTGCCAATGATATGATCATATACCTTGAAAATCCTAAAGGCTCATCCAAAAAGCTCCTAGCTCTGATAAATGAATTCAGTAAAATTTCACGATACAAAATCAATGTATACAAATCAACAGCTATACACCCACAGCGACCGAGCTGAGAATCAAATAAAAATCTAAATCCCTTTCACAATAGCTGCAAAACAAATGTAAAATACATAGGAATATATCTAACCAAGGAGGCAAAAGCCCTCTGCAAGGGAAACTACAAAACGCTGCAGAAAGAAATCACAGACAACACAAATAAATGGAAACACATCCCATGCTCATGCATGGGTAGAATCAATATTGTGAAAATCACCATACTGCCAAAAGCAATCTACAAATTCAATGCAATTCCCATCAAAATACCATCATCATTCTGCACAGAACTAGAAAAAGCAATCCTAAAATTCATATGGAACCAAAAAAGAGTCCACATAGCCAAAGGAAGACTAAGCAAAAAGAACAAGTCTGGAGGCATCAAATTACCCGACTTGAAACTATACTACAAGGGTATAGTCACCAAAACAGCAGGGCACTAGTATAAAAGTAGACACATAGACCAATGGAACAGAATAGAGAACCCAGAAATAAAGCCAAATACTTCCAGCCAACAGTTCTTCGACAAAGCAAACAAAAATATAAAGTGAGGAAACGACACCCTATTCAAAAAACGGTGCTGGGATAATTGGCAAGCCACATGTAGAAGAATGAAACTGGATCCTTATCTCTCACCTTATACAAAAATCAACTCAAGATGGATCAAAGACTTAAATCTAAGACCTTAAACCATATAAACTCTAGAAGATGACATTGGAAAAGCTCTTCTAGGCATTGGCTTAGGCAAAGAGTTCATGACCAAGAACCCAAAAACAAATGCAACAAAAACAAAGACAGATAGATAGGACTTAATTAAACTAAAAATCTTCTGCACAACAAAAGAAATAATCAGCCAAATTAACAGACCACCCACAGAGTGGGAGAAAATTTTCACAAACTATGCATCCGACAAAGGACTAATATCCAGAATCTACAAAGAACTCAAACAAATCAGCAAGAAAAAACAAACAATTCCATCAAGAAGTGAGCTAAGGATATGAACAGACAATTCTCAAAAGAAGATATACAAATGGCCAAGAAATATATGGAAAAATGCTCAACATCACTAATTATCAGGGAAATGAAAATCAAAACCACAATGCAATATAACATCTTACTCCTGCAAGAATGGCCATAATAAAAAATTAAAAATGGCAACAAAAGCCAAAATTGACAAATGGGATCTAATTAAACTAAAGAGCTTCTGCACAGCAAAAGAAACTACCATCAGAGTGAACAGGCAACCTACAAAATGGGAGAAAATTTTCGCAACCTACTCATCTGACAAAGGGCTAATATCCAGAATCTACAAAGAACTCAAACAAATTTACAAGAAAAAAACAACCCCATCAAAAGTGAGTGAAGGATATGAACAGACACTTCTCAAAAGAAGACATTTATGCAGCCAAAAAACACATGAAAAAATGCTCATCATCACGGGCCATCAGAGAAATGCAAATCAAAACCACAATGAGATACCATCTCACACCAGTTAGAATGGTGATCATTAAAAAGTCAGGAAACAACAGGTGCTGGAGAGGAGATGGAGAAATAGGAACACTTTTACACTGTTGGTGGGACTGTAAACTAGTTCAACCATTGTGGAAGTCAGTGTGGCGATTCCTCAGGGATCTAGAACTAGAAATACCATTTGACCCAGCCATCCCATTACTGGGTATATACCCAAAGGATTATAAATCGTGCTTCTATAAAGACACATACACACGTATGTTTATTTCGGCACTATTCACAATAGCAAAGACTTGGAACCAACCCAAATGTCCAACAATGATAGACTGGATTAAGAAAATGTGGCACATATACACCATGGAATACTATGTAGCCACAAAAAATGATGAGTTCATGTCCTTTGTAGGGACATGGATGAAGCTGGAAACCATCATTCTCAGCAAACTATCACAAGGACAAAAAACCAAACACCGCATGTTCTCACTCATAGGTGGGAATTGAACAATGAGAACACATGGACATAGGAAGGGGAACATCACATACTGAGGACTGTTGTGGGGTGAGAGGAGGGGGGAGGGATACCATTAGGAGATATACCTAATGCTAAATGACGAGTTAATGGGTGCAGCACACCAACATGGCACATGTATACATATGTAACAAACCTGCACGTTGTGCACATGCACCCTAAAACTTAAAGTAAAATAATAATAAAATTTAAAAAATTAAAAAATAATAGATATTGGCATGGATGTGGTGAAAAGGAAACACTTTTTCACTGCTGGTAGTAATGTAAACTAGTACAACAACTATGGAAAACAGTGTGGAGATTCCTTAAATAACTAAAAGTAGATCTACCATTTGATCCAGCAATCCCACTACTGGGTATCTACCCAAAGAAAAAGAATTCATTATATGAAAAAGACACTTGCACACGAATCTTTATAGCAGCACAATTTGCAATTGCAAAAATATAGAACCAGTCCAAATGCTCATCGATTAACAAGTGGATAAAGAAAATGTTATATATATAAATATGTATATACCATGAAATTCTACTCAGCCATAGAAAGGAATGAAATAATGCCATTTACAGTAACCTGGAAGGAGTTAGAGACCATTACTCTAAGTGAAGTAACTTGGGAATGGAAAACTAAACATTGTATTGACTCACTTATAAGTGGGAGTTAAGCTATGAGGAGGCAAAGACATAAGAGTGATACAATGGACTTTGGGGACTCAAGGGAGAAGGGTGGGAGGGGGATGAGGGATAAAAGACTACACACTGGGTACAGTGTACACTGTTTGGGTGCTGGGTGCACCAAAATATCAAAAATCACCACTATAGAACTTATCCATATAACCAACCACCATCTGTTCCCCAAAAACCTATTGAAATAAAAAATTAAAAATAAATGTTATCAGATTAAAAAGAAACAATGTTGCTTTTTAAAACATATTCAGAGTCGTGCAATCATCGGTACAATTGGTTTTAGTATCTTTTCATTACTGCAAGTAGGATCCCCCATATCTTTCAGTCATCATCCCCCATTTCCCTCATTCCCCTTCCCAGACAACAATTAATATAGTTTCTGTCTATATTTGACTATTCTGGACATTTCCTGTAAATGGAAATGTATAATATGTTGTCATTTGTGATGTTTTCTTTTACTTAATATACTGTTTTTCAAGTTTATCCATGTTGTAGCATGTATCAGGACACCATTCCTTCTTATGACCAAATAAAATTGATTGTGTGATTATACTATATTTTGTTTATTCATTCAACATTTGATGGACTTGTTGGGGGGTACTTTTTGGCTATTATGAATAATGTTGCTACGAGCATTTGTATACAAGTTTATGTATGAAAATATGTTTTCATTTCTCTTGGGTATATACTTAGGAGTGGAATTGTTGGGATATGTCATAACTTTGTTTAATCTTTTGAAGAATGGCCAGACTGTTTTCTAAAGTGGAAGCATCTTCCACTTCTCATTAGTGGCATATTAACTTTCTAATTTTCCCACGTTCTCTCCAATACTTGTTATTTTTTGTTTTTAAAAATTATCGCTATCTTGGTATGTGGGAAGGGCATCTCATTGTGGTTTTGGTTTGCATTACCCTAATTAATAATAATGAGCATTTTTTCATGTGCTTATTAGCCTTTGGATGACCTTATATGACCTTATATGACCTTTGGATAAATGTCTATTAAGGTTCTTGGCCCGTTTTAAGTTTGATTACTTGTCCTTTAATTGTTGAATTGAAATAATTATCCATATATTCTGGATACTAGACACTTATGAGACAAATGATTTTTATTCCTTATTCCATTCAGTGGGTGATGTTTCACTTTCTTGATGGTATTCTTTGAAGCACAGATGTTTTTAATTTGGATAATGTTCAATTCTTCTATTTTTTATTGTGTTGCTTGTGCTTTTAATGTCATAACTAAGAAAACACTTCCTAGTTTAAGGTGATTTACACCTAAGTATGTAAATTATAGGTAAAACTAAATCATTGGTAAAATTGGTAAAATCAATTTTACCAATTTTGATTTTACCAATTTTACCATAGGTGTAAATCATTGGTAAAACACCTATGGTAAAATAATTACATAGTATTTGGCCAGGTGCAGTGGCTCACGCCTGTAATCTCAGCACTTTGGGAGGCCGAGGCGGGTGGATAACCTGAGGTCAGGAGCTCGATAACAGCCTGGCCAACATGGTGAAACCCTGTCTCTACTAAAAATACAAAAAAATTAGCTAGGCGTGGTGGCACATGTCTGTAATCCAAGCTACTGGGGAGGCCGAGGCAGGAGAATTGCTTGAACAGGGGAGCAGAGGTTGCAGTGAGCCGAGATCATGCCACTGCACTTGAGCCTGGGCGACAGTATGAGATGCTATCTCAAAAAAAAAAATTACATAGTATTTATGTAACTACACCTGACTTACACCAGTAAGTAAGGATTTGAATCATTAGTAAAATCATTACCAATGATTTTCACCTATGATTTCTTCTAAGATATTTATGATTTTAGCCCTTACACTTTGGTCTTTGATTTATTTTGAGTTTACCTTTTTTTGAGAGAGAGAGAGGGAGGATCTGGCTCTGTGGCTCAGGCTGGCACGCAGTGGCGCAATCTCTGCTCACTGCAACCTCCACTTCCTGGGCTCAGGCAACCCGCCCGCCTCAGTCTCCTGGGTAGCTGGAATTACAGGCACGCCCCACCATATCCGGCTAATTTTCGTTTTTTTTTTTTTTTTTTTTTTTGGTAGAGACGGGGTTTTGCCATGTTGCCCAGGCCAGTATCTTTATCCTTAGTAACATTTTAAATTTTATTTTGACTGATTATTAATATCAGTTACTGCAGCTTCCTTATGCTTAATATTTGAATGATTTATCTTTTTTCTCTCCTCATTTTCAAACTATTTATGTTTTTGAAAATAAAGTGTATCTTCTGTAGACAGAATATTTTTGCATTTCCTTTTAATCCAGTCTGGCAGTCTCTGCCTTTTAATTGAATTGTTTAATATATTCACATGAAATGTTATTAATGATGTAATTGGATTTTTTTACCTTTTATTTTACATTTTTTGTTTTTATATGCCTTATGATTTTTCTCTCTTCTTCTTTTATTTACATTAAGTGAATATATTCTAATGTAATATTTTAATTATTTTAATGATGTTAAATATGTATTTTTGAGATAGTTGCTTAGTGGTTGCCCTAGGGCTTATGATGCAATCTTAAAATAATCTACTTCAGAATCATACAAACTTAATTACAGTGAGATAAAGAGACTTCACTGTATCTAGCTGTCTTTTTTTGTATTATTATTAATACACATATGTAACTATGTTATAAACTGAATATCATCTTGTCATTATCACTTTATATGATGATTTTACATCCTTTAAGAAAGCCGAGAAGTAACAAATATATATTTATGGATTGTTATATAATTTTTTTGTTTAGAGATGGGTTCTTGCTATGTTGCCTAGGTTTCACTCAAAATCCTGGGCTCAAGCAATGCTTTTACTTCAGCCTCCCAAGCAGCTGGGAATACAGCTGCATACCACTGCACCCAACTTAATATTTTATTGTAAATATATCACATCTTTAATATTATATGGCCAAAAGTATACTTATATGCATATTTAACGCAATTGCTTTTATATTAATTAAGAAAAGAAAGGACAATGAATATACAATTATAAAGTCATTTGTACTTCTCTGTTTTTTTTGTAAGGACTTAAACTACTTTCTGAGATCTCTTGCTTTCAGCTTGAATAATGTACTTTAGTATTTCTTGTAGGACAGGTCAAATAGTAACAAATTCAGTTTTTGTTTTTCTGGTAATAGCTTTATTTCCTCTTCATATTTGAAAGATACTTTTTATTGAAAGCCTTTGTCTGTTAAATCCTAAATTCAAGCCCTGATATAGGATGTTTCCTGCTTTTTTTTTTCTTTTGTATGGGTCTTACATTCTTGTCTCTTTGCATGTCTTGTAATTTTTTTGTTGACAACTGGCTATTTGAGGTAATGTAGTGTACCAAATATGGATTCTGATTCTCCTCCCTCCTTTCAGGGAATTATTTTTGCTGTTGTTTTCTTGTTTTTTTTTATTTAATTACTTGGATAGATTATTTTAATGGTGCCTATTTCCTTTTTATATGAAGTCTTTGTTATCACTCCTCAGAGGGCAAACTCTTTGGCATGCACACAGTCACCATGGTATGACAGTGGTTTTAGCCCTGTTTCTTTCACTGATTTTTATTTTCCACAGTCTGCCTTGTTTGGTATCACACACAGCTGTTAACTTGCACTAATTCCCAGCAAATTTCTCTATTGTTGTTCACATTGTCCTGTGGTATAAATTTTTCTACAGTCGGATCAATCACATTAACGTTAGGCAGAGGTAGTTTTGACAGTTTGTTCTGACATCAGAGGGGCTCTTTCTAGTTGTCTCTTTCCATATCTTTCTCTGGTGAACTAGCTGGCCTATAGTTTAGCTTGTTGCTTTTAACTAAGAGGAGCTATTATATTTTTTTAGAATGCCCTGAGGCCTCAACTTCCCCACACTCTTCAAATAGTCAGCTCTTTGCGGGAGAGTTTTGGAGTTCTCCTCTTATTGATTGCTTCTTCTTCTGCACAAAATCTCTAAGCCACTTACCCAGTTACTGTCTGGAGTGGTAGTCTCTTGTTTTCTTGACTTTCTTCGGTCACTGTGAAACCTCTGTCCTTCTAGCAAGCTGGGGAGACGGCAATTGGGAAACCAAAATTTCTTAGTCTTGTTTCTGGAAGCTGGGGAGAAAGGGAGACCCTGATCTCTTGGCTTCATTCTGTAGGAATTTAGCCTCTGCAACATAGATTTGGAGAGGGTGAGAAATGTTAGTAACCAGCCCCTCCTGATGAGGTATCCTATTCTTTTTTTTTTTTTTTTTTTTTTTGAGACGGAGTCTCGCTCTTTCACCCAGGCTGGAGTGCAGTGGCGCGATCTCGGCTCACTGCAGGCTCCGCCCCCCGGGGTTCACGCCATTTTCCTGCCTCAGCCTCCCGCGTCGCTGGGACTACAGGCGCCCTATTCTTTAATTGGAACTGAAAAGAGAAACAAGACCATCTTCTTTGTCACACAAGCCCAGATTTGAACTTCTGTTAAGCTGAGGTAATGATGGGAGAGGGAGCAGTTCACAGTTCAAATGCAACACACCCTTACTGTTATTACCAAGTTTTAGCGGATTTTCCTGAATAACCGTTTCTTTATTTGCTGTAGGCCCTTGGGACAATTTCCAGAGACTTTAAATGGATGTGTGTGTGTTTAATAGATTTTACCAGTTACGCTTGTTTCACTGAGGAATGGATCTGTAGAACTCCTTACACTGTCGTATCAGAAATTTATAATCTCATTTGATTATAAATTTATCTTAAAGAATCTGTCATCTGGTTGTCATATATCTAAAACTGCACACTTATATGTCTAATATTTATCACTATAGAAAAGATAGATGGATATAGAAAGTCTATTATAACTGCTTTTTAGATCATAAGCATTTTACATTTGACATTAGCAACATGGTCTTATTTTTCACAGAATTTTTGTTGCCTAGCATTATTCTTTTTCCTTTAACTTTTAGATTATTATTGTGTCATATTTTGATTTGTCAATCACACTCATCAGTTAGGAAAAAATTTGTATAGAAGCACAAGAAATTAATAATATGCCAAAGTCAGTTTTACCAATTATCTCAGTGGAAGAGATTAAAATAATATGTATAGTCCTAAGGCATGGCAAATATAATGTTTTAAATTATTAATATAATTAAATGCATTATTTAGCTAATGAAACAGAAAAAAGATCCCCTACATTCTGTAAAACAAGTAAAATAGCAATTGGGCTGAGGGCATTTGCACAAAACTTTTTTTAAAAAAGTATTTAAACTTCTATAATCTACAATCCAGACTTTTTGTGATACAGGCTGAACTTCCAGGGAGTGCATACTTAAATTCCAGCTCTTACACTTACTTATCGAATACTCTTGGGTTTTCTCACCTCTCTGTGCCATGGTTTCCTCAGCTGCTAATGAGAATAAATAATAACTGTCCTTCCTTATAAGGTTGTTGCAGGGGCGTGATGAAAAATGCAAATGAAACCTCTTATAAAGTGATATACAAATATTAGGGACCATTGCAATATTTCTGCATGGAATATCATAGTGACTTAGACTATGTCCCTATACAAAAAGTACTTCATTATATAAACTCTGCACAGAACAAAATACATTGTATTATGTTTCAATACAGAATAGCTCTTATAAGAGAAATCTAATTTTGTTTTAAAAATTTACAAAAACTTAAGTCAGTAGCGTGAAGGCACACAAAAATGGCAGATTACTTTAATTATAGCAGCTACTCGTTACAGACTGCCCGAGAGAGAGAGAGAGAGAGAGAGAGAGAGAAGCAAATTAAAATGTTTAATATGTCTGGTCCACCATAGGCATTTTTCTCTTTACCCTCTGCTTAAAAAAATTCTAAGGAAAGCAAGAGTATTGTTTTCACTCTTTTTCTTTTATATTTCTAGTTTTTGACTTCTAAGTTTTCTGACTAGCCATAGGATATGATATTTCAATATTTGTAATTTACGTTTAAGCAATGTTATATTTATTAACCATAAACTAGTTTCTGATTCTTATTAACACAAATATTTTAAAAAAGGAAAAGAGCCTATTTAAAAACTTCATTTGTCCCTTAAACTGAAAAACGAACATTTATTCTTTGCCTTTAAGACTCTTGTATATTTTATACGTTTTTCGTATACAATAGGAAATAAGCTTATAAGAAACTACACATAAATTAAAATATACCAACATACATTAGAAATAAAAATTAAGTTAGTATTTATTTATGTGAAATTAAACTTACTTTTATCCAAGGCTTAGAAATGAATGTCTTAAACTTGAAATTCGGCAAGATGCCCATATTGACAGGATTTTACTGACACATTAAAAACAGTGTTAAAATTATAATCCAGAATAGTCTGATTTTACCAATAAGCTATAATACCACTCTCTGTTTCTCTTCATTATTTCCTTTTATAAACTAAACTGAACTGCCACAAGTTTTTATGTAGACTCCAGCATTTGTTATAAGTTATCCCAGAGATTTCTCAGAAGATTACCATATAAACAAATAATACACTTACATACACGTATATATTGATAGCTGTTGTGGTGGTGATAGTGGGGTGTTTAATATCCTATTTTCCATCTCACCTAGGTTTGAAAATGACACAATATTAACTCCTTCCTTACAATATGCGTTTATTTAGAAATAAAAATATATGTTGTATGGAATTTAATAGGATGAGAAACTGTTATTTAATCAAAGTTTTCAACAAGGAAGCCAAGAAAAGGGATGTAAACCATTTGATGAAGAGAAAAAAACCTGATAAAAAGGCAGAAATTATTTTTACAGTAAAACAATTGAACTGGATCCTCAGAATAAGGTAAATCAAACAAAGAGGTCCTTAGAAGTCTGTTGGTTTCAGAATATAAAGATGCAATTGCCTACATTAAGCTTAAATGTAAGTCATACATGACTAAAATATCTTGTGATATTTGAGATACTTGATACGTTTTCCTGAAACAGTTTATATTGGTATAATAAGGAACTTAGGTTTGAATTTATCTTTTAAAAATCGCTAACAATGTGGCCTTGTGCAAAAGGTTTAACCACTCTGATGTACAATTTCATTATCTTTAAAATGGGAATAATAAAACCTACATCAAAGATTGTTGAGAAGAATCAAAGGAATGATAAAACTGTTTTGTAAACTGTTGGCTGCTATTCAAATGTTATTTTATGTAATAATTTTGAAACTATGGGGAGATTATAATAATGGTAACACTTTGTGACATATTCTAGGACAATATATATTGTGGCAAAGTCCTTTTAATAATAGTATGCCTATTTTGTGTTTGCTATTAGACAGGCAACATCAAAAATGAAGATTAAACAATATGTGTGTTAGCTAAAATCAAGCAAAATAGCATAATTGAGTCAATATGCAGACAAGACACGAGTTACTTATGGAAGATGAGCTGTGTATGTCAGGAAGGATTTTATATGGGATTTGCCTGTATTCTTTGGCCACTTTTTTAGGAGTACTTTGTAATATCAGTGAAATTATAATGTAAGTAATGTACAGAAAGGACTCTAATAGAGATTTACTGCTTTGGACTTTATAAATGGGCATCAGAAATAAACTATTTGCAGAGATAAAAAAGAATAAGGTCCAGTTAAATAATGCATGTATTAATAGAGTTAATGCCTGGCAAAAATGATAAGGCTCTCTGCATGGTAAGTCTACTTGGAACTTGGAATATTAAAGTTATTACTCCAGATGTCAACAGAAACAAAACTGAGAAATTTTTTTTAATATTAAGTAGTGGGTTTTTTTTGTTTGTTGAAATAAAAAAAAAGACAGTGTATATTAGTATTGTGTAAAAGAAAACTAATCTATATGTAATTAGTTTAAGTCCTGTAAAATTTGCTCATCAAAGGATCTTTATATAGTTAGCAAAGTAGGAAGGGAAAAGTAAAGCCTGGGAAGGTGAGGTACTTGCTCAAGATCATACAGCTACCTTGTGCCAGGTCTGGAAGTAGGACTCAGGCACTTTCCTTCTGGTCCACTGTCCTTTTCATTATTGTATAGTATCTTAATTATCTAGATAAAATAAAAGAAAAACACATAATGTATCAGTTATTTTAAGTGTCTGTAATAAATACATGCCCTTTCAAATATTTTATTAGGAAATGAAGAGTTGCTTTATTCATTTGTTTCTGAAATAATGAATCTCGTGATCCTTAGATCCTCATCCAATTTGATAGCCACTAGGTACATGTAACTATTAAATGAAAATTGAAATTAACTAAAAATTATAAATTTCTCAGTGGCACTGGCTATATTTCAAGTGCTTAATAGCAACATGTGGCTCATGGCTGTTGTACTGGGCAACACAGACATAGAACATTCCAATCATTGCAGAAAGTTCTATTGGACAGTGCGGCTCTAGATGCTCTGTCGGGGGGATAGAGAAGGGGCCAGCAAGGCTGGCTTGATCCAAGTGATCACTGCTACTGCTACCACTACCATTATTGTATTATAGTTCTTAAAAACCACTATATATCATTATTTCCAATTCTTTAAAAAACTTGTAATGCTTATCTATTGATAACATATAAATATATTTTAAAGTTGAGAACAGTTAAACAACCGTTTAGTGTAAAACAGCTACCATAAAGCTAAAATTCAAATGCAGGTGTCTATCTGGTCAGATGTTTCAAAGTCTTGGTTTCCTTATGTTTAAATGGCAATAATAATATTACTATCTCATGCAAATGTGGTGAGGATTAAATAGATTTAATGTAATAATGTAAGTCTTGTGCTTGGTATCAAAATGAGTAGTTAATAATGGCAGCAATGGCTAATGACTTGTAATAGTAAGATGTAACCCCTTTTCTAGGATTTTAAACTATGAGTTAAACTGCCTTAACCCAAAATAATAATTATAACGTAGCCAAATTTTTGTTGCATTTTACACTTTGCATGAAAATAATTGCATAAGATATTGTCTTTTAATTCTAACAACAGATAAGGAAATTTAGTGTTTAGAGAGATTACATAACTTGCATGTGACTCAGGAGTTGTAAATATGGACCTAAATCCAGTTCTTGTGAAGTCTAGTTATACTTTCGTAATACTGAGCTAATGGTAGGATTTTAGGCAGTATTTAAAGCAACTAAAGAAATAAAGGTTGGTGCAAACTTAATGGCGGTCCTTGCCATTAAAAGTAATGGCAAAATGTGTCATTAAATTAGTTTTAATTGCAAAGACTGCCATTACGTTTGCATCAACCTAATAGTTTTGTTCTGAATGTGTAAGGCTAAACTTTGAACCAGCCACTGTTTGCTTATTTCATGTGGTTTGGATACGCATAGAAAAATGGAGTCTGTCAAGTTCAGGACTCCTGATGCTCAATTGTGATAAGAAAACCAGATTCAAATTCTTATATAATAAATGTTTAATTTTTACTTTTTCTCCAACAAAATAAATCCTTTCCAGAAATACCTTCTATGTAAAGGAGAAGCATAATTTATTCACTATTATTATTTGAAAGGTCATTTTATACATGCAAAATCCCAAGTTGTTCTTTGCCACCTGACACATTTTGATTCTCCATAGATTTATCCCTGTCTTCATTTACTAAATTAAAAAAGACAAACCCACGGTTTATGTAACATTTCAAATATGATCAGAGGAAATTGTCAGGCTTGTTTGTAGCAACCAATGCAGTCATATCAACTTAACTAAGAAGGAGGATTTCTGATTAGGGGCCTAAAAGAGAATATTTAATGTCATAGCTCAAACTAGCTTTAAAAAAAAGGATATACTGCTTTGTTAAAAGCCATAACAGGCCTTTGAGAACTACAAATGAAACTCCTTTTATAAATCACCCACTGCAGTTGGTGCCAGCACTTAGCTCAGGATTTGACTTCCTCTTCTTGTGAGTCACAAGCCTGTGTTATCAACTTCTAAACATATACAAGGGAACACTGATGAGAGTTACTCCCAGGATTACCATCACATACAAGGGGATTCTGATAACTTTAATTAAAAGATATTGAACTTCTTTCAAACTTTTATATCAATGACTAGCATGAAGTAATTGCAGACTGATACTTGAAAACTATGTGAAGGTATTGGAAGGTTCTGTAATACTAAGCTTGGAACATAAGTTAAGGCTGACTGTAAACACAATTTAGTTGGCAGCATTTCATTGAAAGAGAATTTGGATCTGTGGCTGCCAACCCACACTGAGGGATTCCGGAGACAAAACAAAACGTTCATACACACACACACTCTCTCTCTCTCAACACACACACACACAAACACACACATACACCTTCTCTCTGTCTCTCCCCCCAACACACAGACAACACACACACACACACGCACACACACATCACAGACACCTTGTCAGAAACAGTGCCAAAGGTGCTTCAAACAAATGGAAATACAGAGCTTGGGAAAAATGGAAAAATGAAAACTGCGGTTAGAAAACTAGAGTTGCTTTTTAAAATATATCTACATATTATACTTCTACCAGCTAATTTTTAGTAAAAACAACAGCAATCCCTGAATCTATATTGATTTCCAGCTGTCTATATTAATTATTCATAAGGCTAGTTTTCCATTTCTCCTCCCTGCCTATAGCTCTGGCTTGAGTTGCTATGACTTCTTTGGGTGACTGTTTTTTCCTGCATACCAATGTTTTGCTATCTGCATCAAGCTGTATATTTTGAAACATTAGTGACAAGTTCAGAGGGAACACTCCAGGACATTTCTGTTTTCAATATATCTCTTCTCATTTTCACCTATGTTGGCCATTAGTATAATAATCCCAAATACGATTTAAAAAATCAGGATTCTCTTAGTTCAGTTGATAATATTTGCAACAAGGGTTAATCCACAGATTACTAGAATCTGAATTTATATGATTTTTTTTCCAACATAAAGTCAACATTTCCTAACAAAATTGTTTTATCTGGGCAATCTAATTTTCTCATTATTGTTTCTTCACATTGGGAAAAAACAAAATATTTCAGAACATAAGCATGACTTGGCCTACTGACAATCATACTGTGTCTGGAATTGGTGGGTTCTTGGTCTCACTGACTTAAAGAATAAAGCCGCGGACCCTTGCGGTGAGTGTTACAGCTCTTAAGGTGGAGCGTCTGGAGTTTGTTCCTTCTGATGTTCGGATGTGTTTGGAGTTTCTTCCTTCTGGTGGGTTCGTGGTCTCGCTGGCTCAGGAGTGAAGCTGCAGACCTTCGCGGTGAGTGTTACAGCTCTTAAGGAGGCGCGTCTGGAGTTGTTTGTTCCTCCCGGTGGGCTTGTGGTCTTGCTGGCTTCAGGAGTGAAGCTGCAGACCTTCACAGTGAGTGTTACAGCTCGTAAAAGCAGTGTGGACCCAAAGAGTGAGCAGTAGCAAGATTTATTGCAAAGAGCGAAAGAACAAAGCTTCCACAGTGTGGAAGGGAACCCAAGCGGGTTGCCACTGCTGGCTCAGGCAGCCCGATTTTATTCTCTTATCTGGCCCCACCCACATCCTGCTGATTGGTAGAGCCGAGTGGTCTGTTTTGACAGGGCGATGATTGGTGCGTTTACAATCCCTGAGCTAGACATAAAGGTTCTCCACGACCCCATCAGATCAGTTAGATACAGAGTATGGACACAAAGGTTCTCCAAGGCCCCACCAGAGCAGCTAGATACAGAGTGTTGATTGGTGCACTCACAAACCCTGAGCTAGACACACGGTGCTGATTGGTGTGTTTACAAACCTTGAGCTAGATACAGAGTGCCGATTGGTGTATTTACAATCCCTGAGCTAGACATAAAGGTTTTCCAAGGCCCCAGCAGAGCAGCTAGATACAGAGTGTTGATTGGTGCATTCGCAGACCCTGAGCTAGACACAGGGTGCTGATTGGTGTATTTACAATCCCTGAGCTAGACATAAAGGTTCTCCACATCTCCACCAGACTCAGGAGCCCAGCTGGCTTCACCCAGTGGATCCCACACCAGGGCTGCAGGTGGAGCTGCCTGCCAGTCCCATGCTGTGTGCCCACACTCCTCAGCCCTTGGGTGGTCGATGGGACTGGGCGCCGTGGAGCAAGGGGTGGCGCTCGTCAGGGAGGCTTGGCCGCACAGGAGCCCATGGAGTGGGTGGGAGGCTCAGGCATGGCGGGCTGCAGGTCCCGAGCCCTGCCCTCGGGAAGGCAGCTAAGGTCTGGTGAGAAATCGAGCGCAGCGCCGGTGGGCTGGCACTGCTGGGGGACCCAGTACACCCTCTGCAGCCACTGGCCCAGGTGCTAAGTCCCTCACTGCCCGGGCCAGCAGGGCCGGCCAGCTGCTCCAAGTGCAGGGCCCACCAAGCCCACGCCCACCCGGAACTCCAGCTGGCCCACAAGCGACGCATGCAGCCCCGGTTCCCGCTCGCACCTCTCCCTCCACACCTCCCTGCAAGCTGAGGGAGCCGGCTCCCACCTTGGCCAGCCCGGAAAGGGGCTCCCACAGTGCAGTGGTGTGCTGAAGGGCTCCTCAAGTGCGGCCAAAGTGGGAGCCCAGGCAGAGGAGGCACCGAGAGCAAGCGAGGGCTGTGAGGACTGCCAGCATGCTGTCACCTCTCAATACCAGGTAAAATTTTTGAGACATTTCTCTTAAAATAGCATACATTTTATGAAATAATATCCACATTTACAGGTTGATTATCAAAATCTCTTTAAAACTGTAAATATTTCCTCCAAAATAATTCTTTGCCATCATACACGTCTGATGCTTTTGAAATTACAGTCAGGGCATGGTCTAAAATAATTATGACACACTTAACAATTTAGAAACAGTACAGTTTAGGTTTTTCTTGCAGTGGTATTGGATTCAGATAATATACTATCTCTAGATAAAGTAAAGCCTTAGACAATCTGATTTACGAACAGTAGTTATTTTTGTTCACTAGAAGGGAAATTGTTATCTACCATAAGCATTCATTCATGTGAGCCACCAAAAGTAAGCAATCCCATAGTTTGGAATAATATACTTGGAAAGTGTAACATGTAAAATACCAGCATCCTATGGGATCAAACTTACATATACCTGAAATATTAATGAAAAATATGATTACCTTGTATTTCATGGTAATGTATACTATATAATATGAACTAATTTTCTAAATTGATTTTTAAAAAACCCAAGAACTTTGGTTTAGTTTTCCATTACCAAAGAAAAATAGTAAATGACTTGAAACAGAATTATAAATTCATAAATATTCCATATATATATTGGAATTATAAAATTCATTCTTATAAGTTATTGGTCCATGAGTGTGATCAAGAGTAATGAGAGTCTGTGTGTGTTCATGTGCATGTGTGTGTTTGTGACAGAGAGAGACAGAGAGAGAGGTAAAAAGAGAGACAGAGATTGAGATGGAGATGGAGAAAAGAGAGAGCCTGCTGCTGTTCTTTTTCTTTAACAGTAAAACATTTGTGTACTCTGGCTATTTTATGTAGCCAACTTTTCCACATATATAAGAAAATGAAAACACAATCTGTTCAGTTCCTAGGACCAATTTTCCCCAGACCTTTGACTTTTTTTCTCTGACTTTTGGTAATTACTGTAACCGTTCGGTTCATAACCATGTGTAAAATGGAAACAGCAATGAGGTGTATGACACTGAAATTAAAAACAAGCAGACAAACAGAAAACCTTTAAAAGTATCCCTTAAATGCAAATAAGTAACGGCTTAAAAATAATTATGATTTTGGCAGTATCCATGGCACTGTTTTCTTTTGCATATTTCAAAATGAGGTCACAGGTAGCTCAAATTCATTATTCTACAAAGTGTACTTTAGACCACACAATATATGCAAGCAAAAGAAAAGTTTTTCTCCTTTAAATTAATTTTGTTTGTAGCATATGTTTTTATTTTGTGCCAGGCTAGAAATGAATAGAGGCACAATTTGTTCTGCTACCACAAAATCTTGGACATGGTTATGTCAAAATCAATCTAATTGTGGGATCCACTAAATTTTGATGCTATTTTATCTAGCATATTAAGTGAAAGAGTTAGATAAATGCCATGCCAATGAGTTCCTAAAATCAACAATCTGATTTCAAAGCACTATTTTACAGGAAATCTCTCTTTGATATTAAATCCTGGTTTATTAGAAATGAATGAACATGTCCATCATTATCCAACTGACATTTCCAATTGCAAGGTTGTATTTATTCAGTTACACTAAGACTCTTCTGAGAACTTCTGGCCCCTAGAGCAGTCACGTGTATGCATCTGTTAGGCTTTCTTCCTTCTCCAATTATAGTATTCTATCAGTGAAATTACCATCAATACTATGCACAACACGGGTGTTTGTGGGAACACATCCTCCACCCCCGCCCCAGTAAGAAGGTCCAGGAGAAAGTGTACTGAAGGTCAACTACTAGTCATAGGCTGCCATTATCAATAGAACAACAAAAAAAAAAGCCCAATTTTAAAAGGCTGCAATTGGGAACACCTGGGTGTATTGAATTTTCTGTACTGTTTGCCTAGCGGGGCATGGTAGTGCTCTCTGCCAATTTATATAATTATTTAAAAAATTGGCATTACCTTTTCCTTCCTTAGCCAAAAATGCTGTTAAATGCATTCCATTTGAATAATTTTGGCCCTCTCACAGCTAGTCAACCTTGCTGCCTGCTTTTCCTGTGAGTGGTACTGTTAATTGACTTTCTTAACCTTCTATTATCCAAAATGAAGTGTAGGACTGACCTGTTAGCATTTCCAAAATCAGCGTAGGTGGTACACAGCCTTTCCTATAGGAAGAATTTGTGGTTTGCCAGTTAATCAACAAAAACTCACAATTCAATCTGCAAAAATGTTCAAAGCACAGACAAAATGGAGTTCCTTGGGTTTGTACAAACTCTCCCCCACTAATTTCTATAGATTAATTTTTAATGCTTTCTGATTAATCATATTTCAAGCTTATACAATTCAATCAATATGCCTTGAATTTTTGTAGTAAATGACATATGCATCTTTTTGAAAGAAGTAGTTATACTTTCAGAAAATAGTTTCCATTATTCTTCCATTGCCAGGCAATATACTGCTATCATTAATAACAATTACTCAAGCAAATGGGTTATACTTGTAACTTTTTGACAGCAATGCAAGTATCAAAAATCTGTAGGAATCTAGGAATCAACAGACTTAACTCACTGGCTACATACTTTGGTCACATAAATTGGTGGCTGCATGCTTTGGGCACATAAATCGATGTCACTGGGCTTCAGCTTCCCCTATTGTCTAACTCCGACTGTTATCAATAAAAGCTGCTGTATGTTAACTTTTTAAAAACTTCACCATGGATCGACAAAATGTTAATTCATACACTAGCATTTGAGAACAATTATAATTTCAAAGGTCTTGCTATAGGGACAATTATATCTTATTATATTACAATCAATTAGATCAAGTTAGATATAAAAATATACATAAGCTAAAAAGTCAGCATCTACTTGCATATTCATTAGTTGAGTGTAGAATTGTCTTATGATCTAATCTTGTTTCTTTTCTATTTTTCTTGTCTAATCTCTTCTTGTACTTTAACTTTCCTCACTGGAAAGTTAAAGTACATAGTCACAAAAAATTTTAACCATATATATGAGTTACTATTATAACCCATTCAAAGATAAGAAATGTATTTAGCTCTATAAGAGATACAAATCCAGAAATTCAGAGAATCATCCAAAGGTGAATTATTCCTAATGGACATGAAGTAGTTATCTCAATCAATACTCAACTCTATTTTTTTACTTACTTCTTTGATACAGGCTCACCTTGTTTAGAGCATTTCCAAAAAAATCATTTCCAACTGAACAGGACAATGTGATATAATGTCAGAAGTTAAGGATCTTAGAGATTGGAATAAATTAACAGCAAAGTCAATGAAATGCCTATTATTTTCAAACCATTACAGCCAAAACCAAATAAATTGAGATTTAAGTGGAAAAGAGGGAGAAAATTCTTTAATCTTATATTCTCAGGAAATGAATTTACCAGGACTAACCATGTTTGGGATTTAGCATTTAAAACCATTCTAATAAACTGGAGTTTTCAATTAAGAGCAATGGAGATTCCAGATTCCAAAGATATAAATTCCACTTAGTGAAGCCAAAAATATTTTAAGCATCTCTTGGGAAGTAATAATCCTCTTTCACATGTGGCAATAACAAGATGCTTTTGCAGATTATCTCCTAAAATCTTGAAGGCATAAATTCAGATTGACGGGTGAATTAGACTCTAAAATATGCTATGGTTAGAAAAATGATTACTTTTATCACAGTTTAGGGGTTACAATTTTTTTTAATTAAAAAATTAATTTACAACCAACCCAGAGATATTCAAACACTCTTTTAAATGAGTAGAAAAACTCTGCAAATCTCTTTGATGGGTTTTAATATGCTGTAGGTGTTCAATAAAAAAATTTTGGCAATAGCTCTTTAGGCCTTAGGATGGTTTAATAAGTGACATCTGCTTTTTTTTCTATTGTGGTAAAAAAACACACACACACATACACACACACACACAGCATGAGTTCTACCCTCAACAAATGTTTAAGTGTGCAGTACAGTATTGTTAACTGTCAGCACAATATTGTACAGCAGACCACTAAAACTTTTTTGTTTTCTATGACTAAAATTCTACACCATTAAGCAGCAGTTTTCCATTTCTTCCCTTCCCCTAGTCCCTGGAAGGCCATTCTACTTTCTGTTTTTGATGTTTTTTTGCTTCTATGAGTTTGATTAAATTAGATGCCTCATAAAAGTGGAATCATGTGGTATTTGTCCTTCTATGACTGGCTTATTGCATGTAGGATGATGTCTTCAAGGTCCATCCATGTTGCAGCATGTAACAGAGCTTCCTTCTTTTTAAAGGCTGAATAATATTTCATTGTATGTATATACCACATTGACTTTTTTTTTTTTTTCTTTTTGAGATGGAGTTTCACTCGTTGCTCAGGCTGGAGTGCAATGGTGCGATCTCAGCTCACCGCAACCTCCACCTCCCAGGTTCAAGCGATTCTCCTGCCTCAGCCTCCCAAGTAGCTGGGATTACAGGCATGTGCCACCACACCAGGCTAATTTTGTATTTTTAGTAGAGATGGGGTTCTCCATGTTGGTCAGGCTGGTCTTGAACTCCCGACGTCAGGTGATCCATCCGCCTCAGCCTCCAAAAGTGCTGGGATTACAGTCGTGAGCCACTGTGCCCAGCCCATATTGGCTTTATACATTCACTGATGAACACAAGTTGTTTCCATATCTTAGCTATTGTAAATAGCGCTGCAAAGAACATGAGAGTGCAAATATTTCTTCAAGATACTAATTTTAATTCTTTTGGCTCTATATGCAAAAGTGCAATCACTGGAATATATAGAAGTTCTATTTTCAGTATTTTGAAGAACTTTTATGCTGTTTGCCATATAAGCTGCACAATTTTACGTTCTCATCACTAGGGTTTCAATTTTCTCCACACTCTCACCAGCACTTGTTATTTTCTGTTGTTTTGATAGTGGTCATCCTAGCAAGTGCGAGGTGTTATGTCATTGTGGTTTTGATTTGTGTATCTCTGATGATAAATGATGTTCAGCATCTTTTCATATATCTGTTGGCCACTACATATGTCTTCTTTTGAGAAATGTCTGTTAAAGTCCTTTGCCCATTTTAAAACCAGGCTGTTTTATTGCTATTAAGTTGTAGGAGTTCCTTATATAATTTGGATATTAACCCCTTACTAGATACACAGTTTGCAAATGTTTTCTTCCATTTCATAGCTTGTCTTTTCAATCTTTTAATTATACCCTTGGCTATCAAGAAGCTTTTTAGTTTGATGTAGTCCCAACTTACCTATTTTTGCTTTTGTTGCTTGCTCTCCCCTCCTCCACTCTCCCCCAACAGGCCCCAGTAAGTATTGTTCCCCTCCCTGTGTGCATATGTTCTCATTGTTCAGCTCCCACTTAAAAGTGAGAACAAGGCCGGGCGAGGTGGCTCACGCTTGTAATCCCAGCACTTTGGGAGGCTGAGGCGGGCGGATCACAAGGTCAGGAGATCGAGACCACGGTGAAACCCCGTCTCTACTAAAAATACAAAAAAAAATTAGCCAGGCATGGTGGCGGGCGCCTGTAGTCCCAGCTACTCGGAGAGGCTGAGGCAGGAGAATGGCGTGAACCCGGGAGGCGGAGCTTGCAGTGAGCCGAGATTGCGCCACTACACTCCAGCCTGGGCGACAGAGCGAGACTCCGTCTCAAAAAAAAAAAAAAAAAGTGAGAACAAGGGGTCTTTGGTTTTCTGTTCCTGTGTTAGTTTGCTAAGGATAATGGCTTCCAGCTTCATCTATGTCCCTGCAAAGGACGTGATCTCATTCCTTTTTATGGATGCATAGTATTCCATGGTGTCTATGTACCACATTTTCTTTATCTAGTCTATCATTGATGGGCATTTGGGTTGATTACATGTCTTTGCTATTGTGAATAGTGCTGCAATGAACATATGCATGCATGTATCTTTATAATAGAATGATTTAGGTTCCTTTGGGTATATACCCAGTAGTGGGATTACTGGGTCAAATGGTATTTCCGGTTCTAAATCTTTGAGGAATTGCCACGTTGTCTTCCACAGTGGTTGAACTAATTTACATTCCCACCAACAGTGTACAAGCATTCCCATTTCTCTGCAACCTCATCAGCATCTGTTTTTTCTGGACTTTTTAATAATCGCCATTCTGACTGGCATGAGATGGTATCTCATCGTGGTTTTGATTTGCATTTCTCTAATGATCAGTGATGTTGGAAGTAAAACACTCCTCAGCAAATGTAAAAGAACTGAAATCATAACAAACTGCCTCTCAGATCACAGTACAATCAAATTAGAACTCAAGATTAAGAAGCCCATTTAAAACCACGCAACTATATGGAAATTGAACAACCTGCTCCCGAATGTCTCCTGGGTAAATAATGAAATTAAGGCAGATATCAGGAAGTTCTTTGAAACCAATGAGAACAAAGAGATAACATATCAGAATCTCTGGGATGCAGCTAAAGCAGTGTTAAGAGGTACATCTATAACACTAAATGCCCCCACCCCAAACCTAGAAATATCTCAGATCAACACCCTAACATCACAACTAAAAGAACTAGAGAATCAAGAGCAATCAAATCCCAGAGCTAGCAGAAGACAAGAAATAACTAAGCTCAGAGCAGAACTGAAGGAGATAGAGCTATGAAAAGCCCTTCAAAAAATCAATTTTCTCCTGTATTTGGAGCTGTTTTGTTGAAAAAAAAATCAATAAAATAAATAGACCACTAGCGAGACTAATAAAAAAGAAAAGAGAGAAGATTCAAATAAACACCATCAGAAATGATAAGGGGGATACCACCACTGACCCCTCAGAAATATAGACAGCCATCAGAGAATACTATAAACACCTCTATGCAAATAATCTGGAAAATCTAGAAATGGATAAATTCCTGGACACATATACCCTCCCAACACTGAACCAGGAAGAAGTTAATTCTTCAGTAAATTTTAAGTTGATGTTTGTATATATTCTGAGATAAGGATCCAATTTCATTCTCTATATGTGGATATCCAGTTTTCCCAATATCATTTATCTAAGAGAATATGCTTTTCCCATTGTGTATTTTTTTTACTGTTTTTTAAAAACCTGACATAAAATTTTATGTATTCATCATATACAATATAATGTTTTGAAGTACATATACATTGTGGAATGGTTAAATCTAGCTAACTAACAAATGCATTACCTCACACAGATATTATTTTTGTGTCAAGAACACTTAACACTCAACACTCATTCTTTTTGCATTTTTTAAGAATACAATATATTGTCATTCACTATAGTCACCCTGCTGTATAATAGAGCTCTTGTACTTATTCTTCTTATCTAACCATAATTATGCATCCTTTGACCAACATCTCCCCAAACTCCACTTGCCTGTAACTACTACAGCCTCTGGTAACCACCATTATGATCTCTACTTCTGTAAGATTAACTTTTTTAGATTCTGCATGTGAGTGAAATTATGCAGTTTTTGTCTTTCTGTGCCTGTCTCTCCCTTTAGATCTTTCATTATTTGCTTTATATATTTAGAAGTTCTGATATTGGGTACATAATAGATTTACAATTGTTATATCCCCTTGATGAATTGACCTCTTTATCATTATGTAATTACTTTCTTTGTCTCTGTTTGCATTTTTTCACTTAAAGTCTATTTTGTCTGGTATAAGTATAGCTACCTCTGCTCTCTCTAGGTTTCTATTTGTATGGAATATCTTTCCCTTCATATTTAGTATATATGTGTCATTGAAGGTGAAATGAATCTTTTCTAGGCAGTATAGAGTTGGGTGTTAGTTTTTTTAAATCTTTTCAGCTACTTCATGTCTTTTGACTGAAGAATATAATCCATTTACATTCAAGTTAATTATTGATAGGTAAGGACTTACTTCTGGCAGTTAATTCTTTTCTGGCTATTTTGTAGATTCTTGTTTCTCTCTTCCTTTCTTGCTGTCTTCCTTTGTGGTTTGACGATTTTCTGTAGTAGTATATTTTTATTCCTTTCTTTCCATCTTTTGTGTATCTACAATAGGTTCTTGCTTTGTGATTACCATGAAACTTAACATAAAACTTTTTTTTTACTCAAAGCAGGCTATTTTAAGCTTATAACAACTGACTTTGATTGCATAAAAACTACATTGTTACTCCCCTTTCACCATTTTATGTTTTTGATGCCACACTTTAAGTCATTGTATAAAGTGTATTCCTTAAAAAATTATTGTAGTTATAGTTGCTTTTAATAGATTTGTCTTTTCACCTCCATACTGGAGATATAATTGATTGGTAGAGCATAATTACAATACTAGAATATTCTAAGTTTTGCTATGTGCTTACTTTTGGCAGTGATTTTTACACTCTTATGTTACTAATTAGCATCCTTTTCTTTCAACTTAAAAAGCTACCTATAGCATTTTCTCAAAGACAGATCTAGTGGTGATGAACTCCCTCAGCTTTTGTTTGTCTTGGAAAGTCTTTATTTCACTTTTATTTTTGAATGGCAGCTTTTCCAGGTAAAGTACACTTCGTTGTCAGTTTTTTTTCTTTTTCTTTCAGCACTTTAAATAAATCATCCCAATCTCTCCTGGCCTGCCATGTTTCTGCTGAGAAATCTGCTGACAGCCATTTTGAGTCTCCATTGTATGTAATATGCTTCTTTTCTCTTACTTGTTTGAATTATTTGTCTTTAATATTTGTTAATTTCATAATAATTTGTATTGGTAAACTCTTCTTTGTGTTGAATTTGATTGGAGAACTCCAAACTTTGTGTACCTGAATGTATCTTTTCTTAGATTTAAGAAGGTTTCAACCATTGTTTCTTTAAATAAATTTTCTATTCTTTTCTTTTTGTCTTCTGCTTCTATAATTCCTAGTATGCAAAAATTGGCTCTCTTTATGTTGTTTCATAGATCTCATAGGCTTTCTTCATTCTTTTTTATTTTTTTTCTCTGAATGATTTCAAATGAAGTTCACTAATCCTTTTTCTACTTGATCTAGTCTCCTGTTGAAGCTTGCTGTTGCATTTTTTTTAAGTTTAGTCATTGTATTCTTCAGCCTCAAAACTTTTATTTTGTAATTTTTTCAATCTCTGTTTAGCTTTTTATTTTTTTCTTGTATTGTTTTCCTGACTACATTACTTTTTAAATCTGTATTCTCATAATTTTCTAAGCTTCTTTAGAATAATTATTTTGAATTCTTTGTCAGGCAATTTGTGTATTCCCAAATCTTTAGAATCAGTTACTAAAAGTTTATTGTGCTTTTTGGTGGTGTCATGTTTTCATGATCCTTCATGATCCTTGTATTTTTATGCAAATGTCTGTGAATATGAAGAAGCAGTTGCCTCTTCCAGACTTTATGGACTGACTCTGGTTAGGAAAGACCTTCGCCTGAGTAGTGGAGGAGAGGCATACTGGGGAATGCTGTGGTACTGTTTCTACTTGTGTGAGGCACCAAGTATGAGTGTGCACAGTGGCTCCAGTTCTGGGGGTGGGGCACTGAGTTTTGTCAGCTTCAGCACCTGGGGTCTCTGATGTTGGTACCTGCATGGACCTTGGTCGTAAGAGCTGTGGGAGGGCTGCAGAGGTTGGGAGGTCTGTTAGGGGGGTTATCTGCTGTATTTCTTTGCCTAGTGATAGGGGCCAGGTCTAGTTGCAGTGGAGGCCAGAGCCAGTTGTGTGCACATGCTTCACTCCAGAAGTCATCTGTAGGCACATCCATGGCAGCAGAAGCCAGCTATAGGCTGGCACATGGTGATGAAGACTGAGGTCAAAGGCAGGGGTTGGGCCTGACTATGGGTGCAAATATGACATTGGGGGCTGTCAGCTTGCACGTACACCATTAAAGAGGCCATCTGGGCTGGTGACAGGGGTTAGGCTCTTTGCATGTGTATGGGCAGCTTCAGAGTTAAACTAAAAGTGTGTGTGCATGTGCAGTTGTGGGAGCCAGGGCTGGAAGAATACAGTAGCATTTTTGGAGATTCTCTTAGGTTCTGGAATATATGTTTGTGTCTTTTGTTAAATTTGGGAGGTTCTCAGCTTTTACTGATTTTTTTTCAGTGCTCACCCTTTATCTTCTTCTTACTTGATACTATTGACACAATCTCAAATATCAGTGATAATGACACATAATCTAGCATCTTTTTAAGCCTCCGTATATACCACACAGTTAACTGGAAAATGCCTGAGGAAAACATTTACTAAGAATGCGTGGATCACCTTAATGTGTTTGTATTCTCTCTAGTATGCTACCCCTCAAGTTTTAGTTTTTTATGTTTCTCTAAGGCCTGAACATAGCCGTTTATATTTTTATGCCTCCTTCATAGTGCCTCTTGGTTAGTCTAACATTAGCTACTCTAACAAGAAGAAGCCACTTCAAATGGATTAAGAAAAATAATGTTCTGGGAACTTCTAAAAATCCTTTGTTAGGTGTTTGACTTCTTCTTGTTAGAGTAGCTTAAAAAGCTGGTGGCAAAAAGATTGAGTGAAGTAACCATTTTATTTACCATGAAAGAAATATAGGACAGGGGGATATGCTTTACTCATTCCTGTATCACAAACATAATTTTTGTCTCATAGATTGTGGCTTAATGAATATTTGTGGCATCAATGCATGAATAAATGAGAAAACTGGCAAGTATTTTCATTTACTAAGTAGCCTGAGGGAAGTCAGGCTGAGAGTTGTTAATGGAATAATATGTATCCTGAAATTTTCATGAATTCTAAATTAGTTAACTGCTAAATATTTTGTAATGGAAAATGATGTAATTAAATGAGCCCTAGACTGGGAAGCCAGATATCTCGGATTTTTTCTCTGTAACCTTAGAAAGATTACTTGACCTTTTTTGAAGGAAGCTATTGGACAGCAAAACCTCAAAACTCTAACTTTCTATTATATTACAGGTTTCATTACAGTAATGAGAAGGGAATTACCATTACTGAAAAGCCGTGGTGACAATAGGTAATAAATACAAGGGTCGGGATTTTTAATTCTTTTTGTTCATTCTCAAGGATGATATAAGATGAGGTGAGTAGTGATTGATTATAAGGCATACCTGTCATACAGAGATAGACATTGTATATATGCAATTTTAACCCAGTAACTACTCTGAATATCCACAGTGTGCTCTAGTTTGCAGGAAATATATAGTATTTATGCTTAAGGATTGAAGAACTCAGTTTTAAGGAAAAAAGTGAAGAAAAGGGAATATTGCATTTTAACAATATTTTATTTACCTTTGGGCTATTTGCTTTACCTGGGGACTGAAAGAAAGATACATACCTAGGATTGGAGGTAGAACGGGCTCAGCTGGGCACCAGCTGGGAATGATATTTAACATTGGTAGGGAGCAAGAGTCAAAGTTATGCTTTACTAGTTTCTAAATTTTAGCAATAAGTGGGTCCATTAGTGGAGCATATATTTGGTGATGAATGAGTTAAACTTTTTTTCTTAATAATTACAACAGCAGTTCTGGATGCACTAAAATATAAACCACTCTTTTTCCAGTCTGAAGCATAAATAGGGCCAAGGTACCTCTAAACTAGTGGGACATATTCTTTCAACATGGAGGAGCCTTTCTTAACTCTTCAATATTCCTTGTGATGTGTTGCTTCTGAGACAACCAAGATATGGTTCTATCGCTTTGGCCCAAAGTATATCATCAATTTGAAATGTAATTGAATTTCTGTCATGCTGTTCTATCTGTGAGGATTAGATAGTTTAAAACATAAAAATCAATGTGCTGTAACTGAAGTCAGGAAAACGTGACACCATCAGCAGTAAGACACAAAGATAGGATTTAGTAAATACCTGCCTGTCCTTGACTTCTCCCAGGAATGGCAGAGCCTAAACTTTGGCAAATATACCGGGAATTTTAATGGAATCACCTTTGTTGAAGTTATGTTTTATCAAGCAGATATAATCTGCATCTTGGGCTTTGGTGCTGGGCGTGTACTAGAGAATTCTTGACTGCCTAAGAAATTTTACTCAACAGGTTAAGTCAGCTTAGTACAAAAGCCTTCTTTTTTGTTTTATTCTTGTCCTGGGCCTGGTTAATTCCTTTAAGCAACAGCACTGAAGAAGAAAATGTCAAGCATTTCATTTTTCTGTTCAACTGTGAGTGCTAGCAAAAAATAATCAATATGAAACAAAATACGGTTTACTATTTTTTTAGATAAAGAGAAGAAAATTAAGTTTTTCTTTAATGAACACAAACAGAGCTGCATTAAAAGTAGTAAAACTTTTCTGTGCCTTCCAATCATCCTGTACCCAGGGCCCCAGTATTTGCAAATTTGATTTTATTCCTTTTCTAGGTGCTCACAAAATTGGTATTTACTTATTCAAATTTGCAAACTTTGAACTGCTTAAGTTGACAATTTATTTTCTTATGTTAGTCCTTAGGACAAAGAAAATTATCTCTGCTTTGTGTTATTCTGTTACATGGACTTACCCACTTTAAAAAAAAAAAAAGAAAAGAAAAAATAAGAAAAAGCAAAAGAAAACAAAAAACTGATATTCTCACTGTGCCAAGACTAGTTACAGAGATTTGTTTTATTTTTTCTTAAACTTCTGAACCTTGGTTTAAACTATTTACAAGCCCAATCCTATATTTTTTTGTCGATTCCTGTGTAATAAATTATCCCAAAGCTTTGAACTTAAAACAATGAATGTTCATTAGCTCGCTTTCTGTGGGCCAGGAATCTGAGTGTAGCTTAGCTGGGCACCTTTGGCTCAGTGTCTCTTGGAAGGCTGTAATCCAGGTGTTGGCCAGGCTGCAGTCATCTCATGGCTCAACCGAGAGCAGATCTGCTTCAAGTTCACTTCTGTAGCTGTTAGCAGGCTTTAGGGACTCACTGAGTAAGGTCTGCAGGTATAAGTTTCTTGCTGTGTGGGCCTTCTCACAATAAAAAGGTAACTTTTCCTAGAGCAAGGTTTTTGAAAGAGAGAGACAGAGAAGCAAGAGTGGGCATCTCCAGGGTGGAAACCACAGTGGTTCTGCAGCCTAATCTTGGAAGTGATATACCATCACATCTGCCATATTCTATTAAATAGAAGCAAGCCAATAAGTCATGCCCACACTTAAGGGGAAGGTATAACATGAGAGTATGAGTACCAGAAGGTGGGGATTGGTGAGGGCCATGTTAGAGACTGCTTGTCACAACTACCCTCCATCAAAATCACTCACCTTTCTATCCATGGCTTTTACAAATGCTACAATGCTCATCTTGGACTTCTCTTTCTCTTTGAAGCCTTCTTCAGTTTTATGGAGTATTATTTTTATCTCCTCAGAGTGCTAATAGAACACATGCTTAGTATTTATCTAGATATTAAGCATGTATTAATGGAATTACAGATATTCTCTCAGATATCACTGCCTCGTCATCTTACTCAGAGTATACATTCCTGGCGAGGAGACCACATCTCAAGTTCATCTTGGATCACTCTACCTCAATGTTTGGATCAATGCTTTTCACTTAGCTGACATTCAGTGAGTACCTGTTTCTGTGGCTAAGTCCTTTAAAAAATGCCACAGGTACCTGAGAAGAACGCTGAACTGGAATCGAACCATTTCTAAAGTGTTACTAATGTAGCACTCCGGAACTCTTCCAATAAATCCATAGAGCAGTGAGTACTCATCTCAGTACAATGAACACCATCTATGCTAGAGGAGCCAGCAATTTTAAAGAAGATATCTGAGCTTCTCAGAAACCGCTCTGTAATATCTGTCACTTAAAATTCTGAGCACTTTAACAGTTCTAAGTTCTGGCAAAACAGCACAAAGGAGATGTAAAAGATGTATTCTCTCTCAAAAAGAGGCTCTGACCTAAATTCAGACCATCCTGACTGTAAGCTTGTGAGCTTCCAAACACTTAGAGACATTCAAGGTTTAGAGCATTCACTCTCGAAAGTGTGGGTGTTCACACAAGTCAAAAATGAAAACCACTACAGTGGCTTCTTCTGGAAGATTCTGATCTTTCAATGTCTGTGCTTTGTAGCATCAAATGGCTTTGGGGTCCTGAAATTAATATCCATTCTCTATAGATAATCACCTCTCTCTAGATCCTTTTGTTTCCTTTTGTGCTGAATGTACTGCTTTTTCATCCAAATAAACTTGTTCAGAATTTTGAAGTTGGACGGTTTGAAAAACAGACATAAGGTTATGGAGTTAACTGGAAGGAAAGAAGTGATCCAAGAAGGCCTCTACCTCACCTATACACACTTATACACATACACTTATAGCAAACATTGTTGGCATCTGAGAAAATGACACTTGTCATATTCTCCTACAAAAATCTGTGACTTAGCAACCAGAGTAAAGAAAGCAATATTAATTCACTTTTAGACTATAGAATAATAGACATTGGAAACCCAGAGGGGTGAGAGGGTGGGGAGGAAGTAGGGGATGAGAAATTACTTAATAGGTACAATGTACACTATTCAGGTAATGGTTTCACTAAAAACCCAGGCTTCACCACTATGCAGTATATCCATGTAACAAAACTGCATGTCTACCCCTTAAATTTACATTAAAAAACAGAAAAAAATCAAACTATCACATGTAGTGTTAAATAAATACAATTATTATGGATCAATAAAAAATAATTAAATAAAAAGAGTAGGGTAAAAGCGAACATGCCTTAGGATAGGCTCATTCCTAGTGAATAGTATAGAATGATATTTCTCCAAAAGGTCTGTAGGAATAGGAATAATGGGAAGAGAGAAGATCTCCTTGACATCTAGGTCTGACAGACTCCAAGACAAAGTGTAATTAATCATGTGTAGAATATTGTTTAAACTTCAGTCAAGTGGTTGCTTTCCTCTAATATCTTGGGTGGCCTGCTTCACTTCAGGTGAAGAAGACTTTTTTTTCTATGCTAGGAGGCAGAAGGACCAGGAATCCTAGGTTACAAAGTTCTTCAAAAAAATCTCTGCAACTAGGTATTGATTAAACTAAGAGGGCTAACAAATTTAAAAATATGAACAATGGTAAATCATTTTCAACTACATACTTGACTAAGTAACACTCCACGTGACAATGTAGAAAGACAATTTTTGTCATAGAAAATAGATCATTATACTTTGTTTCTATAAAGCATTTCTGCTTTTCAAATTGCCTTCATGTATTTATCTCATTTTACCCATGACATTTTTGTTGTTGAAAGAATAAATGGAAAAAATTCAGGTTTATTTAGATAATAATGAATGTATGTATCTCAAGCAGAGTTCATTTTAAGTAATATGGAGAAATATATACAAATAAAGAAAAGACTAACATGGGAGTACCAAGAATAATCTAGTATGCTCTGTAGGGAAGATGAGTTAAAATCTACAGAGCAAAACCTGCTGTTTTTTATAAAAAAATAACTAATCTCCCTGCCTCCAGTTTCTTACCATTGTAATAATTTCAGTACACTAAACTGCACCTGCAGGGTAGGCCTCAGTTTCCCACCACTCATCTTCTATTTACCCAGTTCCCTCTACCTTCTCCATTTTTTGCCAGATATAAAAACTTTTAAGATCCAGCTCAAATACCTTTTTCATAAAGTTCTTAACCACCTTACTAGTTGAAAGCAATGACTTCCTTGTATTTCCAAAGCATTTTATTTCTACTTGTCTCATAATATTTATCATTTATTCTGTACTAGAAATGCATTATATATGTATATATGCATATGTATATCTGTATTATATATGTGCATACATATATATTCCTCTACTATATTCTGCTAAGTAATCTTCTCTGAAGGGTCTTCTTTTTCCTCTATAATGTATGCAATCATGCAGTAGACTTTTAAGAAGGATTTTCAGGTTAGAATATTCAAGCATACAGATGATACAAATGATAGTGCCTTATATATTTTTTAAAGTTGTATTTTCTTAGAATTACCAGATCACATACTGTCAAAACATAATAGTCTCAAATTTATAGAGTGTTAGGGTTTGGAGATCAAGCTCTATTATTTCCCAAATGTAGAAACTCGAGTCTTGAAAGGAGAGGTCATTGGCTTAGGGTCACAAAGCTAGTTGGTAAAAACCCCGGGGTAGAACTCTGGGATGCTGACGCTGAAGTCAGTGCTATCACATCAGCCTGCACTGCCTCTCTCAGAAGTTGAGATGGATCTCAGGTGACTCTTCCAACAGACTCTGTTAAATTATATTCATGTATTACTTACCTTTTTCATTTTTATTCAGTTCTTTGACAGAGTCACAGTTGATGCCAGAAAAGGCTTCGTAGCAAAATTGTAGTATTGATATTCACTGCTACTAAAAGCTACAGACTATAATATCTGTTACTGTAGAAATTAATCAAATGGGAATGGATGATGTGCTGAAGAAATCTGTACCTTAATCCATGGATTAACTTTTGTCATGTTTATGTGGATGATTTGAAACAAGTCTAAAATCTATGAAATCTTTTTTTAACTATTGCACACTAGAGGAAAAGGGGTTACACAGGATCTGAAGTACAACAAATGGATATATTGATTGATCAGGTTTTTTTGCTTTGATAATGTTGCACGGGATGAATTGGATGTCACAAAATTTATTGCCCTATGCAGAGGAGGACTTAACCAAATTATGCAATTTTGACTATAGTAATTGGGTTATAAGAACCCACAGATACCTAAATCCATTGCAGAATTGCCCAGTGTGCCCAAGTACTGAAAACTCATTAAATGGATGTACATCTGCTCAAAACCAAAACACATTGTTGCTAAGTATCGTTCAAACTTTTATTTTTATAATTTAGTAAGTCTTTTACACTACATTACACAATTGGGGAATGGCAGGAGAACATTGAACAGAGATGGCAAAAACACATTGAAAGAATATGAATAATTAAAATAAGCGAATTATCAAGATTGCCTTCTTGAGAGCCTTCAAAGTGTGACATATGTATAAGCCAACATTATCTTTTGAGAGAAAGAGATATACATACTTTACTCCATATCTTCTTTACTGATCTTTTGTGATTTCATTTCACAAACTCAGTGACTTTTTTTTTTTTATCTTTTCTACAAGGAATCAGCTAAGTTCTGCAATTGGCCGTGATTCTTTAGCTAACTCTCTCCAGATTTCATTAACAATATGGATTTCTTTACCCTAGTGGAGATCACTAACTATTCCTGGGTCCACCTTTTACTTGGGAAACACCAAGACCTCTTACCCTTTATATTCTCTGTTTACCCTTTTTGGGCTTTTCTTCATAGAATCTGTGTCCAGGTTTTTGACATTCTTTGGCACTTATTCCTAAATCTCTGGCTAAGTTGGTGTTTTTCAGAATATATAATATTTGGAATACTTCATTCATCATTGTACCACAATGCAGAGAATTTCTAGAAATTAAATTATCTATGGAAATATGACTAGAGTGTCTCAAAATTTTCAGAAGTTCCAACCATTCTGGAGGAATCACTAACCCCAAATGCAAAGATCATGTTGTCTTATTAAAGCAATAGAGGATTCGGGCTGGGTGTGGTGGCTCATGCCTGTAATCCCTGCACTTTGGGAGGCCGAGGAGGGCAGATAACTTGAGCTCAGGATTTCAAGATCAGCCTGGGCAACACGGCGAAATCCTGTCTCTACCAAAAATCTCGATAAATGTTCTTAGCCAAGTGTACAAACTTCATTAAGATAAAATTATGCCTTTCTCTACTTTAGTATTTGAAATAGGATTCAGTTGAATTTGGCTCTGGAATGAAAATGTCACAATGGCATTTTCACTATGAGTAACCTTTTATTGCCTTATTCCCCCTATATTGTTCGTAGGTTTACCTCCTTAGAACAGCTAATTTAGCTAACCCTCTCAGTGTGATAGGGTAGCAGATTTCCTGAGCCTCTGAAAAAGAGTAAGATCTGAGTGATTCAGAGTGGCTTAAACCTGGGACCCTACATAATCTTAGCAACATAGAGACTGTGCTTTCAAGGCAGTGTGCTCTTTAAGGAATAAGTTCCAGTATAGCTTATTTTGTTGTGAATTTAATATTAAACTAATTATGAAGTTTATGAATAGCCATAATCATTTGTTCTTTATTATGATGAATGCAGAAAGATGGCTAGAATTTTGCTAATTGGAGACTTGGTAAGAAGGTTGATACAAGAGGTTGGGAAAACAAGTTATGCAGAGTTGGAACTGATATGGTATATACAAGAAACAGGGAGGAGATTGCACTTTACAAGCAACATTCTTCTAAAATTTTTTTTTGTCTAGTTTGTTCTTGATTTTGCACAAGACTCATTGGCTGTACAATAAAGCCTAATAAATGATTAATTTTAAAACCCTCTGGATTTTAGAAATCAAATGTTTTGCTTAGTTCATTAAAACTGTGTCTTTTTATTATGGAAAAGTTTCAACAAACACAAAAATAGAATAATTTATTAATCCCTCAGGTACTCATTGTACTGACTGAGCAATCATTAGCTCATGGTAAACCTTGTTTCTTCTCTCACCCATTCCCTCCCATCTCATATTCGGAAGCAAATCATATATATTATATCTTTATATCAATAAATGTTTCAGTATGAATCTCTAAAGATAAAAGCTTTTTTAATCATCAAAAGAAGGCAATTATCACAATTAAACATTTTAAATAACCCCTTAATATAATCAAATGTCTAATCAGTGTTCGAATTGTCACATGCCACTGACATAAATTTATTTTTGTTTTAGAGTTTGTTTGAATCTATGTGCAAATAAAGCTCACAAAATGGTATTGAAAAAATGTCTCTTAAGACTTAAAAAAATTATGTATCTTATTTTGAGGTAATTGGTAGATACATGCGGTTTCTACAATTCAGAGAGATCCTGTGTATCCTTTATCCAGTTTCTTCCACTAGTAATATCTTACAAAGCGCTAGTATAATATCACAGCCAGAATATTGACATTAATACAATTAAGATACAGAACGTTTCCATCACCACAGGATCCCACTTGTTGTACTTTTATAGCCACACCCACTTACTCTCTCACCTCCAACTCCTAATTAACCCTGACAACTACAAATCTGTCCTACATTTATATAGTTTTGTCATTTCAAGAATGCATGCTATAAAAATTGAATCACACAATGAGTAAGCTTTTGGGATTGGCTCTTTTGTTTACTCAGCGAAATTTTTTTTAGATTTCATCCAAGATGCTGACTGTATCAATAGTTCATTCATTTCTATTATTTTGTAGTATGTATTCCAAAATGTGGATGTAAAAGAGTTTGTTTATTCATTCACCAATTGAAGGACATCTGAGTTATTTCCAGTTTTTGGCTATTGTGAATAAAACTACTATAAATATTTATAAATACAGATTTCTGTGTGAACATAAGTTTTCATTTCTCTGGGATAAATGCCCAGGAGTGTATTTTCTGGGTCATATAGTAGTTGCATGTTTTGTTTTTTGAGAAACTGTCAAACTGTTTTCCAGAGTAGCTGTACCATTTTACATTCCTACCAACAGATGGGTCCAATTTTTTCACATCCTCACCAGCATTTGGTATTTTCAATATTTTCATTTTAGCCATTCTGATAGCCATGTAGTGCTATCTCATGGTGATCTCAATTTGCACTTTCCTAATGGCTATACTGATGTTCATGTGCTTATGTACCATCTGTATATACTTTCTGGAAAAATGTATGTACATCTTTTATCCTTTTCCTTATTGCATATTTTTTAAACTATTGAATTTTGAGACATTTTATATGTTTGAAATACTATCTTTTGTTGGCTATGTCATTTACAAATGTTTTTTATCCAACTTTTTAGTTTTTTTCATCTTTACATCTTTTTAAAAACAAACATTTTGAATCTTCATGAAATGTAATTTATCAAGCTTCCCTTTGATGGATCATACATTTGGTGTCAAGTCTAAGAAATTTATGCATGGTCCTCAGTCCTCAGTATACATATATATATAATTTTATAGTTTCTATTTTACCTTTTCGTCTGTGATCAATTTTTAGTTAATTTTTGTATAAGGAGTGAATGGTAGGCCAAAGTTAACATTATTTGTTCTGTTTATTATGACTTTATTGTTTTTGTCTAAGATACATTTATTTTTTGAATCTTTCATGTTCTAAAATAATTTTATTGAAGTGTCTTCTTTCGTGGTGTATTTATTGATATATAATTCACACACTATAAAATTCACCCTTTTAAAGTGAACAATACAGTAGCTTTTAGTAAACTGACAAAAATGTTCTACCATGACCACTATTAATTCCAGAAAATTTTCATCATTCCAAAAAAAAAAACCCACCCTGTCCCTTTTAGCAGTCATTTCTATTCATCCTTCCTCCCAGCCTCTGGATATAACTAACCTTCTTTAAGTATCTACTTACTTGCCTATTTTAGATACTTCATATTAATAGATACTTACAATGTATGACCTTTTGTGTATGACTCCTTACAATTAGCATAATGTTTTCAAGGTTTAACCAAATTGTATAAGTATAAGCACTTCTTCATTCCTTTGTATGATGGAATAATATTCGGTTTTGTGGCTATAGTACATTTTGTTTATACTTTCATCAGTTGATGGACATTTGAGTCGTTTTAACTTGTTGACTATTATGAATAATGCTACTATGAATATGTACAAGTTTTGTATAGACATACATTTTTAATTCTTTTGTGTTTATAACAGAGTGAAACTCCATGTTTAACTTACTGAGGAAGTGTCAAACTATTTTCTGAAGCATCTGCATCATTCTACGTCCCCACTACCACTACAGGAAGGGTCTATTTTCTCCATATTCTCTCTAATGCTTTCTGATTTCTTTATTTTGGAGGGATATGAAGTAGTATTTCATTGTGGTTTTGATTTGTATTTCCCTAGGGAATCAAGTCCTTATTAACCACTTGTATATGTTTTTTGAAGAGATGTTTATTCACATCTTTTGTCCTTTTTTTTTTTTTTTTTTTTTTCTGAGATGGAGTCTCTCTGTCGCCCAGGTTGGAGTGCAGTGGCAGAATCCCAGCTCACTGCAAGCTCCGCCTTCCGGGTCATGCCATTCTCCAGCCTCAGCCTCCTGAGTAGCTGGGACTACAGGCACCCGCCACCAAGCCCGGCTAATTTTTTGTATTTTTAGTAGAGACAGGGTTTCACTGTGTTAGCCAGGATGGTCTCGATCTCCTGACCTCGTGATCCGCCCGCCTCAGCCTCCCAAAGTGCTGGGATTACAGGTGTGAGCCACCATGCCTGGCCCATCCTTTGTCCATTTTTAAGTTGCATTAGTTATATATTAATTTTGGGGTTATAAGTTATTTGTATATTCTGCATATGAATTCTTTATAATAAATATGATTTGCAAATATTCTTTCCCATTCTGTTGGTAGTCTTTTCCATTTATTGATAATGTCCTTTGAAGAACAGAAATTTTTAATTTTGATGAAACCTTATGTATGTTTTATTTTGTTGCTTATATTTTTGATGTCATTTCTAAGATATCATTTACTAATTGAAGATTACAAAGGTTTATGCCTATATTTTTTATGAGAGTTTGATGGTTTTAGCCTTACATTAAGGTCTTTGATTTTATAGTTTCCAGTTTTGTTAACATTTTGTGATAATTTTTGTATATGGTGTGAAGTTGGGGACCAATTTAATTTATTGGCCTGTTGATATGCAGTTATTCCAGCACCACTTGTTGAAAACACCATTTTTCCCTGTTGAATAGTTTTGACATCTTTGTCAACAATCAATTGACCATAAATGTCAGATTTTATTTCTTAACTTTCAACTCTAATCCATTGATATATATGCCTATTTTAATGCCAGCACCACAGAGTCTTGATTGCTGTAGCTTTGTAGAAAGTTCTGAAATCCAAAAGCATGTAAAAGAACATTGTTCTTTTACAAGATTATTTTGACTATTTGGGGTCACTTACATTTCCATACAAATTTTAAGATAACCTTATCAATTTCTGCAATTAAGACAGCTAGAATTTTGACAAGGATTGCACTGAATCTGTAGTTCAGTTTGAGTAATATTGCTATCTTAACAATATTAAGATTTCCAAGCTATGGACGAAACTATGGACAGCAGATAGCTACTTTTTAACAGCTTTATTGAGGTGAATTGTTATACAAAGTTGTACATATTTAACGTATACAATTTGACAAGTTTGAACATATCTATACACCCATGAAACCATCCCCACAATCACAGTAATAAATGTATCCATCATCTACAAAAGTTTACTTTTGCTCCCATCCCCTTTTTGGTAGTAAGAACACAACTTGAAATCTACCCTCTTAGTAAATTTTAAGTGTGCAATAAATACAGGCACTATGTTGTACAGCAGATCTCTAGAACTCATTCATCTTGAATAATTGAAACTTTATACCCTTTGAACTACAACTCCCCATTTCCCCTTCCCCTGACCGTGATAACCATCATTATTCTCATGCATCTATGAATTTGACTATTTCTGATACCTCTTATGAGTGGGATCATGCAGTATTTGTCCTTCTGTGTGATTGGCTTATTTCACCTAGTATAATGTTCTTCAGGTTCATCCATATTGTTGCATAAGGTAGGATTTCCTTTTGTAAGACTGACAAATACTCCATTGTGTGTGTGTATGTATATATATTATATATACATATATATGTCATTTATTGTTTATCTGTTTATCCATCAGTATACATTTAGTTCATATGCATATTTTGGCTAATGTGAATAATATTTCACAGTGGTTTCAATTTTTCATTTCCTGATCACCAGTGATGTTGAGCGTCTTTTCATGTACCAGTTGGCCATTTGTATATCTTCTTTGGAAAAACGTCTTTTCAAATTTTTTGCCCATTTTAAAGAGGGTTATTTGTTGTTGTTTTTTTGTCTTTTTTTGCTATTGAGTTGTAAAAGTTCCTTTTTTTATATATTAGCCCCTTATCAGATATATGCTTTGCAGATATTTTCTCCCATTGCATAGGTTGTCTTTGCAACTCTGATGTTTTTTTTTTTGCTATATAGAAACTTTATAGTTTGATGTAGTCCCAAGTGTCTATTTTTGCTACTATTGCCTATACTTTTGGTGTCATATCCAAGAAATCATTGCCAAGACCAATGTCAAGATATCATTCTCCTACCTTTTCATTTCAGATTTTTATAATTTCAGGTCTTAAGTTTAAGTTTTTAATATATTTTAACCACATTTTGTGTATATTGTAAGATAAAGGTTCAATTTCATTATTTTGCAATTATACATCTAGTTTTTCCAGCATGATTTATTGAAGTCATTATCCATTTCACATTGTGTATTCATGGAATTCTTGTTGACTATCAGTTGACTGTATATGCATGGGCTTATTTCTGGGCTCTTTATTCTCTTCCATTGGTGTAACTGTCTGTGTTTACGCTATTCCCACAATTTTTCAACTACTGCGGCTTTGTAATATATTTTCAAATCAGGAAGTGTGATGACTCCAGCTTTGCTATTCTTTTTCAAGATTGTTATGGCTATTCAGGGTCCTTTGTTGTTCTTTATGTATTTTAGGATTGTTTTTACCATTTTTGTAAAATATCCAGTTGGAGTTTTGATGGGAATGGCATTGAATCTGTAGATCACTTTGGGTAGTGTGGACCTTTTAACAATATTAGCTCTTCCAGTTTATGAATACAGGATGTTTTTCCAGTTATTTGTGTCTTTAAGTTTTTTCAGAAATGATTTGTAATTTTCAGTGTACAAGTCTTTCCCTTTTTGGTTAAGTTTATTCTTAAGTATTTTATTCTTTTTGACATTATGGTTAATAAGATTGTCTTTTTAATTTCCTTTTCTGAGAATTCTTTGTTGGTTTACAAAAATGGACCTGATTTTTATATGTTTATTTTATACCCTGCAACTTTACCAAATATGTTTATTAGTTCAACAGTTTTATTGCAGAGGTTTTAGAGTTTTCTATATATAAGAACATATAATCTGTAAAACAGAGATAACTTTACTTCTTCTTTCCTGATTTGAGTGCTTTTTATTTCTTTTTCTTGGCCAATTACTTTGGCTAGGAATGTCACTACTGTGTTGTATGGAAGTGGCCATTCTTGTCTAGTTTCTTATCTTAGAGAAAAACCATTCAGTTTTTCACCATTGAATACAATGTTAGTTGTGGGCTTTTCATATATTATTTCATATATTATTTCCATATTAGCTGTGGGCCTTTGATAGGTTGAGATAAATTCTTTCCATGCATAGGTTGTTGGGAGTTTTTATTATAAAGTGGTGCTGAATTTTGTCAAATGCCTTTCCTGAATCTATCAAGATGATCATGTGGCTTTTACGCTTCATTCTGTTAATGTAATGTGTTATGTTGATTGATTTGCCTGTGTTAAGCCATCCTTGCATCCCAGGGGTAAGTCACATTGGATTACAGTGTATGATTCTTTACAGGTATTGTTGAATTTGGTTTTCTAGTATTTTGTTGAGGATTTTTGTACCAATGTTCATCAGGGATTTGGGCCTATAATTTTCTCTTCTTGTGTCCTTATCCAATTTTGGTATTGAGGTAATGCTGGCCTCTTAAAATGAGTTTGAAAGTGTTTTCTCCTCTTCAGTTTTTTGGAGGAGTTCAAAAAGGACTGACATTAATTCCTTAAATGTTTGGTAGAATTCACTAATGAGGCCGTCCTATCCAGGGCTTTTCTTTTAGAGAGGTTTCTGATTACTGATTCAGTTTCTTTACTTATTATTGATCTGTTCAGATTTTTCATTTCTTTAAAATTCAATCTTGGTAGGTTGTATGTTTCTAGGAAGTATCCACTTATTCTAAGTTTTCTAATTTGTGTATAGTTCACAGTAATTTCTTATTATCCTTTTTATTTCTGTGATATCAATTGTAATGCCTCCTCTTTTATTTTCAATTTTATTTATTTGAATCATATCACTTTTTTAGTCTTATTAAAGGTTTGTCATTTTTTTATCTGTTCAAAAAGCCAACTTTTAGTTTAATCAATTTTTTTCCTACCTTTTCTATTCTCTATTTTGTTTATTTCTGCTCTAATCTCTTTTTCCCTCTTACTCTGCTAATTTTAGGTTTAGTTTTCTTTCCTCTAGTTTCTTGAGGTATAAAGTTAGATTGTTAATTTGAGGTCTATTCTTTTTTCAATTTAGGCATTAGTCACTATAAACTTCCCTCTTAGCTCTGCTTTTGCTGCATCCCGTAAGTGTTGATATGTTGTGTTTTCATTTTCGTATGTCTCAAGATATTTTCTGATTTCCCTTTTATTTGTTCTTCAACTCACTGGTTTCTCAAGAGTGTGTTGTTTAGTTTCCATATATTTGTGAATTTTCCCTTTTTGCTAGGGGAGATTCAGCTGGTTTTTCTTTTCTTTTTTTTTATATATAGTTTTTGAATTTTAAACTATCACAACACCTTCTGATCTTATGAAGGACACTTTGCCTTTATAATGTATGTGAATAAGAGTGCACAAAAATCCCTCCCAATTTTAATGCCTGTTTTCAAATTTTCCCATCATACTTTCCAGTGAGAACCTATAGAGATTGGGAGTTCTCCTGCTTTCAGGTCTGTCATATGCTCTTTTGCTTGCCTCTACATTTTTCTGCAGTGATACCATGTGGGCCTTGCAGCTGTTGGTAGTCTGTTTCTAGCAACTCATTTTTAGGTATTCGCTGAAAAGTTTTTCACCTAATTTTGTGGTGGACAGTATTCATGGGTTTTAAGTTTTTTCATCCTATTTGCTTTGGCACCGACACTATTTTCATATATTTCCAGAGATTAAAGTTTAATGTTTTACCTCTACTTGGCTATAGCTCTACTGGATTACATTGTTTCTTCTTCTCTTGCAGAGTGTTTTTTTCTTGATTGACTCTTGCAAAGAAATTGTTATGACAGTAGAAAAATGGATTCCTTGTTTACGTGTTTTTTAAAGTTTATATTCTAGAATATTGGGTTTCAAAATGTTTTGACTTTTATTGAATATCACATATACGTATGTGGAGTATGTGTGTACGTGTGTGTGAAACAAAAAAATTCACGCTGGTGATGAGACAAAAACACATAATTGATCAAGATTTATAATTTGGAAACTTTTTTAGACAGTATGCTAAAGGAAAATGTGGAAAAGAATGTAAATCTTGCTAAACTTCTTGTGGAGAGATGACTTTTCTATGTGGATTAGATAATTAAGCAGTAAAAACCTAGTAGTGATATCTTATTGGAAGAGAAAGAACCAAATCCCCAGAGTGGGGAAAATGATCCCTTATTAGAAAAAACAATAATCATCGTATGGAAAGTGAACCACAGCTATCTCACCACTGGATTTTGGTAAGCTATAAGAAGCAAAAGACAGTTTCTACATTGGGTAAATAAACAAAGGATAATTACTTTTTCCCCCCAACTTTATTGAAGTATCATTGACAAAAAAAATTTATATATTCAAAGTGTACAGCATGATTTGTTGTATGCATACATTGTTTAATGATTACTACACTGAATTAACACATCCATCACCACACAGTTACTGTGTGTGTGTGTGTGTGGAGGACATTTAAGATTATACCCGCTTAGTAGATTTCAAGAAAACTATACAGTACTATTAACTATAGTCACCATGCTGTACATAAGAGGACGATTACTTAATTATAAGATAAGAGTTAAGCTCCAGTTAGCAGAAGAGAAAGCCTATGGTAGACAAAGACTTCTGTGAAGAGCAGAAGAAATACATGCTTTCAATAATTCAAAAAGATGCAATAAGGTATACAGAAGTAGAGTTTTGTCATAGAAAAGTCAGTGTGAAATCAAGATGTCTTCTTTGCTAGTTTAGAAATAGAACTAGTGTTACATTTAAGCAGTAAATGCTGGCAATTAAAATATTTTGGAAATGTGACTAACTTCTGCATATATGTTTGCTTTTCTTTTAAAATACTCGAAATCCTTATCTATCAAATTGGACAAATTAAGAAACATCTAAGTAACCAACAAAAGAACAATTAAATTGCTTATCATTGGTGAGCAAGAATTTGTAACTTTTTATTATAGGCCCTTTATTTGTGAGCAAATTTATTAAGTACTTTGAGAAAATATTTTTAAAATAAAAATACAATTAATTATTAAAACTGCATACCATTTTCTAGCATAAAATTATTAGTTTAATTTATTATTAGGCTTCAGTTAATATAGCCCTATTTCAATAAAAAATGAGACTCTGAAAAAATATAATTTCTTTGATTTGTTACCTACTACTTGAAATTTTCTATGTAAGCCATATGATTACTGCCACCCACATGCCATCTGGTGGCACTTATCCAGATGGCACAGAGGAAGTAATAAGCCTCTAAAATTTTGCCCTATAAATCCAAAGCAAGAATGTGCTAATAAACAGCTTCACGTTGTTGCATAACGATGCTGTCTTTTAAAAGCATTTTAATTATAGATAATTAAACAACAACAAAAACCTTCACTTCTACTTAGTATTGTTAGATTAAAATTTTGGGTCTTATAGCAAAACGACTAGATTACATGCAGACAAGATTCACTCTGTCAACGTCAATTCCTATTTTCGGTGGGTCTCCAAAACATAAGGCAATATTGTTATGTCATATCTTGTTAGGCATAAAGTTGCTGCAGAAACTTGACTCTGTTTTATGTAAACTCTTAGAACAGTAGTTCTGAGCTTTGGTTGTATAATAGAACACCTGAGGTGCTATGAAAAATCCTGATGACAGACTACACTTTAAATGAATTATATAAAACTCTCTAGGGGTGTGACTAAGGCATCTGAATTTTTAAGGCTTTCCAGATGTTGACAATGTTCAGCTAAGTTTGAAAAACACTGTCCAAGAAGATTGTGTTTATTTAACCTAAAAATGTATACCTGTGGTGATAAAGTACTTTGAAGAATTTTAAGTAAATGAAAGACATATTGGAAATAACTAAGTCGTAATCTTGAGAATTGAAACAAAGAAAGATGATAAGACTTATATACTTTGGTGCTGTATTGAGATATAAAGCAAGGTTAAAACCAAACATTTTATGTGGGTTAGATCTAATCATATTTTTAAAACAATATTAGCTATCCAGTCCTAAAATCCAATATATAGCCAAAAGGATATAAATGATATCAGCTATTTAATACAAATGGGAGAAATGAACCTCTCTTATAGAAAGAATGACTTTCCTAAGGACATAATAGAAGTTCTTAAATTGAGGCTGGGCAGGGTGGCTCATGCCTGTAATCCCAGCACTTTGGGAGGCCGAGGTGGGTAGATCACCTGAGGTCAGGGGTTCGAGACCAGACTGGCCAACATGGTGAAACCCCGTCTCTACTAAAAATACAAAAATTAGCCGGGCGTGGTGGTGGGCGCCTGTAATCACAGCTGCTCGGGAGGCTGAGACAGGAGAATCGCTTGAACCCGGGAGGCAGGGGTTGCAGTGAGCAGAGATCGTGCTATTGCACTCTGGCCTGGGCAGTAAGAGCGAAATTCTGTGTCAAAAAATAAATAAATAAATAAAAATAAAAAAGCTCTTAAATTGAGTGCAACAAGACTTTTTTTGACACATAGGAAAATAAACATCATAGGGGAAAAAACAGATTATACATGCATTGTGTTTTCTCCAAGCACCGACTATAGTGTTAATCCATCCAGTTATCTTTTTCACAATGTTTTGCCCATATATCTCTTTGTATTTAACTTTTGGGTTGAAATTTACATAATTTCAAATAATTTTATTTAATGTTGTTTTTGTTATTTTATATTTACATGTACTTTTCTAATACAGGCACACCTCAGTTTATTGCACTTCGCTTTATTGTGCTTTGTAGATCCTGAGTTTTTACAAATTGAAGGTTTGTGCCAACCCTGTGTCAAGCAAGTCTATTCGTGCTATTTTTCCAGCAGCATGTGCTCTCTTCATTTCTCTGTGTTACATTTTGGTAATTCCAACAATATTTCAAACTTTTTCATGATGATTATATCTGTTTTCGTGATCTGTGATCATTGATCTTTGATGTTACTATTCTAATTCTTTTGGGGTGCTACAAACCAACAGACTTAATAAATGTTGTGTGTGTTCTGACCACCCCACTGACTGGCTATCCCCTTTCTCTCCCTTTCCTCGGGCCTTCCTATTTCCTGAGCCACAACAATATTGAAATTAGGCTGATTAATAACCCCACAATAGCCTCTACGTTTTCAAGTGAAAGGAAGAGTGCATATCTCTCATTTTAAATCAGAAGCTAGAAACTACTAAGCTTAGTGAGGAAGGCCCAAAGCTAGGCCCCTTGCACCAGTCACTCAGGTTGTAAATGCAAACAAAAACTTCCTGAAGGAAATTAAAAGTGCCATTCCTGTGAACACATGAATGATGAGAAAGTGAAACAGCTTTATTGCTGATCTGGAGAAAGTGTGAGTGGTCTGCATAGAAGATCAAATCAGCCACAACATTCCATTAAGGCAAAGCCTAATGCAGAGCAAGACCCAAACTCCCTTCAATTCTACAAAGGCTGAGAGAGGTAAGGAAGCTGCAGAAGAAAAATGTGAAGCTAGCAGAGTTTGGTTCATGCAGTTTAGAAAAGAAGCCGTCTCCATAACATAAAAATCCAAGGTGAAGTAGCGAGTGCTGATGTAGAAGCTGTAGCAAGCTATCCAGAAGATTTAGCTATGATACTTGATGAAAGTGGCTACACTAAACAACCTATTTTCAGTGTAGACAAAACAACCTTCTATTGGAAGGAGATGCCATCTAGGACTTCCACAGCTATAGAGGAGAAGTCAATGCTCAGCATCAAAGCTTCAAAGGACAGGCTGACTCTCATTAGGGGTTAATGTAGCCAGTGACTCTAAGTCGAAGCCAATGCTCATTTATCATTCTGAAAATCTTAGGGTACCTACGAAGGATGCAAAATCTACTCTGCTTGTGGTCTCTAAATGGAACAAGAAAGTCTGGATGACAGCTGATCTTTTCACAACATTGTTTACTGAATAATTTAAGCTCACTGTTGAGATCTTCTGCTCAGAAAACGATTCCTTTCAAAATATTACTGCTCATTCACAATCCACCTGGTCATCTAAGAGCTGTGATGGAGATGCGCTTTTTTAATGCTATTTTCATGCTTGTGAACACAGCATCCATTCTGAAGCCCATAAATCAAGGAGTCATTTTGAATTTTAAGTCTTATTATTTAAGAAATACATTTTGTAAGGTTATTGCTGCCATAGTAGTGATTTCTCTGATACACCTGGACAAAGTAAATTGAAAATCTTCTGGAAAGGAATCACTATTCTAGATGTCATTAAGAGCAGGATGACAGGATTTAATTGTTTTATTGCTGAACAATATTCCATGTGTATATGTACCACATTTTTTTAGCCATTCATTCCTTGATGAAAACTTGGGTTGATTCTATATCTTGTCTAATGTGAATAATGCTGCAATAAACATAGGAATGCAGGGCCGGGTGCTGTGGCTCACACCTGTAATTCCAGCACTCTGGGAGGCTGAGGCAGGTGGATTGCTTCAGCCCAGGAGTTTGAGACCAGCCTGAGCAACATGGCGAAACCCCATCTCTACTCAAAGCACAAAAATTAGCCAGGAGTGAAGGTGCACACCTGTGGTCCCAGCTACTTGAGAGGTGGAGGCAGCAGAATCACCTGAGTCCAGGAAGTTGAGGCTGCAGCAAGCTGTGATCGTGCCACTGCATTCTAGCCTGGGTGACTGAGTGAGACCCTGTCTCAAAAACAGAACAAACAAACAAACAAAACCATGGGAGTGCAGATATCTCTTCCATGTACTGATTTTTTTCTTTTGGATATACATCCAGCAGGGGATTACTGGATGATAAGGTAGCTCTATTTTTATCTTTTTGAGAAACTTCCAAACTGTTCTCCATAGTGGTTATACTAATTTACATTCCCACCAACATTGTATGAGAGTTCTCCTTTCTCCACATCCCTGCCAGCATTGATTATTGCTTATCTTTTGGATAAAAGCCATTTTAACTGGGGTCAGATAACATGTCTGTTATCTGTTAACTGGGGTCAGATAACATGTCTGCTATTTTTAATTTGCATCTCTCTGATGATTAGTGATGTCGAGTATTTTTTTCATACATATGGCTTACTGGCCATTCATATGTCTTCAATAAAGTATTTTTAAATTAAGGTATGCACATTGCTTTTTTAGGCATAATGCTATTGCACACTTAATAGACTACAGTATAATGTAAACATAACTTTTATATGCATTAGGAAACCAAAAAAATTGTGTGACTCACTTTTTTGCGGTTATCTGGAACCAAACCTGCAATATCTTCAAGGTATGCCTGTATATCATTTTCCAGTCTAATATGAAGTTTGGTATAAAAAGAACATTGTGTTGATTACAACAACAATTTTTGAAAAAACCCACAAACTTTAAAAAATATTTTTTAAACTTACCTCTGTGTCTTCTCATTATCTCTTTTTAGGATCCTACGGTCTAAGCAGAAAATAACACTACTTATGTTTCAATTTATGCTGCAAGCTTCGCACCTGTTATATATTTATATCATTTATATGTAATTTCATTTGAAATTAAAATGTTATTCACTCAATAAAGATTATAAGATGCTTTCTATGATACTATCACCTAGGAAAACCTTTCTTTAACACCAAGTTTAATAGCAGTTTGAAAATGAAAACTTAATTTTAAGTATCAAGCTAAGAGTCATATTCATGTAAAACATTCCAATGAATTTACGTATTTATATAGTGATTTATATACTGCTCTCTTAAAATCATTATATGTATGTGTGTGTGTGTATGTGTAATGGGATTGGTATTACCAAATATATAAATAGAAATATCAAATATATATACATGAAATATATGTATTTGGCAATACCGATATAATACTATACATATGTGTGTGTGTGTGTGTGTGTGTATACATTTAGTAATATCAATCCCCATGCTATCTAGAAAGGAGCTTAATTAAAAGTTTTAACCTTTTTAGTCCCACATAATCTTCCAATTGTATTCTTTGTTACACCTTGAAAAGTACCACAACTATAAACTAACATCACCATTCCTGAGTTGGACTTGCAGTTTTTCTATTTAATTGTCTTGAAACCATCCACCTTTCACTTGAAGTTTAAAAGACACACAGACCAATTTGGAAAAAAAGTGTGTGAATGTAAATGCAACCAAAATGTGGCATGTCCATACAACGGAATATGTTCCAGCAATAAAAAGAATGAGGCACTGATACATACTCCAGCACATATGAACATTGAAAATATTGTGCTAAGTGAAAGAAGCCAGTCACAAGAGATCTCATATTGAATGACTGAATTTTATATGAAATGTCCAGAAAGGGCAGGCCTATATATAAAGTGGATTAATGGTTGCCTAGGCCTGGGGGATTATTGGGGAAAATGGAGAGGGACTGTTAATTGGTACAGATGGAGTTTCTTTTTGTGGTAATGAAAATATTCCCAAATTAGATTATGGTACAGTTGCACAGCTCTGAAAATACACTAAAAACCAATGAATTGTACACTTTAAATGGATGAGTTTTTCCTATGTAAATTATATTTCAAAACTGGATTTTTTAAAAGATGAATTCTGGATGATGCTAAAAGGCTAATTTGAGGCTAGTTCTTCTTGTGAGATAACTTATTTGCATAGAATGTGATAGAACCACCTTATATCAATAATGTTGATGCAAATAATGTGGGCAAAAAATATATTATGAGCTTTCTACTAAAAGTCAGACAAAAAGCTGACCGGGGTACTGTTGTGATGTGAGATGGAGCACCCACATATGTGAAAAAGCAGATGTAAAGCATCTTGCACAGTGCCTGATACATGAACAATGCACTTAATGAATGGCAGTTATTTTTATCATCATCATTATAATACTCTTCAACATCATCATCATCACAAAGTTTATAACAGAAATATGTATCGACATGCAGGCTTTGTCCCCACTCCTAATATTATCTTCAATTGAGTGGAAATGTTTTATTGGTCCTTGTATTTTCTGGTATCAGCTACCACAATTATAGATCATGTGATTCTGGAAAATTAGTAATTTCTATTGGGCCCACCTCCAAAATTCAATCCAATTAAGTAAAAGAAATCTCACTCTACTTGCTCAGGGCTAAGAAAATTTACATTTCTATAAAAAATATAGAAATTAGGTTCATAATCATGGAAACAAACATCAATGGAGCTTTCTCTTTCAAAGCCAGATTTTGATAAAGCTTTAAGAGAACTACTGTGACACAGAAATTTTATTTATTTATTTATTATGTATTATTTATTATTATTTTTATTTTTATTTTTTTGAGATGGCGTCTCGCTCTGTCGCCCAGGCTGGAGTGCAATGGCGTGATCTTGGCTCACTGCAACCTCCGCCTCCCAGGTTCAAGCGATTCTCCTGCCTCAGCCTCCCGAGTAGCTGGGACTACAGGCGCCCACCACCACACCCAGCTAATTTTTATACTTTTTTAATAGAGACAGGGTTTCACCATGTTGGCCAGGATGGTCTCGATCTCTTGACCTTGTGATCTGCCCGCCTCGGCCTCCCAAAGTGCTGGGATTACAGGCGTGAGCCACTTGCCCCGCCCACAGATAGAAATTTTAAATCATACAGGTAAATTTTTTATTTGGAGCAGCAGTAGTCTGGAACTTTGCAACATTATTTTAACAAGTACTCCAAATTCTATGCTGCATTTATATGGGAATTGTTTAAAGATTTGGTTTGGATATTTTGACCCCTCCAAATCACATGTTGAAATGTGATCTCCAGTGCTGGAGGTGGGCCTAGTGGGAAGTTTTGGGTCATGAGGGTGGATACTTCATGAATGGCTTGGTGCTGTCCTTGTGATAATGAGTGAGTTCTCACTCTATGAGTTTACATGGGATCTGGTTGTTTAAAAGAGCACCTCCTCCTTCTCTCTCTTGCTCCCTCTCTCACCATGTGACATGCTGACTCTCTTTCACCTTTCACCATGATTGTAAGCTTCCTGAGGCCCTCACTGGAAGCAGATGCCCGCACTGTGCTTCATGTACAGCCTGTAGAACTGTGAGCCAAATAGACTTCTTTTCTTTATAAATTACCCAATCTCAAGTATTCCATTATAGCAATGCAGAGTAACATATAAAGCCATCTCTAGTTATGCTAAGAAATAGAACTTAATGGACCACATTGTTGTGGAGGATGAAAATAAATTGCAAGATTAATCAAAAGTAAAGTAACTTTGTCTTATAGGCGGCCACAGTTTGATTTAATTCAAAGGCTCAATATATTCCCCACAAGTCATGAAATTTTGAAGATATTTTCCTAGTACTTTCAATGGACTACTTGCCTACTCTGGGCTTTTGTGAGCACAAAGCTTTGCAGATGCATTAATCATAGTACTGAAAAAGAAATTAAAAGGTCATTTAGTTTTTACTTGCCATCTGTCAATATTGAATATTCATATGAGTATGAAATATTCGGAATATTAAATATCATAAATAGTCCATCAATAGCTAATAGCTTATATGAAAAGTCATTCTGTGAGATATTTTAATGTTGAGAGCTCCTTCATCTTCTTTCAGCAACCTTTCCGGTATTTACTTGCCTCGGCCAAAGTTATTTTCTTTTTTTTTGTTTTATTATTATTATTATTATTATTATTTGTTTGTTTGTTTTCAGACAGAGTCTTGCTCTGTCGCCCAGGCTGGAGTGCAATGGTGCAATCTTGGATCACTGCAACCTCTGCCTCCTGGGTTCAAGTGATTCTCTTGTCTCAGCCTCCCAAGTAATGGGGATTACAGGCACCTGCCACCACGCCCGGCTAATTTGTTGTATGTTTAGTAGAGACGGGGTTTCATCATGTTGGCCAGATTGGTCTCGAACTCTTGACGTCAGGTGATCCACCGCCTTGGTCTCCCAAAGTGCTGGGATTACAGGCATGAGCCACCGCACCTGGCGTGGCCAGTTATTTTCTACCTGTCAGCATTTATGTAAGTAATTTGTATGCCCTGTGAGCCAGGGTGAATTTTGTAATTCTTAACTTTTGTTCCAAGTCTGATATCTGCCTCCTAAGATTGTTAAGGGAGTTTTTCAGGACAACCATGACACTCTTCTGACCCTTCCACACACCACCAGCCCCTCAACTTTTTTCTTTTCTAAAGGTCTACCTATTCCAATGTGACTCAAAACCAAAACCAAAAAGCCTTTTTATGACTTAAAACCAATAAGCCTTTTACAGCTTAACCATGGATGCAAAAGAAGTCCTCAAAAAGTGTGTAAAAGATGTACTCCCATGACTCAAAGTCACTCCAAAAAGAAAGAAAGCTAAGATTCCCATTGCCACAGGTAATATGAATGGTGTTTGTGATCCAGTCTTCCATGAAAGTCAGATGCCTCTTATCATGGACCAGCTAATCTGTGATACTGGGCAGGCAACACTGAAATGGGACTTTCCCAGCACTGATAAGACAATGAGGAAAGAGCTCACAAGTGCCCCTTATGCACCAATATTCTTTATTTGGACAAACTCCCCCTGAGAGCTGGCACAATGAGTAGGCACATGTCTTGGGCCCCTAGCCTGATGTCTGGCCACCTGTACATGCAGGCCTGACAACCTATACCCCCAGCAGGCAGAAAATCAGAGCAAGAGAGAGAAAGATTTTACTGGATCTAAGTCTAGCTCTAACAACATAAAACCAGACAGAAGGAGAATCTCATTTATTTATTAATTGGAGACCCACAGTGTCCAAATGGACACTGGTCTAGTAAGAACCATAAACTCACCAGTCTTATGAGGCCAGTTTGAACAACAGGCTTTTAGGGCCCATGCCTATGTTCCACCATGTAATTCTCCTTCTTATGACAAATGGCACAAAATGTATAGACAAAGGAAAATTATGGCTACTCCTGAGAGGGAATGGGTCAATAACCAATGAGTACTGAAAACAAAATTCGCAAGAGTCACCATACCCAAAGAACTTTTACAAATGTTTTCTCCTGTTAGTATACATTTGGAAAGGAAATATGCTCTGCTACTAGGGCCTATAAATTAAACTGACAAAAGACAGATTAACAGAAGAAAAGGCATACAAATTTTATTTAATGTTAATATTTTAATTTTTACATGCATAGAGGCTTTCATGGAAAAGAAATGAAGACCCAAAGAAGTGGTTAGACCCATGAGCTTATATATCATTTTAACAAGGGGTGATAAATTGTGGAGAAGTGACAAAATAAAGGAAAAGAGATTTGAATGTCTAGGGGTGGAAAATTGTGGGAAGGTAAATATATGGGGGAAACTAATGGAAAATAAGGATTATTTTAATAAGGTTTATTCATGTGGACTCGTCTCAGTGCTGGATTTCTGCCTCCCATGATAAAGGTCGTTCCCCTAGTTGCATTGGAGAAGGAAGGAAGAACATCTTCACAAAGGGAAATTTATCTTCTGCTTTTGGGCAGATGAGGGAGGTCAAGGGGCTCTGTGTTTGTTGCTTCTTAATTGCTTTCAGCTCAAAATAATCCTTATGTCAAAGTGACATATTTTGGGGTGGCATATTATGATTCTCTTCATAGATTTGGCTACTTAATAATTGGATACTAAAGTCAGAGCAATATTTATTGTAACAGGGATAAACAGCTCATAATCTGATGAAAGTCCCCTGATGGAAAGTGGTTGTTATCAGAGACCTTTTTGAAGTCCTTATTTCTCAGCATCACCATCTAGCAGCAAAAATCTCAAAAAGAGCACAGAGCCTTCCCGGGACCTTAAATTTAACAGGATGTGTGCAAAGTACCACAAACACCACGGCATTATTTAAACCCTAATATACATTTTTGTCTGAATAAAGTTATGTAAGAGAAATAATTTTTATGCTTGTATTAAGAAAAAGGATTTATACTCTCATTATGGATTGTACTATATGAGAAGTTTTATCATTTTAAGAAACAAGTAGACCCATAAATATAGCCTGTGTGTTTACATTTGCATGTATACAAGTCATATTTTGACTGTTTGATAAATGTTATTAATTTACTCCTTTGAAGGTTGGCCCCATCATCCCCAGAAGTTTTTTTTTTAATACATGATGTTCAACAACTGTAATTGGTATCTATGTCTGTATCTTTATTCTCTCCTCTCTATTAGAGGTTCAGAGTAGAAACTCTACTCTTTCTCAAGGTGAAACTGCCACCGTATTGAATGGACCCACTATCTGGGCCCATCAAATATCACTCTTAGGATCTGGACTTTTTCCTATTCAGAGATTTGTTTGTTTTTTCGTTTGTTTTCCTCAGCTTACATCTACAATCTCCTGCTTTAAAAATCCATGCCTTGACTTTCCTACCCTCTAATTGTATAGATACTTTTGGAGCAAACTTCTAGAAACACTCAAATGCACTCAATGCTTTTACTTCCTTGCCTTGAAAACATTTCTTTGACCTTTACAATCTGGCCTCTGGCTCTATCATTCTATGGAAATCACTTTCTGAAAGATCACCAATGACCTGGCCAAATTCAACAGCTTATTCTTAATCCTATCCCTTATATCAAAATCTCACAATTTGTACTTCATTTCACAAATATGAATGTGTTACATATTATGTATGCTTTGTATATACAAAAAGGCATAAAGAATAACGCAATGAGCATCTGAGTTCCAACGAAGTGACTTAAAATATAATGCAGTGTACTTCCATGTTTGTTGCCACTCTGGTCACAAGAGGCAAGATTGGAAGTGTCCATCAACAGATGAATGGGTAAAGAAAATGTGGTACATATACACAGTGGAGTACAACTGAACCATAAAAATGAATGAGATCCAGTCATTTGCAACAGCATGGATGAAATGGGAGATCATTACATTAAGTGAAATAAGCCAGGCACAGAAAGACAGACATCACATGTTCTCACTTATATGTTGGATCTAAAAATCAAAACAATTGAACTCATAGACATAGAGAGAATAAGGAAGGTTACCAGAGGCTGGGATGGGCGGTTGGGGTGTTAAGACAAGGTGGTGATGGTTAATGGGTACAAAAAAATAGTTAGAATCATTAAGACTTAGTATTTGATAGCACAACAGGGTGATATAGTCAATAATTAATTTAATTGTACACTTTAAAATAACTAAAATTAGAGTATAATTGGATTGCTTGTAGCACAAAGGATAAATACTTGAGCAGATGAATACCCCATTGTACACATTGCATGCCTGTATCAACCCATCTCATGTACTTCATAAATATATACACCTACATGAACCCATAAAAATTGAAAATTAAAAAAATTACAAAATATATAATACAGTACAAATACTGTTGAACCACTTGTGTACCCTCCACTCTCTAGTCACATTCCCCTTTATCCCCCTCAATTGCCCCTCTGTCCTCCAGAAAACTATCATGAATTTCGTATTTATTTTTAATATTTATTTTTATACTTTTACTACATATATATGTGTCTCTAAATAATGTTACTCCAAATGTTTAAAAACTTGGTTTAAATGGATTTATTCCATATGGGCTTTTATGCAATTTGCTTTTTTCTATTTTTGACATTTGTATTTATGGGTGTAATTGTGTAATATTTATATTGCTACATAGTATTCCATTGCATGAATAAAATCATAACTTATGTCTTCTCCTATTGATGGACATTTAAGTGTTTTTTTCTTAGTTTCTAAAATTTAAAGCAATTTTTTATGAACACTCTTGCACATGTCTTTATTCCAAAATTGACAATACTGAATTGTGAAGTCCATTCATAATGGTATAAGAAAACTTGTCTCTCTACCATGAAGAACCTGACTGTATCTGCGGTAATTTTGCATTTCTTAAATTATCTGTTTGTTTTTAAGAGCCAGTTCTTCTGAAATCTGTGTTATTTTGTAAAATTCTATAGTAAACTAATTTTTTAAAAAATTTCAATATCATAAAAATGGCCATACATCCCAAAGCAATTTATAGATTCAACGCTAACCTCATTAAACTACCATTGACATTCCTCACAGAATTAGAAAAAAGTATTTAAAAAATTATATGGAACCAAAAAAGAGTCCAAATAGCCAAGACAATCTTAAGCAAAAAGAACAAAGCTGGAGGCATCATGCTACCTGACTTCAAACTATTATATACTACAAGGCTACCATAACCAAAACAACATGGTACTGGTACAAGAAGAGACACATAGACCAATAGAATATACAACCCAGAAATAAGATTGCACACCTACAACCATCTGATCTTCCACAAACCTGACAAAAACAAGCCATGGGAAAGGAATTCTTATTTAATAAATGGTCCTGGGAGAACTGGCTAGCCATATGCAGAAAGTGAAACTGGACTCCTTCCTTACACCATATACAAAAATCAACTCAGGTTGGATTGAAGACTTAAATGTAAAACCCCAAACTATAAAAACCCTAAAAGATGGTATTTCTAGTTCGAGATCCCTGAGGAATCACCACACTGACTTCCACAATGGTTGAACTAGTTTACAGTCCCACCAACAGTGTAAAAGTGTTCCTATTTCTCCACATCCTCTCCAGCACCTGTTGTTTCCTGACTTTTTAATGATCGCCATTCTAACTGGTGTGAGATGGTATCTCATTGTGGTTTTGATTTGCATTTCTCTGATGGCCAGTGATGATGAGCATTTTTTCATGTGTCTTTTGGCTGTATAAATGTCTTCTTTTGAGAAGTGTCTGTTCATATCCTTGGCCCACTTTTTGATGGGGCTGTTTGTTTTCTTCTTGTACAATAGCAAAGACTTGGAACCAACCCAAATGTCCAACAATGATAGACTGGATTAAGAAAATGTGGCACATATACACCATGGAATACTATGCAGCCATAAAAAATGATGAGTTCATGTCCTTTGTAGGGACATGGATGAAGCTGGAAACCATCATTCTCAGCAAACTAGCGCAAGGACAAAAAACCAAACACCGCATGTTCTCACTCATAGGTGGGAATTGAACAATGAGAACACATGGACACAAGAAGGGGAACATCACACACCAGGGCCGGTTGTGGGGTGGGAGGAGAGGGGAGGGATAACATTAGGAGATATAGCTAATGTTAAATGACGAGTTGACGGGTGCAGCACACCAACATGGCACATGTATACATATGTAACTAACCTGCACATTGTGCACATGTACCCTAAAACTTAAAGTATAAAAAAAAAACCCAAAAGAAAATCTTGGCAATACCATTCAGGACATAAGTATGGGCAAGATTTCATAATGAAGACACCAAAAACAATTGCAACAAAAGCAAAAATTGACAAATGGGATCTAATTAAACTAAAGAGCTTCTGCACAGCAAAATAAACTATCATCAGAGTGAACAGACAACCTACAGAATGGGAGAAAAATTTTGCAATCTATGCATCTGGCAAAGATCTAATAATCCAGTATCTACAAAGAGCTTAAACAAATTTACAAGAAAAAACAACCCCATTAAAAAGTGGGCACATGACATGAACAGACATTTTTCAGAAAAATACATGCGGCCAACAAACATGAAAAAAAGCTCAACATCACTGATCATTAGAGAAATGCAAATTAAAACCACAATGAGATACTATCTCACACTAATCAGAATGGCTATTATTAAAAAATCAAAAAACTACGGATGCTGGCAAGGTTGTGGAGGAAAAGGAATGCTATTACAATGTTGGTGGGAGTGTAAATTAGTTTGACCATTATGTAAGACAGTATGGCGATTCCTCAAAGACCTAGAGGCAGAAATACCATTTGATCAGCAATTTCATTACTGGGCATAGACATAAAGGCATATATAAATCATTCTATTATAAAGATACATTCACATATATGTTTGTTTCAACACTATTCACAGTAGCAAAAACATGGAATCAACAACTTAAATGCCCATGGATAATAAGACTGGATAAAGAAAATGTGTTACATATACACCATGGAATATTATGCAGCCATAAAAAGGAATGAGATCATGTCCTTTGCAGGGACATGGATGGAGCTGGAAGCCATTATCCTCAGCAAACTAACACAGGAACAGAAAACCAAATACCACATGTTCTCACTCATAAATGGGAGCTGAATGATGAGAACACATGGATACCTGGGTGGTGGTGGGGGAACAACACACAATGGGGCCTGTCGGAGGGTGGGTGGGGTGAGGAGGGAGAGCATCAGAGCTAATGAATGCTGGGCTTAATACATAGGCAATGGGATGACCTGTGCAGCAAACCACCATGGCACACATTTACCTTTGTAACCTGCACATCCTGCACATGTGCAACTGAACTTAAAATAAAAGTTGGAAATAAAATAAAAAAAATATTTAACTAACAAATAAAAATGTATATATCCAAGGTACACAATGTGATGATTTATATGTGTATACATTGTGTACTGATTATCATAGTCAAATTAATTAGCACATCCATTGTTGATAGGTGTGTGTGTATGTGTATATGTGCTGTGTGCGTGGCCACTAAAACTGCCTTATTAGTAAATTTCAAGTAAACAATACAGTATTATTAACTATAGTCACCATGGTGTATATTTGCTTTTTAGAGCTTACTCATTTTACAACTGAGAGCTTGTTTTATTTGACTAACATCTTCCCATTTTTCCCACCCCCTAAAATCTTTTCGTTTGCAGTGTGCCTTTCACATTTCCTTTGATTTCTGCTTTGCCAAGATCTATGGTATTCCTGTTAAATGAATTGTACCAAATGGGTTTTCTCCTAATCATAAAGATATTTTTCTTTAATGTGGTCATGTGGTGGGTGTATTATTGTCTAATGTCATTTATTATTATTCCTAGAATTAAGTTGACACATAATATGTAGACACACAAATATACATATAAAAATAAAGCTCTATTCAGCTTATTAATATTTTATTTAGATTAGTTCTTTCTTTATTTGGTGTGATTAACCTGTAATTTCCCTTTTCTATGCAGTCCCTGTATTTTCGTTTCAGTATGAAGTTATATTAACCTTGTAAAATGAGTTGAGAAGGTTTTTTTCTCTTATCTGGAATAATGTGTGTAAATTTTAATCTTCTGTCTTGGTGTTAAAGGTAGAGCTCTATGTAAAGCTATCTAGACCTAGTGTATGTATTTCGTGTGTATATTTATGGGGGAAATGATTTTAAACTGCTGATTTAGCTTATTTAATGGATATAGATATCCATTAAACTTTCTTTTTTCTTTTTTTTTTTTTTTGAGACGGAGTCTTGCTCTGTCACCGAAGCTGGAGTGCAGTGGTGCAATTTCAGCTCACTACAACCTCTGTTTCTCAGGTTCAAGCAATCCTCCTGCCTCAGCCTCCCGAGTAGCTGGGACTACAGGAGCACACCATCATGCCCGGCTAATTTTTGTATTTTTAGGAGAGACATGGTTTCACTATGTTGGCCAAGTTGGTCTGGAACTCCTGACCTCAAATGATCAGCCTGCATCGGCCTCCCAAAGTGCTGGGATTACAGGCATGAGCCACCGCACCCGGCCAGATCTGTTAAACTTCCTATTTTAAGTCTATTTTTAAGTGTTGTAGTTTCTAATAATCATTCATACTTTCCTTCCAGTTAAGTAACAGAACTCCAATATACAAATGCACACAATACCACCTTGAACAAAGGATATTTTCTCATTCTTCCTTGTAGCCAAGTGACTAGATTTTGGCCAATTAATTGCAAATCAGAGTGCAGTATGGGACTTTCAGGATGACTCCTTTAAGAAAGCTAGTTTAGGAGACAGAAGACCTTTCTTTGGCGTCTTCTGCTTTTTCTCCATCTGCTTGCCTGAAACTCAGACCAGATGACTTGAACTCCATTTTCAACGATGAGCTGACCCTGAAGACGGCAGCCATATACTAGGATGTTAGAATAAAGGATACAGCCCTGCATCTCTGATAATGCCTCTGAGCTGCCTCTCTAGTTCTGACCTGATTATTTCTGCACTTACTGTAAAAGAAAAAAACTATATTTAAATAAACATTAGCTTTTTATTTTACATTGCATGTCATTTAACTAAAATGTTAATATTTTTAAAATGCATTTATTTAGAAACTTGCCCATTTTATCTAAATTTTCAAATTAATTGACGTATTTTCTATAGCATTATATTCATATTTTAAATCTCTACTTTACATGTAGAAGGATCCCTTTTATTTCACTAGACTGATCTTGTTGGAGGTTCATCTACTTCATTATGCTTTTTCATGAACAAATTTTTGGTTGTGTTAATTCTTTCGATTGTGTCCTTTTTGTTTTCTGTTTCTCTCATGTCTGCTCTTATCTTCATTATCTTCTACTAGTACTTTTGTGCTTATTCAATTTTCTTGTCCCAACTTTTAACTGTCTAGTTCATTAGTTTTAGCCTTTCTCTTTTCCTCATGAAAGTATTTGAAGTTGCGCATTTCTGTATATATAATCTTTGTTGCGTCCAGTGAGTTTTATCTTTCATTATTTTTCATGTTTGAGCTTTGCATGTTTTAAAAATTCTCATGATAATTTCTTCTCTTATTCATGAATTACTTAGAAATATGCTATTGTTGCTGTCATTAAATATCCCCAAAATATGGGACTTTTTAGCAGTGGTATTTAAATTGCATTGTAGTTAATGAGATGGTTTATGATACGGATTATGATATGGATGACTAATTTTTGAATGTGTTCAATGTGTGTGACAGAATAATAATGATAGCTAAATTTGATCAAGCATTCACTATATTACACACTATACTGTAAGTGCTTATATATTAATTCAATGAAACCTTTCAAAAGAACCTTATAAGATCCAATTTTTTATTATTTGTGCTTCCAATATGAGAATATTTAGGCACAGAGAGATTAACCTGACTACATTGAGTTTGCTTCAGAAGGATTTATCTGGTATATCTTTTCCCATTCGTTAAATTTGGTTTTTCTATGTCCTTATGTTTTAAGCATGTTTGTTGCAAATAACATATAGCTACATTTTTACAAAGTCCAACCTAAGAATGTATGCTTTTTAAAAGTTGGTTTGTTCATTTCAATTCTATTTGTTGTGATTACTGTCATCATAGGATTTTATAGGTAGTGAAAACTGGTCTTTTCTATTTAGCATACATTTCTATGCTTATTTTCGTCTCCTTCCGTGACTTGTTCAAGCTGTTTTGTTTGTTTGCTCAGTTAATTTTTCCTCTTTACTGTTTTAGCAGTTATATATTCTGTTTCTTTATAATAGTTTTTAATTAAAATTTTAACATGAAACACATATCAAAATCTAATGTCTCTCTTCTCCAGAATTACACAAAAATTCTAGAAAATTTTAAGGAATTTCACTCCTCAAATCTTTGGTATTATTATTGTGAGCTTGTTTTTTAGTTGTATCTTGTTTTGTTATCCACCCAAGTAGGCATAATTATCAATATTTGTCTACATTTTCTCATATGGCTACCAATTTCTTTGCAAATCATTGCTTTTGTATCTCAGAACTAAATTTGGGGAGGATTAACATTCTTTACAAGTTCCTCTAGTAAACATTTCTTGGTAATAACTGGTGTTGTGCATGAGCTGGTGTGTATCAGTTAACCAGAGCCAACTACTAGATTTTCAGCAATTTTGCAAGCTGGTTGTAAAACACAGCCATTCGAGTTAGGTACTCTTGCAACTAAATCAGTTGTATTTAAAAGAAAGGTAATAAATATTTAAAACTTAATCTTCTGAATTATTTTACTACATTTTTCTATGATCTATGGTCTTGAGATTGTTTATATCTATTTTATCTGCATGTTGGAAATATTATAAAATGGTGTATTAACGCAAATCTCTTCCCAAATCTGTGTTCATGACCTTTATATTGGTAACACCTCCCTTCTCCACAGGCAGTGGTTAAAATTTTACCAGCACATTACTATGAATAATATATATCACTTTTTCTTCGTTTGAAAATCTATTTGATGGTCATTTTTAAGAGTAGTTTATCAGAGTATAAATCCTTGGTTGATAATTAAGTCCAAGATTAAGGTACCAGCAGGCTTGGTTCCCTCTGAGAGCTGTGAGAAAGAATCTGTTCCAAGCCTTTTGCCTAGCTTCTTATGGTTTTCTGGAAATCTTGAGTATTTTTTGGCTTGTAGAGGCATCACCCCAATCTGAGCCTTCACCTTCACATGGTGTTCTCCCTGTGTGTCTCTCCAAATTTCCAAACTTTCCCTCTTTATAAGGACACCAGTCATATTGGATTAGGGATTCATGCTACTCCACTATGACCTCATCTAACTAATTACATCTGCAACAACCTTAATTCCAAATAAGAGCTCATTCTGATAGATACTGGGCGCTAAGACTTTGAGATATGAATTTTGAGGGAATACAACTCAACCTGTAACACCAACATAAAGTTTGCAATCAACATTTCAACAAAAGAGTATAGCAGCCATTTATGGTTATTGCCCATATCCATTATTTCATTAGGTATTGCAAAATAGTGATTTTTTAATTCTATTATTTCTTCCGAATTCATTAGCTGGAATTCATGTGTAAAGAAAAACTTTCCCTCATCAATGATTTCACTCGTTTGAAATTGTTAGCATGTGAAAGGCAGGCTAAATGCTTCTTTCCTTTTTGCCAGTTTTCAAAATAATGAGTTGGTGACTCAACAATCTCCTGAAGTGATCAATGATCATTTTTAAAAGTATAAGTATGAACGCATGGACTTTTATTTTTTTGCTGTATTTTAACTAATTGTCATTATCCCTTGTGATAAACTAATTGTCTCATCTCAGCGTAGTGTCTTTTTGAAACAACACCAGTAATCTTTCAAAATTTCCTGACTTTCAAGGCCAAGCACAGTGGCTCATGCCTGTAATCTCAGCACTTTGGGAGGCCAAGGCGGCTGGATCAACTGAGGTCAGGGGTTCGAGATCAGCCTGGCCAACATGGTGAAACCCTGTCTCTCCTAAAAATACAAAAATTAGCCTGGCGTGGTGGTACACACCTGTAGTCCCAGCTACTGGGAGGCTGAGGTGGGAGAATTGCTTGAACCTGGGAGGCAGAGGTTGCAGTGAGCTGAGATTCTAGCCTGGGCAACAGAGCAAAACTCTCTCAAATAAATAAATAAATAAAATAAAATAAATAAAAATTCCTAACTTTCTAACTGGAGAAGTCATTTGGTCTTTTTTGCATATTTTATTCTTCAGATCTGGAAACACAATTTCTTCAAGGAACTCTTTTAATAAAAGATGGCCTTCGAATACCACAATCTGGGATCTAGGGGTGTTCATTGCTACAGCACTGCCATTTCTTCTGGTCCCTTTCATTGAAAAGAGCTCGACAGTATATATGTATGCATGTGTATGTGTGTATATGTGTGTGTGTGTGTGTGTGTATTTATTTATTTTTCTGAGACAGAGTCTCACTCTATCACCCAGGTTGGAGTGCAGTGGCATGATCTCGGCTCACTGCAACCTCCATCTCCTGGGTTCAAGCAATTCTCGTGCCTTGGCCTCCTGAGTAGCTGGGATTGCAGGCGTTTCACCACGCCCTGCTAATTTTCATATTTCTAGTAGAGACGGGGTTTTGCCATGTTACTCAGGCTGGTCTCAGACTCCAGGCCTCAAGTGATCTGCCCTACTTGGCCTCCAAAAGTGCTGGGATTACAGGTGTGAACCACCGCACCTGGTCCAGAAAGTATATATTTTTAAAATAAGAAAGAGAAAAACAAATCATGAGCTCATATTGATATTTTCTATTCAAATGTAATATTGCAAGGCTTCTGCTTAACTGGTCTGATTTCTATCTCTTCTCTTACGATGAAAAATCAGTATTCACAACATTAGCAGTATTGTTTATTTGCTTTATCCTACAATATACAAGAGATTCAAAACAGCAATACTAACATAATCATCAACAAGACAGCTAAAAACAGTTGAAGATTTTTTATTATTTTCCCTTCATATGTCTTCATATATAGGGATCTACATTCAAAATATTGTTTTGTAAGGTTGCTTGAAATTATTTTTCCCTGTGTAGTTGAAGACATTCATTTGGTATATTATTAGGTTCATTATTTTAGTTTGTTTTTGACTTATAAGAATTTCTTTTTTTAACTTTTTAGTTTTTTCTTCAATTATGAAAAAGAATTAAATGATTTCAAAGTCAAAACTCTAAATAATGGTACATTCTGAGATATTTAACTTTCATATCTGATCCCTTCCTATTGTCTTCTCCAGTCCCTCTACGTAATCTTTTTCAAAAATAAATTTAATTTTTTTAGTATCTCTATATCATTGAACTTCCACTAATCTAATCCTAATGCATTGATTACCTATATCCACTGTCCCCTTTCTCAAATGTAGCATATCATATCAGTGTCTCTTCCCCTTCCTTTCTCCCTTCCTTTCTTTCCTCCTTTCCTTCCTCTTTTCCTTCTTCCTTCCTCTCTCCCTCCATCTATTTATTCTTTTCCTCTTTTTCTTTCTGTGTTTCTCTCAATATTATATCATTGGGATCACTCCTTAGTAGAAAAGAAATCTTCATTTCAATTTCAAACTCTGCATAGCACTCCATTGTGTGTATGTATCACACTTTATTCAGTTGATTACTTATTAATGGAATTTGAGTTGCAACCAGTTCATTGATATTACAAATAATGTTGAAATGAATAGCCTTGCGCATGACTTTTCATATATTTGGCAGTGTATTTTGGGGCTATCTCTTAGAAGTGGCATTCTTGGTTCAATAGGAAAATGCATATATGAAATTTTGCTAGATATTGTCAAACTCTTCTTCACCTAGTTTATAGTATTACGACTCAATATCAGTAATATGTGAGTGATTATAGCACCAACAGACTTTGTTGTAAAACTTTTGGTGTTTTACCAATCGGTAAAGTGAAAAATGATATGTAAGGATAGTTCACTTTGCATTTCTTTTAATATAGGCAAAGTTGATCATCTTTTCATGTTTTAGGGCTTTCTATATTTATATTTCTGCGTAACTACTATTCCTATCTTTGCTATTAATTAAAACTTTTTCTCAATTTCCAAAAGCTTTTAACATAATAGGGATATTAACTCATTGTTAGGTACGTTGAGAATACATTTCCCTATCTGTCATGTATTTTGAAAAATTCTGCTTATTTTTTTGTACACATTTTTATTTTAATATTTTTCAGTATTTTATTGCTTTTGGATTTTTATTAATAGTAAAGAGTTTCTGATTCTCAGGTTATACTGAAATTTGCCAATGTTTCCTTCTCATACTCAAATGTTTTCATTTTTCAATTTTTAATGTTTACTTTTTTTTTAGAGACAGGGTCTAGCTTGGTTACCATGCTGGAGTGCAGTGGCATGAAATAGCTCACTGCATCCTCAAATTCCTGGGCTCAAGTGACCCACCCGCCTTGGCCTTCCAAGTAGCTGGGACTACAGGTACATGGCACCATGCCTGGATAATTTTTAAAATTTTTTGTAGAAAGAGGCTCTTGCTATGGTGACCGGTCTGTTCTTGAACTCCTGGCCTCAAACTATCCTCTCCCATCGGTCTCCCAAAGTACTGGAATTTCAGCATGTAATTCCAATGAAATTCTGTCATTTGCAACAAAATATCATTTGGTTGCAACAAAATGTCATTTGCAAGGAAATGGTTGCAAATGACAGGATTTCGTTCTTTTTATGGCTGAATAATTTTCCACTGTGTACATGTGCCACATTTTCTTTATCAATTCACCCATTGATGGACACGTAGTTTGATTTTATATCTTGGCCTTTGTGAATAGGACTGCAATAAACATGAAAGTGAAGATATCTCTTTGATATACTGATTTTCTTTCTTTTGGATATACACCTAGCAGAACATACATTGGGGAAAGGACATGTATGAGCCACTGAGCCTAATTTTTACTAAATACATATCAGATCTATTTGGAATTTATCCTGGTCTAATGTGTGAAGAAAATGGATCCAGTTCCATCATTTTTTATATTACCAGGTGGCCCAAACATCACTTATTAAAAAATTCTTCTCTTTCTCACTGATTTGAGATACTAGCCTCAGCATATACTACATTGGATAGTAGGTATTTGGGTCTCCTTCGGGATGTTCTCTATTGCATAGTCTCTCTGTTTTTGGTAGAAAGGTATTATACCATATTTTATATTTTGGTATGGCTGGCCACTTTCTGCCCCACTCCATCCAGTTCTTCCTTTTAGCAAATTTTCTGGACATTTGTGCTTATTTATTTTTCCACATGAACTGTACGAATAACTTGTCTAGCACACAAAACACCTGATAGTAATTTTATAAGTTAACTTGGGAATAATTTACATGTTTATAATGTAAAGTCATCAGTTTGTTCAAGTTTACTTGTTTTCAGGCGTGTTTTATACACTTCCTCATAAATTAAGAAACCCTATGCTTTATGTACAGCCTGTCAAGTTCATATGAATATTTTATGAGTGTTGTAAATATGGTCTGTCTTTCCTATACATCTTCTAACTGATTGGTTTTATATATGAGGCCTATTGTGGTCAATGTGCTAACTTTACTATACATTGCTACTTTACTAATTTCTTTTAATATTTATAATATTTTGCATTGTTTCTTTTTGGGTTTTCAGCTATAGGATCATATCATCTGAAAGTAGAAATACCCATAATTTTATCTCTTCTAGACTTACGTTTTCAATTGCCCTTTTTATTTTTAAAATTTATTTAAAATTTTAATTTCTAATTATTATGGGCACATGATAGCTGTATATATTTATGGGGTATATATGATGTTTTGATACAGGCATACAATGTGTAATGATCAGGGTATTTGGGGTATCCATTATGTTAAGCAGTTATTATTTCTTCGTGTTAGGAATATTCTAATTCTACTCTTTTAGTTATTTCTAAATATACAAATTATTAACTATAGCATCCTTATTTTGCTACTGAATACAAGATCTTATTTATTCTATCTAACTGTGTTTTTATACTCATTGACCATCTCCACTCTATTTTTCCCTCCCCATTACCCTTCCCAGTCTCTGGTAATCATCATTCTAGTTTCTGTCTCCATAAGTTCAGTTTTCTTTTTCTTTCTTTTCTTTTTTAGATCCCACATATGAGTGAGAACATGCGATATTTGTCTCTCTGTGCCTGGCTTATATCACTTAACATAATGTCCTCCAGCTCCATCTATATTGTTGCAAATGACAGGTTTCATTCTTTTTACGGCTGAATAATTTTCCATTATGTATATGTACCACATTCTTTATCCATTCATCCATTGATGGGTACATAGGTTGATTTTACATCTTGGCCTTTGTGAATAGCACTGCAATAAACATGGGAATGCAGATATCTCTTTAATATAATGATTTTCTTTCTTTTGGCTGTACACCTAACAGAACATACACTGGGGAAAGGACAACCTCTTCAATAAATAGTGCTGGGAAAACTAGATATCCAGATGCAGAAGGGTGAAACCTTACCCCATCTTTTGCCGCACACAAAAATTAAATTAAAATGGATTAAACACTTAAATCTAAGACCTCAAACTATGAAATTACTAGAAGAAAACATTGGGTAAACACTTCTGGACATTGGTCTGGGCAAAGATTTCTTGAGTAAGACCTCAAAAGAATAGGCAACCAAATCAAAAATGGATAAATAGGATCGCATCAAGCTAAAAAGTTTCTGCACAGCAAAGGAAACTATCAACAAAATGAAGCAACAACTAACAGATGGAAGAAAATATTTGCAAACTACCCATCTGACAGGGGATTAATAACCAAAATATATAAGGAGCTCAAACAACTCAACAGGAAAAAAACCAATCTGATTAAAATCTGGGCAAAATATCTGAATAGACATTTTTCAAAAGAAGACATACAAACAGCCAAGTATGTGGGGAAAAATGCTCAACATCACTGCTCACCAGAGAAATTCACATCAAAACTACAATGAGATATCATCTCACCCCAGTTAAGAGGGCTTTTATCCAAAAGATTAGCAGTAACAAATGTTGGTGAGGATGTGAAGAAAGTTATCCTAATATACTGTTGACAGAAATTTAAATTAGTGCAACCGCTATGGAGAACAGTATGGAGGTTCCGCAAAAAACTAAAAAACTAAAAACAAAACAAAACAAAAATTGCTTTCTGTTTTACAACTACACTGGCTAATGCATCTAATGCAAATTGAGTAGTGCTGCAGATAGTGAATGTACTTTAAGGGGGGAAGTCTCTGATGTCTACCAATTGAGAAATATACTGGTTTGGGGGCTGATGCCATGTGTATTAAAGTATCCATTGATTTCTACTTAATTTAATATTTTTAAAAATTGGCTGGGCATAGTGGCTCATGCCTGTAATCCCAGCATTTTAGAAGGCCAAGGCAGGTGGATCATTTCAGGTCATGAGTTCGAGACTAGCCTGGGCCAACATAGCAAAACGCCGTCTCTACTAAAAATACGACAACTAGCCAGGTGTGGTGGCACGCACCTGTAATCCCAGCTACTCTGGAGGCTGAAGCACGAGAATTGCTTGAACCTGGGAGGCGGAGGTTGCAGTGAGCTAAGATTGCACCACTGTACTCCAGCCTTGGTGATGGAGTGAGAATGTGTCTCAAAAAAAAAAAAATTAAATTAATGGTTGCTGAATTTAGTGATATAGCTTTTAGATTTCTTATAAAGATGATAATGCTTTTTTCTTTCTAGTTCTATTAATATGATAATTGTGTAAATTTTCTCCTAATGTTGAACCACCACTACATTCTTAAATAAACCCCAGTTAGTTACGTAATCCCAAATAATGTGTTACTTTTCAATGTGTTTCTGGATTCTGTTTGCTAATGTTTTATTTAAGAATTTTGCATCAAATATTTATAAGTGATACCAGACTATAGTTTTCATTTCAATATTATATTTGCTACATAAAGTGAATTTGGATTTTTTTTCTTTTTACATGCTGTTTAATAGTTTTGGAAGCGTTAAGATGGGCCGATCTTTAAAAGGTCTTGTAGAACTCCCCTGGGAAGCCATATAGGTCTAGTGCTTTTTTGCAGGTGAATTCTTTACAACTGTCTCTATTTGTCTATGAAAAATGGTCTGTATCGTATTTTTATTTTGACTTAAATTTGGTAGACTATATTTTTAAGGAATTATTTATTTTTCTAGATTTTAAAATGGAATTGCATAGATATGTGCAAAATAGTCTCACATAAAATAATTGATAGTTATTTTCCACTTGTCACTTCTACTTATCTGCACTTGTGGCTCCTTTCTCTGCTTTATTAGGTTACTTAATGATTTATCAATCTTTTGGACTTTTTCCCAATGAACTAGCTTGCTTGCTTGCCTTTTTATGTGTGGTTTCTACAGTTTTCTATCTTCTAACTCATTAACATCTGATTTTATTATTATTTTCTTAATTATTTTTTCTTTTGGTTTATTTTTCATTTTTTCTCTGGTCTTCTAACATGAGTAATTTATTTATTTTTATTTTTCAGTTCTGTTTATATAGGTATTGAATTGCATGTTTTTCTTCTGATAATTGCTTTTGCTGTATTTCATTATTGATATTTACAAGAAATTCTCCAATTATTGTTTTATATTTCTACTTTGATCTAAGAGTTGTTTGCTAGCACGTTTTTAAATATTTTTAGATAAAAATTTTTTTTAAATATTTTTTTTTGTTATATGACAATAGGGAATTCCAACTATAACATTTCGATTTTTTAGAATTATTGACATTTTTACAGCACCCTTATATGTAGTCAGTTTTCAGAAATGTTTTATAAGCACTCCAAAAATTTCTCTATAATTCAGGGAACAAGGGATAATATTTATCCATATGATATTGATTATGCTGTTTGTACCTTCTTTATAATTTCTAAATTTGTGTCCATTTCATGTGAATTGGATATTGGCATACTAATATATCCCATTATTAGTGTGTCTATGTTTATTTATCTTCATACCAACTATAGTTCCTATTTATAGCAAATTTTGTTTTTATATTATATGCAGAAATATTAATGCCTCATCATTCTGAATCGTAAACTTACTGATTTAAAGTGTTTATTTGTCTCTTATTTTTCAGTCTGAATTCTACCTTGTTAGCTATCAAGTTCTTGACTGTTACTCTCTTTTTATTTACTTTTGTTTGGTATGAAAACTGGCATCTTTTATTTTTAACCTTTTGAATTTCTTTATGTTAGATGTGTCTTTGTATAAAGTGTAGGTTTGATTTTACTTTTTTAATCAATCTAAAACATATTGTTCCTTTAATTTGTGAGTCATGATTTTTTGTATTTATTAATAACTGTGATATATTTAGTCTCGATCCTGTTCTTTATCAAGCTCTAAAATTTTTCTGTAGATGGTTTTTTGTACCCTCCACCCTCCTTTCTCTCCCTCTCTCTCCCGGTCTTAGGTATTTCTCTCTCCCCCTCTTAGGTATTAATGTTGGTATTTAGGAAGATTTTACTTTTTGTTCTAATAATTGCCATTATGTTATTCCCTTATATAGTATCTCTTCTTTCAAGATACTTTCTTCTATTTGTTTCTTACAATAAGCACTATTAAAAATAGCTAAAATTCTTTTCTTTTCTTCTCCTTTCTTTCCCCAAATTCCAACTATATCCCTAAACTCTCAACATTGAATCTATTTCTTCTCCCCACCATTTTAAATAGTTGTAATATATCATAGTTGGAAGAGCCAACATCATTTACATATATCCATTTGTCCTTATCACCATTATTTAACCTTCGTCATAGAACTGAATATATTTAATGCTCACAGCCATTTTAATATTGTTTTTGGTAGTGTGAAGCTTATTCTTCGGTAGATTATCGAGGAAAAACTTGTAGATGTAGTATTTCCTGAGTTCTTGCATATTGACAACAATTTGTATTGTGTTTCACAAATTCTTTGAATTTCTTAAATTGCTTTAGGAATTTCTGGTTTAAAGCATTGTAGTCAACCAGTCTAATGCTAATCTAATTTTTAAAACCCTTTTGTTTGATATTTTTACCTGTATTCTGAAAAGATGTTTTATTTTCAGTAGATGAGACTTTTGCTAGAATATACCTTTACATTGGTCGTTCAGTGTTGATTGTCTCAGGTAGCTTGTAACTTCAAATCTTCGTTAATTTCAGGAAAGTACTCTTGGTTATGGTTTTTAATATTTGTAGTTTTCTCTTTGGTCTTATGCTTCTAACACTCTTTTTGCAGATATATTGCATTTTCTTCGTCTATTGTAAGTATCATTTTCAAAAATAAAGAAAAAATCTTCATATATGTTTAATTTATCTTTGCTTTTGCTTTCTACTCTCTAGTTCACTTACTGTACTTTCAGTCCATCCATCCTCTTTTGTGTCCCTTGTGGTCTTTCTTAATTTTTATTTCTTTGTAAAATTCTTACCTGAGCTTTGTCAGCTACAGCAGCCTAGCCACCTCCTTTATTAAATTTTCTAATTATGATGTGTATTGTTCTGCTCTAACATTTTTTCATAATTACATTTAGCTTGAAATAATAGGTTCATCAGCTTTGTCCCAAGTTTATATATTTTTTCTCATGTGTCATCATTTTCTTACTGTGATTTGTGGATCATTATCCTCTTCTTACCATATCTTGATATGAGGTTCAATCACCCTCCTTTTTTTGTTGCCCATGCTTAAGTGACATGGGGTTTCTTAACACTTTCACACTGCAGCCTCTTGGGATGGGCCAGAATAGCTTCCCTAGCTTCATTGCCTTAGGACTTCCTCTTTTGTTATATTGTAAAGTAATAAAAATATGCCCTCTCACTGCATGTATATCTTCAGTAGTATGCATCGCCAGTTCTTCTACTCCTTTTTTTTTTTCACTATTATCTGAATGTTCTGTGTCCATGTCTAACTCCTCTCACGCAATACTTCTGTCTTCTACTCCCAGCAGTTTCTTTTTTGTATAGGGTTACAGTCTTCTGGGAGAGTTCTTTCATTGGGCATTTCCAAAGCCTTAAGAGCTCATGACACCCTAGCACCTTTCAGTTTTCTTGTATTCATTACATTGGAACCTGCAAGTCCCCTCTCAGTTTCAACTGCTGTTGCCACAGCTGCCTTCGGAGTGCTCCAGTTTGAATACAGGGACATTCTTCTGAGATTGAGCATTTTTTGGTGATTTCTGTGTTTTCCAGATCTTGAGATTGCCAAATGTTGCCTTTAATGTCTCTCACACAACTGCTACTCCTTCATGGGTTTTACTGCTAAATGATTTGGCCCCACTCATTCATATTCTAGATTTTGAGGTGATACCTTATCACCTGGATTTATTGTCTGTGGATTACTGTTGTTATGAGCCTCGTTGCTGTGTGCGTGTGTGTGTGTGTGTGTGTGTATGAGGAAATTTATTCAGAAGCAAAAATCATGCTGCGGTTACTGCCTCAACCACTGCCACTGTCTTTGAGGTGTATAATATGTATGATAATTTTGGATTACGAATGTATGATCAATTGTGACTTTGTGGAATCCTGGAAATCCTGGTATGAGGGTCCATACCTCCATAAATGTGTGCTTGATTCTGACAGATACCCCAGTGTACTACCAACCAACGATTAAGCTAAATTAATTTCTCAGTTTATGTTTTCCTGGATCATGCAGCTATTATAAATGAAAACCCTAAAACTAGATATAGTTAGTCCTATTGATAAGATACTCCTCTCAGGGAGCCTTATCTACTCAGAGCTAAGCTTATTTTCCTTGTTTATTTGCCATCGGGTGGATTTTTTTCCAATCTACTCATTCACTGAGTTGTTTCAGGTTTTGAGATATGAGGAGATTCTGTTCCAGCTCCATACCTTGTATGAGCCCAAGAATGTGTCACCTCTTCCTAGGTAGTGGATTATTTAAAAACAAGCCTTTTAGTTAACAAGATTGGCAGACACTCCCAGGGCTCTAGTAGGTTTAGCTTCGGTGTACCATTTTTTTTTTTTCCAGCTGTCACTTCAGTTTTAATCCCTTGGGCATTTTCCTTACTTTGCTATGAGCTCAGCTATGTGTTGATTTGAAAAATATATTTATTAGATTTTATCCATCACCTCTGTATTTTGGGGATTGCTGAGGTGTGTGTCAAAGCATCTAGTTAATCATATTGCTACAGATGAAAAGTCTTGATTCATAATTCAGCCAGACTAATTTACACTCATTGCTCTTTCCTAGGCAATTATGAGATCCTTATTTCTTCTTATTCTGTCTTCCTGTCTTTCACACACTGCATTTCAATCCTACAAATTGATGCATGATGTTTCATAAATCACTGCAGTAATCGTGTCTTTCTAAAAATTTAATCGTATGCTTAATGCCTACAGACACTTTAGTTTGATATTCAAAATTACCTACTGTCTCGCTTTCACCCATCATTGTTAGTTTGTCTCTTTACTTTGTGTCCCTTACAATTCAGCCAAACTAAATTGTTTGCAGTCTCTAATGAATAACAACTTTTATTCCAATGTAATTTTGTTCATACTGCTTTCTTTACCTGAAATACCCATTCCTATATTCCTATGTTTCTAAATTCCTGTGGTAGTGCCAATGTGATACCATCCATCAGTAGGATTGCCATGAAACAGATGAGTTCATTTTTCATCTCTGCTGCTTCCCAGATGTGTGGTCTGAACCTCAATTTCCTTATCTATGGAACAGGGAAAACATTTTGCTAGTTATAAGAGGTAATTGCTGTGAAACCGGAATGAGGAAATATATGTAAATATATTCTGTAAACTGAAGAAATGCTACAAAATTACAAGTATTAATTTGATTTTTCTTTGCCTTACACATTTGTTAAGGCCAAGTTCAAATGCCACATCCTTCCTGAAACTTTTCCTGAGTCTTCATTAATGCAGTTAACATTTCATCAATACATGCACATTTTACTTTGTATTGTTAATTGTTCCTAGCTCTTATATTAGCTGTTAGAATGTAAATTTCCAGGAACCACGTCTAACTACTCTCACACAATTCCTTGAATAATGTAGGCATTCAATAAATATTATTAGAATATTGAGTTCTTATGAACAGCAATTAAGGGTATGTCTAAAATGTGCCAGCACTTTAATGGTGATTTATTAAATAACTCATTTGTATGCTTAAATTATTTATAAGTATTAAACCCCTTCTTAAAGTAACCTCCGTTTCTCAATGATTTTAAAACTAGAACTTGTGGCAAGTTTTTTTTCCAGTCTTCTGGTATAGCAGATGTGGTAGACTGATTTATTCAATAACTGTTTCAACTCTTAAAGTATCTTCTTGAATGGCAGACGCTGGAAAATTATGTTACATTTCCAGTCTCCCTTGTAGTTTAGGTTCCAGGTTTTAATGATGTCACATATGCAAAAATATCCAAGCATCCTAATTTCAGTATATTATTAAGATTTGAGTTTTTCTTCTACTTCGAGTTGCATGTACAAAAACAACAAAGAAGTATCAGTTAGCTAGGATGGCCTCAAGTAGGTAGGGTGAAACTCACATATGTAAATCTCTATTTTACTTAAGCTCTGTTGCCTTGCTTTACTCTCCTGATATTATTAATATAATAAAAGTAACCTGGAAAGGATCAGGAAACATAGAAAATGAGTTATGGAAATATTTAAAAATAATCAGTATACAATGAAGAAGATAGACATAGATAGTCAAAACAAAAATACAAATTTGGATGATAATCACCATTTGATTATGGTTAGCCTATCAAGTGACCTTCCACTGTTTTTTATGCAGCAACTCTTTTAAATGTTAAAGAAGAATTTGATGCAACAAGAAGTATACCTAAAGCTATATGCCTACCTTTTGGGTCATTTATGCCAACGATAAAATGGGTGATGATCAGAATGTTTGTGCACAAAATCTTTTTTGAACATCTGATGCTTTGCACATGCAATCTTCAAGCTCAATTAGACATGCAACTGTGTATACAAAATCCTGTTGCAAATTGCATTCAACCACTTAAATAGCTCTTTGGAAAACAACTTCTATTTATTTTCATGTAAGACTTCACCTTATATCATGCCAAGAGGCATTCTTAGAAATTTTCTCTCAGCACAGTTGCCAGTAGTTTTGCAGGACAAGGGGAATATACATCAATTTTCTCTAAGGGGAGGACAGAACAATGCAAGTGTGTACATCAGGCAGAACAGAATTTAATGAGTTAAATCCTTTTTCAAGAGAGCTTACTTTTTATGCCTCTACAAGAGCCTTAATAACCACAGGCAAATAATCTCACTCAAAATCCTTGACAAAAAGAATGCCACAATAGCTCGGAATGGATTGATGAATGTTTGAAAGCCTTTTATTAGAATTCTGCAAATTGGGAACACTTCTGTGAACAAACCTCCCAAAGCAAGAATTTTTCATTTGACTGCCAGAGTAAGCATAACAGCACTAGCCTCATTCTGTGTGTAATGACAAAAAGATATCTTTTCGTAATGTGGAAGCCTTATAGTAGCTTTGCTTATTTTATCTTTGATCATTGCCTTTAGCCCTGGTTTGGCCTTGCTCTGATCTTGTTGAGCTAGCTAGCTAAATAGAAAGCCATCACTATATTTTTTAGTTTTTCTGTCTACCAGACACATCCATTACAATTATTCTACCCTCAAGTAACTCCCTACACAGTATCTGAGAGGCTTGCATGAAAAATCCAGTTCTATACCTACACGTAAACATGGGAACAATAGACACTGTGGACTATTAGATGGGGGAAGGTAAGGAGAGGGGTGTGAGTTGAAAAACAATCTATTTGATACTGTGCTTACTACCTGGGTGCAACATACCCATGTAACGAACCTATACATATATCCCTTGCATCTAAGTTAAAATAAAAAAAAATTCAGCTCTGCCACTTAGCATGGTTTTGGGCAGATTACTTATGCACACTGAACTTCAGTTACCTCCACTGTGAAATGGGAATTATAAAAGTGCCTATTCCAATGGGTTGTTTTGTGGATTAAATGAAGCTAAAGATCTGTAAAGCAGCTAGCATGTTGATTGCTATTATAATAAAAGCTTATTAACGGTAGTTTCATTCCATTTTCTTTTCTTTTTTCCACAGGCATGACCTTCAGTCTGTAATACGGGATCCACTACAAGTCTTTGGGATGTGTTATTGCAGGTATTGGTTGTATGATGTAAATGTGTATGCTGAATTATCTTTAATCATAATCAAGTGGTTGTTTAGAACTCTTGAAGAAAGGAAGCTACTTACCAGAAGATACATGTCACGTACAAATCTCAGTGCATGAGGTGGAATTTTCTAAGGATGTCATTGCTTTCACCTATTTTCAAATTAAGACAAGAAATCTCTATGAATGTAAATCTATTAACTGTTGTGGCACCAAATAATTCCAAGCCTAAATTCATTTAATGACATAAAATTTTAATAAGATAGGCACAGAAGTGTGTGCAAAGAGCACTTGCTCTTAAATCACTTTTTTTCACTTTCTCTCCCAATATTTCTAGCTCAGGTGCCAAGAAATATTTATTAAAGACAATCCACAGTTTAAAATCACCTCAATAGACATTGCAAATTATACTTTCTACTGTAATAAAGGAGAGATTTGGTCACAAATCACTTCTCTGAAACACATCTTTATGGATTCTAAACTAATTAAATCAGAAAGTCTGATTATCTCCAGAAATCCATAGAGGAGGAAAATATTTCTTCTTAGACAAAGGAGTTCTTAAAATTTAAAACCAAGTTTTAAAACCTAAAACTTACCATATCAGAGTGGCTTGGCCAGATAAAGTAGTCAAGAGGAAAAGATCTGAAACTGGGAAATTAGGATACCTGGGTTCCAAGTCTATGGTAGTAAATTTATGTGCCCACAGGGGCCAGAGAAATCATGTAAATGAGTAACCTGGGCCAAATGCAGGGTCACAAGAAATGGTGAAGCTGAGAGTACATCTAATGGAATGGCAGTTACTTGGCTCTAACCAATTGTTGTATTGTGAGAATATGAGTCCAATAGTTTTATATGTTCCAATCTTTAACAAAACTTGACAGCCAGATATTTATGTGAATTCTCCCAATTTTTACATATTGCCAAATAGTTCAAATCTTTTTATAACTTTGTGTGGACCAAGCACATTACATCTGCTGGGTTGGCTACTGTATGAACGTAGCTGTTGATCCTGTTTAATCATCGATTAGCTGTCTGATACTGGGCAAGTCGTCTAAGTTCTTTGTGCCCCAATTTTCTTATCTCCATATGGGGTAGACTAGGAACAGGCAAACTATGGCCTGTTTTGTGAATAAGGCTTTATTAGAACACAGCCACACCCACTTGTTTACATATGTTCTATGGCTCCCTCAATGTTACAACAGATTTGAGTAGTTATAATAGGGGTCATATGGTCCACAAAACCTAAAATAGTTAATATTTGGCCCTTGATAAAAATGTTTGTCAACTATTAGGGGAGATCATTGCTTCCTTATGTACCCAAAGTTTGCTGAAAGTAGGAGAAAGTACCAAGTTCCAAATATGCACTCACATGCGAATATTCCTAAAAAAAAAGATTATGAAAATTAGTTATGGTAGATTGCATTATTGGCCCCAATCATTTGACCCTTCTGTGTCCATTTCTTGATTCTGGGCTCAGGCTTGTGATTGTCTTTGGCCAGTTGGGCATTAAGCAGATAGGACACAAACAGGCTCAAAAAAGGATGCATGGATTGGTGCTTAGTTTTTTCCTTCTTTATCATCAGCAGGAGGACATACCTGGACCTAGCCTTTTAGAGCAGTGATTGGCAAACGTTTTCGGTAAAGGTCCAGGTAATAAATATTTTAGGCTTTACGGGTTATATGATCTTTGTTGCCACGACTTCACTCTGCTGTTGTGGTGCAAAAACAACCATACACAATACATAAAAAAATGGGCAGGTCTGTGTTCCAGTGAAATGTTAGTTACAAAAACAGGTAGTGGGCTGAATTTGGTTCACTAATCCGTATACTGGAGGAAAAGGGTCAGGGAGCAAAGCTCACTCATCCTACCCACCCCAACTGTGATAGCGACCAGCCATCTAACCCACAGACAGATGAGCAAATCAGTAATCCCAGCACTTTGGGAGGCCAAGGCGGGTGGATCACGAGGTCAGGAGATCGAGACCACGGTGAAACCCCGTCTCTACTAAAAAAATACAAAAAATTAGCCGGGCGCGGTGGCGGGCGCCTGTAGTCCCAGCTACTCCGGAGGCTGAGGCAGGAGAATGGCGTGAACCCGGGAGGCGGAGCTTGCAGTGAGCCGAGATCGCGCCACTGCACTCCAGCCTGGGCGACAGAGCGAGACTCCGTCTCACAAAAACAAAACAAAACAAAAAAAAAAACAAGTAGAACTGCCCAGCCCAGTCTCAGATGCATGAACAATTAGTGCTTATTATTGTTTGCAACTGGGATCTTGACGTTGTTTTTTGCACAGCAAAAGCTAACTGATTCTCCATTATATTATTAAATAGTAATCTAAAGCAGAAAAAACTCCTGTGTATAGTTAGACAAAACATACAGACACACGTACAATGGAATTAACTAGTGTTTGTAAACACTTTCTGTCTACTAATAAGACTAGCTACCATTTATATATTGCTTACTATGGTTAAAGCAATGTGCTAAGCTCCATTTTATGATCACTAATCCTCAAAACTGTTCAGTAATGTAGGTTCTTTTACTATCCACATTTATCAGATAGGGAAACTGAGGCTCAGTGAGTAAAACAAGCTTGGCCAAAGTTGTACAGATATATCAGAGCTGGATCAATCTCTAAATATATATATATATATATATATATATATATATATATATTGAGACAGAGTCTCGCTCTGTCGCACAGGCTGGAGTGCAGTGGCGCGATCTCGGCTCACTGCAAGCTCCGCCTCCCGGGTTCACGCCATTCTCCTGCCTCAGCCTCCCAATCCACTGCATCCGGCTAATTTTTTTGTATTTTTAGTAGAGACGGTGTTTCACCGTGTTAGTCAGGATGGTCTCGATCTCCTGACCTCGTGATCCGCCTGCCTCGGCCTCCCAAAGTGCTGGGATTACAGGCATGAGCCACTGCGCCCGGCCCCTTCTAAATATATTTCTTTTTAAAATTTTTTTTAAAAAACTGACATACAAAATTGTATGTATTTATTGTGTACAACATGATGTCTTGAAATGTATATACATTGTAGAATGGTTACATTTAGCTAGTTAACAAATGGATTACCTGACGTAGTTCTCCTTTGTTGTGAGAACCCTTAACATCCACTCTCTTTGCATTTTCTAAGAATATAATACACTGTCGTTCACTATAGTCACCATGCAGTAAAATAGAGCAGGGGTCCCCAACCCCTGGGCTGCAGAGTGGTCCACGTTGGTAGCCTATTAGGAACCGGGCCACACAGCAGGAGGTGAGTGGTGGGCAAGCAAGCATTACCACCTGAGCTCTGCCTCCTTTCAGATCAATGGCGACATGAGATTCTCATAGGAGCATGAACCCTATAATGAACTTCACATGCGAGGGATCTAGGTTGCATGCTCCTTATGAAAATCTAATACCTGATGATCCGAGGTGGGACAGTTTCATCCTGAAACCGTCTCCCTCATCTCCATCTGTGGAAAAAAATTGTCTTCCATGAAACCGGTCCCTAGTGCCAAAAAGGTTGGGGACTGATACAGTAGAGCTCTTGAACTTATTCCTCTTATCTAACTGAAATTATGTATCCTTTGACTAACACCTCTCCAACCTACACTCCCCTCTAACCACCTCAGCCTCTGGTAACCACCATTCTATTCCACTTCTATGAAATCAACTCTTTTAGATTCTACATATGAGTGAGATCACTGAGTATTTGCATTTCCGTGCCTAGCTTATTTTACTTAACATTATATCTTCCAGATTCATCCATGTTTTTGCAAATGACAGGATTTCCTTCTTTTTTTATGGCCCAATAGTATTACATTGTATATATATATACCACATTTTCTTTATCCATTCATCCGTTGATGGATATTTAGGTTGATTTCATATCTTGGCTATTGTGAGTAGTGTTGTGATGAACACAAGAATGCAGGCATACTCTTTGACTTACTTATTTTCTTTTCTTTGGATATAGGCCCAGTAGTAACACTGTAGATATCCGAAAACTCAAATAACACTTCTCCATTCAATATAATCATTTTATTTCCTTCCAGTATAATTTTTAAAGTATCTCTTAAATTAACTAAGTGTTTGTAAACATCTTGATGGAAGTAAAACTCTCATTAAAACACAATCGCTTAAAACATTTCTTACCTTTCAGGAGAAAATTCAAGCATAAATGAAAACAATACACTTTCGCTGAGAGTCATCAATAGAAGAGCTTTCTAGTGTCTGTGCCAAAATTTGATCTTGTCTTGTACTCTAAGTAAAATGATAGGTTAATTTGAATTTGTACATGATAGCTTAATATAATTTCTTTGTTCTACTTTACATGAGATTTGTACATTTAGAACTTGTATATTAGTTTATTTTACCTCTCAGCTAAATATATAAAAATAACAGACCCTATCTCCCAGTTAGTCTGGTCACCGTGCCCTTAGGGAACAAAACAAAACAAGCAAACAATGCTACAATTAGGAAGAACAAATATATTAAGGAGTAATTAACTTGCAAGCCCTTGATTAGAGCAAAATTTAAATAGTAAAAATAACTGAGTCTAAAAATTCAGCAAATAACATTAAGGTATCAAAGCCAGCTTTATATACATATTTTTCTTTATCTGGCCTCTGAACCTGAGCTCAGATTCTGATCTGAGTAGTGGCTATAGTTTTTAAAAAAACAAGTTCATGTAGCCAAATAATTTTACTAAATTCTACTTTGATTCTACAATTTAGTTGTTTGATTTTAAACAAGTCACTTAACCTCTCTGAGTCTGAAACTCCTAATCTTTAAAATAGAGATGATAATAATAGTACCTGCTTTTTTAGAGTTGCTATGAAAATTAAAAAGCTGAGGGATGTAAAGTGCCAAGTAGACTCAGTGTCTGACACACACATAACAATCACTCATTAGTTGTTTGTTGAATATTATTTTGTTGCTGAAACCAATGGTAGCCAGTGTGGCTTCTTAACCTTTATTTACACAGCATTAATGGGTACTTCAAGTGAAGCAATAATTAAATATATGATCCAGTAAATAATATATGTGGATTGGTTGTGCATTTGATTACTTTCCCTTATGTAGAGGGTATGAGGATGTAAATAGCTATGCTTCCACAGGACCATTGACTCCAATAATAAATTCATAAATTCATTTTGGTGACAAAGTTTTTTTGAGACACATGAAAGCTTATAATGTGATTCATTTGACTAGTCTCCTGAATGATAAATTATAATCTATTATATGCTCTCTGGTTATAATGTCTAAGGAATAATTATAATGAAGTAATAATAGTGACAGGCAAAGCAGATTTGATTATTTTAAGATATACAAACATACTTTAAATGAAATATTTTATAAATTAAGACAATATACCAATTTGTCATTATTTTTATCTGATGAACACATAATAGGAAGGCAGCATAGTGAAGCATTTTGGAAAAAATCTAGAATATTTTGAGCATCAAACATGACTATAGCCCACCACTTACTAGCTGTGTGATCTTGGGCAAGTTATTATATCCATATGTTCCTGATTTCTATGAGAACCAATCACTCTTCATTCTTTCATTTAACAAATACGATTGAATAACACTATATGATATACTCTGTGGAAAAAAGTGGATAAAATGAACAACGTTTATATACATATATCATGCCTTCCTTAAAAAATGTTTAGCAGTATCTGGTACTTATTTTGTTTAAAAAACAGTTTTATTCTCATTAAACTATCTGCTACTAATTGCAAATTGTTGCAAACCTTCAGGGTCAGTTTTGTATAAAGAGATTAAAATGGTCTGACCGTATTAAGTACTTAATAATAAAGTATCTTCCAACTCAGTGGTAGGGACCTCTGAATCATTTATTTTCAGCACATAAAAATATCTATCGAGAAAGAAGTTGCATTGCATATCTTCTGCTGCTGCCTATTCTAAGATGACAACGTTCAAGCCATTTGAGTCAGCCACATCATCACCATGTACTTTGTATAGGAGCTTCAGTATGAGACTATACCTGCTCTCCAACAAACTTTCTGTAGTATTTTGTATGGAATAGTGAGAATACTCAATGACAATATTGAATGACAAACTCCAACGAGAACACAATAATATTGTCGTTCTGTTTAAAATATAACTTCTTCCCAGCTGTACTGTTCTGTCATTCTGTCAGATAGTAAGATTAAGTAAGAAATTGCTTCTTCAGTCCAGCTATAGTGGTTCATACCTGTAATCCTAGCACTTTGAGAGGCCGAGGCAGGAGGATCATTTGAGCTCAGGAGTTCAAGACCAGCATGGACAACATAGCGAGACCCTGTCTCTATTAAAAATAAAAATTAAAATTAAAACATTAAAATTAAAAGAGAAATTGTTTCTTCAAAACTGTTTTCTATCCGATACGTTGGCATGTTTGTTCAATAATTGTATGCCCGATTAATTAAATATACTGTACAACTGATACCTCTATTATCTAGCTATCTATCTCCCTTTCTATCCTAATGGTGTAATAGGAAGCAAATCTATTTCAGCATGTTGTTTACTGATATCCGAAGAATAAATAAATTTTAACCGGCTTTGAGTTGGAAAAGGGAGAGGAGCAAAATAAGATAGCAACTTATACAAAGGTATTGGAGGTGGAGTGTTGAGTGGGAGGATAAAGACCAGCAAGACGTGAAATTTAGAGAGGTAGATAAGGACCAAATCATGCACAGCCCTATATGGTGAGCCACTAAAGGGTTTTAGGTGGGACATGTCATGATGCAACTTTCCTGCCCTATCTTGCTTCTCTATTCAGAACAGTTTCACTTTTAAATGTGTTAAGACTTTTTGCTGAACCATTTTTTCACAGTAATCAGTATTATTTCTGTCAACCACAAAATGGTCTTTTTCTCCTTTGTCTTCTAGTGTTCCCCTGTATGTTTGGTTCTGAAATGTACCAGACATAAATTACTTCTAATAAACACAGTAATTATTAAATCCTTTACTTACTGGTAAACAGTATTTTTTTTTAGCTATAAAAACCGATTGATCTTTTCATTTCTTCCCTTGCCATGTACCAGGGCATTAAAGAAGCATCCAAGATGCAAATGACTTTTTAAGGAAAGCATGCTCATGCAGAATTAAGTGAGAGTTAGAAAATGAGCACAATGAACATTTTAATATACACTTTGTAATGCTGCATGTTCCTTTTTAATCTATTGCTTTTTATACAAAATTGACCGTTTTTATGTGTTTCTTTTTATTCCAGCAAAAATTTGATATAATAATTTCTATACATTCTGCTCCTCCCTCCTTCTTCTAGTTCTTATTCCTTCTTGACTCAGTGAGGGATACTGTCTTGTTCTCTGTGACCTCCTTATTACTTGCTTTCTTTGCTTCTCTTCTCTGTGTAAATCAAGCAACATCCTTCCTCTGTACCCCTCTAAAGCCATTTCCTCTGTCCCTCCACTGGCAGGAATCCTTCTCACTAGAATCAGCTCACAACATTTCTACACATTCTTCGCTGACGGTAAAAAATTGTATCCGAAACTTCAAGTTGATTCAGTGGGAGACTAGATATGTATACCATACTTGCTATATATTTATCCTAATAAGATTTTCTTGTCATACATTGTCTCCATTGTTAAGATAATCTGTTTTAGGTAAATTTGTTTTGCTCAATTTCAATTTGGTGGTGTTTTGTTTTCCCTACTGTATACAGTTTGTTAATTTATAGTAAATGAAGGTATGTGGGTTTGATGGGGGATAAAAAATAGAGAAAGAGGTAGTCACTGACAGTACATATTCAGTGTTTTAACAGTTGTAATGAGAAGAATAATACTCACCTTAATTCTGAAGTAATAAAATTAGATGACTGGAGAAAGGAATTTTTATAACCTCCCCTTTTTGCAATATCCTACTGGAGCTTTCCGTGTAACAAGATTCACACTCCTTCCCTTTATTCTATCCTCTTAAATCTCTCCTGGGTTGCTGAAAGAAGATACTCTTGGAACTGAGGTGATAATGAGTAATTGTATGATCAAGTCCCTGATAACATGCCTATTTCAATCAACTCAATGTCTTAGCTTACAAAGGATGAAAAAATGAAAACATTTAGACTCAGTGGCAAATGTGGGTAAGTGATATTTAGGGTCAAAAGAGCCTTTGAGGTGCCTTACAATTTCTAGCATTTGTACTGACATGCACAAATAGAAAGTTGAATTTTGTACGTTCTTTGTTCATAGGAAAAAAAGAATAGTTGGACTTACTTGCATAAATCAAACAAAATGGAAAAGATAAAAATCATCTCTGAAGGAAGAACATAAACCCCTTCAAAACAGATAAGAAGTAGAAAACTAAGTGCAGTTAGTAACCAGGGCAGTAGCTAAATCTCCATCTAGCCACAGCCGTCTTCTAGGCTTTAGCAAAGAGGTAGAACATAGAATGGAAAATCACTGGAAAATCGTTTATCCTTTTCAGTGAAAAACTGAGCTCTACTTTTTCATTCCACACACTAATCATTTTCCTGTGAATGCTTAAATTTTAATCAACCTTTCCAACACTGACATTTAATGCACATTTAAAATGTACACAGTTAATGCATATTTTAGTTCATTTTATCTGGTGAATGTAGAGCTTTAGCTCTAGAAAAAGGAAATGAAAAGAGATCAGCATCACAAAAAGAAGTCGTTTTCAAATTATGTTCTGGAAGTTTGTGTAAATGGGGTAACAGTATTTTGTACTCAAAAGTTACATTAAGCAAAGTGTATGAAAATGCATGAAATGAATACATACAAGAAACTCTTATTTGTGACCCCCATCTTACCCAAATTAATTCCCAAATTTAGTACAAAATTATGTGTTATAATCTGGCAAGGGAACCTCAGGTTAGCTTGGCAAACTTGTACTGTGGATAAATCAAGACTGAAATTTCAAGAGTAAGATCCTAAGATTCTGTTTTAAAGGCAGTGAGGCATTGTGTCAAATGTGATCTCTTTCTGTCTTATTGCTTCTCCATAAAGGTCTGATAAACTGAATGTTCCTGGGAAAGCTAAGCAAAAGTACTGCAGATAGGTGCTGGTGTTCTTTTAACTGAAAGCTATTGCCAAGTTGTAGGAAAAGATAAGGGAGGGCATCAAATAGAAAGCAAGGTGAGGGCAGTGAGAAGAATAGAAAGAGAAAGGGAATGGTAGAGTGGGAGGTAGAGGTGTAGAAAAAAGAGATACTGTCACCTTTAAGCACGCTTTCCAGGTTTTCAGCACTTAAACTTGTTGGGGACTCTGTCCTTTCTCCTGCTGGAAACAGACAGCTCCTTTACCTCTAGATTTTTTTCTGAAGGCTACCTGCCTAGACTTCTGGTTGTCCCAATTTCTACCTTCATCTTCTGCTAACCTGACTGTATAGCCTTGCAACTGCCCTTTGGAACCTCTAATGTTATCTTATTCCTGCTGCTTTTAAAGGCCCGGCATTTTATTTGTAAAAGGGACTCAGTGAGCACTCCAGTCTTTCAAAGAGCAAACAGTAAAAAAAAAAAAAGTTGACAACATTCAGCCCCTTTTAGGGAGATCAACATATACACTAAAAGTCTCTGTTCTCTCATTGGTTTTACACTCTTGCCAAGTTTTCAACATTTTAAGCGAAAAAAAATTAACATTAACTCTGAAGTTGAGAAATGAAAGAGGAGCTGCTTCTGAGTGAATGCTGAATGAGAATGAATAACTTCAAGTATCTTAAAATTAATATTGGCAAAGTTTGGCAATATTTTTAAAAAACGAGTCTCCTACAGTGTAGATCTATAGAAATATGTAACAGGATTTGAAGCAGCTTAGGAGGGACTAATATATTAATGTTAAACTCTTTAAGTAGGCTTTCTTTTTTGTTTTGCAAATCAGCTTAATTGCCATAGGAAAGAAGAAAAAAAGCCACAACTTGAATGTCAAAGTATTTAATTCATGTGGTCACCCAAGGACACCATTTGTGTAATTGCTCTGCTCTCTAAGAAACTAGAATATTTTCTCCTAAATCTACCATGTATTCAACAAGCCAATGTGGCCAATTGTTCCTGCATAAATTATCCATTTTCTGAAAATGGCAGAAAGAAGAAAAACAACAAAATCTTTGGGGAAATCTTGTGATGAATAAATGCAGTCTCCTATAACTCTCCCATAAATGAGTTCTCATTGATAGAATCTGTTATAATTGGGAAGATTGTCAGCACTACTTTTATTACAGGAAAGTATTTTAGCAAGTACAAATCAGGATATAGTTATTCGGCTATTTATACACTTGGGGTAGATTTAGGGTTGTTGGATTTTTCAAATAGAAATGCTGGATGACCAGTTAAATTTCAATTTCAGAATAAAAAATGAATAATTTTTTTTAGTATATGTCCCAAACGTGGCATGAAACATGCTTATACTATTATATTCATCTTTTTATTTCAAATTAAAATTTGACTGAACATCCTATATTTTATCTGGCCACCCCAGGTAGTTCCTTCCAAAAGCAAACATATTATATTTATCTTCAGTTGCATTTCTTCAAACAATAAATCTATCTGTTTAATTTATAAGTTCCTTTGTTTTCTATTCTTCTGCATCTGATTTCTTTCCCTCTGGATAAGGCTGGGATTTATTTCTTTGGAATAAAAATCTTCAGGACCCAGTGATAGTAACTGGGACTATGCATGGTTTAGGGTTACCTTCCCTATACATAGATTTTAAAGCATTCATTAACTGAGAAAAGGATAAAAATACTGATTACTTTTATTTGAACCAGTGATTCTAAAATGTAATTATTTTTTACTATATAAAAGTATGTGTATTTATATTTTAATAATATATATGTTTAAAATTGCTAAAGGCAAATTCTAGTCAATTTTCTGTGTGTGAGTGTGTGTGTCTGTGTATTTTATATACATATATAGTGGTGGTTTCTGCTATAATATTTGCTAAGAACTAAGATGATCCCATGTGATCCCTTTGTTTTACTCTGTTTTGTAAGAGTAGATGCTTTTCTAATTCTTTACTTCATGATTACTTTTCTCTGGAATTACTCCATGATGGAGTTTTAAATATTTACACTAATTTTAGAAGGATTGCTAAAATAGTTTTAAAGTTAGACATCAAATAAGTTTGCACACTGATTTTTAAAATAATACGAATGAGTTGAAATATTTGGGAAAAAATGGCAACTAAATTCTCTCCATTTTACAATTCAGTTATGACATTGATTCCTTCCTGAACTAATGAAGCATAGGAGGGAAAGAGAGACGGTAACAATAAAGAGATATGTTATGCAGTGCCAAAATTGGCTAAATGAATTTCTATTCCTGTAACAAAAAGTTATTTGATATATTGCAGGAATTTAGTAGAATTGCAAATATCTGCCTATAAGACTTGTCTAATAGCGCGATATTAATTTAGGCAAAATATATCAAACATCCTTTAGTTTGTGTATGCTATGTTACAAAGTTTCAATAGCATTCCTTCCACTTGAGATAAAATTGTATGTAAAGAATTAAGCAAAGTAGGAATTTTAATTCACAGAAACTATTTTGATAATTCAACATTTTTACTATGTATATTTTTGCTAGTGAATTAGATAGCCGGGTTTACAGATTGACAACAACAGATATCATGTGACATTAGTGATACATACAGACAGCAATTGTCTTTCTCTTTGCAAGGTCATGAGTACTGTAATTCTTTCTGTTAGAAAGAGTCATTGGTTATAGAATCATGCTGCTAAAGATCGTATAGTCTAGTGTGAACACTATTTTTGAGGAAGTAAATGGGGCCCTGATAATGAGAACTTTCCACAATAACAAACTTAAATCACATTACTGCCCAGCTCACTCTTCTTACTGAGATTAAGTTGTTTTTATTGAGTAAATGCTCCCAGATTGCTGCAAAGATTTAGTTAATTTCCAGAATTCTAAAAAAGTTGCTTCTGACAACTTTTGCCATTTTTTTGGGAAGAAAAATATTGTCAGAGGTTTTTACTCTGCCATTTTCACTGATGTCACTCCTAACTCTTTGTTTAATTACAAAGGAAGCTTCAAGCTAATAGGGAAACGGCAGGAAAACTTTTGTGTTGTGGCTAGTGAATGTGTAGAATTAATAAAAAAATGATTTCTTAGAGCATGAAACAATTCTGGGCACACGATCCTATACCAATGCCATTAGATGCCTCCTGCCACTGGGTGTGGGGCAGGAGAGTTTCTCCTGCATAGAAACCTAACTCAAATACAAAGCAGAGTTTGGCTTTCTGGAATGAGAATGAAGGGCAGGAATGCTGAGATATCTCCACCTTTCAGACCTAGGCACACTGCATCTACTTAAGTATAAGGCCAGATCAGGAAAAGAGACTCCACTTCCTGGAACCCTTTATCATAAACCTAGCACCTACCAATAAATTATAGCCACCTATTGTTAGGGAGGAGCAAGAGCTAAAGAGAGAGCCCTTCTGTGCACCAAGTGTGTGGACATAGTTGTAAACTTAGAATTGGGCACCAACAGAGAAAAATGCCCAGTGCCAAATCTGCCTTCAGCCTAGGCATAAATCTACAGCAGTCCATTACCAGAGGAATTTTATGCTGTGTGCATTGCAGAAAACAACAGCAGCAGAAAAATCCAAACACAGATATATTCCTGACTACATTTTTCAACCCCCTACACTAACAGCCTAATAAAAGAAAAAACATGCCCATTCCTGGGCATGAATAACATTTACCTCAGTCTCTACTGTTCTACACATGATGTTGGGCATTATATTAAAAAATTTGAAACAAATCAATCAACAGAACCAGCCGCAGAGGAGATATAAATGCTAGAACTTTGAGACGGGAACATTAAAATAACAGTAATATATTAAAGGATCTAGTGGGAAAGGTGAATAATTGCATGCACAAATGGAGAAATTCAGCAGAGATGGAAACTATAAAAAAGATGTCAAATGTAAATGTTAGAAATATGAAAGGCAACATCAGAGATGAAGAATGTCTTCAATAAGCTCATCAGTAGGCTCAACACAGTCAAGAGAAAGTATATGAACCTGAAGATAGTTCCATGCAGATTACCCAAACTGAAACAGAGGAAAAAGAAAGAAAAAACATAATAGGGTATCTAAAAAACGTGGAACAATAGCAACGGTTTTAACAAAGAAGGAAGAGAGAAGGAACATGGCAGAAACTATTTAAAGAAATAATGAGAAACAATTGCCCCCAAATTATGAATGGTATCAAAGCACAAATCCAAGAATCTCAGAAAACAATGTATCAGACAAATAAGAATGAGAACAAAATACCACATCTAAACATATAGTATTTAAAATGCTGAAAAAATGAAAATTAAAAAAAAATCTTGAAGGCGATTGGAGAGAAGGAACTATTTCCAATACAAAGAGATAAAGGCTATAGTAGACTTCTTGTCAGAAAATATGCATGTCAAGAGAAAAATGACTGACATTTCCGATGAGCTGAAAGAAAAAAAACACCGTCAACTCAGAATTTAATACCCAGTTAAAATGTTTTTCGAAATTATGAAACAAATCAGTTTTTTAAAAAACAAAATCTAAGACTATTCACTACCTGTAGACCTGTGCTACAAAAGAAAATGCTAAGGACAGTTTTCAGACAGAGGAATACCAGACAGAAACTTTGAATGAAACAGTGAATTGAAGAGCTGCGAAAATGGTAAAAATAGTAAATATAAAAGACATTGCTTTCTTATTTTTAATCATTTGAGAGGATAATAAATATTCTAATGCAAAATAGTAACAAATGTACTGTGGGGGTAATTACATATAAAAGTAAAATGTATGCCAACGAAAAACAAGAGAAGAGAGGGTAAAAATGGATCTCATCTTAGGTTTCTTATACTATATATGAAGTGACATATTATTTGAAGGCAGACTATGACATATTAAAGAAGTACATTGTAATCTATAGGCAACTATAGAAAATTAGAAAAGTTGTATAAATATAATAAACTAATAATGCAGATGAAAGAAAAGTCATAAAAAGCTACTAAATTTTCCCAGACAAGGGCAAAAAAGAGAAAAAAAGGAAAAAAGAAAACAACACAAATAGAAAACAGCTGAAAAAATAGTAGATATAAATCCAAGCATATTAATAATTACCTTAAAACAAATGGCTTAAGTGCTTTAAAAGTTAGAGATTGCGAGAGTAGATAAACTGCAAGACCTAAGTGCATGCTATCTACATGAAACTCCCTTGGAAATTAAAATCATAAATAGGCTAAAAGTAAAAGCATAGAAGATGACATAAGATGCTAATGCTAATCAAAAGAAAACTATAGTAGATATATTAGTATCAGACAAAGTGGTAATCAGTACAGTGAGACTAATAGGGAGAATGAAGCATATTATATAACAAATGGATTAATTTCCTAAGAAGAAATTAAAATTCTAAAAATTTAAGTATCTCATATGACAGCTTCCAAATACATAAAACCCAAACTGATAGATCCAAAAGGAAAAATTGATAAATCCACAATTATAATTGAAAAATTGAATATTCTCTCTCAAAAACTGATAGAAAAAGAATGTTGAAAATCCAAAGAATACTATCAACCAATTTAATCTAATTGACACTAATGGAACACTCTACCCAACAATATTGGAGTACAGAATCTTTTAAAGTAGATTTGTAACGTTAGTGAAAATAAACCATATTCTGTCTCATAAAACATATCTCACCATATTTAAAAATATTGAGATCATACAAAATGTGTTTCCTCACTACAACAGAAACAAACTAGAAAGCAATAATAGAAACTTACCTGGAAAGCCTGAAATGTTTGGAAATTAAACGACTCATTTCTAAATAGCCTGTGAGTCAAACAGGGAGTCACAAGGATAAATAGAAAATATTTTGAATTAAAAAAATAAAAATGCAACATATCAAAATTGTGGGATACAGCTAAAGCAGTACTTACAGGAAAATTACAAGAATTACATGCTTATGTTGGAAAGAAACGGGGTTCTCAAATCAATACTCTAAGCTTCAACCTTAAGAAACTAGAAAAGGAAGAGAAAAATAAGCTAAATCATTCAGAAAGAAGAAAATAATAAAGATGACAGCAGAGATCAATGATGTTGAAAACTGAAACAATTGCAAATATCAATTTAATTAAAATCTGATTCCTTGAAAAGGTCAATACGATTGATAATTTTTCATGCAGACTGACAAGGAAAAAATGGAGGAGACACAACTGGTAAATATCAGGAATGAAAAAGCAGACATCTTTGCTGATCTTACAGATCCTATGTAATTAAAATGATAATATGGGGATATTATTAGCAATTATATGCCAATAAATTTGGCAACTTATATTAACTGGTCCAGTTCCTTAGAACACACCGATTCCCAAAAGTCATTCAAAAATAAATAGATCTCATAAATCATTTTAAATTTATTGAGTAAGTTGAAATGAACTTGTAGTTAAAACCTTTACAAGAATGAAAACTCCAAAGGAAGATGGTATTCCTGTTTAATACTACCAATATTAATAGAAGGAATAATGTCACGTATACACAAAATTCTTCAAATATATGAGAGAATTGAATACTTCTGACCTCATTATATAAGGCTACTGAAGGATGAAACAAAAACTGATGGAGGAAAAGTATTCCTCTGAAACATAGATACAAAACTGCTTCACAAAAATAGTAGCTAATTGGATACAGAGACTGTATTTTTTGTATTTTTGTAAAGGAGTAGCATTTTCTATTCAACGGAAGTTAAGTTGTATAAGTTTAAAATAGATTATTGCAAACTTAAGAGGTTAGATGTAATCCCTGTGGTAGCCACAAAGAAAATATCTATAGAATATAAATAAAGAGAAATGAGAGGGAAACAAAATATGTCACAAAAAGTCAACTAAACACAAAAGAAGACAATAAAGGAGGACCTGAGGGGGAAAATGCTATAAGACATACAGAAAACAATGAAATGGCTACAGTAAGTTCTTCCCTATTAGTAAGTACTTTAAAAGTAAATGAATTAAATTCCCCAATGAAAACACATAGATTGGCAGAAGTGACGAAAAGAAAACACACAGGATCCAACTATTCCTTGTTTATTAAAAGATCACTTACAAAAAAGGACTCATATAATTTGAAAGTTAAAGGATGAAAAAGTATATTCCATGCCATTAGTAACCAAAGACAACAGAGTGGTTATACTAGTATCAAACAGAATTGACTTTATGTCATAAAAACTGTTACAAGAAACAAGAAAGACACTATATATTGATAAAAGTATAAATTAATTCATCAAGAAGTTATAAAATTATAAACATTTGTGCAGAAAACATCAGAGCTCCTATATATGAAGCAAACATTGATGTAATTGAAGGGAAAAATACATGGTTCTAAAATAATAGTAGGAGATTTAAATATCCCACCTTCAATGAACAATCATGTGTCAGAGAAATATATGACATAGATATATGTATAACATAGATGAATAACCAATTGGTGGAAATATACACAATTTATCAAGACTGAATCATAAATACATATAAAACCTGAACAAACCTACACTTGTAAGGAGAGTGAATAAATAATTAAAAATATCCCAACAATGAAAACCTTAGGATCAGATGGTGTCGCTGGTGAATCTTCCAACATTTAAAGAAAAATTAACATCAATGCCTTACAAACTCTTTTAAAAAACTGAAGACAAAGAAACACCTACAGATTCATTCTGTGAGGCCAGTACTACCCTGATACCATGGCAGAAGAAACACTACAAGGAAAGAAAGCTAGAGATCAATATCCCTTATGAATATCGATCTAAAAATATGCAAGAAAATATTAGCAAACAGAATTGTAGCATATCAAAATAATTGAACACCATGACCAAGAGGGATTTTTTCCTAGAATGTGAGATTGAATCACCATAGAAAAATCAAATAATGATATACTACATTAACAGAATGAAGGGGAAAAACTCACCTAATCATCTGTATTGATGCAGAGAAAAAAGCATTTGCCAAAATTCAACAGACTTTCACGATGAAAAATAATCAGCAAACTAGGAATATAAGGAAACTAACTCAATATAATAAAGGTGATATATGAAAAACCTATAGCTAACATCATTCTCAAAAGTGAAAGGATGCAAAGTTTTCAGACAAAATGCCAGCTTCTGCCACTTCTTTTTATTTTTTTTTAATTTTCCTTATTTTATAATTTTTGTGAGTACCTAGTAGGTGTATATATTTCTGAGGTTCTGCCACTTCTATTCACAATAGCATTGGGTCAATACTGCTAGAGCAATTAGGGAAGAGAAATAAATAAAATTCCATCCAATTTTAGAATGGAAGTAGTAAAATGATCTCTGTTTGCAGGTGACATAATCTTATGTATAAAAACTTAAAAGATTCCACATGAAAAACTATAACTAATAAATGCATTCAGTAAAGTTTCAGGATACAAAATGAACACTCAATAATCCATTGCATTTCTATACACTAACAATGAGTAATCCAAAAAGTAAATTCAGAAAACAATTCCATTTACAATAGTATCGAAAAGAATGAAATACTTTGTTAATTACACATTGTATTGTATACATGTATTAAAATATCAAATGTACTCCCAAAATATGTACAATTATTATCTATCAATTAAAAGGAATAAACTACTTAGCAATAAATTTCAGGATGAAAAGGTTTGTACGCTAAAAACTACAAAATGTTTCTGATAAGACGAAGGAAGACACAAATAAACAGAAAGACATTCCTGTATATGAATTGGAGGAATTAATATTGTTAAGATGTTGATACTATCCAAGTGAATCTAGAAATTCAGTGCAATCCATATAAAAAGTCCAGTGATGATTTTTGCAGAAAGGGAAAAATTCTTTCCAAAATTAATATGGAATCTCAAGGCACCCTGAATAACCAAAATAATCTTGAAAAACAGGAATGTAGTGAAACCCTCACAATTTCTGATTTCAAAATTTACTACAAATCTATAGTAATCAGAATGTTGTGGTACTCATATGAAGACAGACATATAGACTGATGGAATAAGGACTTCAGGAATAAACCCTCATGGTCCGATGATTTTCTATAAGGATGCCAAGACCATTCAATGGAGAAGAACAATCTTTTCAATAAATTGTGTTGGAAAAATGGGATACTCACACACAAAATAATGTAGACAGAAACTTACCTTAGAGCATATACAAAAATTAACCCCAAATGGATCAAAGACCTGAACATATGAGCTAATACTATAACATTCTTTAAAATACGCATAGGCAAAACCTTCATGACATTGGATTTGGCAATTATTTCTTCAATATGAAGTCAAAAGTACAAGGCACAAAAGAAAAAATAGATAAATTTGACAACACCAAAATTAAAAATTTTGTGGATTAAAGAATACTCAACAGAGAGAAAAGGCAGCTCACATAATGTGAGGAAATATTTGCAAATCATATATCAAATAAGGGATTAATTTCCAGAATATATATAAAAACTCTTACAATTTAACAACATAAAACAAACAATCAAAAAAGTGGGCAAATAAATTGAATACCATTTCTCCAAAGAAGATATGCAAATGGCCAATAAGCTCATGAAAAGATGCACAACATAATTAATCATTAGTAAAGTGCAAATCAAAATCACAGCGAGATAGCACCCCTTACACCCATTAGATGGCTATTATAAATAAATGAACAAACAAAACCCACAGAAAATGACACACTTCGTTGATGATGTGGAGAAATTTGAACCCTGTGCCCTGCTGGTGGGAATATAAAATGATGCGGGCACTGTGAAAACTGTAAGGTAGTACCTCAAAAAATTAATAATTGAATTACCTTTTGATATAGCAATTCAGTTTCCAGATGTACACCCAAAAGAATTGAAATCAGGCACTCAAACATTTATAACTTATGTTTATAGCAGTATTATTCATAATAGCCAAATGGTGGAAGTAACCGAAATGTCCATCAACAGATAAATGTATAAATAGAAGACGTGAACAACACTATAAACTAAGATCTAAATGACATTTCTAAAACATTTCATTTAACAAAAGCAGGATATACAGTCTTCTCAAGTGCACATGGAACATTTTCCAGAATCGTCTATATTCAAGGCCATAAAATAAACCTTAATGAATTTTTTTTTTTTTTTGAGACGGCTGGAGTGCAGTGCTCTGTCACCCAGGCTGGAGTGCAGTGGCACCTAAAAGGTTGGAATAACACCAGGTATACTTTCTAACATCAGTGAAATAAAATAAGATATCAATAATAAAAATTCGGTAAACTCACAAATAAATGGAAAGCCACAAACTCTTAACTAACCAATGGATTAAAGAAGAAATCACGAGAGTTTAGAAAATACTTTGAGATGGAAAAAATGCGAAATTAGAAAATACTTTGAGATGGAAAAAAATGAAGACATAAAATACCAAAACTTACATAATGCAGCTTAAAAAGTGCTTAGACAAAATGCTTGTCAACTTACAGTGAGGTTACATCCCAATAAATCCACCATAAATTGAACATATTGTAAGTTAAAAATGCATTTAATACCCCCAACCTACTGAACATTATAGCTTAGCCTAGCCTACCTTAAATGTGCTTAGAATACTTACATTACAGTTGGGCAAATCATCTAACACAAAGCCTTTTTTATAATAGAGTTGAAGATCTCATAATTTATTGAATACTGAAAGTGAAAAACAGAATGGTTGTATGAGTACTTGAAGCACAGTTTCCACTGAATATGTATCACTTTTGTACCATCAAAAAGTCAAAAAATCGTAAGTTGAACCATCATAAGTCGGGGACTCTGCATTAAAAAAGAAGGATGATCCTAAGTCAATAATCTAACCTTCCACTTTAAGGCACTGGAAAAAAATAGCAAGTAAAATCTAAAGCAAAAAGAAGAAAATCAATAATCAACAATAAAGTTAAAATTAATGAAACAGAGGACAGAAAAACAACAAAGATTGGCAAAACTTAAAAAAATGAAGCATATTATCCAGCTTAATGATAATACAACCCAATTGCCCCAGGAATGCAAAGTTGGCTCGATGTATGAAAATTTGTCAATATAATATACTGTATCAAGAGAATAATGTCCAAAAACCACATAATGTGATGGTTTGAATGTGAGTCCCTTCCCAAACTCATGCTGAAATTTAATGTACATTGTAACAGTATTAAAAGGTGGGACCATTAAGAGGTGATTAGGCCAGGAAAACTCTGTCCTCATGAATAGATTAATGATGTTATTGTAAGAGTGGATTTTTTATTACAGGAATGAGTGGGTTCCTTATAAAAGGATGAATTTAGCCCCCTATTTCTCTCTATTGCCCTCTCTTTGCCCTTCTGCCATGGAATGATGCAGCAAGAAGACCCTCACAAGACTGGGCTTTCAATCTTGGACTTCTCAGCCTCCAGAATTATGATCCAACAGATTTCTGTTTATTATAAATTTCCTAGTCTGTAGTATTCTGTTATGGCAGAAAAAAAAAAAAACAGGCAAAGACACATGATCATCTCAACAGATGCAGAAAAATTATGTAACAAAATTCAACACCCCCTCATGATGAAATCACTCAGTAAATTATCAAAAGAGGGGTATTTCTTCAACCTGACATAGGACATCTATGAAAAACCCAAAGCTGACATCATACTTAATGGTGAAAATCTGGATGCTGTCCCCCTAAGGTCAGGACTAAGACAAGGATGTGCGCTCTCACCTTTACCATTGAACATTGTACTGGGAAGTACTAGCTAGAACAATTAGAGAAAAAATGCAATAAAGGGCATCCAGATGGAAAAGGAAGAAGTAAAAATGTTTCTATTCACAGACGAGATGATATCGTATATAAAAAATCCTGAGAGTTCCATTATAAAAGTATTAGATCTAATATACAACTTCACAAATGTTGCAAGATACAAGATCAATATTCCCAAACCGATTTATTTCTATACAATAGCAATGATCTGAAAATGAAACTTAAAAAACAATTCCATTTACTGTAGCATCAAAAATAATAAAATACTGAGTGAATTTACTAAAAGATAAAAAACACATATTTTGAAACTACAAAAGTAAGAAACATAAAAAATGGAAAAAAATCATGCAGTCATGGATGAGAAGACTTAATACTTTTAAGATGTTAGTACTCCCTGAATTGATCCACAGATTAATGTAATTTTCTTTCTTAATTTCAGCTGCATTTTTTTGTGTACATTGAGATTTCACTCCTAAAATTTATATAGAAACTGAAGGGATCCAGAATAGCCAAAAGATCTTGAACTAGAAGAACAAAGTTGAAAGACTTACATTTCTTGATTTCACAACTTACTGCAAAGCAACAGTAATCAAAACAGTGTGATGATAATATAAAGATAGACATAGATGAGTGTGATAGAAATGAGACTATAGAAATAAACCTATGTATAAGGGAAAGTGTTAACTCAGAATGCCCGGGTTACTCAAACTTCAAATAGCCCCCAAATTTGCCTGTCTTCATTACTGTCACTTTACTGGCTCCTGGGAGATGTATGTTACCAGTTTGAACAGATAGTTTATGCTAACAATGTGATATATGGTGAATGTTGGGTTTTGCTCTTGTGTCTGGAGTCTGCGTAGTTGAAGTCAGTCATAAAAGTGTTGCATGCTTACATGACCGATCCCCAATACAGACTCTGGACACCAACATTCAGGTGACTTTTCCTGGTTGACAACACTTTACATGGGTTGTCACATATTATTGCTGAGATAATTAAGCCCTCTCTGTGATTCTACAGGGAGAGGACATAAGCGAGCCTGATCCTAGTTTCTCCTGGACTTCACCCCAGGAGTGTTTTATCTCTGCCAATTTTAATCTGTATCCGTTCACTGTAATAAACTGTAAACATAACAGGGCTCTGAGTCCTATAATCCCTTCTAGAAAATCATAAAGACTGAAGATGGTTTGGGGGACACCTGGCACACAATGTATCTGTGGTTAATCAGTTTTTGTTGAGGATGCTAAGACCATTCAATGGGGAAATAATGATCATTTTAACAAATGGTGCTAAGACATCTGAATATCCACAAGCAAAATAATATATTTGGAACTTTATCTCACATCATAAACAAAAATTAGCTCAAAATTTATCGAAGATCTAAATGTAAGAGGCAAAACTATAAAACTTTTAGAAAAAAATAGGGGTAAATATTTATGACCTCGGATTTGGCAATGATTTCTTAGATATGACACCAAAAGCACAAACGACAAAAGAAAAGTAGATAAATTGGATTTCATCAAAATTAAATTTGAAAAAATTTAAATTTAAAGACTTTTTTGCTTCAGAGGATACTTTCAAGAAATTAAAAACAACCCACAGAATGGAAGAAAATGCTTATGAAATTTTGCAAAGGATCTGTATCTACAATAACTAAGGAACTCTTCAATTCAGTAATATAAAAGCATATCACTTTATTAATGAAAAAATGACTTAAATAGGCATTTCTCCAACTAAAATATGCAAATGACCAATAGATACATTAAAATGTACTTAACATTATTAGTCATCAGGGAAATGCAAATAAAAACCACAGACATACTGCTTCACATCTACTTGGATGACCATAATTCAAAAGTAAGGAAATTAACAAGTGCTGGAGAAAATGCATGAGAAATCCAACAATCTTTCATTTCTATTGGGGATGTAAAATGGTGCAGCTGCTTTGGAAATCAGTTTGGTAGTTCCTCAACAAGTTAAACATAGAGTTACCACTCCTAACTATGTACACAAGAGAATTAAAAACATTATGTCTGTACAAAAATGTGTACATGAATGATTATAGCAGCATTATTTATAACAGCCCAAAAGTTAAAACAACCTGAATGTCCATCAACTGATGAACAGATAAACAAAATATGGTATATTCATACAAAAGAAAATTATTTAGCCATGAAAGGGAATGAAGTAACTATGCATGCTACAATGTGGATGAACCTAGAAGACACTAGATTAAGTGAAAGTAGCTAGTTACAAAAGACCATACCTATTATATGATTCCAATTATATTAAATGTCCAGAATAGGTAAATAAATGAAGACAGGAAGTAGGTAGTGGTTGCTTAGGGTGACGGTTGTGGAGGTATTGCAGAGTGATAGCTAAAGGGCACAAGATTTCTTTCTGAGGTGAAGAAAGTATTCCAAAATTGTTTATGGTGATGGCTGCACAACCCTGAATAGACTAAAAATCATTGAATTGTACACTATAGATTAATAAATTATATGATATTTGAATATTTATTTTCTTAGACACAGAGTCTCACTCTGTCACCCACGTTGAAGTACAATAACGTGATCATAGTTCACTGCAGTCTCTAACTCCTGGGCTCAAGTGATCCTTCCACTTCAGTCTCCTAGGTATCTGGGAGTACAAGCGTGTGCCACCATGCCTGGCTTATATGTAAGAGATAGAGTCTCCCTGTGTTGCCCAGGCTGGTCTCGAATTCCACCTTGGCCTTCCAAACAGCCGGAATTATAGGCATGAGACACCATGCCTGACTTGATATGTGTATTATATGTCAATAAAGCTGTTATCAAAAAATGGGCAAACACTTGAATGAACATTTTACCAAGGTAGAGATAATTATAGCAAAAAGCACATGAATAGACGTTCAGCATCATTAGCAATGGATAAATGGAAATTAATGGTACTGAGAGATACAACTATATACACCTATTAGGATAGCTAACAACAACAACAACAACAACAACAATAAGCAAAAATATTTAACAAACTGACAATACTAAGTTCTGGTGAGGTTGTGGAATAAATAGAATTTTCAGGCATTACTCTTTATGAAAATAGTAAATTCTCTTTGGAAAACAGTTTGGCAGTTTTGAATAAAATTAAACATATGCTAATTGTATGATAAAGGAATCCTACTCCTATTTACTCAAGAGAAATGAAAACATATGGTAATGCAAAGATATCTACTTAAATGTTTATATAAAGCAGCTTTAATTATAATGACAAAAAAAAACTAAAAACAACTCAGCGTGCATCAACTGGTGAATGGATAAACACATTGACATGTATCTATACAATGGAATATGCCTCAGCAATGAAAAGAAACAAATTATTATTATTATTATTATTATTTTATTATTATACTTTAAGTTCTGGGGTATACGTGCAGAAAGTGCAGTTTTGTTACATAGGTACACACGTGCCATTGTGGTTTGCTGCACCCATCAACCCGTCACCTACATTAAGTATTTCTCCTAATGTTATCCCCTAGTGCCCCCTCACTGACGGGCCACGGTGTATGATGTTCCCCTCCCTATGTCCATGTCTTATAATTGAGGAACAAATTATTGGCACATGAAACAATGTGGTTGAATTTAAGAATATTATGCTATGTGGAAAGAAGCCAGATCCAAAAGGCTGCATACCGTATGCTGACATTTATGTTATATTCACGAAAAGGCAAAACTATAGGGACAGTAAAGGGGTCAGGTACTGCCAGGGGCTAGAGGCGGATGGAGGGAACTGATAACAAAAAGGCATGAGGAGACTTTTTGGGTGATGAACGTATTCTAAACCTTAATTGTGGGGGTGGTTATATGAGTGTGTACATTTGCCAAATTTCATAGAATTATATCACCAAAAAGGATGAGTTTTTCTGTAAATTATATCTGAAATAGCCTAACTTAATTTTTTTTTGAAAATAATTATCCCTGGTCACATGAGTTATTTTGGTACTGGGATATCATTACCTAGCTCAGTCAGTGGTACATACGAAAATTTTTATGAATATTTGTTTTAATTGAATTGAAAATAGTTGTGTAATTTCATTTATAATGTTGATTTGAAATTATTCTTGCTAGGAAGGGAGATGGTGCCATTATTCTACTCTTCTAAACAGATGTTATAACCTCCCCAAAGTTACTCAGCAATGGAACTTGAAGCAAAATCAAGACTCACACTGCTAGGCATTCCTCAAAGGCAGTTTTGCTTAGTATTACTCAAGAAAATCCCTCTTTGAGGGAGTACCTTGTTTTTCTGAGTAGGCCAGAAGTTTGTGCTAGGAAATGTGACTTGGTTTTGTAGCTAGATTTACTGTCTGCTGCACTGCAAGTTTTGAGAACAGTTTGAACCAAACCGCACAGTGGCCCCAAAGGCACAAAAATGATAATGAAGGAAGTGATGGCTCAACGAATATCATGAAGTCTCTATGTGAAACTGCCTACTTTTATTTGCAGTATTTGATGCTTTAAAACTTCAGTCCTGGCCAATGTGTCTATCCCAGAGAGTTTTGGACTCCCAATAGTGAGCCAAGCTGGGGGAGAGCTAGCTCTACCAGCACATACCACATGTGGACAATTGGGCTATTTTATAAAAGCACAAAGTCAACATTTTTATATCTTCATCTAGGATTTTGACTGGAAAGCGATTCTTGTTCCAAATAGACTCTCCATGTTGGTGAACAAGCAGAAGTTTGTAAGGGGCTGTGAAGATAATACTTCTTGGGTGTGAAGAGCTATCATGTTCATAACGGATTCAACTGCAGGAACCTAATACATGGACATGCATTTTAACTGCTGGTTTTATTATCTCCTTTAAAAAATTAGTTTTGTGAAATTCCCTTGCCAGTTTTGCTTGAAAACTTTTCTTTTAGTTTTCTATGTAATATAGTCTTGTAGCCCACATCTCAGAAACCCAGAGATCCCAACTATGTCTTGTGCATTTTGTTCTCATTTTCTTTTGATTACTTGAGGCCAGCTGAGATCTACATAGATATCATATTCCTTGCTATTTCTTGGTAGCCTGTGCCATTAACAATTAAATTTAGTGATCAATGGCTTCAAGGTAAAGCACACTGTTTGTGATTATGACACATTACAATTATGATCTTGAAATATCTAGTTCTATTATCAGAAATGACTGAAAATATTCCCTTCTTCCTAAATTAACTGAAGACTTTATGTTCCTGTGACTCTCATAAGATTTGAGAGTATATATTATATAATTATCTATTATTTGCTAATTAGACTCTTTCATTCTATTCTAAAGAAGAAGAATGTCCTCCAAACAACCCATTATAACTTTCTGACGGTGCCAGATGAGACTAAAAATATAGTTTAATAGAGAATATTATTTTATTCACTTTATGTGTTATGAAATACTTCTTCAATAACTTTTGTTGGTTTCTCAAAGGCAGTATTCCATGTGTATTAACAGGTAATCCAAGTGTTACAATTCCTTTGTAACAAAAAAGTTGAATTTTTGTAAAAAGTGGGAAACATTTCCTTCCAGTCCTCTCAGGTATCAGAATCACAGACTTCAGTCAAAGAGAGAGAATAGGGTAGGACTCGTCTTGTTTCCACAAATTTTCAGAGTAATGCTTGAAGCATGTGGCTTTGGGCTTCTGCTGCTTTAAATGGCCCAGCGGCTTTCCAACCAAACCCTTAGATTCAATCTATTGGTGTGTTTGTCTAATAAGTTCTTTTTGTAACTAAACAAAAAAAAAAGAAAATCTCTGGTGGAAGACACTAACATGTTTACCATACTTTCACATTAATAAAAGGGTATGTTAGATCCTTCTAACCAGACAGCTGGACAAATCTGCCTTCATGTCTCTATTTTTATCATGTTCTCTACATTAGGTTGGGCTAAGTTATGCTGTGGGAACAATTTACTTCAGAATCTCAGCAGCTTATTGAATTTTATTTTCATTTACATAAAGTCCACTGTTGGTCTGGAAAATTCTGCAGGGCAGCTTTCCTGAAGGTGAGGGGCTTATTATTCCATACTGCTTCACTCTTACAGCATCTGTATTTGCATATGTTTCTATGATTCTGTGGTAAAGGAAAGTAAACTTCAAAGTCATGCACCAGCTCTTAAATGCTCCTGACCAACAATGACATGTTACTTTCATTCATATTTCATTGGTTAAAACTATCTGCATAATCACACTTCACTTTAAGGGAGTATATAGTCCTCTGTGTACCCAGAAGTACAAGAGAACCAGATGTCAGAGAGTTAGCAATGTCTACTACTCTACTAATTCTTAAAAAACCTCGGCCGGGTGCAGTGGCTCACACCTGTAATCCCAGCACGTTGGGAAGCTGAGGCTGGTGGATCACTTGAGGTCAGGAGTTGGAGACCAGCCTGGCCAACATGGTGAAACCCCACCTCTACTAAAAATACAAAAATTAGCCAGGAGTGTGGCACGTGCCTGTACTCCCAGCTACTCGGGAGGCTGAGACAGGACAATCACTTGAACCCAGGAAACGGAGGTTGCAGTGAGCTGAGCTCATGCCACTGCACTCCAGCCTGGGCAACAGAGTGAGACTCCATCTCAAACAAACAAACAAACAACCCAAAAAAACCTCATACTTGAGTTCATTATCCAAGGTAGATGAGGTTTTTTTGTTTGTTTGTTTGTTTGCTTGTTTTTTATCCTACACCTGGTACAAATCTTTTTCTTTGGTTCTTTTATTTTCTATATCTGCTGTCTCAAGCATTAGGATTCTGTAGAAGGGGTTAAAAATTGAGTGTGTTTGAAGTTTCTCAAATAAAATACGTTACTATGTACTCTGGATACTATGCACCACCAATAATAATTTGAAATAGTTGTCCTTGTAAAATCAGCTTGACATAGAGAGTCAAAGTCAATCTTTGGCAAATTGTATATAGGTGGCTTCTCATCAGAGCTCCACACCTGCATTTCCTCTGTAGTCCTCAACATGACTAGAAGAGTGTTTCCTCTGCCTGCATTTTAGAATGCTAGTATCTCCATTCTTTGTTCTGTCTTCTCCTTTCCTTCCCATTAAAACCTTAGAACTTAAAGTCTGTGTTATGAATTATTATTTGGGGTCAGATTGATTATTTCTTGGGGATGAAGGCCTAGCATTGCAAAGAAAGAAAGAAAAAGGAAGGAAGGAAGGAAGGAAGGAAGGAAGGAAGGAAGGAAGGAAAGGAAGGAAAAAGGAAGGAAGGAAAAAGGAAGGAAAGGAAGGAAGGAAAAGGAAGGAAGGAAGGAAGGAAGGAAGGAAGAAGGAAGGAAGACGGGAGGGAGGGAGGGAAGGAAGGAAGGCAGGCAGGCAGGCAGGCAGGCAGGCTAGGAAGGAAAGACAGACAGCCATGAATGTGTAGAGATTAGGCAACATACTCTTTATATTTAATAGCTATATATGGCAAAAAAGAAGATGGGACTCTCACTGCTATGAACTCAGAGAAGGAAAGGCTGACTTCAGCATGGGAAAGAACTATCAATGTCTATGATTCCTATTTTCATCCACCCTCCCATCAATATACACTTGCTATACATTTGCTGAGTACCTATTATGGATCAAGCTTTGGTCATAGGTCCTGGGAGCACATAAATAAAGATAAAATTCTTGCCTATGTGAGTTTCTATGTTTTTTTTTTTTATTGGTAACTGTGAGGAAGAAGAGAGATATGTTAGGGGCTAGGGAAGCATGGGATTGAAATATTTCAGGCTATGGGTATGCTTTCTGAAAATCTGTGAGGAAAGATTCAACTTTGTAGTGACTTTCTGGTAAAAGGTCATACTATTCATTTCTATCTGAACCTTGCCAAAGTTTATTTTCTATTGAAAGAATATCTGAGCTCTGTCTTTATAGGTTAACTTTTCTGCAGTCAACAACACATGTTACACCACAAAGAAAACAACAAATTATATTGAATTTAAAGGAGGGGACACAACCTTATTAACCTGACCTTTTTGTTCACATTCAGCGCCCATTTCCTTTATGTTTCTTTCGAGGAAACTGTCTCTACTTCACTTATTGGACCAAATGGATTGTATAGAAAGCCAGGGTTAGAATGACAGATTTGTGAACATTTGGAAAATCAAATGTACTTTAAATGTGAGGACTTTGTCTTCTGATATCTTTGTTAAAGCTTTGCATATAAAGAGAATTGTTAAGCAACTTTATTCAATACTAGGAAATAAGGCAAAGGGAAAGGGACAGAATGTCTTTTCAATATCATATAGGCAATGTTTTTCAGGCCCACTACAGGATTATTTAGGGTATGTACATGACTCACTGCTTGCTATAGCTTAAAGTTCCCAGATTTTTCTCTTTCTAGTTGCAGTTCATAAAAAGAAAAGAAAAGAAAAGAAAAATAAAGTTCCCAGATGTAGTAAAGCTACATGTTCAAGTAAACTTGGTATATCTGGCAGATATAAAAATTATTTCTCTTCAATAAGAAATAACCCCCCAAAGTTTATTTTTATGAACCTTGAAGAGCATTGACTAGTTTTGTCTCTAATTTAATGATCATATCCTAGCTTTCTGTTATTAATTTGCTTATAAAAACCCACCTCTCCAGATTCTCTTAGAATCAGTTTGCTACCTTACTGGTTCCCACAATAGTGAATGATTTTAGTAAAATATTTGACATGTGTTAATTTTATATGTGTACAAATTATTATTTGAACTATTTGAAAGTTCTACTTTGTCAGAAAAATAAGGAGGAAGAATACACCTTGTTTCAAAGAGTTGGCTGTAAAGCTATTATGTTAAAGAGGTCTACTTGCTCTGAAATGTGGCCACTATCAAATCTGCATATTCATGTCTGAAGAAGGAATGAAATTTAATTTATCTCCTGGCCTGCATGATGAGCAGCAAATAAACAGACATATTACATAGAAATATATCAGAAACAAAATGATTGCTCTTTGCCATGCTGATGTCAGGAAAAGTCAATTACATTTGAAAGAGAGGTGAATATTATTATACTGAACTTTTCTGTTTTGTAGGTGTTAAGTTTAGAGAGACAGTGACATAATCATGTCTAATTTCCAACCAGTGATATTATGAAATAGCTCTGTAAGAATTGAAGTTTTCAATTTTAATGAAAACACCAGCAATCAAATGCAAAGGTCAACACATTTTAAATTTTCATAAAATGAAACCCACAATGTGCATAAGAAAAGTCTTAAAATACTGGTTCCTTGTCAATGTTCTTAGATTTTTCTTCCTGCCAGCATCGATAGCAGTGGGGCACCAACTTTGTTTCTATGATTGCAAAAGAAAAGAAAAAATGCTTCTGCCAAAAAAAGTGTATAACAAATTGGTCTTAGAAAATACAAGTTATCTGGGTGTTATAACTGCCATGTTTTTCTTTGAGATAATGCTACTTATTATGCACCTTGAGCTATTCTATTTTTTGAGATAAAACTGCTTATTTTTTAAATTAAAAAGGGTTACTTACATGACAGAGGGAAAAAAATTCTGACATCAATACAAATAACTATGAACTGTTAAATTTTTACCTATTTGGCAAAAGAAGTAGACTACATTCATAAAACAGGAAAGAAACCTAAACAGGAAAATCACTGCCATTTACTCAGTATTTGCATACTTGAAGGGAGAATAATGTATCACAATAGGTAAATATGATACCATGTTTTTTCCAACTGCATTATGCAAAAGTGTAACCATTACAATTTGCATAATCAGAATTAAGTATGCCATCAAAGCAAGAAGTCCTACAACAGATCATGATATCTACTTATATAGCCTATAGTATCTGTCATTAGAATGAGACTTATAATAATATCCTTTTTAGGACTGTAGCATTTAATTAAAAGTACCAGTAAAAAGACAGGAGACAGGAGAAGCATTTTTTTAAGTAACTGAAATAGCTGCAGTCGTTTGTTTTTATTCCACTCTCTCATTTAAAAAAAAACCCGAAGTAGTTTAAGGAAATAGCCTTTTGCCTAAAAAGATGACAACACTGATGTTATTTCTTAAAGTAAGTACTGTTAGATAATACTCCCTTTTTTTCAAAACATTTCGATTTTGCCGACAGTGTACATTTGTACCCATATATTCCGTGGTCATAGTGAGGGAATTTTTCCATATCTTCTGGTTGATTGAATTCTATCATTTCATTTTGACTTTATTGCTTTTTAGCCTTGTGGGGAACCTACACGGATTTAGTAGCAAAATAATATTGAATTATCTTCCTTTCTACTTAGATTCACATATTTTGAGTATGACACTTTAAATTTACCTTTAAAGTTAAATTCTAAAAAAAATTAACTGTATATATATTTTCAAGTGTAAAATATGATGCTTTGATATACATAGTAAAATAATTACAAGAGTCAAGTAAATTAAGTTATCCTTTACCTTACGTTGTTACCTTTTTATTTTTCTGATAAGAACTCCTAAAATCAACTCAGCAAATTTCATGGATACAATATTCTTAACTACAGTCTTCATCCTGCACATTAGATCTCTAGATTTTCTCATCCTACATAACTGCAATTTTGATCTCTTTGACCAACATCTGTCTATTTCCCCCACCCCTGGTAAACACTATATATTCCCTGTTTCTATGTAGTCAGCTTTTTTAGATTTCATATATTACTGAAATGCAGTATTTGTTTTGTTTGTTTCTGGCTCATTTCGCTTAGCATAATGTCCTCTAGGTTCATCTATGTTTTCACAAATGCAGGAGTTTCTTCTTTATTAAGGCTGAATAATTTCCAGACATAAAAATGGTCACATGTAAATGAAAAGGTGCTCAGCGTCACTAATCATCAGAGAAATGCAAATCAAAACCACAATGAGATACCACCTCACACCTGTTAGGATGGCTATTATCAAAAGGACAAGAGGCCGGGCACAGTGGCTCACGTCAGTAATTCTGGCACTTTGGGAGGTCAAGGCAGGTGGATCATGAGGTCAGGAGTTTAAGACCAGCCTGACCAATATGGTGAAACTCCGTCTCTACTAAAAATACAAAAATTAGCCGGGCATGGTGGTGCGTGCCTGTAGTAGCAGCTACGCAGGAGGCTGAGGCTGGAGGTTGCAGTGAGCTGAGATGGTACCACTGCACTCCAGCCTGGGTGATAGAGTGAGACTCCGTCAAAAAAAAAAAAAAAAAGGACAAGCAATAATAAGTGTTGGAGAGGATGTGAAAAAAACTGAACCCTCGTTGGTGGGAATGTAAATGGTGCAGCCAGTATGGAAAAACAGCATGGAGGTTCCTCCAAATATTAAAAATAAAAATAAAAATGGGACCTAGCAATCCCATTTCTGGATATATACCCAGAGGAAATGAAACCAGTACCTTGTAGAGTTATCTGTGCTTCCATTCTTTTTGCAGGAGCCAAGATATGGAAACAACATAAGTGTCCCTTTGGATGAATGGGTAAAGAAATTGTGGGGGGTGTGTGTGTATATATATATAATACGTTTAATATATATACCCAAATATAATTATGTAATTATATATGTGTGATACATATGTATTAAATTTAACATACATACACATATATATATATATATATATATTTTTTTTTTTTTTTTTTAATAAGATCTTTCTCTGTCACCCAGGCTGGAGTGCAATGACATGATCTGGGCTCACTGCAGCCTCCACTTCCTGGGCTCAAGTGATCCTCCCACCTCAGCCTACTTAGTAGCTGGGACTACAGGCACACGCCACCACTTCCAGCTAATTTTTTATTTTTATTTCATGTAGAGTCAAGGGTCTCACCATGTTGCCCAGGCTGGTCTCAAACTCCTGGCCTCAAGTGATCCTCCTGCCTTGTCCTCATAAAGTGCTGGGATTACAGGTGTTAGCCACTGCATCCAGCCTAATTTTAATATTAAAAATTTCACTTTTTCCCACCCCTTTCTTCCTAAGCCATGTGATAGCTCAAGTTTGTTTTTATAACCAGTAAGGAAAAATGCATTTTGCACACTTCAATAATGATTGGAATTTCCCAGCAAGGTGTCTTATCCTATAGTGTCACCTTTCATACCTAGCACAACACTGGAGGAATTCCAGGTATTATTTGTTTCTCAGACCCCATATCAAAATGTTCTGCCTGCTTGAATAAAACTATTCCGTGATTATTAACCCACCTGTTGTAGTCATTGTAGATATAGTGCCTATGAATAGAAAGACATTATTCATTTGTTTTACTTTATTATAATCTTATACATACACCATCAGACTGCATAGACTTTTTATTTTTTATTTTTATTTATTTATTTTTTAATTTTATTATTACTATAAGTTTTAGGGTACATGTGCACAATGTACAGGTTTGTTACATATGCATCCATGTGCCATGTTGGTGTGCTGCACCCATTAACTCGTCATTTAGCATTAGGTATATCTCCTAATGCTATCCCTCCCCCCTCCCCCCACCCCACAACAGTCCCCAGAGTGTGATGTTCCCCTTCCTGTGTCCATGTGTTCTCATTGTTCAATTCTCACCTATGAGTGAGAACATGTGGTGTTTGGTTTTTTGTCCTTGCGATAATTTACTGAGAATGATGGTTTCCAGTTTCATCCATGTCCCTACAAAGGACATGAACTCATCATTTTTTATGGCTGCATAGTATTCCATGGTGAATTTTTAAAGACATTCAAAATGCTAATGATAGCTTTTTCTAACAGAATTTTGAGTATATTAAATAGCTTGTAGTTTGCATACCACCAAAAAGCAAAGGAAAAAAAGTATCATACTGGGAAAAGTGTTTTCATTTCTTTATTAATAGTATCAGATGGGAAAATTGTAGCTAAACATTTCATTGTCCCCAGTCTGCAAAAGAAGCACAATTCTATTGCTTTGTCTTGCTTATAGTCATTAAATCATTACTTTTACATATATTGCTGTTACTTCTGCTTTCTTTAAAGATATGGTAAAGGATGTTTTATGAAGTCACAAAATACGTATATTTTTATTTTGACCTAAATTTGTACAGTCCCATTGTAAGTGTTGTTTCTAATTATAGATGTAAAATGAAATTTCATTTGTAATTGGAAAAAATCCAATAAAAAGGATATTCATCTAGAAAATAGCTAAGATCTTCAATAAAAATTTGATATGAAAAGCACAATGTGCAGAAGTTTTGGAAACCCTATAGAGGATTACAACAGGTAAACGTTAAAGAGAATACATTGCTCTCTTATAGTGATGTTGCTAAGAAGTATGTGCTTTGTTGTAAAATTGCTTGAAAGCCCATTGAAAGATGTATCAGTTTATTTACAATCTTTGAAGTAAAAGTTACCAAAGTTTGCAAAAAATAAAAAAATAAATAATAAATAATATCGGTTAGTTCTAAGGTATATAAATGTCACCAAAGCCAGGAAAAGACAGCTTTTAGGCCCAGAAAAAAAAAACATCCATAATAAAACTTTCACACTCTAAAAGTAAAGTTTAAAAGATTTCCTATGATATACCACAGCAAATTCACTTTCTTGAATCTCCCAGTTCCAAATAATAAAATTTGTTCTAAATCAATCTTAAAGCATCAGAATACAGCTGATATTTCCTGATATATAAATGCATAAAGTTTCAACATAGCTTTTTCTACCTGGAATTCAAAAGCCTTATTCTGAATAAGTTTTTCTGCATTTCTTTGCACCCCCCCCAAAAAAAAATCCATTAGATATAAAAAAGGCATAACAGTAATTATCTTTAGGGATAATTTTTTGTTACCGTATGCATCAGAATCTGATATCTGTGACTGTAGGCTCAAGAACACTTGCCTTTTCTTTGAGGTGGGTGGGGATTTGAAAATTTAGCATTAGCATTTTGTTTCCACGTCAACTCCTTAAGGAAAATTATTTAAGACAATACAAAATTTTTTGCTGGTAGAGATTATAATCACAAATGCACTTTTTCACAACCTCATATGATATAAAAATTAAATGAAGAAAAGATGTTTTAATGTTGTCCTACATATCTATTTACCTTCCCCTCCTTTAGATGCTTCTCTCCTTTAAACTAGTTGTTCAAAATTTGTTTTTGTTATTGATAGACATTTTTCTTTAAGCATCACAAGTTGTTATTTAATGTCTTATAACACATTTTAAACTCTTGGGTAATGTAGAAAGCCTTTATCAAGTTTCTTTTCTAAATAAGTTAAAAAATTAAGGAAAAATTTTTGCACACTAGCTTCTGTTGTGCCTCTACTATCTAGGTACTTCTGGTGCTGGGGAAAATAATCTCTGGCCCTGCACCTTCATGCCATGGTAGTTGAGTGGCACAGTGGACAAGTGCATTCATGGGCACCTTCTTACACTGGATCAGCTAGCAATAATTTATTCACCAGAGTGATTGAGAAACAAACGTATTCCACTAAAGCCAAACTAAATCACTTTATGTGTTACCTCCCCTTAGCTGAAACTTAAAATTACCTGGAGCCATTTTAATTTGAGAGGAAGGGTGAAAAATGGGAATTCAAAGTAACAATGGTCTTAAACAATTGGGGTTACATTATTGTCTTTTTTATTATTTCATTTTCTAGGTACTATATCATAGGCATTATATCTACAATGACAACTACAGGTGGCAAAATGGTAACAGAATAGTTTTATTCAAGCAGGCAAAACATCTTGATGTGGGGTTTAAGAAACAAATTATAATCATTTTAAAAAGCTAAAAGTTGCCAACACCTTCTGTTAACTCCAAGTTTTGCTCCATATAATAGACTTTTATACAGGCTTGCACTGCTCCGGATTTGGAAAATTCTTTGGTTGTATGGAAGATTTGCCCCAGCCTCGTTTCCAGTTTGTGCTCTTCTGCTCATCCTCATCTTACATTTTCAATACTGATGGGCGAGTACTAGAACAATATCCTCTACCTAGGCTCTACTTGGTTGTTGTTAGAATTATACGTTTGTTATTACATATCAAGCTGTTTTACCTTACTTTGTAGGTAACTACCTTTTAACTTTGGAATAAACTGCCCAATAAATGGGGCCCGTGGAGGCAGCCTTTTCTAGGTAGAGGGAAGCAAAGTACTACCAATAGTGAAAATATGTGAGCTTCAAACAATTGCATGATTGGATAACTAAGATATCATAGGTCTTGAAAAACTTATAATTTAGTTTAAACTTTTATTTTGCATTAACATTGTGTCCACAATTTTTTTTTTTTGAGGCGGAGTCTTGCTCTGTCGCCCAGGCAGTAGTGCAGTGGTGCGATCTTGACCTCACGGGTTCAAGCGATTCTCCTGCCTCAGCCTCCCGAGTAGCTGGGATTACAGGCACGTGCCACCATGCCTGGCTAATTTTTGTATTTTTAGTAGAGACTGGGGTTTTGCCATGTTGGCCAGGCTAGTCTTGAACTCCTGACCTCAAGTGATCCACCCACCTCGGCCTCCCAAAGTACCGGGATTACAGGCATGAGCCACCATGCCCGGCCCACAATTTTTTTTTTCCTAAATCAACCATAAAGTGTAAATATATGTTCTTGTTTTCCCCATACAAGCTCCATAGCTCCCAATCAAATTTAATAATGAGTGCAACTACATTATAAGAGCAATAAGATTTGGGGTGCATTTGATTAAAAAAATAAAAACAGATATATTACAAGGGATCCAAAACATTTTCCCTTCAAAGGAAAGTACTACATTCCTAAGGCTTCATAATAAAATATTCATTCTCTATTCTATCCACCTTCCCCAAATCACCATTTTCTTTAATGGCGTTGGAGGCCAGGTTTTAACTCATAAATTTCTAGCCAGATTTGAAATAACTTGAATCAACCATTCATTCATGGGCTTAATGTAAAGGTGTTCAATCAGAGTTTCAGAACTGAAATCCAGATTCAACATTTTAGAACTAGAAATGTTTGATTTTCATTTTCTAGCATATATGTTCTAGGGTATATTTTAAGCATGGATGTTCTCCTGATTGTGACGTTTAAGGGTAAATTATGGAATAACCACACTGCCGTAAGAAATACATCCCATAAAATCTTTATGGCATCTATTTTTGTGTATTTCAAAGACTACAGTTGTTTCAAAGTGTACCATTAAGGATTCCTAGGCCTAAAATTTTCTAAGATGGTCTGATTAGATTAGCATAAAAACACATGAAACATTCAATGAATCAGAATGCTTATATTGAATTATAGCAATTATGTTACTTCTGATCTAGTAACTTTCAGTGCATTATTTTACATTTGGCTATAACAAAATGAAAGAATATTTTCTGAGAAATTTTAGAGAAGACATTACAATTTAAAACATTTTAAATGACCTTTGGGTGTCTGCTTTTTCTGATTACAAAAGCGATACACAGTGATTCTGAAAATTTAACTTAAAACACAGGAGTAATATATAAGGCAAAAAAAAAAAATAGAGAGAGAAAGTTCTCTCTCATTTCCACCCTAAATAATCACTCAAAACAGTATTTCAAACTCAGGCTACCAGAAGTTAGTTGCAAGAAGCTTAGGCAGGGAAGTGTTTTAATTAAGGCTTTCTTGATGAGACTATCTTTAAAACAACCGTGGCATGGGGACACAAATGCTTCTTGAACAAAAAATTATTTGTTATTCAGCTAACACATTAAAATATATTCTATTATTTGAGGACTTATTACCTATGACAATGCTCTTCATATTGAATATATCAATATTGAGAATTTACTTAGCATAACATTCTCTTTAAGCCTTAAAATTTTGCATAAAACACCTAGAATACACTTTTGATTCAGTATGATTTTTAACATGATGTAGGGATTTTGCAAAGAAAATTTCCATCATAAATAACGGTAGAATTTAGCAAAATGTCTAGATCTTGGGAATCATGGGGATCTATTAGTAGTTGAATTGAAGCTGCCTTCACCTTTTTCTGGCTCCATTTCTTTATTTTCTAAATGATAATATTGTTACCTGTCATGACAGTTTATAAGAGTGTTATAAGTAGCAAATAAGTAATAGATAGGGGAGTGTTCTGAAATTATTTTAAGAAAAAAATCATGAAAAACTATAGCCCTCCTTTTCATTTTAATTGCAATCTTGGTTGATAATGTTAGTTTAGTTACCTGGTGCAAGCATTCTAATTGCCAATTTCATTATGCAAATCTAAAAACTTAAAGCAAATGTCTTTGGAGTATAATTACCCAGGAGACAAGAACTGGTATTTTTTCTCAACATGCAAACCAATATAAGATATAAAATAAACACAAGATCACAGGCAGCCAGCAGGCTTTGGGTTGAGTTTATGCCTTGCCACTTAGTAAATACGATCTTGGGCAACTAGGTGTCTTGATTGCTTCATATTAAAAATAGGGATAATAACACTCTTCCAAACTATCTCAAAGAAGTGCTAGAAGGTGTAAATGAAGTAATGTATGTGAAAGCTCATTGTAATCTCTAAAGCACAATCCCAATATAAGGTATTATAAATTAGATGCTGTAACCTGACTAGAATGTGAAGCAGCCCTGGAAGTTAGAGAAGAGGAGATGGAGCATTCTGAATAAAAGCAGTAAACAAATTTACTCAGTGTACAAACGCTCTCTTTTATCCACAAAAACAATCAAACTTGAAGAAACAGAGTAGAATCGTGGCTAGCAGAGGCTAGGGGAGTGGGGAGATGATGGAGAAATACGTTTTTTTCCCCTTACATTGAGATATATTGCACAGCATGGTGAATATAGTAAATGTTAACATATTGTATATATCAAAATTGCTGAAAATAAATTTCAAATGATCTCACCACAAAAAAATAACTATTTGAGGTGATGGATATATTAATTCGCTTGATGTAATTATTCCACATGTATTCAGAAATCATAACACCAGTCTCTACACAGCAAGAATGAAGTACTGGTGCATGTAACAACATGGATGTTGGGCAGAACAAAAGAAGAAGCCAGGCAAAAAAAGACTATATATTGTATCATCCCATTTTTGTAAGATCCAATAGAAAGCAAAACTAAGAGATAGAGAAAGGTAGCAGAATAGCAGTTACCCTAGGAATGAGGGTTGGTTGGAGGGGATTAAGTGGCAGGTTGAAGTTGAGCAAGAACCATGAGAGGAAACCTTCTAACAGAAATTTCCAAGGTCTTCATGGAAGTTGTGATTGAATAGTGTATACATAGGATTATTACATTGTACCTTTAAAGATTAATACACTCCACTGTTTTTATACCTGAATAAAAAGGTAAAAGCAATAATAAATTTAAATAAATAAAAAATAAAAATTTTAAAAAGCTAAGCATAACTTATAATAACAAATTATAACACCGTTTTGTACTCCATAAGTATATACAAGTATAATTTGTCAATTTAAAGTTTAAAAATAAAAGTTAAAAAATAAAAATGAATTCATTCAAGAGAGAAAATCTCAAATGGAAGTATCCCTTGATTTGGCAGTTTACTGGAAAAAAAAAATAGAGACAATCCTAAAAGAAATAATTGCTGCTGGCAATTCCCAGACTCATCCATAATCATTGGAGAGGTATGGACATTAAGAAATAACAGGATTTCTTTTTTTTTTTCAGATTTGTAATGGGAAATGAACTCAAGAGTTATTTTCTGGCTCAATAATGTTATGGTTCCTATGGTTCTGTTTATGTAACAAATACCACATAGCAACTGCCTAGTGATATTTCTACTAGGATGTCTCATCAACTTCTCAAAATTTAAGGTCTGAAACAGAACTCTTCATTTCTCTTCTAAACACATTCCTTGTACTGTATCTCCCATATCTGCAACAGCTCTACCTCCATGCATTTTCTTAGGCAAATTCTTCTTTCTTTTCTTCTTTCCTTCAACACCAACTTCTACCTTCTACTTCTAAGATACAGCCTAAATGTGACTACTTCTCTTTGTGCCTACTCACTACCCAAACCTTAGCCCAGACCACAGCATCTTCCTTAAACGGCTGACCAGTTCTACTATGCATCCCCTTAATCTGTTCTTCACAAAGCAGGCAGAATTATGCACACTTAAAAATTGCTTTTAGTAAACTGAACAGACAAAAGAAAAAGAAATCCATGAAAATTATAGTCATTCTATGATTATGTTACACACTGAATGATTGTGTTCTCCCCAAATTCATATATTAAAATCCTAACCTGCAGAGTTATGGTATTAGAAGGTAGGACCTTTGAGAGAAAATTAGGCAATGATGGTGGAACCCTCATGAATGGGATTAGTGCCCTTGTAAAGGCACCCCATAGAGCTTGCTCACTTTTTCTGCCATGTAAGTATGCAAGGAGAAGCCCACTTTCAGCAACCTGGAAGAGCGCTCTCACCAGAACTGACCATGTTGGTATCCAGATCTCAGACTTCCCAGACTCTTGAACTTTGAGATATAAATGTTTGTTTTTTAAGATATTCAGTTTATGATATTTTGTTATCGAAGCCCAAGTTGACAAAGACAAATAATTATCTATATACCTACCACCCAGGTTAAGAAAAAGAACATTGCCTCTTATGTTTTTACTCTGATCCCACAATTTTCCTCCTGACTCTGAGGTAACTCACTAACTTGATATTTGTGCTTATTGTTTCCTTTCATTCATTATAGTTTCACTATATGCGTGTTGCTTAGGTTGCCTATTTTCTACTTTTTTCACATAGAATCATATACTATACATTCTTCTGTAACTTCCATTTTTTGCTCTCCTAAAATTCATCCATGTTGTTGTGTGTAATTATAAATCATTCATTTTCACTGCAGCAAAATATCCATATACAGTGTGAATACATCACAAAGCATCTGTACATTGATGGATGTTTGGATTACAGATTTTTTTTTCTTTTCTTTTCTTTTTTGAGATGGAGTCTCGCTCTGTTGCCCAGGCTGGAGTGCAGTGGCGCAGATCTCGGCTCACTGCAAGCTCTGCCTCCCGGGTTCACGCCATTCTCCTGCCTCAGCCTCTCCGAGTAGCTGGGACTACAGGTGCCCGCCACCACGCCCGGCTAATTTTTTGTATTTTTAGTAGAGACGGGGTTTCACCGTGGTCTCGATCTCCTGACCTCGTGATCCGCCCGCCTCGGCCTCCCAAAGTGCTGGGATTACAAGCGTGAGCCACCACGCCTGGCCTTTTTTTTCTATTTTAAACAGCCCTGCTTTGTGCATTTTGTGCAAGAGGTTTTATAGAACGAGTTTTTTAACTGCACCATGGACTTTTTTGGAAATCTGGTAAAGCTTATTGGCTTCCTTTTCAGATTAAGTTTTTAAATGCACAAAATAAAATAATAGGATTATAAATGACACCAATTATACTGAAATATGGTTATAAAAATGTTAATAAATTTTTACATAGTATTAAATATCTTTCTTTATTAATCCATTAAATAACGAGATCTAGGGGTAGGTCGAATAACTTCCCTGGTTGTGAAGTAGTGATTAATGTAAAGGATATTTACACTCAGTTATCTTCAATAGTTGTAATGTGATACAAAAATACTTTTGTTTCTTCGGTGACAAAGTCACTGGTACTGCTAAGACTGCTGTGGTTTGTTGCCTACATTCACAAACAAAGGAAGTAAATAAAGGAAATGCTAGATTTCATTTAAGGACTACTAGAAATAAAGAAGCAATTGTTTTCCATTCAACTTTACATGGCCTTTACATTCTAACCATGGATTTTAAGATCAGAAACCTTTATTCTATGTTATATTCCTACTTGGCTTAGACAATGGAAGGGAAAAAAATGGGGTATATTCCTAGGACAGGAATTGTTCTATAGTAGTAAGGGCATCTTATATAGATTTTCAATGCTGTTGTGCCTATTTATACATCTTTCTCAGCCCATTCATTCTTTTATAAGAAAACACCTTAGATTGGGTAATTTACAAAAGGCATAAATTTATTGTTCACAGTTCTGGATGCTGGGCAGTCCAAGATCAAGGCACCAACAGATTAAGTGTTGGCACCTCAATCTTGTTGCCAAGATCAAGCCCTTGGTGAGGGCTCACTCTGTGCTTTGAAGATGGTGCTTTCTAGCTGTGTCCTCACATGGTAGAAGGGCAAAGGGGCTAATAAGCTCCCTCAGGTTTCTTTTCTAAAGGCACTAATTCCATTCATGAGGATGGAGCCCTCCTGATTTAATCGCCTTCTTAAGGTCCCATTTTGTAATACCACATTGGAGATTAGGTTTCAACATAATGAATTTTGGCAGGAAACAAACATTCAGACCATAGCAACACCACCAGCAGTATTTGAGTTCCCACTGACCCATATCTTAGTCAGCATTTGGTATTAACAGATTTCTTAATTTTGCCAATCTGGATAGTATGAGATGTTATTTCATTACATTTTTATTTAGCAATATTCTCTAATTAATGCTGAGACTAAGCATATTTTCATATGTTTATTGGCTATTTGGATTTCCTCTTCCATAAGGTGCTTGTTAAGGTCTTTTGTTCATAATTTTTTTTCTCCTACGTTTGTCTTTTGCTTAATTCAAAGGAGTTCTATATATATGTGTATGTGTGTGTATATATATATATATATGACATTAATTCCTTCAGATATATTGTAAATCCTTTACTCTCTTTTTTGTCTTGTCTTTTTTTCTTTCTTTATGTTGCATTTTGAATGGATGTTCCTAATTTTAATGTGGTTGAATTTATTAGATTTTTAATTTATGATTTACAAATCTTGTGTCACATTTAAGAAATCATTACTTCCCACATGGTAATAAAGATATCCTTCTATATTGCGTTAAAATGCTTTCTAGTTTAGAATTATGAATATTTTGTAGTTTAGAACTAATTTTAATATATCACGTGAAGTAGAGGTCCAATTCATTTTTCCCCACATGCTTAACCAATAGTCTCAACTACATTTTGTGAAATCTTTTTATTTCCTACTGACAGGGTTTTCATAAAATATATTCAGTCATAGATACATCTGTTTCTAAAATCTCTGCTCGATTATTTTAGTTAACTTATCTATTCCTGCACTAAGACTAAAAGCTTTATTTTACCTTTATGATAATTATAGATTGTTCCTCTTTGGCACTACCTTGGCTATTGATTAAACAACTAAGGCTCTTTCCATGGCTTGCCTCTGGGATCCTCAAAACATGGCTAGAAAATGAGAAGAAAGTACAGAGGGTGCAGAAAAGACATATCGACTCCTAACTAATGTGGAATAAGAGTGACATATCATTTAATCTTGCATCCATTGTTGAGAATAGTCACATGGGCCCACCTAGGTCCATCTGGTTGGAAAAGGTAGCTTCTTATTGCTCAAAGAAAAAGAAATTATTTCAGTGACTATCTGGGCTATTGCCTAGGAAAATTTTACATCAGACTAATTAAATATTCTGTAAATGTTTGTTAGAGCTTTCTGGTCAAAACTTTTAGGATTGAAAACTTTTAATAGAAGCATTATAAATTATTGGTCCAATATTTTAATAATATTATTTCAGTTACTTCTTCATTCAGGATTGGCAAATTATGCACTCTAGGAACTTTTATATTTCCTCTGAGTTTTTATTTGCATGAAGTTTATAATAGTTGCATTTAATCCTTATAATATCTGTAACATGTATACTTATGTCTTCATTCTCATTCCTAATCTTATTTATTAGTATCCTGTCTCTTTTTTTTTTCCATATTGCTCTGCTAGGATCTTTGTCAGTTTTATTTACTTTTTTCAGGGAACCGAATTTAGAAAGTTAGAATTGTTACATTTTTGTCTTGAAGTTAACATTTTATCATCATGCGATGATCCTTTTTAACTAATACATTTTTGCATTACAATTTATTTTATCTGATATTAATATGGTCATCCCAGCTTTCTTTCATTTGCCTGGTAAATGCTTTACATATTTTTTTTACTTTCAAACTTTTTGTATCCTTATGTTTTTAGTATATCTCTTCTAGACAATATACAGCTGGATTTTGTTTTACTACATGCTTTTCCAATTTTTTCTCTTTAACTGGAAAATTTAGTCTCTTTTTACTTATTGTGAATAGTAAGATGGTATTTCTAGCACCCTGTTGGTGCTTACCATTTATTCCCTCTTTCTATGTTTTTTTTTTCACTTTATTTTGACTTATTTTGGTTCAATTTTTTTAAAAAAAAATCCAACTTTCTCCTGCTAAATTTTGCGATGTTTTCACTGTTTCTTTTCCTTTAGTGGTTATGCTATAATTTTAACATATATACATAACATATCAAGCTCTAAGTTTAAATGATGTTTTTATCTTCGAAATTACATCCTAAATAATATCCTAAATATTTTAGGATATTTTAATGCTAAGCACCCTTTCACCTGACCTACATGCCTTCATTATAATATGTTGTAGTTCTATTTTGTTTTTTGATCACACAAGACATTATTTTTATGGTTCATTGCAGATTGTGATCTTGCTACTCCACCCTTAAGAGCTGGAGTTTATTTAGCCTCCATTTGATTAGGGGCTAGTATTAGTGGCTTCCTTAACCAATATTTGGTAGGAGTAACATTTAGTGACAAATCAGCTTACTTTTCCTTGAGGTTTTCTTTTGGCATCTTGACATACTTATTATGCTCTTCCCTGTTGGTCACTCCCTCTCATAATCCAGTTGCTGTGTTGTAAAAAGTACACAGCACGTGAAGCTACGGGCATGCTCTCTGAAATACAGTTCCACATGAGTCCAGCCTTTGAGTCATACCAGTTCTGGCAAGAGACATGTGAATAAACAGGCCTCCAGATGATTTTTGACCCTGATTGTTCAACTAACCCTAGCCATTCAGGTCTTTCTAGTTGAAGCTACAGACACCTTAGAAGAAAGAAAAGCCATCCTTGCAGTACCCTGTCTGAATTCTCGTTCCACAGAATGCAAGAGCATAATAAAAGGGTCACTTTTTTCTGTCACCATGTTTGGGGTGATTTTATGCAAAACTGATAACCAGAACATCTTTTCAGATTTATTTACATATTCAACAATTTCTGTTACTCTATCATTTTAATTCTCTCACCTGTCATCCATAATCCCTTTCCTTTTACCTGAAGTATATTTGGCAGAATTTCCTTTACTTAGGTTCAGTCAGTAACAAATGTTCTCAATTTTAATTTTCCGGAAATAACTTTATTTCATTTTTTTCAAAATATATTTTTGTGAGTTATAGAATCTTAGGTTACGGGTGTCTTTTAGTACACTGGATTACTATTTCACTGTACTCTGGCTTCCTTTTTTGCTCTTGAGAAGTAAAAAATTTTTACACATATAATCTCACTCTCTTCCTCCATGTTGCATATTCTCTATTGTCTTTTTGTGCTGCAAATCTGAATAATCTCTTGGGATCCATTTTCCAGTTTTCCACTTCTTTCCTCAGCTGAATCAAATCTGACATTTATCCTACCTATTGAGTTATTATTTTATATTACTATATTTAATTATAGTGATTCTATTTAAATTTTATTCCAATCTACTGGGTTAATTTTTGTAGTCTTTTCCTCCATTATCACATTTAATTTTTTAAAAAGTCTTTGAAATTATCACATATACAACTTTTATATTTTGAACCTAAGGTTTCCAGTATCTGTTACCATAAGTCTGATTTGCTGATTGCTATTTCTGCTAACTCTTTCTCATGGTTGTATTAGTCTGTTTTCACGCTGCTGATAAAGAAATACCCGAGACTGGGCAATTTACAAAAGAAAGAGCTGTAATTGGACTCACAGTTCTACGTGGCTGGAGAAGCCTCACAATCATGGCAGAAGGCAAGGAGGAATAAGTCATGTCTTACACAGATGGCAGCAGGCAAAGAGAGAGGGGTGCTTGTGCAGGGAAACTCCCCTTTTTATAACCATCAGATCTCATGAGACTTATTCACTATCACGAGAACAGCACAGGAAAGACCTGCACACATTATTCAGTTACCTCCCACCAGGTCCTTCCCACAACACATGGGAATTCTATATGAGATGTGGGTGAGGACATAGTCAAAGCATATCAATGGTAAAGAGTTGTTGTTTTATATTTTTGTTTTGTTTTGCATGCTTTGTGGTATTAGTGATTTTTCCTTAGAAAAGTATCCATTGTTATTTCTTGGGGCATGAATGAACATGAATTCTTCTGAAGAAAATTTTTATGGTTGCTTCTGATGGAGTTATCTGTGGGTACTATGAGTTCTAGAGAACTAGGTCATCGTTATGAATTCTAAGATAAATTGTTTCCTTCTTCACTCAATACACTTCTCCCTGAAGACCAATGAGTAAACGGGTTTATTTATTTATTTTCAGTCTTTCCTCTTACTCCCTCTCCCCTCTAGATTAGATTATGTGTAGTGATTTATCAAGCTTCCTAACACTTTTAAAACTTATCTTCAACCCGCTGTTAAGCCTCTCTAGTGACATTTTATTTCAGGTATTGTATTTTTAGGCTCTAGATATTTCACGTAATTCTTTTTAATAGTTTCTATTCTTTATTGAGATTTCCTATATTTCATACATCATGAGCATATTTTCCTTTATGACTTCAAGTACAATTACAAAACCTGTTTTTAAAATCTTTGTCTGATATTTACATTTCTGGTTATCTTGGTGTTGGCCTTTGTATTATCTTTTCTCCTGAAAATGGGCCCATGTTTTCCTGTTTCTTCATATTTCCATTAATTTTTTTATTGTATGCTATACTTTCTGGGTGATGGAAGATTCTGGATTCTGCTATTTTCTTCCTCTGAAGTGTATTAATTTTTTTTTTAGGTAAACAGTTGATTTTTTCTTAACAAAAACCACAGACTCAGAAATATTAGATCAGTTTTTCTAGCCTTTAGCTTGGTCGCTTGAACCATATCCTATGCAGGCATGGTTCAAAAATCAACCAGAGATTTGAGTAGAGCTTGTATGCAGAATTGGGACTCCCTATCTATGGCTTTGTCCCTTGGAGATTTCTCCCCTCACTTTTTAGCTACTATGATTGCCTCAGACTTTGTTCTCTGGTTATTCAATCCAATAAAACTGTCTGGTTTCTATCTGCATGTAGCCCCCCAGTAATACAGCTGGGCTTTGTCTCAGGATAAGAGCCAAGCAAAATTAAGAACTCATTTATTACCATTTCTTCTATGCAGTTACTAGATACCTCTGTTGTCTTCCTTTTTTGTTCCCTTGCCAATGGCTACAAGTGTTTTTTTTAATATATTTTGCAGAGTATATAGCTTTTATCTGCAAAACAGTTGATCTAACGTAATCTATGAAGCCATTCAGAAGTACGACCCACAGCCTAAATTTGCAAATGTTCGTACGGTTTATTTCTAGGTCATGCTGTCAGGGTGGCTTCATTCCTCTGGGGTTCAAGCTTTATGTGGGTAACTTACATTAGTCTCTTGGGTGGGCCATAAGACTTATGGCCTGTCTCTTAGTTCCCGTGAGGTTATGAAAACTGAAGTTAAAATTCACCATATTTGAAAGATCCCCTCAGGTATAAGCTTTAGTCAGTGCTTCACTCCCTTTTTTTTTTTTTTTTTTTTTAAAAAAAGAGTCCCACTCTGTCGACCAGGCTGGAGGGCAGAGACACAATCTCAGCTCACTGCAACCGCTGCCTCCCAGGCTCAAGCAATTCACTGCCTCAGCCTCCCAAGTAGCTGGGATTACAGGTGCCCACCACCACGCCCAGCTAATTTTTGTATTTTTAGTAGAGATGGCGTTTCACCATCTTGGCCAAGCTGGTCTTGCACTCCTGACCTCATGATCCACCCACCTCGGCCTCCCAAAGTGCTGGGATTACAGGCGTGAGCCACTGTGCCTGGTCACTTCACTCACTTTTTTAGTTTCCTACTTTCCTTAACTTTTGAGTTTTTTAAACTGTGTATTCCATGTTTCTTACCAACACACACAGGAAAAAAATAATCCAGCATTTTTAGTTAGTATGAATTTAAGGGCCAGTCAGTTCATCTAGTCTATCAATCTGTTGGAAGAGGAAATCTCACAAGGTTTTTTTCGTAAAAAAAAAAAAAATAGTTAATCAAATCATATGAACTGATCACTGAACTGCTTAAAACCCTTCAATAACTTCTGATAACATTTAGGATAAAAATAAATTATTTTCAATGTCTTGTAAGAACTTGTGTAATCTAGCTTTAGTCTTCCTCTGTAACATCATCCTGTGTCACTTTCCTTCTCTACTCTAGCCGTATAGAACTGCTTTCAGATCTTTGAATATGATATGATCTCTCCTATCTCAAGTCCTTTCTATGTGTTATTTTTTCTGCTTGGAGTTCCTCCTTTTTCACCCTTGTCTAACCAAATTCTAGTCATTCTTTGGTTCTCTGCTTCTTTGTAACCTCTTCCAGGCATTTTCCCTTGGCATCTTAGACCAGTAATGGACCCCTATATCTTTTATATTGACCTCTTCTTCCACTTTTATGACACATATCACTTTATGCAGATTACGCTTAACCTACTATACTCCATGGTGATAGCAACCATGTCTTTCCTTCATCACCATTTCCCAAAGACTGATACAATGCCTGTTATAGAGAAGGTGCTCAAAATAGAGTTGCTGATTATTTTGTTTGAATTAGTCACATAAGAATCTTATAAGCTTTGGGGCACATAGATTTTTATAAACCTTTTGGTATAAGAACTAGATCTTGAACATTGGTGACATTACCAGGATAATGCTCTGCTGAAAACCCCAACTAAGTGGCAGTTTTCCCCAGTCTTTTTGACTATGCACATCCCCTTATATTACCCCTACCAAAACAGATTCTATCATGTCATTCACTTATTCAAGAACACACTATGTTCTTACCCCTTCTCGTGTACTGTAGCTTAAACTTTATATTTTGACATTATATCCTGTCTACAACCTACTTACTAACCTATCCAAGTCTGTCTTCCACTACCTCCCAATACAAACATTCCAAACAATATCAGACTATTCTCCCAATTGTCTTTTATTTTTGCATATCATGTGCTATTCTTCAGCTTAAATCATGCTGCTCATCTGTAGCACTTTTCTCCCTTGATTCCCTCATTCCCAATCCATTCCATCCTTGATGGACCAGCATAGGACCTAAGTACAAAGACAATGTGGTGTTGTACTTAATAGCATTTTCTTTGTCACTTGCCAGCTGTGTATAACTTTGGACAAATTACTTAGATTTCAGTGCCTCCATTTCTTTATTTGCAAAATTGAGATAATAAGAGTAACTTATTCTATAATGCCTTTGAGATGACTTCATGATTTAATATATAAGTACACAGAATGGATCCTGGTGTATAGTAAGACATCAATATTTTTTAGCTATATGCAACTCCTCCATAAAGCCTTCCAATTCCATTCATTCATTCCATCTCCCAATATTTATGGTGAGCTTATTTTGTGTCAAACCCTTCACTAAGCATTGCTTGCAAAGCAGTGAACAAGGAAGCTCAAGGAATTCACATAATTTATTAAGAAATATGTAGAGTACGCTTTGGAATATAGAGCAGGGGCACCAAAATCAACCCAGTGTAAGGATTGGAGAGTGAATTGTCAAGAAAATATTTGCTCAGGTTGGTGAGCAGAAAGAGACTTAATATATAAGTTGGAGATAACCAGATGAAGAAGGTAGTAGGGACACGGCCAGCAGGAAGAGGTGAGAAAGAAGAGTGTATTCTGAAAGTATATGCAAAAGCCTCGGAGATTAGAGAGAACAAAGAACATTTAAGAGAACCACAAATAGTTCTTTGTGACTGTGGAATATGGTGAGAAGAAAAGAGAGGTAAGAGGTAAACCTGAAGAGATTGTAATGTACATAAGTAATCATAAATTATTTCATAAATTTGTCATGGCAGGATCTTAGACCCATTAGTCCTACTTATCAGTTGGAGAATGTCAAGAGAAATTTGTTGGCAACTTTTTGTTATTAAGTTGTAATAATAGAAAAAATGCTCTTGGCACTGATACAGAATTCATTTTTCCCTTTTATTCCTCAAATATTAATTAACTTCCTAATATATACTAAGCCATGCACTAGATGACAGAGCAATAAATAAAAACTGGTGCTTACTCTCAAGGAACTCACATTTTATTGAGGGGCACAGACAAGCAAATAGGCCGTTATAATACAGACTGAGAGGAACTGAGTTACAGGCAAGTGCAAGATGATGAAGGAGTACAGAATGGGCACCTAAGCCAGTTGTATTTGTGCATTGTTGTGGGGACAGGAGAGGGCATAGTTGCTCGAAGAAGGCTTTCCAGAGGTTCTGTCAATGCAGAGGCCTGCTATTAACAGCGTGAAGGGAGCAGAGAGTAAGGGAAATCCAAGCTTTGGGAAAAATACATATGGCTTGGACTACCTTCATTGCTCTCTTCTCTAGATACTGATCTCATTTATTGTCTGCACTACTCATTTTAGCACTGGATCGTAAATGCATCTTATGCAGCCTTACTTTGTTTCAATGACTATGTTATTTTTGTCTTCCTAGTAAAAGTACAAACTCTTTGTTAGCAGATATATGGCCTTGGAATTTTTTTCTATCACAATAACAAGCAGTATTAGATAGGAAATGAATATTTACTGAATTAATTGGTTAACATTTTCCCTATTTTATTTAGTCTGCCCTAAGCTATTTTTATAAAGCAAGTAGACACTTTCCTCTCTCCCTCTCTCTTCCACTCAAAGAAAAATTGTGCTTTAAATTTCTTTTCAGCCTCTTAGGTATATTTAATCCTTTTTAGTTGTAGTCCTCTGAAACAACAACTATGTAACACCTGTATTCTTTTTCAACTACAGATTCCTAAACTAAATGTAGTTCAATAGTAAAGATTTAGTCAAGCCAAGCAGAGACAGATTTCATACTGGATTTTGCTTACTTCTGTCATTAGGTTCAATCATTATATCCTTAAATCCTGTAGACTGCACATTCTTTACACTTAAGTAATTTTCTTTGTCTTTTGTCTTTTTAATGTTAATATGTAAAAACTCTAATTAATGCCTGACACTAATTACATCCATGTTAGCATGGATGTAATGTCATCCCCATTATCTTCATCAAAATTTTTACTTCCATTTATTTGTGTTTGTGTCACACTATTTGTATAACTTTATACTTTCCTTTACTAAGCCTCTCATATTTAATGAATCAACTTGAAATGTTATCTTGAATATAATACTTATTTTCAGTAATAGGTCCAGAGAGCTAAAACAGAACTTCAGCTTTAAAGATATGGAAACAAACTCAGAGAAGTTTAGTGACTTTTTCAAAGTCATAGAGCTTGTTGGTAGTGTCAAAAAGTCTTAAGTTAAAGGAATAAAGAACCAAATATTAATTGTTTTGGAGAGCAGCAAAATTGCCCCAAAGTTTCTAAAATAACACCATAAGTAACTAAAGACTAGCCTTAGAGAAAAAAGCGTGGGAAAATTAAGACTTGGTTAGATGGAAAAACGTAAACGGTGTTTGCAGGCACGTAATGATTTTTCCTCCGTCTCTATAAATGATATTACTTTGGTAGAGAGAGAAATGAAATGTGCTGACGTTATTTGTTCTTTGTGAAACCATTTTGCTCATTATTCAGCATTTTGTGCCCCTGTAGGTATTTTCAAGTTGATAGTATAATGACTTTTTCCACTATCATCCTAGGTACTGAAGTTATGCTAACAGGTCTACAATTTTCCGAGATCATTATTTTAGTAAAATTGGACATTGAGCTCTATTTCAGACTTCTAGCACTTCTGTTCTGAGCAACTTTCTCAAAATAGCAGCAAACAGATTTGCAATAACATGCACCATTGCCTTTAGAATCCTTAGTCACCAATCATTAGGGCCTGCTGATTTAAATGCTATACAGAGTTTTCAAGTTATCTCCAAGTGTTTCTATCCTCAACTTACTTTGTATCAGTGCTTTTACATCCATAGGTAGTTATCTAAGCCTAAGTGTGTTTCTAGTCAATTGACCGGAAATTAAGTTTTTGCAACCCATTGTAATTTCACATTTCTTCTTTTCTTGTCAATTCTTTTAAACATTCTTCATTCCTATAAGGGGTTGTTTTTTATTAACTGTTGTGATTCCTGCTTCAAATCCCAAAGAGCAAAGGATGGGTATTCTCTTAAGTCAGTGGCTTTCAGAAAGAATATTAGTTCTGTCTCTGTTCTTTTGAGTGGCATCAATTGCTATATGACTCATCTCATGGGAAGAAGGTGGATTTGGATAACGAAATATTGGTTAAAACAAAAACAAAACAAAAATATTGCTTTCCAACTATGCAGAAAATCACTTTAGCTACAAGGATACAAAATGTTTTCTTATCAATTGGGGAACCATCCTGATGTTATATTAACAATAGGTGGGCTTTCCTAGTGTTCTCTGAATCCAATTATATCTTGAATGATCAATTTTAATTACATTTTTTTTCCAGTTTTCAAAATGTTTTCATCATGCTCATAAAGGAAATAAAAGCATTTTCCATTTCATAATCAGATCAGACTATGAAACTTCAAGGCATCTAAACAACACTTATTATTCTCCCCACAAGAAAAGAAAATTTCAATTGTAATTCCAACCAGAAAATATTTAGATGAGATAGTTAAATGTTGCAAAGCTAGTAGTGAAATTGACAGTGAGGAATAAAATGTATTTTAAGAATCACTAGCAAAAGGATTCAGTAAATACCACATCACAAGCTGGTACATAACCCTATGGTATTACTTAAAATTCATTTCTAACTATTCAAAAACCTTGACAATAGAAAGATCATTTAAAAGGAAAAAAAAATCTACCTGAAGATTCACAAACACTGCCAAATAGAAATATTTGGACTAACTATTTGCTGAGTAATCAATGTTATGGTAATGAAGTTGCTGTTAAAGATGGCATACTGACTTAAATCAGGGAAAATTCATAAGAAAACAAGTCCTATCTTAATATTCGGATGTCTGAATCCTAAGTTGATAGATGACTGCAGAGGAAGACTGCAAATTTAGGTTGTCAGAGCAAAATCTAACTTGGAGTGACCAGTGGAATGAAGAAGTGATATAGCAATTTGAGATGGTGCAACTTCGCCTTTTAAAATGGTGAGTGATGGTCCACATTTTAGACTTTAATTTTATGACCACAAAGCCCGTTTTAATTATTTTTGGTTATTTTGGTCTTGGAAATTTGCATGAATGACCCAGATGTAAAAGTAGCTCTTACTTGTCTTTATGTGTAAAACACAACCCTCCTTTTCTTCTATCATTTGAAATAAAATTCATTTTTATTAATAATCTTTATCTGAGTATGAGCTATTAAAAGATAAACGAATAGTATTTCAATCAACTTTATTTTTAATATAACTAGCTTCAAGCTTCAATGCATATTTTAATATTTCATTCTACAACTAAAATATGCTATTACATCTATGATATTTTAATTGAAATTAATATTTTCCCTATTACTCTTTATTTCTTGATAGAGAGGACTGTACCACTCCCTCAATCAACTACTAGCCAATAATACATTTAAAAATGTACTCTGTTTAAATTTTCATGAACTTCCTGAAAATGTAAATCATAACATTATTGCATTATATTTCTAGATCTATGAATAATTTCCTCTAGGAAAACAAACTAAGGGAATTATCTCACTTTGGTATTTCTATAAGATTTCCCTTGGGATACATACAGTAATAGTCCTAATAATAGTTTCCGAAGTAGTGAAGAAGTAAAACTCAAAATATTTCATGATCAGTCGGAAACACAAGGTGTAAATGGCATATAAATCAAAATAATGTTTTTACTTGTAAACGTGTCATATGTTTGTGGGTTGCTGGTTATGTAGTTGGCGACTTGAAAAGTTTTCAAATCAGTTAGAACCAATAGCCTGCCAACCTGGAAAACTAAAATGGTATGTTTGCATTGTTTTTCGTGTGTGTGTGTGTGTGTGTGTGTGTGTGTGTGTGTGTGTATCTCTACTCTGTGAATATATGGAAGAGCTATAAACTGATTTGCAAAAGATAACGTATATACTAGTGATCACCTCACAAAAAAACAATTAATAAGAAATAGCTTAACGACTGGGCATGGTGGCTCACATCTATAATCCCAGTACTTTGGGAGGCCTAGGCACGCAGATCCTTTGAGGCCAGGAGTTCGAGGCCAACATGGCAAAACCCCGTCTCTACTAAAAATACAAAAATTAGCAGGGAGTGCCTGTGATCCCAGCTACTCGGGAGATGAGGCAGGAGGCAAGAGAATGACGTGAAGAGGCGGAGGTTGCAGTGAGTTGAGATCATGCCACTGCACTCCAGCCTGGGCGACAGAGTGAGACTCTGTCTCTAAATAAATAAATAAATAGCTTAACTTCCAGATACGTTTTCTGTGGCTCAAACTTTAGTACTTTTCGCCAAGAACTTTTTCTTGAGAAGTGTTTTTCATGAAATGCCAATAGTTACATAGTCAAATTAGAGAGATTGTGCATACTCTATCATCCCTCTTGATAATTCAGTGAATTTGAGCATGTTATAGGCTTCTAGAAATGTCCCAATAAAGACATTTGTTTCACTTTGAGAAGTGAAACAAATTTCTCAACATTTCTCAAGGTAATCTGACCATGATACATCTTTTTTTTTTTTAATCATTTTTAACAGCCAACAAATTGGAGCCCTACGTAAGTCAACTTATTTAGGGAATGCTGCTGTGAAGGAAATGGTAAACTTGATATTAAAGTTAAAAGAGATCTCTGGAATCATTTAGTTCAACACTTACATTTTAGTATTTTACAGATAAGAAGACTGAGTTCCACGAGATACACACACACACACACACACACACACATATGTATATCCCTGGCATATAGACACATAGTGGCTAGTTAAATATTGTCAGATAAATAAATGAGTGAGTAAGGCTAGTGTTAGGACTCAAGACTCATGTTTTTCAGTCCATTGAGCTTTTCAAGGGACTTATTTTCTCCTAAAGACCATGTAATCAGATCACTAGGGTCTTTCATAAAACAAGTTATTAGCTGAATGGCCTTTAGCACATATTCTGTTTGAAAATCAGGATAATACCTCTCTCATGAGGTTATTTGTCAGTATTAATTGAGATGTTACACATGAGAAGAGCTTATTACGCAATGCATATTAGGTATTCAGTAAATGTTAGTTTGTATTCATTTCTCTGATAATATTATCTGTAAAAATGATAATATCTATGATAGTGTATTAGTCTGTTCTTAGGCTGCTAATAAAGACATATCCAAGACTGGATAATTTATAAAGAAAAAGAGGTTTAAGGGACTGACAGTTTCACATGGCTAGGGAGGCCTCACAAACATGGCAGAAGGTGAAGAGGCGGCAAAGGCAAGTCTTACATGGCAGCAGGCAAGAGCGCATGTGCAGGGGAACTACCCTTTTATAAAACCATCAGATCTTGTGAGACTTATTTGCTATCACAAGAACATCATGGGAAAGACCCAACCCCATGATTCAACTACCTCCCACTGGATCCCTCTCACAACATGTTAGGATTATGGGAGCTATAATTCAAGATGAGATTTGGGTGGGGACACAGCCAAACCTTAACAGATAGTATTGTCTTATTTGCTAAAAACATTTTGTGTATTTTAAGGATTATAACATAGCATAAAGAACACAAATTCTAAGTATACAGCTTGCTGAATATTAACAGTGGAACAAACCTGGGTAATCAGTACCTAAGCTAATAAACAGGGCATTACTAGAGCATTACTAGAACCCCAGAAGACATTCCCATATCTGCTTCCATTCATTATTCATCAGGGGTATTTCATGTAAATAAAAACATGCAGTACATATTCTTCTGTGTTGAACTCTTTTTGCTCAAATTATGTTTGTGAGATCTATCAATATTATTGTATGAAGTAATATTGTATGACATGTTGTAGTATTACAATAATTGCAATTATTGTGTGTAATTATTGTATGGAGTAATATTGTATGCGAGCATTCATTGTCATTGCTATAGTATAGTATAGTATAGTATAGTATAGTATAGTATAGTATAGTATTATGCTATGTGACTATACAATGGTTTATTTGTCCATTCTACTATTGGTGAGCATTTGGATAGCTTCTGGTTTGGGGCCATAATGAAAAGTCCTGCAATGATCATTCATGAACATATCCTCTGGTGAACATATATATTCATTTATATTGGGTTATACTTACAAGTGGAATTTCTGAGTATATGTATGTTCAATTTTAGTAAATATCACCAAAGCTTTCCAAAATGTTTGTAAAAATGTATACTCCCACCAGCAGTACACGAGACTTCCAATACATTCTGGAAGATTGAAATTAAAATTACAGCCATGAATTTAATATAGAGCAAAATACAAAGTGCATGAATTGGAGGCAGCAGGTATTAATGATAGAGCATTGGAGTTTGACTGGTTTCTTGGTTCTAATATAGGCTCTTCTAGTAACTTGCTATGTGATCTTGGAAAACAACTATGATTTCTCTTATTTAAACAATGCATAATTCATACACATATACAATTTTGTATATAATTGAGGGTGTTGAAGAGCACATAATGGGGGGTTGTGATTGGGACTCATCATGAATTTTACTTAAGAATATCTGAAGTAGGTGATATTTAAAGTCCCTTCTAATGGTAACAACAGTAACAGAAATTCATTTAAAAGCCAACATTTCAACTATTTTTTAGTGTCATATTTCAAACATATATCTGGTAAAATAAAATATTTCCTGGGGAAATTTAACTGCTGGTGCCAGCAAAGATAAGTATTTCCAAATTAGTTATCATTTAAAGAAATTATTTTGAATCATACTCAACAAATATGACGTCTTAGTCGAATTTGTGCTGCTATAACAGAACACCTAAGAGTAATTGTTTATAAAGAACAGAGATTTATTTCTTATGGTTCCAGAGGCTGGGAAGTCAATGGTCAAGGGGCCTGCATTTGGCAAGGGCCTTCTTGCTGTGTCATTTCACATTGAAAGGCAGAAAGGCAAGAGAGCACGTGCACATGACAGAACAAGAAATTGAACTCACAGCCTCAAGCCCTTTTATAATCAACATTAATCCATTTATAAAGATGGAACCCTCATGAATGAAACACCCCTCATTAAGCCCCACCTCCGAACACTGTTGCTTGGGGATTAAGTTTCCAGTACATGCCATTTGGAGGTCATGAAGTCATCAAAAACAAATTAATAAAACCCTGAAACATAGATGATACTCTACTATTATTAATCCACACAAATTCATGCCGTCTTTTCAATAAAATTAGAGGATATGGAAATAACGAGATTTTAAAGAACTATTCTTGATATTATCCATTAAAAAATAGATTTGAAACTGTTTTAAAATCAAGGAAAAGTTAACATTCTTTAAGTGAATGTAATTGAATAAGTATTTCTAGGAAAGGCCATCATGATATATTCAACTGAACAGTTTCCTTGAAAATGGTATTGTTTTTGTTAATTATACAGTTTAATATGGAAATATTATCTTTCTGAAATCACCTCTAAGTTTCTCAACCTAAAGTAGGTGGAATGATTTGAAAAGCAGAGGCCTTATTACCTAAAATTTTACACTACATGTTTTAAAAATATTATTGTCAGCATTAGTCACTCTTTAGAAACTTTAATTGCACGTTAAGAGGATAAAAACATTAAAGGCAATAAGTTAGGTAGCCATCACATGAGCCGGGATTTGTTTGTTTGGTCACCTTGTTATCACTCATCTTAATGTTAGTAACCAATATATCTCTAAAAGAACTGGATGCTGAATGAGAATATCCTAAAGGGGGAAGAGTTTGGGAGCACAAGGCACAGAATTGGGCTAGAAGATTTCCGTTGTAAGGGGTTGGTTAGCCTCAGAGAAAGTAAGTAGAATAGCATATATGGAAGTAACCTGAAAAGAGATGCAAATTGCTGACTAGAATAATCTCATTTAAAACAAATAAGTGAAAAGAGAACCCTATCTGCCTTTTCCAGAAACAAACAAAATAATCTGCTACATTATTTATAGAGGTCAAAAGCAGCACCAGTATTCCCTTCTCCTGTAGTATTTAATAGTAGAATAGATAACTCTAGTTAGATTCTGTCTCACCTGGGAGAAGATGGCTGGACTATCTGAACTCTCCAAGTGCTTTCTAGCAGTAAGATTCTTTAATATATTTTGCTCCTGGGATACAGAGTAAATATAGTGCATCTGGAAATGTCAGCAAAACACTTGCAATATCTTTCTACTTTATTTTAATGAAGGATAATGTTCCTCTATACAAAACTGCTAAGGCTGCCCCCATGCTTGCCTGCACAATAGAAATCCCTGAAGGATTGTTCAGACTCCCATCAACTTCCAAGACTCAACCCTGGAAATCAACAGCAACCAGAAAATCATTTCATATACATCTGCTATGAAAAAACTCACAGTCCATTTATAACTAAGGGAATTTATGAAACATGAAGTTGTCATTTTTTCTCTCTTACTCATGTATGATGATGAAAACACTATATTATGAAATTTTCAAAAGTGAACTACTCACTATAGATATTTAGAAATTTAAATAAAAACAGTTAAATGTAGAAATGGGAAAATAAAATTGATATTAGCCATAATGATGACAAAAGTCTGTGATTGAACATTTAGTACACAAAGGATTAGCAACCATTCTATTTTGTCATGATTTGTAGTATATCATGTTATATGTGTCCATAGATGATACATAGTTCATACGATACATATACGTACTATACACGTAGGAACAATTCCTTCAAAACCTGCCTTGATCTGGCTTTCAGCTCCCCAATCTTGTACATTACTATACTTGCTCTTACTATACCCTTTGATCTAGCCAGACTGGTCAACTACTGTCTATTTTACAATATGTTCTATCTTTCTCCCTCTATGCTTTCATTCACATTTGGTTTTTGATGTAAGATGTTTTCCCTCCAGGATTTACCCATCCTGTGGTCATCTGTCTTATTTCAAAATGCAACATATTCCCCTATATCAGATTCCCCATTTATGTATCCTTAGCTTGTTCTTTACACACTCAATATGTATATAATTAAATTAAAATGCTTATGATTTTGAAAGCACTACTAGATTTGGGCATAATTACAAATGATGAAAATTTTCTTTGGTATCTTTCCATTTCCCTTTTGAATTTTTTGCTTCTGTTTCTCTTCCTTTAGGAAACTAGCAGTAACTAACTTATTTGCGTTACTAGACTACGCCAGTTCACTATCCCACCCAGAATTTGGAAGATAGTTAAAAACAATTCACATTTTAAACTGCTGATTTCTAATTCTTCCCATCCTGTGCCCATTCCCCTGCTGATATCCAGTAAAAAAGCAATAAAAGGTAGTTTCTTAAAGTATGTAAATTGTGTATGTTAACATAGTGATTCACTCATTGAGATGTACTTGCAGCATAATGTCAAGTCCTTACATTTGTATGTTGATTGCATTTTAAAAGTACTTTCATAACTATCACTTATTGTATGTATAGTAGGCAGGAAGGGTATGTTATTATTTCCCTATTGCTGATTAGGAACATGAGACCAGGAAAGCTTAAATAACTTGAATAAGATCAAACAGTAAGTAAGTATTTATGCCGAGTCTAGAAGTAAAATTATCTGACTCCAAACAATGGAACTCTATTTGTGGATTTTTAGTTTATTTTGAAAAAATAAAAGTGTTTGGGGGAAGATAGGCCTTTCTAGTCTCTTTCAATTATATATAAGCACCTGTCTCCATAAAATATCAACTCTGAAAGCATGATGGAATGTTATAAAATATTTCAGTTTTGCTGCTAGGAAGAGGCAAGAAGTCAAATTCATCTAAGAACTACAGTTAACAAATTTAAACGAAACTATATGTTTCTTTCATAAAGATTTAATTCTTAAAGTATAATATAGTAGCATAATTGACACATCATTAATTTTTTTAGAAAGTACAAACATCAAAAGTTGGTAGGAAAGATAATTATGGTATATTTCCTATTTTTATTTAAAACAAAGTATATCTTCTATTTCAAGTTAAAGGTGGGGGTTATGTCTCATAATTGGAAGAGTTCGGAAAGGCCCAGGGCATTAGCTGTAAGTAGTATTTATCTCGGCATTCTTTTGTAAATACTGAGAATAAAAGTTGTACAAATATATACCAAATTGTCATGAAGCAAAACTCAATTTTCTCATATTTTCAATCTAAACAGAGTTACTAACTCTAGTTCCAGCGAATACATTCAACTTGCTATAATGTTATATTTCTGGCATGTCTCCCCCCCACAAAAAATTACTGGAACTGTGATTTGAAAACTTATTGGGAACTAAAGAAGCTCTGATCTTCATATGTTTTCCCTCTGTCATGCTCACCCTCCCTCTTTCTCTCATTCATTCACCAGTTCCTTTACAGAGGTGGTGTTATATTTTACCCAACAGCCATTTCCCTCATCTTGCCTGCTAACAGGACTTCAACTTTATTCAAATGGCAAAATGTGTTCAGTTCCAGTGGATGAATCATGATAGATTTAAGTTAAAAGTTGGCAAACTCTTTATGTAAAGGTCCAGGTAATAAATATTTTAGGCTTTATGGCTCATATGGTCTCTGTTGAAACTATATTCAACTCACCTGTTGTGTCATTAAAAACAGCCATAGACAATATATAAATAAATGTGCATAGTAGTGCTCCAATAAATCGTTATTTTCAAAAATAGGTGTGCACCATACTTTTCCAGAGAAACTATGGTCTAAGTCAATCATGGCCCTCTCATTCCTCTTCGACAGTGGTAGAACTGGAAATGCACATTATACTATATTCTGACCAAGAACAGATATGGAGAAACTTGCTGTGGGCTTCTGAGAATGATTTTCACCCTTGATAAGAGAGGGAAATGGGAGATTTCAGTTTGTTTCTCCTCCTTTCTCCTTCCCTTCCTTGGGTACTATTATATATATATGAAGCCTGGAGGTGCAGCAAACATCTTCCAAATATGAGACAACAGGCCTAAGGATGTAAACTATTTATGAGAATGATGGATTTAGAAGATAAAATAGGCCTGCATTTTTTATGACATTGCAGAGCCAGTGATCAACCTTAGAAACTAACTGGATTTATAGTCGAGTATCAGAGAAATGTATTTATTATGTAAGACATTGTTGATTGGTTATAATAGCACTTAAATTCTTTCTAAAAGGTGATATTTGGTAATTGGCTTCATTTTGCTCACTTCATTGACCAGTTGTATTGCATAATTTACAGAATCACAAAATTTCTATTTCTCATATCTTTGTCATGCACATAGATGCATCTTGCCATGTTTTAGATAGCTTAGTCCCTTATGCTCCTTTATGGCATTCTCTCAGCTTCAACCCACGCTAGTAATTGCTTCAACTTCACGATGGCCCAGTTCAAAATTTTTAAGAAAGAAATCTAATTGTATTTGTTCCTCTTTTACTGTCAGACCACATGGACCACTAGCAAACCTACAAATGGGCCACATTTGGGTCAAGATCAAAGTCTTAGCCCAATCAACTGCAAGGAGAAATGGTTATGGATAAAACATGGTCACCATCCCTGTACAGTTCTCTGAGTAAGGCAGTTTACCTTCAACAGGGGTATGGATGGGGAGGTACTGTAAAATATATCTAGTATAATAATTTATAATTTGATGTCAGTGCACAACAGTTTTCATTACCAGCAGGTTGATAACAATTTTCAAGTTATAGTCTAAGAACATTTACTTATTTCATCTGTAAAAAGGGGGGATGCATTTATGTAGTCCTTTTGTCTTTGATATTTTCCAACACCTATCCTCATGAGAGGCATTGTCAGTGGTTTAATTTCTCATACCACATTCTTTGGCAGAACACTTTTCTGCCTTGACTTGTGGCAATAAGTTGATAGCCTACTCCTCTTTCTCCCTATATCCTTAGGAAGGTAACATACGTGTTTTCTCTTTTAAATAGGATCTTATGGCCTGGATATAACAAGAGCTGAATAATATAATGATATCCAATATCTTTTAAGAATGAAATTTTCCACATGAAGTACATTTTCAAGGCAACTTATCATTAAAACACCAACACTATTTTAAAAATGTAACTTTTTATGGTTAATCTATCTAAAATCTTTTATATACCTAAAATCTGTATGCTTCCCTGCCTTCCCAAATAAATGACATTGAACATAAATTGCCTTAACGTGGGTTAATAATTATAAATATCCAACATTCAAGAGTGTCATAATCCAGTTTGAAGACGGGTTTTTGTTTTTTCTTTTCTCCCATTATTTATTTATTTATTTATTTAGATGGAGTCTTCTCCTGTCACACAGGCTGAAGTGCAGTGGTGCAACCATAGCTCACTGTAGCCTCAACCTCCTTGGGCTCAATGATCTTCCCTTCTCAGTCTCCTGAGAAGCTGTGACTACGGGCACAAGCCACCGAGCCTGGCTAATTTTTATTTTTTGTAAAGATGGTATCTCCCTATGTTGCCCAGGCTGGTTCTGAACTCTTGGACTCAAGCAATCCTCCAACCTTGGTCTCCCAATGTGTTGGAATTTCAAGTATGAGCCACCACACCAGACCTTCTTACCTTCTTCCACTTTTAGAATGTTACTGTTACTGATGAGAATTTGTCTTCAAGTCTCCAGATTTCTGATTTTTTTTCCTCTTCTATGACAAGGGAGACTAGATAAATAAACAAGAATTTTCTGCTGGTTAAAAGTAAATAAAATATTGAAGAAAGGCTACTATAATTGGAATTGTAAATATTGGAATTGTAATTACAGGCCTCAAAGCCCAGGGCTTTGTAATTACCTTTTAGGAACTTGAAAGTATTTTTCACATAATTAAGGGCTATGTTCTGGCTGGTTGAGTTCATCCAGAGACAAACCTTCCAATAGTCTCCTCAACAGCTCACAATACTACATATATTTGATTATTAATGTTCTAACTGCTGTAATTCATTATTTTATGCAATAAATATTTATTATGCTCCTCCAATGGGCTGGCTCTTGTCTAGGTATGAGACATAGCCCTGGCCTTTCAGGAGCTCAAAGCCAAGCAAGAAAGTACATGAGGATATAACCAACTAGAATACACTGCCAAAAGTGAAGAAATCATGCAAAATCAAAGTCCTATGACATCCCAGAGAGAGGGTGATATTTAGGTTGCAGTTTTCAAGGAAGCCATCACAGAAGCGACATTAGAACTAGATCTTGAGAAGGGGACAGTTTGTCAAGTTTAACAAAAATTAGACAGGGGGAAAGGCACCTTAGGCAGAAATATAAATATAAATCATTTTTCAATTAAGAAATTTGAAACTTTGCTGAAGTTGCTTATCTGCTTAAGGAGATTTTGGGCTGAGACAATGGGTTTTCTAAATATACAATCATGTCATCTGCAAACAGGGACAATTTGACTTCCTCTTTTCCTAATTGAATATCCTTTATTTCTTTCTCCTGCCTGATTGCCCTGGCCAGAACTTCCAACACTATGTTGAATAGGAGTGGTGAGAGAGGGCATCCCTGTCTTGTGCCAGTTTTCAAAGGGAATGCTTCCAGTTTTTGCACATTCAGTATGATATTGGCTGTGGGTTTGTCATAAATAGCTCTTATTATTTTGAGATACGTCCCATCAATACCTAATTTATTGAGAGTTTTTAGCATGAAGGGTTGTTGAATTTTCTCAAAGGCCTTTTCTGCATCTATTGAGATAATCATGTGTTTTTTGTCCTTGGTTCTGTTTATATGCTGGATTACGTTTATTGATTTGTGTATGTTGAACCAGCCTTGCATCCCAGGGATGAAGCCCACTTGATCATGGTGGATAAGCTTTTTGATGTGCTGCTGGATTCAGTTTGCCAGCATTTTATTGAGGATTTTTGCATCGATGTTCATCAGGGATATTGGTCTAAAATTCTCTTTTTTTTGTTATGTCTCTGCCAGGCTTTGGTATCAGGATGATGCTGGCCTCATAAAATGAGTTAGGGAGGAGTCCCTCTTTTTCTATTGATTGGCACAGTTTCAGAAGGAATGGTACCAGCTCCTCCTTGTACCTCTTGTAGAATTTGGCTGTGAATTCGTCTGGTCCTGGACTTTTTTTGGTTGGTAGGCTATTAATTATTGCCTCAATTTCAGAGCCTGTTTTTGGTCTATTCAGGGATTCAAATTCTTCCTGGTTTAGTCTTTGGAGGGTGTATGTGTCCAGGAATTTATCCATTTCTTCTAGATTTTCAAGTTTATTTGCATAGAGGTGTTTATAGTATTCTCTGATGGTAGTTTGAATTTCTGTGGGATTGGTGGTGATACCCCTTTATCATTTTTTATTGCGTCTATTTGATTCTTCTCTCTTTTCTTCTTTATTAGTCTTGCTAGTGGTCTATCAGTTTTGTTGATCTTTTCAAAAAACCAGCTCCTGGATTCACTGATTTTTTGAAGGAATTTTTCTGTCTCTATCTCCTTCATTTCCTCTCTGATCTTAGTTATTTCTTGCCTTCTGCTAGCTTTTGAATGTGTTTGCTCTTGCTTCTCTAGTTCTTTTAATTGTGATGTTAGGGTGTCAATTTTAGATCTTTCCTGCTTTCTCTTGTGGGCATTTAGTGCTATAAATTTCCCTCTACACACTGCTTTAAATGTGTCCCAGAGATTCTGGTATGTTGTGTCTTTGTTATCGTTGGTTTCAAAGAACATCTTTATTTCTGCCTTCATTTCGTTATGTACCCAGTATTCATTCAGGAGCAGGTTGCTCAGTTTCCATGTAGTTGAGCAGTTTTTGAGTGAGTTTCTTAATCCTGAGTTCTAGTTTGATTGCACTGTGGTCTGAGAGACAGCTTGTTATAATTTCTGTTCTTTCACATTTGCTGAGCAGTGGATACAAAATCAATGTGCAAAAATCATAGGCATTCTTATACACCAATAACAAACAGAGAGCCAAATCATGAGTGAACTCCCATTCACAATTGCTTCAAAGAGAATAAAATACCTAGGAATCCAACTTACAAGGGATGTGAAGGACCTCTTCAAGGAGAACCACAAACCACTGCTCAACGAAATAAAAGAACACAAACAAACGGAAGAACATTCCATGCTCATGGATAGGAAGGCCATACTGCCCAAGGTAATGTATAGATTCCATGCCATCCCCATAAAGCTACCAATGACTTTCTTCACAGAATTGGAAAAAAATACTTTAAAGTTCATATGGAACCAAAAAAGAGCCCGCATTTCCAAGACAATCCTAAGCCAAAAGAACAAAGCTGGAGGCATCATGCTACTTGACTTCAAACTATACTACCAGGCTACACTACAGTAACCAAAGCAGCATGGTACTGGTACCAAAACAGAGATATAGACCAATTGAACAGAGCAGAGCCCTCAGAAATAATACCACACATCTACAACCATCTGATCTTTGACAAAAACAAGAAATGGGGAAAGAATTCCCTATTTAATAAATGGTGCTGGGAAAACTGGCTAGCCATATGTAGAAAGCTGAAACTGGATCCCTTCTTTACACCTTATACAAATATTAATTCAAGATGGATTAAAGACTTACATGTTAGACCTAAAACCATAAAAACCCTAGAAGAAAACCTAGGCAATACCATTCAGGACATAAGCATGGGCAAGGACTTCATGCCTAAAATACCAAAAGCAATGGCAACAAAAGCCAAAATTGACAAATGGGACCTAATTAAACTAAGGAGCTTCTGCACAGCAAAAGAAACTGCCATCAGAGTGAACAGGCAACCTACAGAATGGGAGAAAATTTTTGCTATCTACTCATCTGACAAAGGACTAATATCCAGAATCTACAAAGAACTCAAACAAATTTACAACAAAAAAACAACCCCATCACAAAGTGGGCAAAGGATATGAACAGACACTTCTCAAAAGAAGACATTCATGCAGCCAAATGACACATGAAAAAATGCTCATCACTGGCCATCAGAGAAATGCAAATCAAAACCACAATGAGATACCATCTCACACCAGTTAGAATGGCCATCATTAAAAAGTCAGGAAACAACAGGTGCTGGAGAGGATGTGGAGAAATAGGAACACTTTTACACTGTTGGTGGGACTGTAAACTAGTTCAACCATTGTGGAAGACAGTATGGCAACTCCTCAAGGATCTAGAACTAGAAATACCATTTGACCCAGCCATCCCATTACTGGGTATATACCCAAAGGATTATAAATCATGCTGCTATAAAGACACATGTACACGTATGTTTATTGCCACACTATTCGCAATAGCAAAGACTTGGAACCAACCCAAATGTCCATCAATGATAGACTGGATTAAGAAAATGTGGCACATATACACCATGGAATACTATACAGCCATAAAAATGATGAGTTCATGTCCTTTGTAGGGACATGGATGAAGCTGGAAACCATCATTCTCAGCAAACTATTGCAAGGACAAAAAACCAAACACCACATGTTCTCACTCATAGGTGGGAATTGAACAATGAGAACACTTGGACACAGGAAGGGGAACATCACACACCGGGGCCTGTTGTGGGGTGGGGGAAGAGGGGAGGCATAGCATTAGGAGATATATCTAATGTAAATGACGAGTTAATGGGTGTAGCACACCAACATGGCACATGTATACATATGTAACAAACCTGCACTTTGTGCACATGTATCCTAGAACTTAAAGTATAATAAAAAAGGTTAATCAATACAACAAAAAAAAAGAAATTTTAGAGATTTATAAGACAAAAATGTAGCATCAATGTAGACTACTAAAGTAGCAATTGATCTGTAGTCAGTTTATATCTGGCTTACCCCTTATTTTCAGATATAAAGGGCTGCCAGAAAGAGACACACAAATGGTATTTTTAAAGTTGGTTTGGAAATTCTAGTAGAACACAGTTTATACCTAGGGTAGAATACTGTCCCTGTCTAATCAAATAATTTTTTTTAAACATGCCTAATACATATTGGAATGAGAAAGAATATTAGTCCAGTCTTCCAAATAGCAACATAGATTCTGAAAATCTGTTATGTAACATGTACCAATTCAGGCAATCAATGCAGCGACATTTGCCAAAGACACTTTAGTCTCTGTATTAGGATTCTCTAGAGGAACAGAAAGAATGGAATATGTATATATGTGGGAGCTTATTAAGTATTAACTCACATGATCACGAGGTCTCAAAATAGGACGTCTGCAGGCTGAGGAGCAAGGAGAGCCAATCCGAGTTCCAAAACTGAAGAGCTTGGAGCCCAATGTTGGAGGACAGGAAGCATCCAGCATGGGAGAGAGATGTAGGCTGGGGGGCTAGGCCAGTCTCTCTTTTCACATTTTCCTGTCTGCTAATATTCTAGCCATGCTGGCAGCTGATGAGATTGTGCCCACTCAGATTAAGAGTGGGTCTGCCTTTCCCAGCTCACTGACTCAAATGTTAATCTCCTTTGGCAACACGCTCACAAACACACCCAGGATGAATATTTTGTATCCTTGAATCCAATCAAGTTGACTCTCAGTATTAACCATCACAGTCACAGTCACACCCAAAAGATTATTTTTTCCTACTAAGCCAACGGTGTCAACAAATTTTAGTTTGGATAAAAGTGAAAGCAATAAAACTAAGATGTATTTAATAACTTTGCTTCTTTGACATAATTCCAGCAACTGTTTTATAGCTACCTTATATGCTTATTTCATATTCTGTGTCTCTATATAAGTGTTATGAATATGCTGGACCTATATATCTTGGAATAGGACGGATAATTTTAAAGTTTTTATTGATAATTGTTTCTAAAATATTTGATCACCTTGTAAAACTATATGTCTATTGTGCTATAAACAGGTGCAGATATATGTCATTATAGACCTACAAATATATTTGTAGTTATATTTTACCCATATGTCATGCCTTTATATATAACTGAATTTCAAAGTAATGTATTCCATAAGGCAACAACTCACATACACTCTCAATTCAATCTCCAGAATAAGTACCAAGGCATTTCCTTTAGAAAATAATAGAAAGTATAAATCACATACAAAAATACAAAGTTTATTAAGAATGGTATTCTAGTTAACATATAAGAACGTCTAGATGACCTTGGTTTGGCAGTGGCTTTTAGATACAACACCAAAAGCAAGACACAAGTGAAACAATTGGAAATTTTGACTGTATTAAAATTAAAAACTTCTTCTCTGCTATAGACTTTATCAAGGAAATGAAAATATAAGTGACAGCCTGGTTGAAAATATTTGCAGAACACATATCTGATAAAGGACTGTTATCCAAAATATATAAAGACCTCTTAAAACACAACTATAAGAAAGCAGACCAGGCATGATGGCTCACGCCTGTAATCCCACCACTTTGGGAGGCTGAGGTGGAAGGATCACTTGAGGCCAAGAGTTCAGGACCTGTCTCTATCCCAAAAATGCAACAAATTAGCTTAGCATGGCGGTGTGCACCTGTAGTCCCAGCTACTTTCGGGGTTGAGATGGGAAGATCCCTGGAGGCCCAGAGGTCGAGGCCGCAGTGGCTGAGTTTTTGACACTGCACTCCAGCCTGGGTGACAAAGTGAGATTGTGTCTCCAAAAAAAAAAAAGACAGCAAACAACTCAAAAATTGGGTGAGGAGGCCTGTGCGTGAAGGTTTGGCAGCTCTTCTCAAACTCCTTGGTTAAAGGAAAGCAACAACAACAACAATTTATCATTAATATGCTACTCATAAGTAAATGTGGGATAAAAGAAACTTGGAATTTATGTATCTCCTCTCATTTTCCAAGTACAATTCCTTTGGGTAAAGAATCATCAACCAAATACCTAAAATTATTAACAAATATTAGGAAGTAAAAAGTGTTACCAAAGGTAAGTTCAACACGATGGCTTCTGGAGGGCTGCAGTGGCAAGGGGGGCAGCCGCGACAGCAGCAGTGGCGAAGCTGGCCATGGTGGTAGTGGCAGCAGCAGCAAGCGGCAGTGACAGCAGCGGGCTCCAGGCCAGGACCATTAGTAGAAGCAGACCGTGTGCAGGAAGGCCTGGTCGCTCTTCTTCTCCAACTTCTGCAGCAGCTGATCAATCTCATTCTCCATATCCTCTGAGCGCTGGATACACTGGCAGAGCTCGCAGATGAGAAACGCCCCTATGATGGCATCTTCCTGGTTGTCCTGGATGTCCATGTTCAACACATGCACTGGTTGGCAGGTATCCTGTTCTCTGGAATTTAGATCTTCCACCACTTGGTCATAAATTCTCTCTTCACAAGTGATAATCAGATCAAACACATCTTTGCAATCCTGGAACCTTTCTGGCCGGAGCTTGATTCTCTTATTTCTGTCTAACATACACAGAACGCCATTCTGTGTATAGAATTCTTTGTCTTTCGTGATAAGATCATTGTACATTTCATCATATGTGGTTTCGAAATCATAAATATTTGGCTTGTTAGGTGCTGGTCCTGGAAGCTTCACATGACGTGCTATTCCAAAGGACTGGACACTGAATCCTCGTTTGCTGAGGATGCTGTGTGTCTCCATGCTCTGGTTCTGGTTACTCCAGCACACCACCACCACCCGCAGCGGTAACAATGACATGGCTGCAACCGCACTACCCGCGATGCTCTCACTTAAGCTTCTACCGACCACAGCACCTTAGTGCCAACAGAATGGCGACCAAAAAGGGAGACCAAAATGGCGACCAAAAATGGCGACCGTGTTGTGGGGGATATAGTATGTGGCGTCTGTGCTTGCGAGTCTCCTCGAAAGCCCCGAGTGCCGCGCCGCAGGTACCCTGGCATCCAGGCTCAGGCAACGAACGCATTCTGAGACGGTTGGCGGCTGGCACCTGCGCAGCCACTCCCGCGCTCCACAAAGTGCAGCCCAGCCACATTTAACATATATATATTTTTTCGGCTGGGCACAGTGGCTTATGCCTGTAACCTAGTACTTTGGGAGACTGAGGCGGGTGGATCACCTGAGGTCAGGAGTTCGATACCAGCCTGACCAACATGGAGAAACCCCGTCTCTACTGAAAATACAAAATTAGCCAGGCGTGGTGGCACATGCCTGTAATCCCAGCTACTCGGGAGGTTGAGGCAGGAGAATCACTTGAACCTGGGAGGTGGAGGTTGCGGTGAGCCAAGATCATGCCATTGCACTCCAGCCTGGGCAACAGAGCAAAACTCCATCTTAAAAAAACGAAAAACAAACAAACAAAATATGTATATATAATTGTATATATATAATATAATATATATAATGTATATATATAATATATAATATATAGTATTATATATAAATTGTATATATTATATATTATATATATACAATATATAATACATATATAAAAAACATATATATTATATAAAAACATATATTATATATTATATATACAATATATAATACATATATATGTATTATATATAATATATATAATTTATATATAATATATGTTTTTTTTTCCTGTATAGCGAAAGCCTTATTGTTGTCAGTCCAATTGAATGCTTTTTAAAAAGCCTTTTAAGGAATTCTATAACCATCACCAAAACGTCAGTCTGTCCACCTGCATGATCTCCCAGAACACTTCGGCCCCATGTGAGTATGGGGTGGGGAGACAAAAGCAGCATGTGTGAGGCAACCGGCTGACAAACTGCTATCCAAGCTGGTTAATCTCCTCTCCATTGGTTCTTTCCGTAAATCAAAGTCTTCATGATCATTGGCTACCCCTGCAACAATGAGCTCTTATAGGAGCCTCATGACGTTACAATTGGCATCCCAGTGGTCCACATTAGTAGAAGCAATGGCCCACTGTAAGATAGGGATGACTACTTGACTTCTCAGCAAGGTGACAGGGCTACACTGAATAAACCTGGTGGATAGCCTGAACAGGTCTACAGTGTCGGAGTGATTCTGGAGACCATTCTGCTGTTCTAGGAGCTGAAAGGTGGGGATGCACAGCGCCTGGACATGTCTAGTGGTCCCTGCCCACAGCCTTCTTCCATTCCATACTCATCTACGAGGATAATGCCAAGGTATAGGAAACAAGAATGCTGATGTACATGGCACACATTCACACAGATGGTGAATCTGTGTGAATGTGTGCCACGTACATCATTCTAGTGGTTACAGCAGCACGGCAGATCCTTTGCCTACACAGCGGACAGCAAAGCGCAGGCACCTGCAACAATGCTTTGCAATCTGATTATGAGCTCGGTGCTTATTTAGTGTCTCGCATAAAATTGGTCGTATTTGCCGTATGACTTTTTGGCACCTATGAGTCTGTCTGTTTTCCACAGTGGAATTGGTATGGCTAAATATCATTGCAAGGCAATCTAAGAACAGTGTCAGTGGTTAGAGAATTCCATAAAGGGTTTGCCTAAGGAGACAACCATGGGAGCTGTCACCGTGACATACAAACAACTTACAGACTTCCACAAGCAAGTCACTAGTGCTGAGGAATGTAACCAAGTTTGCTGGGCCTTGTGAGACCTCACCAGGTTCTTTTGATAGCTCACGCTTCTGCACTGTGCCTGTCACCCAAGAATGTCTTTTTAAATTAGAAGACTGGAAGAAAACAAAAACCAGAATGTGTCCCACAATCAGAAACCTCTTTCGTGGCAGAGGGAACTTCACCGCCACCAGGGTGTCTTGCCAGACAGAAAGAAACTCCAGGCTTCTGAAGGCCACCCTGGGGAGTTCCTGTTTGGGGGTGTGAGGGAAAATCAGGGAGATTTAAAAAAAGATGGCTGTGGCCTGCCTGGCGTGGTGGGAGGGGAGGTGGTTTCCTGGCAAACTTATTTCTGAAAGGAAAAATAATTTCAAGAAAATAAAAAAGGAAAACTAAATGGAAAAAAAGCCTTGTAAAATCAAATTACAAATTAATGCCAAAACTCTCTCTTCTGCTTTCGAAAACTCCAATTGTTAGAACTTTTCCTTCAAGTTACCACCTATCAAACTACATATCATTTGTGTTTGCTCATGGCTCTCTTCATTTTCAAAGTTAGGTTGTTTGGAAATAAATCTCAGTTGCAGAGCTGTAACTTAGGCAGGGTTATCAAAAAGTTGCTTAAGTCTGTCATCCCAGCAGTTTGGGAGGCCAAGGCAGACGCATCGCCTGAGCCTAGGGTTTCTAGACCAGCCTGGGCAACATGCCGAAACCCTGTCTCCTTTAAAAATACAAAAAATTAGCCAGGCTTGGGGTGTGGTGTCGGGCACCTATGGTCCCAGCTACTCGAAGGCTGAGATGGGAGGATCACTTGAACTTGGGAGGTTGAGGCTACAGTGAGCCGTGATTGCACCAACACACTTCAGCCTGGGCAACAGAATGATACCTTGTGTCAAAACAAAAACAAACACAAAAACAAAACATGCTGCTTAAGGGCATTAAAGTACATAGGGCTAGAAATGTTTTCTAAAATATGTATAATTACACAAAAGAATGAAATTGGACTCTTACCTTACATCATATAAAAAATTAACTCAGAATGAATCAAAGACCTAAACATAGGAGCTAAAACGATAAAATTCTTAAAGAAAACATAGATGAAAAACTTCATGACATTGGATTTGACAGTGATTTCTTGGACATGACACCAAAAGCACAGGCAGCAGAAGAAAAAAAAAGAGAAATTGAATTATATCAAATTAAAACTTTTGTGCATGAATGACACTATCAAAAGAGCAAAAAGTCAACCAACACACTTGGGGAAAGTATTTGTAAATCATATATCTGATAAGAGGTTCATATCCAGAATAAATATTAAGAACTCCTGTATCTCAAAAACAGAAATGCTAACAACCAGATTTTAAAATGAGCAAAGGACTTGAATAGACATTTCTCCAAAGCAAATATACAAATAGCCAATAAACACATGAAAAGATTTTCAACGTCACTAATCACTAAGCAAATGCAAATCAAAACCATAGTGAGATACCACTTCACACCCACTAGGATGGCATATATATATATATATATATATATCATATATATAAAATATATCTCATATATATGTTTTTAAAAACAGAAAATAATAAGTGAGGATTGCAAGGATGTGGAGAAATTTAAACCCTTGTGCGCTGCTCTTAGAAATGTAAAATGATGCAGCCACTATGGAAAACAGTATGACTATTCCTCAAAAAATTAAAAATAGAAATAGCATATGATCCAGCAATTCCACTTCTGGGTATATACCCAAAATAATTGAAAGCAAGGACTCAAACAGATATTTGTACACGCATGTGTTCACAGCAGCATTATTCACAACAGCCAAGACGTGGAAGCAAACCACATGTCCATTAGTGAATGAATGTATAAACAAATGTGGTATTTACATACAATGGAGTATTATTCAGCTACATAAACAAAGGAAATTCTGATACATGTTACAGCATAGATGAACCTTGAAGACATTATGCTAAGTGAAATAAGACAATCACAAAAGACAAGCATTGTATGAATCTACCTATTTGAGGAACCTAAAGTAGTCAAATTCATAGACACAGAAGTAGAACGGTGTTTGCAAGGAAAAGGGAGTTATTATTTAATGAGTGCAGAGTTTCAGTTTTGTAAGATGAAAAAATTCTGGAGATGGTTGGTAGTAGTGGCTGCACAATTATGTGAATGTACTTCATGTCACTGAACTGTACACTTAAAACTGGTTAAAATTATAAATTTTATCTATATTTTACCACAATTTAAAATATAAACATTGATACACACACTGGAACTATGTACAATCAATATTGGCCCACCAATTGTAACAAATGGACCATACCAATGCAAAATGTAAATAATAGGGAAAACTGACAAGAGAGTAAGGAAGTATAGGAACTGTGTACTTTCTGTTTTTTTTTTCCTACTGTAAACTTAAAACTGCTTTAAAAATCACCTCTTTTTTAAAAAAGTAAATGTACATACTAAGTTTATTGCCTCAAGAAACATCACCTTTCCCTCAATCAGGATTCTCTAGTTGCACTAGCACAGTGGTGAGCTTGTCTCTGGCCCTAAGCCAGACTTCGTGGCAGCCAGTAATGATGAAAAAGCCAGACATCCTATGTGAAGGGCAGAAAGGCTAATGTTCTAGGGCTTCTTTGATTTCTTTTTTTGTCCTCTACTTTTTTTTTTCCCATAGTACATTTTTCTGTAGAGTTAGGTTGAATTTGTTGCTGCCTGCCTCAGATGCCACAGTTGTTTGTTATGGCTCTGATATTTAATTAGGATCTGACCAATTCTGATAACAAAAGAATTAACTTGTACATTTTAGATTATTTTTCTGGAGTATACCCCCTCTCTGGCTTGTATAAACGGTAGTATATTTATTTCTTTTAAGTATGTCTTTCTATTTCAGCCAACATTTATTGAGAAAGCGCCTTGTATCAGATAATTTTCAAAGTTCTAAGAATACAATTAAAAACATGTTTTGTTTTGTTTTGTTTTTTACCTCAGTTGATACTACAGTCTAGTAAAGGAGACAGACATTAAACACATAAGCTTGCAAATAAAAATGTAAATATATTCAAGGAGGAAATGAAATAGGTGCAATGACCCACTTTAGATTAGATGGTCAGAAAAAGCCTATTTGTGGGAAGTAACTTTCAAGATGAAGCCAGTAAGATGACTAGGAGCCAGGCAGGTGAAGTGTGGGGAGTGATTATTTAGGCAGAAAGAAGAGTATGAGCAAATTTTCTGAGATGAGAATGTGCTATGTGAATTTGGGCAAAAAGAACAAAAAGGCCAGTGTGACTGCAGTGCAGTGAGGGGAAGAGGGGCACAGATGAGTTCTGAGAGGTGGACAACTGTCAAGCCATATAAGATCTTATATCACTGGTAGGTGTTTTCATGTTTAGAGTAATAAGATTATAAGAGTGTCAGAAATTGTTCTAAGTGCTTTACTTGGTTTTTAATTTTTTTTTTTTTAGTACAGATGGGGTCTCACTATGTTGCCTAGGATGGTCCTGGACTCCTGGGCTCGAGGGATTATCCCACTTCAGCCTCTCGAAGTGCTGAGATTAGAAGCATGAGCCACCAAACCTGGCCTCTAAGTGCTTTACTTGTATCATCACATTCAATCCTCACAAAAACCCTGGAAGGTGGGTATTATTCTCATTTTCAAGATAAGAAAAGCGAGGAACAGAGAAGTTAAGTGACTTGCCCCCAGTCACTAGTAAAATAGCACAGATAGAATTCAAACTCAAGTGGGCTGGCCATAGAGCCAAAATTCTTCATTCCTCATTAAACATGATGGGAAACAATAGAAGGGTTTTAAACGAGATGCTTATATGTTGAGATTTACACATTTTAAAGATAATTCTGACTGAATTGGAAAGAACTGCTTGGAGGTGAGCAAAAGAGAAAGCGGGGAAAATAATTATGAGGCTATTACCACAGTCCAAGAAAGAGATGACTATGGCTTGTTTCCTGGTGGAATGAGAAAAATAGATGGATTAAAAATATGTCTTAAAAATACTTTATTCAATATATAGGAAGAATGGATAAGATTTGGTAATGTACTAGGTGAGGACAGGGGAAAGAGTGCAAACAAGGTGATATATCTGGTACATGGTCCTTTTGCAGATCATCATGATATTCTTAAATTGCTTGTAGTTTTAATTGAATTAAACTAATCATTCCTTTTGTGATAACTGAGGTTGGTGTTTTTTAGTCTCCAACAATAAGCCTTTTATTAGTTTGTTTTCCACAATTTCTACTGTGTACAACTTAATTTGGCAGATTTAATTTCTTTCAACAAGATTTAATTTGTTATGCCAAGAAGATAAAACATAAAGAGAAAAGAATACTTTCTATTTTCAGTCTATCAGGGCTGCCATAACAAAAATATCATAAACTGGGTGGCTTATAAACAACAAACATTTATTTCTCACCATTCTGGAGGCTAGGAAATCCAAGATCACGGTGCTAGCAGATTTGGTGCCTGGTGAGGGCCTACTTCCTGTTTCATGGATGCCCATGTTTTCACGGTAACTTCACAGGATAGAAGGATAAGGGAGCTCACTCAGAGCTTTCTCAGGCTTCTTTTATTAGGGCACTAATCCCATTTATGAGAATGGAGCCCTAATCACCTCTCAAAGTTTCCTCCTCCTAATACACTTAGTTTGGACGCTAGAACTTTAACATATTAATTTAGGCGGCGACACAAACATTCAGACCATGGTACTTCCTCATCCCCAAAAGTCAGCCACAATCTTAAATCATGTTGATAGACCATGCTTAATACCTGAAGAACATCAATTACCTTATCCTGAATTCTAAAGAGTTTTATATTGAATCCTTGGTAATTATTATGCATTATGAACTTTTCTATCAACTATCCTTCTGTTCAGTAACAGTATCTAATGGAATTTTATATTTTGTGGCAAAAAAATTACTACATTTACCATGTAATTTTCAGAGCAAGTGTTAGTGATCAATTGGGTGGGTTAGAGTAAGACTTGATTCTTTCTATCCTGATTTTAGAAATGTTAAAAGTCACCGTGTGTATTTGAAGATGTCACATATTCTCTGCATTCTCAAGTCTCTCTCTATAAAATCATGTGTTATCAGTGTTTGTCAATTAATATACAAGAGTCCTCTGGCTTATTGTTTCTCAGAATCTTCTTATAAAACACAATTATGAGCAGTGATCATGGAATTATCATTTTTTGGTAATACTTAAGTACCAGGGATTTCTTTAGTTTCTCCCTTGATCCTTTGCTCATTCAAAATCTGGCTCCTAGTGTCATTCTATGCTCCCTAATTTTCCAAAAGTATAAATACATATATGTATACACACACACACACACACACACACACAGAGGCATGAATGCTGAGAAATGCTTTAGTTTATTTGAAAAATAACTATTGTTTTAAAAATCTTGAGTATTATTTTTCCCAAAGATGAGAATCCATGATCACTACAGTCAATATCCATCACTGGCTTTGGCTGGGGTTGGGCTATACACAATGTAAGACAGATGGAAGCTTCTCTACCAAACTGTTGCTGTTTTCAGGAACTAAAATTCTCCCTGAATGTGTCCCTTATTTATATAATGTTATTAAAGACCAGTGGCACAAATGGAGAAGCAGAATGTGTGAAATTTCACTGATTTATTCATTTTCCTATTGGATTCACATATGAGGAAGTTCCTACACATCAGTTATTTTACTTAAAAGAAAATCATTATATTTTGACTTCACTAGTTGGGCCTCCCCAATGTCTATCACATAAAAGTCAACCTTTCCAATGAGGTATTCAATGTGTCTACACAATCCAGGTCCTTAACTGTCTAGCATTACCTTCTACTTTTGCTGTTCATGAGACTTCTTTAATCTAGCCAGGCTCCTAAGCCCTCCAGAAATTTTTTTTTTTTTTTTTGAGATGGAGTCTTGCTCTGTTGCCCAGGCTGGAGTGCAGTGGCGCGATCTTGGCTCACTGCAAGCTCCGCCTCCCGGGTTCATGCCATTCTCCTGCCTCAGCCTCCGGAGTAGCTAGGACTATTTTTAGTAGAGACGGGGTTTCACCATGGTCTCGATCTCCTGACCTCGTGATCCACCTGCCTCGGCCTCCCGAAGTGCTGGGATTACAGGCGTGAGCCACTGCGCCTGGCCCAGAAATTTTTTTAAAAAATATTTTTTTCATCAGACTGCCTAGTCTTATAAAGTCAATTGAAATATGTTCAATTGGCTGGACACGAAGCCTCCTGAGTGTTATTCTAGCACTTTGGGAGGCTAAGGTAGGCAGATAGCTTGAGCCCAGGAGTTTGAGCCAGCCTGGGTAACATGGAGAAACCCCGTTTCTACAAAAATACAAAAATTAGCTAGTTGTGGAGGTGTGCTCCTGTAGTCCAAGCTACTTGGAAAGCTGAAGTCGGGGGATTGCTTGAGCCTGGAAGGTCAAGGATGCAGTTAGCAGTGATGGCACTACTGTACTCCAGCCTGGTCTACAGAGCAAGACACTGTCTCAAAAAAAGAAAAAAGAAATATATTCAATTTTTTATTCATTCAGTAACAGAAACTCACCTTTTATGTGTGTGGTTATGAATGAGATACCAAGATAAGTCTTAAGATATTTTGAAATATAATTCTTGTTTATTTTTTCCAATATAGTAAAAACGGATTCAGAGACCAAAAATAAATACTGTGTGTTGTTTTCTTCTTTGTTTCGATAATTTCCAATTATGTCTTTTAGCAGATATATACATATTTTAGGACAAAATAATGCCCTTGCCATTTTTGATCTCAATACACATGATTTTACATTTTTAAAACTTTTGAAAAAAATGGACTCCCAATGTGAGGACTGTGGACCCATAAGAATTCTTTTGGGGGGAATGGACTGTGTGGGTTGCATGGACCCAAAAGTCACTGTACTAGGAATCAGCTAAATGATCTCCAATCATCTATTTTATTTTGGGGAATATCCTACAATCTAAAAGAATAATGATTGTCAGATAGGTTAAGAATGGAAATCCTTGATCACCTCTATTAATTTCAAAAATATTTGAGTAATGTCTTAGGAAAAACATGGAATCTAGTTATCAGTGGTGGTATCATCAACTATGGGTAATGAATACAAATACATGAGTATAATTATTCCCTTGAAAATAGTATTTTGCTAGTATGATAATTACTATTAAAAGCAATGACTTCATATAATGTGGCCCATTTTTATTCCTAAACATTTTCTTTTGAAATAATCATAGATTCATGTGAAATTGTAAAAAAGAATATAGATATCCCACATACCTTTATACAGTTCCCTTCAATGGTAAGATCTTGCAAAACTGTTGTACAAAATCACAACCAATATATTGACATTGATACAATCCACCTATCTTATTCAGATTTCCTCAGTTTTACTTGTACTCATTTGTGTGTGTGTGTTTAGTTCTGTACAATTTATCACATGTATTACTTCCTTAATTAATATAGCAATTGTGAGATTTTTCCATGTTGTTGCAAGTTCATCTCTTTCATTGCTATATAATATTCAAATATAAGAATAACCACAATTTATCTATCTTACTATTGATGGGATATTGTGCTTATTTCAAGTTTTAGTCTATTACCAAGGATATTGCAATGAATATTCTTATCAGTTTTTTGGTGCATGTGTATAAATGTTTCTATTAGGTATACACCTAGAAGTCAATATTCTAGTCATAGGACGTATGTTCAGCTTTAGCAAGTACTGTCAAGAGTAGTACCAATTTTCTAACTCACCAGCCGTGTATAGGATTTGTATTGCTTTGTATACTATAACACTTGGTAATGTCACTATTGAAAATTACAGAATTACAGTCTAAATGCTGTGTACCGTTATCTCACTGTGATTTTAATTGGAATTTGCCTAATGACTAATTAGATTAACTATCTTTTCCTACATTTATTGGACATTTGGATATTCACTTTTGTGAATGTTGTCTTCTAGTTTAATTGATTATATAAATTCTTTTTGTATTCTGGATATGATCCAGAATACTGTAAGACTGTACCATTTTATATTCCCACCGGCAATATATGACTTATCTGCTTTCTCCGCATCTTTGCCAGCTTTTGGCATTGTTGCTCTTTTGTGTTTTAGCTATGCTGACATTATTTGGTGATATCTCAGACTGTTTTAATTTGTATTTGCTTGAAGGATGATGTTGAGTATGTTTTTGTGCATTTATTTGTGGCTTTCTTTGTAATTACATGCTTGATGTGCATAGTAATTTTTGAATCTATACCTTCGTGGTTTCCAGTTTTGGAAAATTCTTATCTGTTATTTATTAAAATAGTGATTTTTGCCTCATTCTTTATCTCCTTTCCTTCTGGGATTCCAATTACATATGTGTTGCCATTTTTAGCTATAGTCTCTGTGTCCCTTATTATATATTTTCCATCCATTTGCCTCTACATACTTGTGAATATTCTCTTAGGATTTATCTTCCAGTTTGCTAAATTCTCTTTTTACTGTGCAGCCCTGTATTAAACCAATTATTGAGTTATTAATGTTTATTTTAGATTTATCATTCTACATTTTTCGCTTAATCATTTGTTGAAGTTTTCAGCTTGTGACAAAAATTTCTATTTTATTTTATGTCCTTGAGCATATTCAGTATAGCTAATATGTTTTGTTAACTCTTATATTCTGCTACTACATATCGATTTCTATTATCCATTGTTTCTCTGATTTCACTAAGGTTTTCTAGTCTTTTAATTTCCTTAGTTATGTTTGATTGAATACTGTGATGGTTAATACTGAGTGTCAACTTGATTGGATTGAAGGATGCAGTATTGATCCTGGTAGTGTCTGTGAGGGTGTTGTCAAAGGAGATTAACATTTGAGTCAGTGGGCTAGTGAAGGCAGACCCACCCTTAATCGGGTGGGCACCATCTAATCAGCCACCAGCAAATATAAAGCAGGCAGAAAAACGTGCAAAGGAGAGATGGGCTTAGCCTCTCAGCCTACATCTTTCTCCCCTGCTGGATGCTTCCCGCCCTCAAACATCAGACTCCAAGTTCTTCAGTTTTGGGACTCGGAATGGCTCTCCTTGCTCCTCAACTTGCAGACAGCCTATTGTGGGACCTTGTGATCACATAAGTTAATATTTAATTTTATATATATATATATATACACACACACACACACACACACACACATATATATCTTATTAGTTCTGTTCCTCTAAGAGAACCCTAATACAAATACTTCTAATCATATATGAAAAATCATGGAAATTATTTCTGGCATATGATGATATCTTCCTTCAGAGAAGAGTCACATTTGCTTCTGGCAAGTGGCTAGGGACACTGACATTCTTGCATCACATCTGACCATTTTCAGATATTGAGATTATTTCAAGTTTGACCTCATCCCTTGTGGGAGCACATCTACTTCTTGTTTTCCTCTTACTCCTAGTGTTTAGCTTTTTGTGTTTCCAAACCAAACTGTACGCATTTATTACACTCCCCTTAGTAGGCCTTGAACTCAAGTTTTTGTCTCCACATCCCACAATCTTATTGAAATATTCTTCAACCTCCCTCTTCTGAAATAGATGGACATTTCCAGCTGGGCTTACTGCTCTGGATCTTCCGAGTTTTCTACTCTCCCATATCTTGTCTTGGATCCTTAATTCTTCATTATCCTAATAGCTCTCCAATGTCTCTAATTATATCAATATATACACTCTTAGATACATCTATTTAAGTATGGGAAATATATTTAAATATTTTGTTTAGCTTTTATATTTTTTCTCAGTTGGATTATTGGTCTGAGTCTTCTGTTTTGTCATTATTGGACATAGAAGTTATGTCCATTCAAAAAATGTGATTGATAGTGTTAAATTGTGCTTCATACAATTTCTGCAAATTTAATGCCTGTTGCTCCACATTTTTACCAACTAAGAACATGTTATCAAGCCCTTCAAATTTTGGTAATATGGTAAAGTAAATTGTATCTCTGGTTAATAATTTGCCACTTTATTGTCATGAATACAAACTGAGTTACATTATATATATATATATGTACATATATATATATAATAGCCTATTCTATATTTTTCTATGAACTCAGTTTATATTCACTTTTCATTTTCCTTTTATGTTTATGTTCTTCTTTACAGAAGCTCTTCTATATTTAGCCCTTTTGGTTCCCAATCCAAAGTGTGGGGTCACGTCACACCCTACCTTGGAAAGCCTTGGACTCAGGTTTTTCTTCCCCTACACCCAAAAGTCTTGTCAAAAATATTTGTTAACCTCTTTCTTCTAGAAACGACTATTAAGAAAATTAGACTTTGTGACATGCAGTGCAACAATGTTTTCATGTTTGCGATTTGTCTATTGACTTTATGGATTTTCTGTTGCCATGAAGTTTTTTTTTTATTTTTTATTATTATTATTTTTTGAGACGGAGTCTCATTCTGTTGCCCAGGCTGGAGTGCAGTGGCACAATCTCGGCTCACTGCAAGTTCCGCCTCCCGGGTTCACGCCATTCTCCCGCCTCAGCCTCTCCGAGTAGCTGGGACTACAGGCGCCCGCCACCACGCCCGGCTAATTTTTTTGTATTTTTAGTAGAGACGGGGTTTCACCATGGTCTCGATCTCCTGACCTCGTGATCTGCCCGCCTCGGCCTCCCAAAGTGCTGGGATTACAAGCGTGAGCCACCGCGCCTGGCCCATGAAGTTTTTTTTTTTTTTTTTTTTTTTTTTTTTTTTTTTTTTTTTTTTTTTTTTTTTGAGACGGAGTCTTGCTGTGTCCCCCAGGCTGGAGTGCAGTGGCGCAATCTCGGCTCACTGCAAGCTCCGCCTCCCGGGGTTCACGCCATTCTCCTGCCTCAGCCTCCCGAGTAGCTGGGACTACAGGCGCCCACCAACACGCCAGGCTAATTTTTTGTATTTTTAGTAGAGACGGGGTTTCACCGTGTTAGCCAGGATGGTCAGTTATTTTTTAATTAAAAAATGAAATGTGAAAATTACAGAATTTTTCTTCCCGTCATAGATTGGAGAAAACTTGTTTTAAGTCTGATATAAAACACAGGAATCTAGAAAAGAAAATCGATAATTTATACTGTATGGATCTGTTTCTGGACCTTTTATTCTATTCATAGGCACATCTATTAATGTGTGAGAACCAAAATTTTAATTACTTCACATACATTTTATTTTTGAAACCTTGTAGGAAATGTCACAATGAAATTATTCATCTTTTCCAGAATTTTTCCAGCTATCTTTACACACTTATTTTCCATGTGGATTTTAGAAGCAGCTTATTTAGATCCAAAAAATATTGCACTACTTACAATTGTATTATATTATACATACAGAATGATTTAGGAATTATTGCATCTTTATAATATTGAGGCATATTATCCATATCTTTTCAGATCACCAAGTATTCTTGTGTATCTTTCAAAGCTTTATAATGTTTTATCCATATAGATCTTGTATATTTTGTATTTGGTTCATTCTTGCCTATTTCATTTTTATTATTTCAAATAAGCTGTTTATTGTCATTATATTCCTTAAAGGTTTTTAACACATACTTAAATAATATTGTTTTCTCTATATTAATTTGATACTCATTCATATTTCCGATTTCCCTTAACAATTTTAAATAGTTTATCATTTGATTTTTTTTTTTTAGTTTCCAGTTGTAAAAAAAAGTATCTTTGATATAATGGTAGTTTACCAAATTTTATCAACTTCTAAAATTTAACAACTTCATTTTATGCCAATTATTTTTTCCATCTCTAATTGTGTTATCTAGTACATTCATAACAATGTTAAATACTCATGATGATAGGGAACATCATTTCGTTTTTGTTTATATTAAGCGGCTTCAGTATTTTCTCATTAAGCATGATATTGGCATTTGGGTTGAGATATTTATATTTTTATCAATCTAAGGAAATATCAACATATCAGTGGTAGCATTCTGATTTACATTATTGTACTGTGATTTAGTAGGAACGTGCTCTTGTATTTTAGAAAAACACACTGGTGTAATTAGATGCAATTGGGCAACAGGTCTGTAACTTATTCTCAATCGGTTGAGAAAACTACACGAAGATAGAAACTATGATAGAGAGACAGCTATAACAGACAGATAGCTCTGATAGATACGTAGACAATGGAAAAAGAAAAATCAGTATAATGTTAACAACTGGAAAATTTGGTTAAAAGTTATATGGGAGTTCTTTGCACTATTCTTGAAATTTTCCTGTAAATTTGGAATTATTTCAAAATAAAAAGCTACTAGTAAACATGATTAATGAAATGAAAATACGCTACAGCCTCGAGGAAAATATTTGCAATAGCTGTATCTTACAAAAACTTATGTCCAGAATATATAAAGAAGTACTAAAATTTAATAAAAAAGTACAAAGAACCCAATTAAAAATAGTTGAACATACACTTCACAAAGGATGATATGACAATGTCCAATAGGCAGACAAAATGGTGATTAACATTATTAGTTATCAGATAAACGCAAGATAAAGCCACAATAAAATATGGCTATACACCTACCAGACCGACTAAAATTTTTAAAAACTGCTGTCCACATCAAGTGTTGGTGAGGATTTGGAATAACTGATCTCTATCACTTTGCTGGTGAGACTGTAAAATTGTGCACATATTGTGGAAAACAGCATGGCAGTTCTTTATATGTTAAATATGCATTTACCCCATGATCCAGCAATTTCATCCACAGGAGTTTACCAAAAAGAAATGAAGATGTAGGCCCAAAAATAGAATTGTAAATAATTTTCATATATCCACATGTACATAATAGCCAAGGATTGAAAGCGACCAAAGTGACCTCCTATAGGAGAATGGATAAACAATTTTTAGTACTTTTATATGTTAAAATATTACTCAGAAATAAAATTAATTATTGGCATGTACACAAACATGGATATATCTCATAAACGTTATGATTTTGAACAATTTTTGCTGAGATATAGTTCACATACAACAAAAGTCACCAATGTAATATGTGTAATTCAGTGGTTTTTGGTATATCACAAAGTTGTGACATGACTGTCACTATATAATTCTTTATAATTCTAGAAGATTTCCATCACCACAAAAAGAAACCTAATGCCAATTATCAATCATTCTTTGCTTCTCTTAACTCGACCCTCAGGTGATAATGACTCTTTATGTATTTCCCTGTTATGGAAATTTTATATAGATGGAATCATACAGTAAGTGCCTTTTGTGTCTGGCTTCTTTCACTAAGCATAATATTTTCAAGGTTCATCCATGTTGTAGTCTGTATCAGTATTTCACTCTCTTTTATTGCTCAATAATATTACACTGTATATGGATATACCACATTCATCAACTGATGGACATTGGGGTTGTTTCAACTTTCGTTTATTATGAATAATGCTGCTTCTTGGTAATCTCTATATATTCTTTGGATAAATATCCATTAAGTCTTTTGCTCATTTTAAATTCAGTTATTCCCTTTTATTATTGAATGATGAGCTCTTTATATATTCAAGGTACTAGACACTTAAGAGATAAATGATTTAAAAATATTTTTTCATCCTCTGGGTTTCTTTCAATGCCGTCACTTCTTCACCAGCACTCATTTCTGTCTGTCTTGTTTACTTTATTTATGGTTTTTAAAGTACAGGGTCTCACTTTGTCACCAAGGCTGGAGTGTAATTATGTGATCATAGCTCACTGTAACCTCTAACTCATGGGCTCAAATGATCCTCCCACCTCAGTAGCTAAGACTACAGGTGTGAGTCACCATGCCCAGTTATGTCTTGTTTACTTTAGCCTTCCTAGTAGAAGGGAAGTGATATCTCATTTTTTATTTGCATTTCTCTAATGACTAATGACATTGAGCATCCTTGAATATGCTTATTGGCATTTGCATATCTTTTTAGGAGAAATATGTATTGAGATCCATTGCAAAGTTTTGATTGGATTATTGTCCTTTTAATTTTGAGTTGTAAGAGTTCTTACTATATTTGGAACACAAGCTTCGTTACAGATACATGATTTGCAAATATCATCTGCCATTTTGTAGGTTGTTCTTCACTTTCTTGGTGGTATCATTTGCAGCTCAAACGTTTTATTGTTCATGAAGTCCAATCTGTTTTTTTCTTCAGTCACTTGTGCTTTTGATGTCATAGCTAAGAAACTACTACATAATCCAAGGTCATGAATATTTACTTTTATGTTTTATTTCTAAGCATTTTATACTTTTACCTCATATATATGTCTATGATATATTTGGGTTTAATTTTATAGCGGTATGAGGTAGCCATCTAAATTCATCCTCTTGTATGTGAATATCCAGTTGTGCCAGCACCATGTTTTGAATTTCAGTCTTTTGCCATTGAGTTTTCTTGGCATCCTGGTGAAAAATACATCGACCATAACATAAAGGTTTATTTCCAGACTCTGAATTATGTTCTTTTAATCCATATTTCTATTTCTATGGCAGTACCACATCAACTTAATCATTGTAGCTTTGCAGGAGGTTTTGAAATCAGGAATTATGTCTTCCAACTGAGTTCGTTTTCAACATTGTTTTAGCTACTATGGGTCCTTTGAGTTTCCGTATCAATTTTAGGATTATCTTGACAACTTCTAAAAAGAAGTCAACTGCGGATCTGATAGGAATTTCTTTGAATCTGTAGATCAATTTGGGGATTATTGCCATCTTAACCAAATTAAATCTTATAATCCATGAGCACAGGATATTGCTCCATTTATTTATATATTTTAACTGCTTTTGACAATGTTTTGTACTTTTAGTGTACAAGCCTTGCACTTCTTTTGTTAAACTCATCTCTAAGTATTTTGTATCCTATTGTAAATGAATTGCTTACTTAATTTCATCTTTTGCTATTTCATGGTTAGTGTGAAGAAATATAATTAATTTTTGTATATTGGTAATGCATTATTCAACGTTGCTGAAATTGCTTTTAGCTTTGGTTAGAAATTCCAATCCAGTGTTGAACGGAAGTGGCAAAAGAATACATCCTTATCTTGTTCGTGAGTTGGAAAGCTTAGAGTCTCTCATAATTGAATATGATGTTTTCTATAGATTTTCTGTAGATGCTCTTTATCAGGATGAGGACATTTTCTCTCATTCCTATTTTTTACAGTGTTTTTGTATAATGAAAAAACATTGAATTTCTTTTTTTTTTCAGACGGAGTCTCACTCTGTCACCCAGGCTGGAGTGCAGTGGCACCATCTCGGCTCACTGCAAGCTCCGCCTCCCGGGTTCACGCCATTCTCCTGCCTCAGCCTCCCCGAGTAGCTGGGACTACAGGCGCCCGCCACCACGCCTGGCTAATTTTTTTGTATTTTTAGTAGAGAATGGGGTTTCACCGTGGTCTCGATCTCCTGACCTCGTGATCTGCCCGCCTCGGCCTCCCAAAGTGCTGGGATTACAAGCGTGAGCCACCGCGCCCAGCCAAAACATTGAATTTCTAATTAAAAATCAGCTGTTGGCCGGATGTACAGACAAATATTATTGATGAAAAGAAGTTTCTGGCCATTATTTCTTGAAAAAAATTTTTGGCCTCTTTCTCTCCTCTCCTTGAAACCCAATTATGTGTGCTTGATGGTTCACCATAGGTTTCTGAGGCACTGTTTATTTTTCTATATTATCTTTTCTCTTTGTTCCTCAGGCTAGGTAATCTCTATTGACTCATCTTTAAATATGCTGCTTATTTATTTTGCCAGCTGAAATTTGAAGTTGAAATCCTCTAGTGAATTCTTTTGTTTCTGTTATGGTACTTAAAACGCTTAAATTTCTATTTTAAAAATAATTTTTAATCTTACATTCTCTATTTGGTAATACATTGTTCCCATAATATCCATTTGTTTTTTTAGGCATGCTTTCCTAGAGTTCTTGGAATATATTTCAGATAGCTTGTTTTAAATCTTTGCCTAATACATCCAACAGCTGGGCTTCCTCAACAACACTTTATATCTATTTCTTTTTTTACCCCTGTTTGAGCCATGCTTTGTTGTTTCTTTGCACGTCTTATAAGTTTTTGTCAAAAGTTGGCCATTTAAAATGAACAAATTCTGTAAAATATGTATAAATCTTCATGTGTGACCACTGAAGTCTCTGTTCAGTTAGTTTAGTGGTCAGTTCATTATTGTACAGAAATTTCCTTAAACACCTTGGGCCTATATCTCTCCAGTTTTTGCTGAGCTTCTGTGTGCATGTTGGGGCCCACCTTCAATGCTCTCGCTGACAGTTTACGTCTCTGTCTTAGACTAGAACCTTAAGGTCAGCCAGAGGTGACACAACCTTCTCAGTTCTTTCATGGGCATGTGTATTGCTTTGCACATATGCATGTCCTTCTTTATCTGCAGGATTACATCCAATCGTTTCAGAGCCCCCTGTGGACATCTGATACCCTAATTTTCTCTTCAGATTTTTTAGCCAGCGTTTTGTTTTCCCTGTTATTGCTGTCATAGGCAGCTGAGATATAATTGGCATATTAGAATGAAACAATGTTACCAAAACCAGGCAGAGTTATAAGATAAATATCACAACAAAACCAATATCAACTCTCCAAATAGATACCAGCCCCAAGATCCAGCTCTGGCTGAGGGTGTGAAGGATGTCTCTGGTGTCTAAAAGCTTCTAGCAAAATACTTTATCTCCTGGCTCATGATAAATTCCTTTCTGTTCCATGGCAAATTCCTTTCTGTCGCATGGCACTTTCTCCTTTCTCCTCACCAACAATCAAAGTCCCCAAAGGGGATCCAGACATCCAGTTTATCTATACTCCTGCCAAGGACAATGGCTATGGTTACAGCCAGAGGGCTTCTTACTATAGAAATTTAGTCATCATGGTTGAGTTTGTCCATTCCTTGGCGTTTGCTGTTGCTGGACCCTCCTTTCATCACTGCCAGGACCACTCTTCCCAGAGGATTTCCACACCAACCAAGGAATTCAGGTTTCCTGATTTTCAAGGCTCTACTGTCATCAAATCCCCATCTCAAAACTGGGCTACCAGAATTGGGTTGGTGTCTTAGTCCATTTGGGCTGCTATAATAAAAACCCATAAACGAGTAGCTTATAAACAATAGAAGAAATTTATTCCTCACAGTCTGGAACAAGGAGGAAGAGTCAGTGTCAGAGTAATGTGATACAAGAAAGACAACTGGCCATTGCTGGCTTCAAAGATAAAAGTAGACCAGGAGCCAGGAAATGAAGAAAGCCTCTTGAAGCTGGAAAAAGTAAGGAAATGAATGCTCCCCTAGAGCTTCTAGAAGGAATGTAGCCTTGTGAAACTCATTTTATCCCAGTGAGACCTGTTTAAGACTTTTGGTATTCAGAACTATAAGATAATAAGTTTATATCGTTAAAAGCCACTAAGTTTGTGATAAATTGTGACAAGTGGTCCTGGCAGTGATGAAAGGAGGGTCCAGTAACAGCAAATGCCAAGGAATGCACAAACTCAACCATGATGACTAAATTTCTATAGTAAGAAGCCCTCTGGCTGTAACCATAGCCATTGTCCTTGGCAGGAGTATAGATAAACTGGATGTCTGGATCCCCTTTGGGGACTTTGATTGTTGGTGAGGAGAAAAGAGAAAGTGCCATGCGACAGAAAGGAATTTGCCATGGAACAGAAAGGAATTTATCATGAACCAGGAGATAAAGTATTTTACTAGAAGCTTTTAGACACCAGAGACATCCTCCACTCCCTCAGCCAGAGCTGGATCTTGGGGCTGGTATCTTGGCAGGAAGATGTATTTGGAGAGTTGATATTGGTTTTGTTGTGATATTTATCTTATAACTCTGCCTGGTTTTGGTAACATTTTTTCATTCTAATATACCAATTAGGGATTTAATGCAATCCCAGTCAAAATCTTGGCAGTCTTTTTGGTAAAAATTAGCAAAATGATTCTAATATTTATGTGAAATGTAAAGAAAATAGAATAGCCAAAAAAATAAAAAGAACAAAGCTAGAGTAGTTATACTACCTGATTCAAAATTTACTCTACAGCTACAGTAATCAGGAGAGTAAGGTATTAGTGTAAGGACAGACAGTGGAACATCTAGGAAGTTTAGAAAAATACCAGTTATATATGGCCAATTAATTTGTTAAAATCATCAAAATGTTCACTTAAAATGGGTGAATTTTATTTTAAGTAATTTTTACTTCCTTAAAATTGGTTTAAAAACAAAATGATAGGTTGAAGAGTTATTTCTCTCTCTGTCTCTGTCTCTCTCTCTCTCTTTCTCTGTGTGTGTGTGTGTGTGTAAATAATTTTAACAGCTACATCGGATTTATGATGTATTTTTTACTTGATTGGAACTACATTGATGTAGGATGTTTAGATATTTTCTACTAAAAGCAATACTATATTTGAATATCCTTGCACATGAATCTTTGCACATTGGTAAAGTTGTCTTTTTAATGGAATTATCTATATATGGTAAATTTCTAGTTATAGAATTGTTCAGTCAATGACCATATATAATTTTTATGCATATGGCCAAACTTATCCACAGCAAGTTCATACCAATTTATACTGGAATCAGCAGCATATCAGTTCACTTACTTCCTCATCCTTCCACCAATAAAATGGTGAAAGGCAATTATTCAGTCTGTTTTAATTTGTATTTGATTAACAATGAAATCAAACAAGTTTATACCATTTTTTGGTCATCGGTATTTTTTTCTTTTTCTGTTTTTGCAAATTGTCCATACATGCCTTTTGGACATTTTTCCATTGACTTAATTTTTATCTCTTGGATTTATAATAATAGTTTTTTGCATGTACAATATTGGTATAACATTGGTCATTTGCATTTGAGTCTTGCTGATTTTCTTTTTTGGACACACATCACAAAGCTGCTTAGCATGTTCATATACTGTAATCCATCAGTCATTTTCTTTCATTGTTTTTGCGTTTAAAGCCATGCTTAGAAGGTCTATTGCCCTCTTCTTTATATAAAAATATTCACCAATATTTTCTGGTTCTCTACAATTTTCATCTTTAAATTTTTGTCTTTTTATTCCACCTGGAACTTGTCTGGATATATCATGTTAGGAAGGGTTTTACTTTTTGTCAGATATTTAATTAGTTTTTACAGCACCACATACTAAATGATCCTCCCTTTCCCCACTGATTTTAAGCTATTTTTAGCATATATTTCAAACTTGCATGTATTCGAGTCTGTTTGGGGCCTTTCTAGTCCATTCCAGAATTTTGTTCTTGCAACAACATGATTTTAAGTGTTTTCTTCCCTTTTATGGTATGTTTTGAAGGCCTGTCACTAATTTGTATTATTCTTAAAAATATTTCCTGACACTTGTCATTTATAGTTTCAAATATACTTAATTATTTCAAATTTGTGCATCCATTAGTAATATTGTTGGGTCTTTCTTATGAGTCTAGCACATTATAGGTTAATATCTCAGAACTGTCCTCTGTGTGTGTATGTGTGTGTATTTAAAGTGAAGGAGATTATTTTTGTTATATTTTATAACTTTTATTTCTGATATATGAGAAAGCTGTTGACCTTTCATATTTAATTTATACACAGTACTTCAACAAATTAAATGTAATGGCTCTTTTATTTCTATGTGTGTTTTCCTGGTATGCAGTCACATTATCTGCAACTAATGATAATTGATAGTTATACTTCTTATTTATTTAATCTTAGTATGTTGACAAGAATGTCCAGCATATTACATATTAATATCTAATAACCAAAATGCCACCATATCCCATTATCTTTTCTCTTCTCTTACTTAATGGGAGTGGTTGTAGTCCTTATATAAGTTATTTTTTATTTTATGTTTAGAATATATATTTTATTGTGTCAAGAATGATTCCATCTAATCTGTGTAAAATTTAACTGCTTTTAACTAAGAATTGATTTGGAATTTTATCAAATAGGTTTTTAGTGTCACTCAACATTATTACTTGTTTCTTCTCTCTGTGATAATGTTTAAATTAAACATAGTAAATCAGACTTCCCTATATTTTACCATTCATGCTATTCTTCTAAAAAATCTCTTGAATTTTTTAGTCTGTTAAATTGGTAATACATTTTAAGGACTACAAAGGGATAACCTTGACTTTGAAACATATTGTGAAACAACAGATTATAAATATAATTGCCATTATCTTTTATGGAAATGCATAATCTGAAAGGTTGCTGGGTGAGGTTTTGACCTGTAAAAGGCAAGAGGAAATCTTTGCTATGTTGCCCTTCTTATCTGTCCTTGTGTATTTTTTTAATCTATCAGGAAGTGCTCTATTAAAGTATTTTCACTCATGTATATGCTGTTTTACAAGTCCTCTTGGGGGTGCAATGCATATTTTTATGCCTATCAATGCTCACATATGTGCATGCTATGTAAACTATTTTTTGTCACTTAGAACGTAAACATTTCTCTTCTCCTTTAGCTTATCAGTGTTGCTGTCCAACTGATTCCGGGCCCCACTAGAACATTTTGGGGTTTCCTAGGTTACACATTTCTATTTATCCTGTTGAATGGCTGTTTGTACTTCTTCTTCCAAGTCCTGGAAAACAAGAGAATCAAAAACCAACAGAAGTTACTATAATGAACACAAATGTTACTATAATGAACACAATGAAGGTTACTGTGGGAACATAGGACTCTGTCCCTTACCATCAACTCAATTCCTTTTCAACTCTGTCCCATTCTCATCTGTCAATCAGATTCCCACTCCTTAGTTTATTTATTCTTTTGTAATAAAACTGAAATAAAATGATTAAATCATTCAGTTAGTTTTCTAAGCTTCCGTCAAGTACCATGATTATTTAGGCTTTTAGTTTGTTCAAACAGCAAGTTTCTTTTTAAGTGTTCTTAAGAAAGTTTGCATTTAAAAGTGGTTAACTTTATAAGGAAAATGACTAAACATCCTGACATGTAGCATATTGCTTCAACACACACTTGTTGTTTTTCTCCCTCTAGATTTTATTCCAAGTATTCACCTTAGTGATATTGGATGAGTCCCACTTGAGCAGTAAATGATTATATTCTTAGTGTGGCAAATTATTAAAAAGGAAGAAATTTCAACGTGGTATCTTTCTTTGTAATCATCTATGCATTTTCTTAATCCAAAATAGTGTTTTCTGTTAAGATCTTTGTAAGAGCTTCCATTATAAAGTATTAGTCACAAAATATGACTTAGAGATAAATACAAGAAGTATTAATATACATCAATTTCATACTCATAAAGCAAAATAAACTGTTTCTAATGACAAATTTTAAAATGAGGCAAAATAATGCAGTAAATATATATCTTTTGTGAGCTTCTAAGTCTGCCTACAACAAATGCTATAATATATAATCCAACGAGGTAATTAATCAGATTTAAAATAAATATTAGGCTTATTTTTACCAGTTGCCATATTTCTATGTTGTACATTTAGAACTTCAAGTACAACAGAAATAATAAGTCACTGTGTATGAGCAGCAATTAATGTTCCTTGTTTCTCATGTTTTCCAAGATTGTCAAGTGGTGCTGGAGTAAATTGAATCAGTAATATTTTTTGATACCTTCTTATCATATACTTGATTTTGTCAATAAAGTAGGGATAATATAACATTTGTTTGGTTAATGACAATGTGCATCAAAGTGAAAAAACAAATTCTTGTAAGGTGGTTTTGTTGAAATTTGACTTCAGTTTGAAAAAATTCAGAAACACCTGGAAGTAGATCTATAAAGTACTTTTATCAGTAGACGGAAAGATGGTTTTGTTGGTGCTGTAATGGTGCAATGTAAGAAAACTGCAATTTAAATTCAAACAGACTTTTCTACAGCTTATTTGCCCTAATAATGATTATTTCTGAATTTAATTACTTAGTATCAAAGAATGATCACAGGAATTAATTCTGCAACATCAATACGAATTACTTTTTCTTTTGAAGGGTTAGCTGGAATCCTAAATGTAAGTCATTTATAATAACACTTCCATGGGTTTTCCAAAGAATGGACATAGAACAGTATGACTATAAATAAGCAAACTATCTCTCATTTAGTATACTTAATGATTCTTTATTCCTTTACACATTAAGCTTTTTATTTAGTGTTCCTCGAATTGTATTTTGCAATTCACTTGCATTAGAATCATTTAAGATATCAGTTAAAGTGAAGATTCCTGGGTCCTACATCAGATGGACTAAATCAGGATCTCAAGTTGTGGGAATCTCCTTTTTTTTTCTGATCTCAGGATGATTCTGAGACTCAGTTAAGTTTGTGAACCACTGTCTTAAGGGTAAGTGTTTTGACAATATCCTGTATGCATTCTTCTTGAGGAAACTCAACCACACTCATTCATATGCTGATGGCACCAAAAGCTGTATCTGTAGCAAAAATCTCTTCTGCAATCCACACCTGCTTATAGACCTGATTATCTCATGTAACTGAGACCTAATGTTACAAAGTGATTGCTTTATTTTTCCACCTTACCCACAACACACACAGACACACACACATAGACATGCCCCCTCCCTCTTTACCTGTTCTCCTTCTTTTGAAGCCTAATGCCAACCAAGCACTACAGCATTATGTCAACCATATCCACTTAATTAAGCCCCGTGAATTTTACCTTTTATATGTTTTTTATTCATCTACCTTCCTCTTCGTTCTTATTGCCCCTGTCTTATTAATGGCCACTATTATCTCTTGTTAGACAACATTAACATCTTCCTTACTACTTTTCCTACTTCCCCTTGGTCCCCCTCCAAACTTTTCTCCATGCAACAGCAGTGAGAGTAATCATTCTAAAATACAAATATGATTATGTAACTTCCCTGCTTAAACTCCTCCTCATTGGTCCCCTATAATCAATAAGATAATGTCCACATTTATTAAACTCTCATGCTACTCTTTATGATAATGGTTATCTCTCTAATCATTTTTCCTACCACTCTTCCTTCTCCACGTAGGCACATTTTATCCCAGTTTTAGAGAACTAATAAGTTTCAGTTTAAGAAACAAGCTGTCCCATCCCTTTCCTCCAAAGACTGTATCAAGCCATCATGAAAATTTTCGTTGATTTATTTGTCTCCTCCTCTAGATTTAGTTTGTTCATCTCTATATCCCTAGTACCAAGCACAGTTCCCAGTACATAGTATAAGTTCAAAATTTTTTGTCGAGTGAATATATAAATAATGGGTAACATAATATTGATTTGTATATATTAGTAATATGCAACATAATATAGTGCTGCAACATACCCATTCTGGGAACAGAACTTTTAGGTTACATTCTGGCTTTGCAGCTTGCTATGTGACCTCAAACAATTTACTTAAGCATGTCTGTGCTTTAGGTCCTTAATCTTTAAAGTAGTTATAATAATAGAATCTACCTCCTAAGATTCTTGTGAAGATTAAATAAGAAAATAAATTGTTAGAAAACTATCTGGCACACAGCAAGTAGTCCATAAGTGCTAGCTATTATTTTTACTTCTTTCATGCTTCAAGAATTATTCCTCACTTCTGAGAGAGCTCATCATTTTATTCATTTCAAAAATTTATGTTTCTCCTCTCAGCCATCAGCTTGGAAGAGTCACATTTGTTTTAGTCTAACTGTAATGGATGTCTCTCCAGACCCTCTGTCATTTTAAAGGTTCTTTCCTGGATCTTCTCTAACTCTGACATTGGTAGATATGTTGACCAGAATTTTAAACTATATTCTTGATGAGTTTATAGACTCAAAAGGAAAATACATTTTGTTTCTACAAAATTTCCTCAAAATAGTCAACATTTTTCTTGCCTTGGTAACTACATCAACACTTTTAGGCAATATCTTCAGGAAACAGTTTACCAGAACTTCAAGATCATAGTAATTTCCTGGAAGCATAATTGACAGCTCTAACCCCACAGCTCAAATCCTGTGTTTGAATAAGAGTTCTGCTGACAACAGAAGGAATTTTTGTTATTTATTGTAAAGAAAATTAATAAATGGTTCGGCCTTGGGGCAGACTTATACCAATATAATATTATTTCTCACTTTGTTGATTCTTAAAAAGATTTGTTAAGGGCAGCAAATAAGCTTTACAAGATGAGGGAAATGGGACTTTTATATACATTTGTATGTATCAGATTTTATATGATTTATAGGTTTTGAATTCTTATTTTGTTTTGGCTATTTTAGACTGTAGATTATCATCTCAAAGAGTTCAAAAACAATAATTTTTTTAGTAAATACTGTACCTTGTTTACAGTTAAGCAATAATACTTTGAATAAAACGTTTGAAGGGATAGTTCAACTTTTTCCAAAACAAATTAAAGAATGAGAATTTTATAGATAGAAAAGATGTCAAAAGTCATCTATCCCAATATACAAACATATAAAAACCGGACACCAGAAAAGATCTGTGACTTAACTGATTTCACACAGCTGGGCAAATGTCAAGATAGAACTGCTAAATTTTTTTTTTCTCTTTTTTTTTTTTTATTATTATACTTCAGGTTTTAGGGTACATGTGCACAATGTGCAGGTTTGTTACATATGTATCCATGTGCCATGTTGTTTTGCTGCACCCATTAACTTGTCATTTAGCATTAGGTATATCTCCTAATGCTGTCCCTCCCCCTCCCCCCACCCCACAACAGTCCCCGGAGTGTGATGTTCCCCTTCCTGTGTCCATGAGTTCTCATTGTTCAATTCCCACCTATGAGTGAGAACATGCGGTGTTTGGTTTTTTGTCCTTGCGATAGTTTACTGAGAATGATGTTTTCCAGTTTCATCCATGTTCCTACAAAGGATATGAACTCATTTTTTATGGCTGCATAGTATTCCATGGTGTATATGTGCCACATTTTCTTAATCCAGTCTATCGTTGTTGGACATTTGGGTTGGTTCCAAGTCTTTGCTATTGTGAATAGTGCCACAATAAACATACGTGTGCATGTGTCTTTATAGCAGCATGATTTATAGTCCTTTGGGTATATACCCAATAATGGGATGGCTGGGTCAAATGGTATTTCTAGTTCTAGATCCCTGAGGAATCGCCACACTGACTTCTACAATGGTTGAACTAGTTTACAGTCCCACCAACAGTGTAAAAGTAGAACTGCTAAATTTTATGGGAGGTCATTGTTTCTGACTGGGCTCTTGCACTAGGCCCAAGCAGACCAGACCAAATCAGAATGAAGTCACTTGTGCTGAGTGCCATGTAATCAAACTAAACTTTGAAATGGGCTAGTTTTTTTTTTTTTTTTTAAGCCAGGAGATTCCAGTTAACCTGAGTCAGCATAAAAAGGAAGACCCCTATTTTTAACTCCAGAAGGAAAGTAACTTAGAAACAATCAATCCACTTTTTATTCTGTTTTTGCTTTTTTCAGCTACTTTCTTCCTATAAAACCAACCTCCTCTACTCAGTCCCTCAGAATACACATTTCATTTTATAGACTGAGGTGTTGCCTTATTCTAGAATCACAAGTAAAAGCCAATTAGATCTTTAAACTAAATTTGTTGAAATTTTGTCCGTTGACAGAACTTATTTGTGCTCACACTCAGTTTATTGTTTTAACTTTTGTGGGTACATAGTAGGTGTATATATTTATGGGGTACATGAAATGTTTTTATACAGGCATGCAATGCATAATAATCACATCATGGAGAATGAGGTATCCCCTCAAGCATTTATCCTTTGTGTTAGTAACAATCCAATTATACTTTTTGTTATTTTTAAATGTACAACTGTTATTATTGATTATAGCCACCCTGTTGTGCTATCAAATACTAGGTCTCATTTATTCTAACTACTTTCTGTACCCACTAACCATCCCCATCTCCCCTCCACTTTCCCACTACCCTTTCCAGCCTTTGAATTTATTGTATTTTGTTAAACAGCAATAATTAATTAAATTAATTTATTATAATAGAAAATTTTTATAATTATAAAACAACAAAGAATAATTGGCATGAAGGCTAGAATGCTAAACTACAGGTTAAAATGATGAAGGTGGGGTAATTATATCAATAGGGTTTTATAATTAAGAATGGAGGTTTATATTTTGTTAAGGGCTCCAAAGTCACAAGTAAACTCAATGGATACAAAATAATATTCATACAACCTCAAAAGCTGTACTGAATTGGACTTGCTTTTGGGAAGACAAGCATGTATATGTAGGGGCAATACATATAATTAATTAATTAATATAATTAATACATATAATTAATTTTGAAATTGCAAAAGAAAGTTTGTTCTTTAAAGGAATCTAATAAAAATATGCTACAAGTAACAATCGTCTTATAAAATGAGCAACTACCCTCTAAATGTGTGTTTCTAAAATTGTGGTCTGCTAGCCATCTACATAAGAATCATAGAGGAATCATTTAAAATGATCAGTTTCCTAGACCCTCATCACAGACCCCATCTCAGAACTGCAAAATAAGAATTAATGGGGACAGGGCCTGAGATCTGCATTTTATGGCCACTACACCCCCCGCGTCACCTTGATTCTCTAGCAATATAATGTTTGAATGTCACTATATTCATATTTGTTTTTTTTTTGAGACGGAGTCTTGCTCTGTCGCCCAGGCTGGAGTGCAGTGGCGCAATCTCTGCTCACTGCAAGCTCCACCTCCCGGGTTCACACCATTCTCCTGCCTCAGCCTCCCGAGTAGCTGGGACTACAGGCGCCCGCCACCGCGCCCGGCTAATTTTTTGTATTTTTAGTAGAGATGGGATTTCACCGTGTTAGCCAGGATGGTCTCGATCTCCTGACCTCGTGATCCGCCCGCCTCGGCCTCCCAAAGTGCTGGGATTACAGGCCTGAGCCACCGCGCCTGGCCTACTATATTCATATTATCAGAGTGAAAACTCCACTAAAAATGCTGAAGAAGGTAACTTCTATTCAACTCAATTTATGTCAGTGAAAATTATCTTTCTTTTCTCATTCCTTGTTGATAATTTTTTATTTTATTATTATACTTTAAGTTTTAGGGTACATGTGCACAATGTGCAGGTTTGTTACATATGTATCCATGTGCCGTGTTGTTTTGCTGCACCCATTAACTCGTCATGTAGCATTAGGTATATCTCCTAATGCTGTCCCTCCCCCCTCCCCCACCCCACAACAGTCCCCGGAGTGCGATGTTCCCCTTCCTGTGTCCATGAGTTCTCACTGTTCAATTCCCACCTATGAGTGAGAACATGCGGTGTTTTGTTTTTTTGTCCTCATGATAGTTTGCTGAGAATGATGGTTTCCAGCTTCATCCATGTCCCTACAAAAGACATGAACTCATCATTTTTTATGGCTGCATAGTATTCCATGGTGTATATGTGCCACATTTTCTTAATCCAGTCTATCGTTGTTGGACATTTGGGTTGATTCCAAGTCTTTGCTATTGTGAATAGTGCCGCAATAAACATACGTGTGCATGTGTCTTTATAGCAGCATGATTTATAATCCTTTGGGTATATACCCAGTAATGGGATGGCTGGGTCAAATGGTATTTCTAGTTCTAGATCCCTGAGGAATTGCCACACTGACTTCCACAATGGTTGAGCTAGTTTACAGTCCCACCAACAGTGTAAAAGTGTTTCTATTTCTTCACATCCTCTGCAGCACCTGTTGTTTCCTGACTTTTTAATGATGGCCATTCTAACTAGTGTGAGATGGTATCTCATTGTAGTTTTGATTTGCATTTCTCTGATGGCCAGTGATGATGAGCATTTTTTCATGTGTTTTTTGGCTGCATGAATGTCTTCTTTTGAGAAGTGTCTGTTCATATCCTTCGCCCACTTTTTGATGGGGTTGTTTGTTTTTTTCTTGTAAATTTGTTTGAGTTCATTGTAGATTCTGGATATTAGCCTTTTGTCAGATGAGTAGTTTGTTAACTACCTCGGAAAATACAGCATGCTGAGCAAATCTTTGTTATTGCCATGGACTTGGTAACACCTTGGGGCTGACCTTTGATATTTTCCTACTGTTCAGAATGAGAGATAATGGAGCTGAATCTGTTTACCAAAGGCATGTCCTAGAATCCATGTAGAAAGTCTCATACCTATACTTAGTTTTATTTGAAAATTTCAAATATATAATTAAACAAAGATAATTTAGAACTTGCTTTGCGTTTTCAAAGTGAACATGTCCCCAACCCCAAGATTCTGATATGTCTCCCTCATCTCTCTCTTCCTCTTACGGCCCTTCTGTCTTGAGAATCACTTCTCTAGAATTAGAAAGTCTTCTCCCCACTTTAAAACATCTCCAGCCACTTTTTCTGCAGCTGCTCTGTGTTTTTCACTAATTTAGTTTAAAAAATTATTTCCTTAACTTAAAATCATATTAGTTGGCTTTGTACTTGTGATACTTTTCTATATCACACTTGTTTAAAGTGGGCATGACTGCTTATGAAAACCCTATTATCAGATGTCAGTGGGAATGTCTTCAGTTTCAACTTTACTGCATAAGAACAAGAAAACAGAAAGCAACAATACAATCTGAAATAATCCTCTTGGGATCATGTACAATTATAGAAAAATATTGTTTGCATGTTTAATGTATGATATTTCAGGGTACTGGAAACAGTAGTTTTATTGGAACAATCCATTGTGTTATCAATTAGTATAATTCAGATTTATAGAATTTTCCCCTCCAATGTGCTTAATACACCAGTTAAAATTTAGAATTATTGCTTAAAACATTAAAAATTATAATATACTATAGAACAACTTTTGTTGTATAGTTCTGAATTTAATACGAGAATGTGTTTTGTAATCGTCATAACAATTGGTATCCGAGATAGTTCCACCACCTCAAAAACTTCCCTTATGCTGCCCCTTTGTAACCAAAGCCTTTTCCCACCCTTAAACCCTGGAAACCATTGATCTGCTTTCTGTTACTATAGTTTTGCCTTTTCTAAAATGTCATATAAATGGATTCATACAAAATATATAACCCTTTGAAACTGGGTTCTCTCAGCATAATAGCTTTGAGATTTATTCATGTTGTTTTATAGATCAATAGTTCAGACCTTTTAATTGCCATACTGCTGCTTGTTTCTCCATTCTGTTTACTTTTTAAAGGACATTAGTGTTGTTCCTAGTTTGTTGATTATGTATCAAGCTACTATGGACATTTGTGTACAAGTTTTTATATGGACATATTTTCATTTATCTTGGTTTTATACTTAGGAGTGGATTGTTGGACAAAGTGATAATTCTTTAAAATTTTGGGAAACTGTCATACTATTTTCCAAAGTGGCTGCCCCCATTACATTCCTACCATAGGTGTATGAAAGGTCCAAATTCTTCCCACTCTCATCAACACCTATACGTGATTTATGTAAACACAAGTTTTCGTTTCTCTAATGTAAATACTTAGAGTACCATTTCTGTATCACTCGGTAATTGTGCATTTCAGTTTACAAGAAGTCCCTTTCCAGAGTGGCTATACCATTTTGCATTCCTACCAGCAATGTAGGAGTCTTCTAGTTGCTCTGCATCTTCACAAGCATTAAGTATTTTCAGTTTTTTTTCCATTCTGATAAGTGTGTAGTGATATCACATTTTGGATTTAATTTGCATTTCCCTGAGGACTAATTACATTGAACTTCTTTTCTTGTGCTTCCTTGTCATCCATATAGCTTATTAGTGAAATATCTGTTTAAATCATCTTCACATTGTTTTATTGGTTTATTTGTTTTCTGAACATTGACTGTTGAGAGTTCTTTATATATTCCAGATAGAAGTCCTTTGTTTGATATGAGGTTCACAGATATTTTCTTTCAGGCACTGGCTTGTCATTTCAACCTCTTAAAAGTGTCTTTTTGCAGGAAAAAAAGGTTAATTTTTGACAAAGTCTAATTTATCATTTTATAATGGATCATGATTTTGCGGCCATATTTAAGAACTCTACCTAACCCAAAGTCATAAATATTTTCTTGTACAGTTTAACAGTGTTTGGAGTTTTTTGTTTTACATTTATATCTATGATCCATTTCTAGCTAATTTTTGTGTAAGATGTGAGGTATAGCTTGAGGTTCACTTTATTTGCATATGGATGTTCAATTTTTCCAACACCATTTGTGGATAAAGGCTTTCCCTTCTCCATTGAATTGAAATCAATTGAGGCAAAATGGTGCATAAGGAGCCCTACAGTCTTTCCTCCCAGCAAGACATTCATAACTTTAAAAATTATTTTTTAAAAACAATAACCATTTAAAGTCTATGGAAATTGTCTTAAGGTAATACAGGAAGTAAAAAAAAAGTCAATTTAAAAAATCTACTAAATCTTGCTAAGAACAGTGCGAGTCCATGATCAAGTGGAATTTGTCTTAGAAATGCAGACTTATCGACTATAGACACCCTGCACTCAAATTCTAGGTCTTATTCATTCTATTTCTTTTTGTAACCATTAACCATCCCCACCTTTCCTACCAGCCACTGACTACCCTTCCCAGCCTCTGGTAACCATGCTTCTACTCTTTATGTTCATGAGTTCAATTGTTTTTATTTTTAGATCCTACAAATAAATGAGAACACGTAATGTTTGTCTTTCTGTGTCTGGCTTATTTCACTTAACATAATGATCTCCAATTCCATCCATGTTATTGCAAATGATTGGATAGCATTATATTTTGTGGCTGAGTAGTACTGCATTGTGTATGCATACCACATTGACTTTATCCATTCTATGTACCCACAAAAATTAAAAATTAAAAAATTAAAATAGAAATGTATGTACATTTGATTTAACATGTAAAATGTGAATCATCTTAACGCATCACATTTAAAAAATACAAAAATCACATGATTATCTCAATAGATGTAGAAAAAGCATTTGGCAAAGTTCAACACAAGTTCATGATGAAAACACTCAAATATGTACTTTAAGTTCACTGAGGTTGGTTGTGCAGATTAATGATTTCCATCAAATTTGGGAAAATTTGGGGCCTTGAATTTTTCTTCCCCTCCTTTCTTTCCTCTCTTCCAATTATGTGGGTGATGATATGCTTAATGGTGTCCCACAGTTCTTTAGGGCTCTATTCATTTTTCTTCATCCTTTTTCCCTCCTTTTCTTCTGAGTGGGTATTCTCAATCGATGTCTTTGAGTTCATTGATTCTTTCTTCTGTAAACTCAGATCTACTCTTGAGCCCCTCTGGTGCATTTTTCATTTCAGTTATTGTAATTTTTGACTCCATAATTTCCATTTGGCTCACTTTTTATAATTTGTGTGTCTTTGTTGATATGCTCTCTTTGGTCAGTTACCCTTCTCACGCACCTATTTAGTTCTTTACAAGTACTGCCCTTTAGTTCTTTGAATATGTTTAAAGCTGATTTAAAGTTTGCCTAGTCAGTAAAACTTCTGGGTGTCCTCAGAGACAGTTAATATATATTATGCTTTTCCCCTTGTGTCTGAGTCTTATTTTCCTGTCCTTTACATGTCTTGTGAATTTTTTGTTGTTGAAATTGCATATATTAAATAATATAATATAGCAGTTCTGTAATTCACATTCCTCCCTTCCAGGGTTTGTTGTTTTTGATGTTTGTTATTAGCTTTGTTTTTTGTTTGTGGGGTTTTTTTTTGTGTGTGTGACTTTCCTAGACTAACTCCGTAAAGTTTATGTTTTTGTCTTGAGTAGCTACTGGAATCTTTGCTTAGTTATTTTCATAGCTATCTAGTGATTGGACAGATATTTCCTTAAATGGTTAGAACCAGTGTATCTATCTCCACTAATTGCTAAATGGCTCTGTGTATGTGTGTTGGAGCATCTTTTTAATTCCAAGGCAGGAATTTTGCCTCCTTCCCTTAACTTTTACTTCCTGCTTGCAAAGAGCCTCCAGGTCAGTCAGAGGTGAGAGATTTGGGCCTTTTCAGGTCTTCCTTGAACATGTGCACAGCCCAACATATGTGCATGGTCTTCTAGGGTCCTAAGAATATTTTGGAATTTTTTGAAGGCCCCTACATCTCATTCCCCATGTTTTAAAGTTTTTGTTTGTTTGTTTTTTGAGAGAGAGAGTATCACTCTGTTGCCCAGGCTGGAGTACAGTGACGTGATCTTGGCTCACTGTAACCTCTGCCTCCTAGGTTCAAGTGATTCTCCTGCCTCAGCCTCCCAAGTAGCTGGGACTACAGGCGTGCACCACCATGCCTGGCTAATTTTTTGTATGTTTAGTAGAGACAGGGCTTCACCATGTTGGCCAGGCTGGTCTCGAACTCTTGACCTCAAGTGATCAGCCTGCCTTGGCCTCCCAGAGTGTTGGGATTACAGGCATGAGCCACCACCCCGGTCTTTAAAGTTTTTAAAATCTGTTCTTGTTTGCCATATTATCACCATGTCACGCAGTTGTGATGTTAGACAATTGTCTCTGATTGCTTTTCGACATATGCTTTCAGGGAAAGGGCTGTTTGCACTGAGAAATCTTTGAGTTAGGTAACATAAATACAACTCCTGTGAGTGAGAGCATGAGGGTACTACCTCACAGGTCAAATAATAACAGTTCTCTAGGAATGGGGCCTGTTAGGGAGCACCAAACTCAATATTCCCTTCTCCAGTGGTTTCTAGGCCACTGATTGTCATAGCTACCATAATTGCAAGGCTGTTGGTTTTCAAGGCTACCATAGAACTGGGGAGAAGCAGGTTGAAAAGGGGCATGTTAAAATGGCACAAAATTATTCTTACCAAGATACACTCATTTTTCTTCTATAAATACACCTTAGATGGATACAAATCTTTCTCTAATTTTCAGATTTCTGAAATAGTTAATTTTGATAATCTTTGCCTGTGCCTTCATTGCCTTTATAGAGGAGAAGTTTTTCAGATCCCACCATTACATGGACGAATAAGTGTCTATTTCTGTTTTTTTTGTTTGCTTGTTTGTTTTTTGTTTTTTGTTTTGCTATTGATCATGTTTTGTAATACTTTTATTTTTCTTGTTGTATTTTTCAGTTCTAAAAGATACATTTGATTTTTTTGTCTTTTTTTTCTCTTCTGAGACTTTCTGTCTTTCCATCCCTCTTAAGAGTATTTGCACTTACTTTATGGAGTATGGTTATAATAGCTGCTATAGTGTTGAATAATTGCAACATTTGATTCATCTCAGAGCTGATGTCTGTTTATTGTGTTTTCCCTGGAGAATTTGTCAGAATTTCATAATCTTTGTATATTTAGTAATTTTAGATTGTATTTTGGGCATTGTTGATATTTTAAGTTTTGAGGTATATAAATAAATCCTATGAAGCTTTTTTTAAACAATTGAGCCAGTTATATATAGTCCTCATGTTTCAACTTGCCTTCACTTCACTGGGGTTCCAATATATATTCAGTTTTGAAAGCTTTAGCAGTACTATTTAGATCTTTCCACTGTGTGCACCACCCAGGGGTCAGTCTGAGACCTCTGGTATACTATGTATTATTATATCAATGCTTACAGAATTTGGATATGAGTCTAGAATTGATTGGCAACTTTATGGGATCCCATTCTTGTGCTTCTCCTTCTCCCTTGACTCTCCCATGTTCTCCATCTGATAAAACTGTGTTTTTTGGTTATCTCACTAGAAAGCCAGGATTTTCTTTTCTTCTGCTTTCTCACAAACTCCCTGCATCTGTCTCTGTCTCTGGGGCCAAGTGATAGGAAAGTAAAAAGAGAAAGTAAGCAACCGACTTTCCCCCCATACTCTTTGGGCCACCATTCTTCTGGCAAGAAGATTTTCCTTCCACAGAATTTTAGGTGTCTGCCTGCCTGCTGCTGCACCACTACCATAGTGTTGCAGCACCAGGAATGAAGCATGCTTACAGGCCAGGCCTGGAGGGAAAAGTACAAATAATACAGTCCACTGTTTCTGTACCTTTGGCATTCTCCTTCCCAACTCAGACTAGAAAGAGATGGCTTCCCTTGGACTTCTTTCTGTCTGCATTTGGTGCAGTTCCAGGACACAGACTGCATGAGTTCAAATCAGGACATATAGAAATGAAAAAAAAATTGGTAACTCAGTGCCAGATTGTTTATTATTCCTGTTCCTACTTCTTACCCCAATATTTTTGCTGCCATTTACTTTTCAGATCTGGAGCCCCAGATAGCTGCACCACTCAATCTGCCCAGGGATTTTAGTTGCATTCAGTTGGGGGAGTCAGAGTGAGGTGTGCTTACTCCATATTAACAGAAAGTGGAACTCTCTTCAAAATCTGAAGACTGGAAATTGTATTATATTCCTGCTTTCTACTATTAAATATAAATATTAAGCTTTAAATGTATTTAAGCTTATTATAAAATATTGCTTGCAGTGAACTTACAATGAAGGTAAAAATAGCAATTTTAGTAACAAACAGATTCACCTGAGCCCAGGGAGGTCGAGGATGTAATGAGCCAAGATTGTGCCACTGCACTCCAGCCTGTGCAACAGAGTGAGACCCTGTCTCAAAGAATAATGATAATAATAATAATAACAAACAGATTAAAGAATAAAAACTTCCCAAAAAAGAAAGTCTCTTCAATAAAGGAAGATGGAAATCACCTGTTTTCAGAGATGCATTTTTATTCATAGGTTAAAATACGGAATAAAGCAAGCTCTTCTACTCTTTTCTAAGTTATGCTAAGCCCTGTCTAAACACACCTCTTTGAAGACTAATTACTAAATTACAATACTGAGTTTTTCTTTAATTTGAGGAACCAGTCAAATAAGTTTATCCTTAAATTTTCTTCCAAGTAGTCTCAGAAATTCAAGACACATAGGAAGAAATCCCCAGGTTAGCTATACTACTAATAATGTGACTTGTATACAAAAAAATCATTATTTCTTACTTGTGTAATATTATAGATAGATATTACATTCTGGGGGAAAGTCCAAGTGAGTTCTCACACCCCAAAGCAAAGACAAAATAATCCAAGTCCAAACAATGCTCAACTTTAGGCAAATTTATAAACACTAACTAGATCAGTTCATATTTGTTTGGAGGCCAGGAATTATAAAAAAATCTGATGAAATCTAGATCCATCTCCCCAGAAAAATGCATACACACACATTTTTATCGGATTTTCACGATTTTTTATCAGATTATGTAACTACAAAGTGAGATAGATCATATATATATACACACACACGTATGCACACAATTTTGCATACATTTGCAGAGGTTTTTTATATACTCTCAATATTAGATTAAGAACACTTGGCCTAGAAATGAATGACTAATAAATTTGTTTATTTTCAGCCCCTCTTTCCTGAGTTCCAGATCTCTATTTTCAACTTTCTATGGGAAAACTTTACTTATATGTACTGGAGTCACTTCAAATTAAGCTGTCATACCAAACTTGCCACTTCACCCTATTTTCTTTTTTTCACAGTTAAGGGATTCACCATCCACCTGATTACTCAACTAAAATCCTAGGAGTCATCTCAAAATCTCCTTCCCACTCACACCACACTACAATCAAAACTAGTCCTATACATTCTACCTTCTAAATATACTCTAAATCTATCCTCCCATCCTCTCCGCCACTGCTAAGATGTGACCTGAAGACCTCATTATGTTCTACCTAATCTATTATAGAGGACTCTTAAGATGGCTCTTTGTCTCTATTTTTCCATATCCAATATATCCTTCACACTGTTGCCAAATATATTTCTGAAACATGAATTTGTATGTTGCATTCCTCTTCTGTCTAAAGCACTGATTTCAGAAGCAAAATTAAAATATAATAATATAAAAATCAGAGGACTCATGTTTGTTTCTCAAGTCAGATATCTTGTGGAAGCCCAGTATATCAGGCAGAAAAAGATAGGATAAAATTCCCAAACTTGCCCTGTTATGAGTCTCCACATGTGTGGGGAGCCAGTTAAAAGTAGCACTTGCCAAAGTCTCATTCCAGACTTCTTAGGCATAATTTTTGTGGGCAGGTCACAGGAATCTGCATTTTCTAGAATTACCAGGTGATTTTTATAAACAGGCAAGTTTCAAAATATTTCTTTGAGGAAGGCATCAAATGATTTAAGATGACACAAAAAGGGACATCACAATTTGACCGCAATTTTTTTTCTAACCTGCTTTTTTCATGCAGTGTATCTTCCAACCACATCAAACTATTCACCGTTCTTTGAATTTGCCACACCCTTTATTTTTGTCAATGTGCCTTTGTGCATCAAATTTCCTTTTCCTGGTATGCTTTCCTCACCTTATCCACCTGTTGCCTGTCTTCCTATCCTTGAAGAACCAGTGCAAAGCTCATCTTTTCTGTGAAACAGTCCCTGACTCTTTCTAGGGCTTAGCACATTATACATCTGTATTAGTCCATTCTCACACTGTTAATAAACACATACCCAAGACTGGGTAATTTATAAAGGAAAAGATGTTTAATTGACTCACAGTTCCATACGACTGGGGAGGCCTCACAATCATTGTGGAAGGCAAAGGCATGTCTTACATGGCAGCAGGCAAAAAAAGCCTGTGCAGGGGAACTCCCCTTTATAAAACCATCAGATCTTGTGAGATTTGTTCACTATCATGAGAACAGCATGGGAAAAACCCACTCCCATAATTCAGTTACCTCCCACCAGGACCCTCACATGACATGTGGGAATTATGGGAGCTACAATTCAAGATGAGATTTGGGTAGAGATACAGCCAAACCATATCAACATCTTAGTCTCTGCCATTAGTTTGATGGCAAGCATTATGTCTGATCTCCATCCGTATCCTCTTTAAAACATAGCACAATATTTAGTACATAATAACCACTGAATAAATGTCTTAAATAATGACTGAGTGAATCCATGAATTCATGAATAAATAAATGAATAAATTCATGAATAAATGAACAACCAAGGTCAGCAAATATCATACTTAAAAATACAATTATTTGCAGAAAGAAAGACATTGAGCCTACATTAATTGGCCTGTAATTTCTTTTAAAACATTTTGGTATACATTAATACAATGTGATAAAGACATAGGCATGGTCAATATTAATTTATAACCAAGGTACAGTTAGTTAACATTTGAATTATAATAAACTACCACATACCTTTCACCTAGATTCAGAGATCCACATTCCTATGGTGAGTAGTTATCATTCCAAGAACATGTTCCAAGTTCTTCAATATTTCTATGTAAATATACAAAATAGAGTTTTTTAATTAGTATACAAAATAATTTTTCATTGGTGAAATTAAAATAGTTCAAATTTTGTGGTCGTTGTACTGGAACCTCCACTTTTGTGTTCGAGGATCTGGTGAGCTCAGCCAACTAACAACTTCAAACTACTTAGATCTAAGACCCTGGCTTTATTTACTTTTTTATATAGATTTAAGGGGCACAAGTGCAGTTTTGTTAAATGGATATATTGCATACTGGTGATGTCCAGGCTATTAGTATAACCATCACCTGAATACTGTACATTGTACACATTAATTTCTCATGCCTCTTTCCTTTTCTACCTTCCATCCTTTACCATATCCAAGATAATATTTGAACTGACGCCAATCCTTCACCCACAGCCCCCTACCTAATACTTATTGTCTGATGTGATTAGAAGAGTTACTGTTTGTGCCATCAGTATGTTTGTGCACCCATTTCCAAGTAAATCTTTCATGCAAAGTGCCAGTGTCTAAGGAAACAGTTGATAAAGACTTCAAAGAACATAGAAGAACAAGTTGTATGACATTTTTTTTTGTGCCATTGTTAATGTTTTTAAGTGTGGCAGAATGCAGCCCGAGCTTTGCTTTAATTGTAATATACCATTTGGTAGTGAGGCTAATCAGCAAAATATATATATCTCCTACCTATATTTTCCTGCCACTTTTTATTTTGAAAAATTTTGAGCCTACATAAAGGTTGCAAAAATAATATAATAAATTACCACATACTCTTCACCTAGATTTATCAATTATTAATGTAAAATGATTCCACATTTATGTTTCCTGTCTTTCTTGCATTCCCATTCCCTCCATATATGTCTTTTTCTCCCCCTGCATATGTATTTAGTGCTTACTTTGCAAGTTGAATACTGTATTTCATGAAAATTCACTCCCAAATTCTTCACCATGTATCTTCTAAGAACAAAGGCATTCTCCTACATAATCACAATGCAATTTTCACATTCAGAAACTTTAACATTGATATGATACTATCATCTAATATACAATCCATACCTATACTTTCTCAATTGTCCCAGCAATGTCTTTTATAGGTCTTTATTTCTTAGTCCAGTATCCAATCATAGATCATGAAGTGCAGTTGTTTATCATACTTACTTAACCTTTTTAATCTAGAATAACTTTCCAGCCATTCTCTTTCTCTCTCTCTCTTTTTCCTTTTTGAGACAGGGTCTCCCTCTGTCACCCAGGCTGGAGTGCAGTCATGCGATCACGGCTCACTGCAGCTTCAACTTCCTGTGCTCAAGCAATCTTCCTGCCTTGGCCTCCCTAGTAGCTGGGACCACAGGCACAAGCCACCATGCCTGACTAATTTTTTCACTTTTTGTAGAAACATGGTCTCACTATGTTGCTCAGGCTACTCTTGAACTCCTGGGCTCAACAGAGCCTCTTGTCTCAGCCTCCCAAAATCCTGGGATTATAAGTGTGAGCCACCGTGCCCAGCCATTTTCTCTTTTTTTTCATGAACCCAATGTTTTTGAGGAGTCCAGGTCAGCTGTTTGGCATAACATCTATCAATTTGGACTAGTCTCATTGTTTTTTCATGATTGGGTTTAGGTTCAACGTGACAGAAATACCACATAGTTGATGGTTTGTCCTCCTTAGTGCATCACAAAATGAAGTAATTTTATTCCCTTAGTGGTAGTTACAATTTAGATCACTTGGTTAATGCAGCGTCCGGTAGATTTTTCTTGTCGAGTTACCTCTCTTCTTTGTAATTACTAACTAATTTTTCACATGATACTTTTAGACTATGTGAATGTCTTGCTCTTCAAGCCTTTGCTCATTGATGTTTTTAATATTGTCGATTGAAGCAATTATTATGATGGTGTTTGTAAAATGTTTGTTTTCAATTTTTTTTTCAGACCAGGTCTTGCTCTGTCACCCAGGGTCAGTGCAGCGTCTTTACAGTTCTTTATGTCTTTAGAATATAACCCAGTGAGGATAGTCAGAGTACTATGTTCAAATGTTGCTTGGATTAATTCTCTGTGTGTGTGGTTTTGTTATCAATATGATTAATAATTAAATCAATTTGCTTATCTTAGTATTTAATTTTAGCTTTTATTACTCTTGCTAATTAAGTTTTATTTTTTGAATATGCAAAACATTAACATGGTTTGAAATCCAAAACTATATACAAACGGGATACTCTGAGAAATCTCACTCTCTTCTTTTACTTTGACATCATCACCACCCATCTGCTGTAGATGCCAATTTAATTAGTTTCTGGTTTAATTTTCCTGTGTCTGTTTTTGCAAAAATAAGAAGATACACACACACACACACACACACACACTCATATTATCCCTTCATCCTTAGACAAATGTAATATATACTATGAAGCCTTTGCTTTTTTCACTTAATCACATGATCTGGAAGTTACTCAGTGTTAGTTAATTGTTATTTTCCTATTTTTTCATAGCTTCGATTTACCATATTTCATTCAGGTAATCTTTCAAGTGTGGGCATTTAGGTTGTTTTGGGTATGTTGTGATTACACCTAATGCCACCATGAATAAATTTGTGCATGCCTTTCTCCCAAAATTAGTTGAGAAATGCCCAGAAGATTGGCAATTTAAAGGGTAAATGCATATTCAATTTTGATAGATATTACTGAATTCTCCACCATAGGGTTTGTACCATTTTGCATTCCCATTGGCAACGTACGACAGTAAATGTTTTCCCATAACCTTCCAAACAACTTACCATCAAGCTTTTGAATTTTTGCCAAACTGAGAGGTAAAAAATGGTATTTGAAAGCTTTAATTTGCATTTCCCTTATTATGTGTGGAGTTTAGCCATTTTTGTATGTTTAAAGCTAACTGATACATCTTTTTTATGAACTTATTTAAGCCTTTTGTGCCCTTTATCTATTGAATTTTTGGTGGCTTCTTCCATTCTATATTGTGAAGCCAGCTTTTCATCTGCTATCTCACCTTCCCGTTATTATCCAAGGCAATAAAACACCAAGAGTGTTATGAATTGCTTAGGCCAATACCCAGCAACTTATTTGCTAATGCTAGTATACTGTGTGACTCATCTTATGACTTGAATAAGAGGAGGAGAGTGCAAAGGGATTTATGAAGATAACATTAAGTCTTTAAGTGCTTACCTGAAACTCTTAGGGACAGGTGTTTCCAGAGTTTAGGCTTTTGTGAATTTTAGAAAGGTAATGGGTGTATATGCTGTATATTATGTAATATCATCCATCAGCTCTGGGATAGTACCACATAATCAAAGAAATATTTCTGGAGCAAAATGTATGAAGATACTAAATGGGATAAATAAAACTATAAGCACCCTCACATCAACCCAGATCAGGTTTTGTGGTCAGATTAATTTAGGTAACGTCTGCTTTTGCCACCAAATGCTTAATAAATAAAACTCAGTTTCCAGAGTATTTTTGGATATGGGAAACATGGATAACAAATTGTAGACCTGTAGTTTATTAAACAAGCTACTTTGAGGTATTGTTTATTCAAGAAAGCTGTGTATCATTAAATAAATTCTTAAGAGAATCATAAAGATAATTCCAGGAAAATGCCTATTTAAAAAATCATAACAGCAAATTGTTTATACTAAGTTGACTATATTGAATAAACTCCCTTAAATATCAGACATCATAAACTCTATTTAATCAATATGAATAGGGAATTAAGTTGTGTGATTGCTTAGAATTCTGAAATTGCATAAAACAGTTCTTTTTTTCTTAACTAGGACACATTTAATGTGAATTTTTAAAAAACATACAAAAATAACTTTCTTTTCTTCCAAATTATAGATGTGTTTGGTTATTTGTTTATTATCATTGTCCCTCAATAATTATTGCATTCACTACTGTGTCCCAGTACCTAGCACAATGTCTGACTGGCTGTAGGTGCTTGATAATTATTTTAAATGAATTAATAAATGAAAGGAGATTACAAGAAGAAGACATAATAAGGGAAATATAATTGTTCACTCATCTGCAATGAAAGTACAGGTTTTGAACAATAATTTAAAGGGCGGTGACACTCTACCTCTTATTCCATACCAATTTAGATGTATCTAGAAATAGGCTGGGCGTGGTGGCTCATGCCCATAATCCAGCGCTTTGGGAGGCTGAGGTGGAAGGATCACTTGAGGCCAGGAGTTCAAGAACAGACTGGGGAACATAAGGAGACTCTATCTTAAAAAAAAAAAAAAAAATTAGCCTGGCATGGTAGTGTGTGCCCGTGGTCCCAGCTACTCAAGGAGGCTGAGGTAGGAGGATTGCTTGAGCCCGGGAGGTCGAGGCTGCAGCCATAATTGTGCCACTGCTCTCCAACCTGGGCAACAGAGCAAGACTGTCTCTTAAAAAAAATGGAAGAAATGATTTATCTAGCAATAAACTCACATATATCTGGAGAGAGCGACTACTTCTCTTGCAAAGAGGAAGAAGTCAACTTTGCTTGAACAGGTGGAAGTTAGTTACCTCAAGATGCCACTTCTTTATGTCCCTTCTTTCCCAAATTATCACCCCTAAAAATAGATCATTAGAGAAAAATTAAAATATGAAACTTCTGTCATATTTTGCTTCTGTCTTCAACTTGCTGAACTGCCTTTCAAATACATTTCCCCTTTTTGCATATTTGCATTATTTTTCAGGCTAAAAATAATACATGCTCATGATAGAACATTTAGAAAAATTATAGACCATTTGGGAAATAAGGACAAATAGGAAGAAGGAAAAATAATTCACAGGCTCACCCCTCAGAGATGACTCATAATGTTTTAGTATATTTTCCTCTAGTCATTCTTCCAAGTATATTATTTTTAAATATACCATGTAGACAGTTTAAATCTTGTTTTCTAATCTTTTACACTATAAAGATGTTCCGTATTACTACAAAATTTAACGGACATTATTTTAAATAGAGGCATTAAATTCCATTACATGGAAACAACAACATTTTTCTTAACCTTTCCCCTAGTATTAGACAATTCAATTGTTTCTGATGTTTAGATATAATAACACTTTAAAGATCAGATTGTAAATATCTTTTCTGTAATTGGCATTTTTTTTTCTCAGAATAGTCTCCCAGGTGTGGAATTACTGGGTCAAATGAAATGAAGATATATAAACAAGTTAGACGTTCTTAAGCAATCTTTAAGAATTAGAACAAATCTAGGTATCTAGGGATATCTAGCCTGATGAGACCATTTTGGTCCGCACAAGTAGCTCATAACATGAACCTGGAAACATAACCCAGAGGACCTCCATTACCCACTTGCAGTATATGGCTTTTGTTCTGAACCACTAATTATACTCTGAAATTGAGGCAGTTTTGTCAAGCAATGAGGCAATCTGGATGCTTGTCAATAAAAATGTGTTAACAAATTGCCAAGGAGATGTCTTCATTATGTTTGCATTGGGTTGTGTTCAATTTACCCCTTATTTCACGGAAATAGTCATTGCCTTGTGTTTTAAAACACCAATATTTCACTTTTCACTGCCTTAATCCTAGACCTATTAGAATTCCCTTGGGGGATTTTGAAAAACCCAGCAGCATTATGGCTTGCTGTTGCACATTTGCCATCTAGTGGCTAAAGTGAAAAATTGCAGACTTACACCCTCTCTCTAGTTGGGGGAAGACGACACTTAGAGCCTGTTTTTCTCAAGAAACCCATAGTGGTGGAAAGCACAAACTGTCAATAATACTCAATAAGGATGGGTAAGATTGCTATACAGGATGTACCTATGTTCAGTTAGGAGAAGAGCCTGTGCCAAAGGGAGATAGAACTCAGAGGATATCATGGAGCTTTTTCCCAACAAATGTTACCTCATTAATCCTATGCCCCCAAAACTCACTGTTCTCAGTGAAATCAGACTCAAAGGAAAATTAAGGTTAGCCTTGAAATTAAAAACAAATCATCAAGGCCACCATGATGTTATGCATGGAAAAAGGGAAGGTGTCTTTGTACTGTTAGAATAGCTGAGACTGGTAATTTACAAAGAACAGAAACTTATTTCTCACAGTTCTGGAGGCTGGGAAGTTCTAGACCAAAGCACCAGCAGGTTCAGTTGTTTGGTAAGAACTGCTCTCTGCTTCTAAGATGGCTCCTTATTGCTTCATCCTCTAGAGGGGAAGAAATGCTGTTTTCTCACATGGCAGAAGGTTGAAGGTCAAGGAGGCTGAACCTCGTGTGAAGTCACTCTTATAAGAGCCTTAATCCCATTAAAGACAGAGAGGAGCCCTCCGGGCCTAATCACCTCTTCAAGGCCTTATCTCTTAATGCCATCACATTGGCAACACCTGAATTTTGGAGGCTACACATTCAAACCATAGCAGAAAGTGACCTCATTTGCTTTGCTCTAGAGACTGGGTGTTCATTAGTAGATTGTTTTAATATGAGACTCAGATCTTTTAGTTACCATCTTGTAATGTTTCTTTCTTTCTCTCTCCTGGCAGTCTGTTTGAGTTAACTTCCAGTCAAATAGAATGTGCTACAAAAACACAGTTGCCCAAATTTACTGTTTCTTTGAATAGATAGGATTGGTAACTTTCTATCTGCTTTCTAATTTTTTTCAAATTATTTCAACCTCGTCAAATGACATATAATTGTGAGAATGTAGACCATGCAAATTGTACAAGAAATTCTCTCTTAAGACATTCAATGAAGATGCTCAGATTTTGGGAGAGTCAGTAAATATAGAGATGAAGTGTGTGGGGTGGTGAAGCATTCTTTCAAAAATAAGCTGTGAAAATTGTTAAGAACTGAGCCGATGTTCAAATTTACACAGAATTTTCTTTTTCCTTCAGTCATGCAGGCCTCGGGAAGGGTAAAGAAAATATTAAAAAGTGGGTGAAGTTAGAGGTAGTGAAACATTCTCAATAGAAGCAGATTAATCAAGCAGTATTGAGCTTGAACTATTTATGGGTAGCCAGTTACACATACCATTTATGTAAATTTATAAATTATAAAAATAAAACTTACCCTAAAATGAGTCAAAGGCAGAAGTCCTCCCACCTCCACCTCAAAATATTTTGATACCTGTATTCCATAATCACTCTATATCAAAGCACCAGCAGGTTCAATTGTTTGGTAAGAACTGCTCTCTGCTTGAGTGAATGTCACCGGCCATTCATTCAACAAGCAGCTACTAAGTGCACTTGAAAATTTAAAGATATATGTATGTATACCTTTGACCCAGCAAACCTATTGCTTAGAATCTACTGTTTGATTATACTCACAAAAGTATGGCAAGATATGGTTACCAGTATGTTCATTGCGACATTGTTTGAAATAGCAAAACACTGTTAATAATCCATTGACAGTGATAAGGTTATACTAATTTAAGTTAAAATTCCTCATTACAATGGAATAATATGTATATATTAAAAAGAATGAAGCAAAATTCTATGTGCTCATATAGAAAGCTCTCCAAATTACAATAGGTGAAAAGCAAGGCATAATACAATAATATCTGTATATGTAATCTAATATATACACACATATACAACCATATGGTGTCAGACATTCATTAAGACAATTTCCCACTGCTAGAGGTTACTTAAAAACACAAGAAGTATGACCAAAACGAAGCCCTATTGAGTAAGATCATGAAATTCTTCAAGGTCTTCAAAGCCTAGTTTAAAAAAGTCTGACCCTTGGTCTGAGTTGTTCCCATGTGTACCATCCTGAAAATGGGGGAGTAAAGAGAAATGTCAAGTATTTATCCTGACTTTTCTTGAATGAGCCATATCTGAAGATAATCAAGTCTGGAAGAACAGTAGCATTTTGAGGAGATGACTTAAGGTCCCAGGATTTGCTTTTACTATTCAAAGTGAGCCCCAAATTCAGATGTTGGAGTTTTATCCAGCATCCTCTTACCATACTTTGGAGTTTCCTTTTTACTTATCTTGAGTGTCTGATTCCATTATGTTGCTCAACTCACTCCAATTAATATTCCGTGAAGAGAATTGAGTGCATAACACTTACTGATTGCTTATTTAGTTAGATGCATTATGCGAAGTACTCATTAATCTCCACAGCTACCCTTTGAGATAGGTACTAGTATGTTTTTCATCTTACAAATGAGAAAATACACTTTGATGCTCTACTTAGTGGGGGCCTCTTTAAGTACTACATATATGACCTGGACGCTCTTGTCCCCATTCTTACTTTTATGAAAATATTTTTGTCCTATGAGCCAGGTACAGTGGCTCATGCCTGTAATCTCAGCACTTTGGGAAGCTGAGTTAGGTGGATCACCTGAGGTCAGGAGTTTGAGACCAGCCTGGCCAACATGGCCAAACCCCATCTCTACTAAAAATACAAAAATTAGCCAGGTGTAGTGGTGTGTGCCTGTAATCCCAGCTACTTGGGAGGTTGAGGTGGGAGAATCGCTTGAATCTGGGAGGCAGAGGCTGCAGTGAGCTGAGATCATGCCATTGCATTACAGCCTGGGTGATAGAATGAGACTCCATCTCAAAAAAAAAAAAACTGTTTTTGTCCTATGCATTTATTCCCTTAGAAGCATGTACATTTTTCAAAGGTTATGTGTTAATCTGTAGAAAGGTATTTATGCTTGATTGGAGGTTAGCATGTCACCCTTATTTGATAATATTTATTTATTAAACAGAAGATTTCTGCAGACACAGCTTGTATTTAATTTCTCATTAATTAATCAATTTACGTGATGGGGACTACAGATCTCTTAGAACTTTGTTTTGTGGAGTATATAGACATTAGTCAAATAATTCATAGACACATATAACTTTAAACTCTGACAAATGCTATGAAGGCAAAACAGGGTGGTCAGTGAAAATCTGGTGGATTAGATAGAGAGGGCTTCCCTGTGGAAGTGAAGTTTGTCTCCACAAATGAAGGATAAGAAGGAGTAAACTAGGAAAATTGGGAGTGGGGGTATTCCAGCCATAAGAATAGCATGGGCAAATACTCAGGTGTGTCTGGGAGTCTACTGATCCAGGAAATGAAAGAAGGTCTGAGTGGCTAGGACATAGAGCACTATGCTGAGAATGGTGGGCCAAGAGACTGGAGAGGTAGGCACAGACCAGAAACCACGTGAAATCTGAGAGAAGTAAACACAAAATTTTACAATTGGATAGATAATTAAAAATTGTGGTGTTAAGTGCTATAAATGGCATGAGTGCTAAGAGAAATCTCTGAAGCATACTCTGAAATTCAGGAAAGACTTCCCAGAAAATGTGAGCCATGAAGAATGACAAGGCATTAGCTAGGATATCAGGAAGGAATGGTGGTGGTTAATAGTGTTCCAGGTAGAGGGAACAACAAAGGCCTGGATATGAGAGATAGCGCAGCAAGTTTAAGGAACTGAGGAATAAGGAGCCTTATTAAAATGCTATTTTAAAATGCTGACCTTGGGTCAAGTGCAGTGGCTCACGCCTGTAATCCCAACATTTTAGGAGGCCTAGGCAGGTGCATTGCTTGACCTCAGGAGTTTGAGACCAATCTGGGCAATATAGCGAAACCCTGTCTCTACCAAAAAAATGTTTTAAAAATTAGCTGAGTGTGGTGGCACACGCCTGTGGTCCCAGCTACTCAGGAGGCTGAGGTGGGAGGATCATTTGAGCCCAGGAGGAGGAGGTTGCAGTGGGCCGAGATTGCACTCCAGTCTGAGTGACAGAGTGAGATCCTGTCTCAATTAAAAAAAAAAAATGCTGACCTTCGCTGACCGGGGAGAAAGTTGGGGGCAACAGTGGATGTAGAGGAAAAGACTGTTGGCATAATTCAGGCTGAAACAAGTAAACTAAGGCAGTGGCAGCAATGGAAGAAAGTAAGAGACTGATTAAATAGATATTAAACAGGACGAATGGCTGCTTGGTGAACTACTATGGAGGAAGGGTGAGGAAGCCAAAGAAACCAGGTTTCTCATGAGGGTTACTGGGTGGCTTAAGATCTTGTTCCTTTTGTTACAATGAAGGAGGACTCGGGAAGCCCGAGTTGAAGGAATTTACTGTGAGTCATGTTAAGTGTTACACATCTGTGGACCACTGAAGTGAACATGTCCATTTGAGAGATGTGCATTTTTGCCTCTATAACTGAGGACAGATATGTAGGCTGCAGTTATAGATGTAGGCATCATCAGTATATTGAAAGTATAGAAATAGATGATATAGCTCAGAGAGAATGTGCAGAATCAAAAGAGGGCATAGAAAATTTTTTTGAAAACAATACTATTTAAGAGGTAGAGAGGAAATAAGGAGCCTCTGAAGGAAAGTGACTAAGCAGCTAGAGAAGAAAAACTAGGAGAAAGTGATGTCATAGAATCTAAAGAAGGCAATGTAAGAAGAAGGGAACGATCAGCATTGACAGATGAAATGGAGAAGTCAAATAAGGTAAATACAGGGAAGTATTCATTAGGTACAGAACGAAAAATTTCTAGGTGACCTTTGCACAAGCAATTTCGTAGAAGTGGCTGGAGCCAGAGGGTAGCAGGATTAGGAATAAGGAACAGGTAAAATATAATGAAGATCGTAAGACCAGATTACTCATTCATGAGGTTTGGTTGTTACAAGTATGAGATACGTGGAAAATGTGGAGGGTTTTTGTTTGTTTGTCTAATTGATTTTTTTGTTGTTGTTTTTTACATGGAAAGAGATTTAAGAAGATATAAGTGGTGATGAGAAGGTGTCAATATAGAAAAGACTGAAGATCAAGGAGGGAGGATAATAAAGACAGGATGCTGAAATGAGGGGGGGAATAGGAGGCAGATTATAGGTGGAAAGATTATTGTTACTATTGTTACAAAGGATGCCGGATATTGCTTTTATTCTAAAAAGTGAGGAGGGGAAAAATATACAGATAATATTCCAGAACTGATGGCAATACCGTAACGCAGTACCTTTCTCATATTTTCTTAATGAAGAATAATTCACATTTATCTGATCAAAGGGAGGGAAATAGATGGCAAAGCAGAAATTTGAGCAGAATGGAGAACAGCCACTGTGGAGAATGGGAGACATAGTTGATGAAGGTAAAAAGTTTATTTATTGTTATTGTGGCTCTCTTTAGGTTGGAGACTGTAAATCTGTATTGGTGGCAGTTGGTATGCTGGTGTGAGTTTTGTCTCATGTTCAGTAATCAGAAGATAGTACAGAGAATCCAAAGTTAGACCCGAGTACAGCTACATCAAATAATTATGCAAGTTGTCCATTAAACTACCCTAGAGAGTAACACTTACATTTTAAGCTTGTTTGTTTCCTTTTCAATTATTTTCTTCAGAGGCTACACCTTTAAAATGGCATTTTCATCAGATGTTGTAAGCTTACTTAGCATCTGGTGAATTTCCTACTGGAGACCTCAAACAACTTGATACCATACCATATATTTTGTGCTGTGGTTCCACAAAATGAATATGGTTTAGGGACTGTGTTAGGGCCTTTAGTGGTCTGAACCACACAACCTCTGAACAACCCGCATAAGTATATTTGGTAGTCCTGACAAAATTGGCTTCTTGCCAGGTGAATATAGTGAAAGGATAAAGAAGAAAGGAACTTGAAAATATTGTAAAGATAACAAAGTGATAGTCTATGGAAACTAACTTGGATCGGAAATAAGTTAATGGCAAAAGGGATAAAGTAAGGGGCTAACAATATTGGAAGTGCCTGTAGGCTGAAGAACAAGTATAATGAACATTCCTATGGTATGTCTCATGCATCTCAAGAGGGCAATTCCAATATGCCACCCAAAGGCCCTAACACTATTTCTAAACCGTATTTATTTTGTGGAACTACAGCACGAAATATATGGCATGGCATCAGTTGTTTGAGATCTCCAGTAGGAAATTCACTAGATACCAAATGAGCTTGCAACATCTGGTGAAAATGGCATATTAAAGGTGTAGCCTCAGAAGAAAAGAATTAAAAAGTAAACAAACAAGCCTAAAGTGCTTCTTAGCCTCAGAATTTTGTAATAAAGTACCTACATAAATAAGAAAAAAGAACTTGACTCTTTTCCTTCAGTTCTCTTATTTCCAAATGCTTAAATCGTGTAGTTTCAGAGGTATAGTAATTTCATTATGCTTTGTGAATGCTTGATTTATCAAAGATATTTCCCAGATAAAATTTGAACTCTAAGTGATATATGTTGACTTTAATAATAAAAATAATAAAAACGCCGCTGGGGGTGGTGGCTCACATCTGTAATCCCAGCACTTTTTGAGGCCGAGGCGGGTGGATTACTTGAGGCCAGGAGTTGGAGACGAGCCTGGCCAACGATGAAACCCTGTCTCTACTAAAAATACAAAAATTAGCTGGGTGTGGTGGTGCATGCCTGTAATCTCAGCTACTCAGGAAGCTGAAGCAGATGAACCACTTGAACCTGGGAGACGGAGGTTGAAATGAGCCAAGATTACACCACTGCACTCCAGCCTGGGAGACAGAGTGAGACTCTGTCTCAAAAATAAATAAATAAATTAATTAAATTAAATTAAAATAAATTTTAAAACCCTCTGAGTTGATATAGAAAAGTCAGGAAGACAAATATAGACTAAAGTTATTAATCAAAATATATTATTAAATCATTATTTGCCAATGCAATGCTTGGATTAATTATATTATTGCTCTATTGTGATTGATGAGTTAATTTATAATTTATAACTTAAATTTTCAGTATGATGGTGAAAAGCAAAATATAGAATTTAACATTTTTTTAAAAATGTGTGGTCTACAACGTTTTGAATATATGCCTAACCATCATTTTGCTGTTTCATTTCTTCTGTTTGTGCTGTATGCAAATAGGCTGTCAATCAAGAATTTCACAATCTGTTCCTCAGGTTGAATGGTTCTGGAGAGCCTAAGATCAGATTCTGACCCTCATATCTTTATATAAACCATATAAATGATATCTGTGAATCTTCTTCCCTATTAATCCTAACTTAAAGCCATAACAAAATAATAAATTGAAAAGTAAACAGTGTGGCATAAAGCATTTATTTGAAGTCACACAGACCAGAAAAGACAAATTGAAACTTCTCTAAAGGAGAAATTAATTAAATTGAGTTTTTGTGTGTGTGCAGTTCAAAGATAAAAATTATTTTACTACCAGGCCGGGTGCGGTGGCTCACGCTTGTAATCCCAGCACTTTGGGAGGCCGAGGCGGGCGGATCACGAGGTCGGGAGATCGAGACCACGATGAAACCCCGTCTCTACTAAAAATACAAAAAATTAGCCGGGCGTGGTGGCGGGCACCTGTAGTCTCAGCTACTTGGAGAGGCTGAGGCAGGAGAATGGCGTGAACCCAGGAGGCGGAGCTTGCAGTGAGCCGAGATTGCATCACTGCACTCCAGCCTGGGCGACAGAGCGAGACTCTGTCTCAAAAAAAAAAAAAAAAAAAAAAATTATTTTACTACCCTCAGTCTCCTTGGGACTTTTGACAAGCGCACACAGAGAACATGGGAAATTCTTTCTAAAAAGGTAAAAATATTATTACTGGATTTGCTACTGAAGGGCCAATTAGAAATCCCAAATAAACATTTTTTAAATGATTGAAATCAATCTTATTTGACAATATTCTTCAAAGTGCATTAAAATAATTCGAGTGTGTGAGCAATGAAATTTCCTGAAACATAATATAATTACTCCCACCTGTAGCAATGAATCAAAATATCTGGTCAGTGGGGATAGGAAACAAGTGTTTTAACATCAGAAAATGAGTTTTATATGTATTCTTCACCAATTTTTTATATGTGTGTGGTATTATTTTAGAAGAGATTGGAAAGCAGGAAACCATAATCTTGAGTTTCTCATTTTTGCAGGTGTCTACTACAAGTTTTGTGATCCTTTTATTGCATATAATTAATTTGCAAGCTGAACAGTTTTCTTAAAGCCTATTTTCCTTTGCAGCTTGGGACTGAGTGAGTGGAAGAATTTTACCTAAATGTGCCACTTAAATTGAGGTTTCAAAGAAGCATATGAATGGATAAGGCTTCAACTACATACTAAAGTTGAAGAAAAAATGTTCACCATGTAAAGCAAAGATCTTTTTTCCCTGTGAACTTGACTTTTTCATTCTTTTCATTATCTGATTTAAATTGACACTCACATAGAAATGTATTTGTATGATATCTCTCTCTCTCTCTCTGTCTACTAACTTTAGGAGCCTCAGTTTAAACTTGAATTCTGAAGCTGTAAAACTACCATTCCTTTGATTTGGAAACATAAACTAGTAGAAGACAATTGTATTGGAAATTCTGGCAGAAATCCAGCCTTATTAAACAAAGTACCAATTACGCATCTCTGGCTTATCTATAGTTTTGCCCATATGTTTGTATGGCATTGTGCCCATTCATTATAAAATATGCCAGTTTTACAGGGCACTAACTACTAAGAAACGATGGATCCAGATGGGTTATCTGAATAAATGGCATGAGTGCTGTTACCTTGGAAAAATGCCACCTCTCTGTGATAACTCTCATTGATTGGCTATGTTTGCTTAATTATCCCTGTGTTGTGTCATTGACTACATATATAATCTTTCATCATGAGAAGAAAATACCACCTTGGATTTCATGATCTCTTCAGCGTGCTTCTCTCTGCACTAGAAAGTGCATGACCAAACTGTGAAAATAGAGTTGATATGTAAGAAATATTATTCATTTGAAGGAAAGCTAAATAGCATCTATAACAAAGGCAGAAGACAGTAATAAACAGCACGTAGTCCCCATACCCATACTACATTCTTCAGTGGCTTTTCATTTGGAAGAGCAAGAGAGGTATTAGCTTATATTTATACTATATACGGACCTTATATTTATACTATTTGCATGAGTCTGGAATAAACTATAGCAGGAACACAAAAGGGAAGATGAAACTACTTCATTATAAGGATATGAATACAATGGCCAGCTAACATGACAGTAATTTAGCATGAAAACATTACCCCACCCTTTTTCCTGTATGGAGTAAATATCATAACTTTGCCTCTGTATGGCAAAATTGGCAGATAGACTTGTCACTGGCATTGATATAAATACAGTCTTAGTCATTGATGCTCAACTACCTACTCAGAAGATAGTGTAGCGAGGCTACTAAACACACAATTTTAGGTTTGCAATTTAACCAGATGTTCCCTAAAATGTTGTGAACGCATTATTGGTGTGGTTTTTATGAATAGACAACCTCAGAAGTGACATCAGCAAGATGGTGGAATAGGATTCAATTTGAACAATTGTCCACACATGAAAACACCTTCATAGGAGCTAAGGAATCCAGATGAGAGATTACAACACCTAGAGGAAGCACATAAATAGGAAAAAAATGCATTGAAAAGGGTAAGAAGAACAGTTTCAGATTACCCACATCACCTCTCCCCCAAGTCTAGGCAGCACAGCATGGAGAGAGATACTCTCCTGTATTAGTCTGTTTTCATGTGGCTGATAAAGACATACCTGAGGTTGGGTAATTTATAAAGAAAAAGAGGTTTAATGGACTCACAGTTCCACATGGCTGGGGAGGCTTCACAAGCATGGTGAAAGGCAAGGAGGAGCAAAGTCAAGTCTTACGTGTTTGGCAGCAGGCAAAGAGAGAATAAGAACCAAGTAAAAGGGGCTTCCCCTTATAAAACCATCAGATCTTGTGACACGTATTAACTACCATGAGAACAGTATGGGGGAAACCGCCCTCATGATTCAATTATCTCCCACCGAGTCTCTCCCACAATACATGGGAATTATGGGAGCTACAATTCAAGATGAGATTTGGGTGGGGACACAGCCAAACCATATCATCTACCCATGGGGAAAGGAGAGTGAAGTAAGCATCCAATGTTACTGCAAACCTCAGCGCTAGGCCTGTCCTAATGATATCCAGTAACAAGCCAGTCCCCACAGCCCCAGGCTCCAGGCTGGCTCCTGTGGCTCAAGGTTCTAGGCCTGCCCTAGCCCAGGATGGTCTCCAAGCTCCAGGTTCCAAGCTTACCTCACAAGACCCAGGTTCCAGGCCTGCCTCAGGAGTAGGCCAGCCCTGCATACTCCAGCTCCAGGCTCACCCCTGTGGTGCCAGGCTCCAGGCCGACCTCAGTGCTACGTTGGTCCTCTTGGTCTTAGGCTCCAGGCTGGCCACCACAGCTCCAGGGTCCAGGGAAGCACCTATGGACCCAGCTTACAGGCCTACCCCAGTGCGAGATGGCTTCCACGGGTCTAGATTATAGGCCAAACCCCATGGAAAAAGGCTGCAGGCACCCCTCCATGAACCCAGGCTCCACACCTGTCCCCATAAACTGTATAAACAGGCCCAACCTAGTGGATACATTAACAGAATGAAAGATACAAATCATATGATTAACTCAATAGAGGCAGAAAAGGCATTTGATAAAATTCAATATCTGTTCATGAAAATACTCTCAATTAATTAGGTAGAGAAGAAATGTACTTCAATATAATAAAGGCCCTATATAACAAGCCCACAGCCAACATCTTTCTCAATAGTGAAAACATGAAAGTTTTTCCTGTAATATCAGGAATGATTCAAAGAAACCTACTCTCACCACTCCTATTAACATGGTACTAGAAGTTCTAACCAGAGCAATTAGGCAAGAAAAAGAAATAAAAGACATCCAAATCAGAAAGGAAGATGTGAAACTGTCTCTGCTTGCAGATGACATGGTGTTATATACAGAAAACCATAAAGACTCCACCAAAAAAAACTGGTAGAACTAAGTCAGTAAAGTTTCAGGATATAAAGTCAACATACAAAATCTGTTGCATTTCTACACACAAACAATGAAGTATCCAAAAACAGTTAAGAAAAGAATTCTATTTACCATAACATCAGAAAAGTAAAATACTTAGGAATAAGTTTAATTCAAAAGGTAAAAGGTCTATGCATTGAAAACTATTCAATTTTGATGAAATAAATAGAAGCAGACACAAATAAATGGAAAGATATCCTGTGTTCATGGATTGGAAGAATTCATATTATTAAAATATCTATACTATCCAAAGCTTTCCACAGATTCAATGCAATTCCTATAAAAATTCTAATGGCATTTTTCACAGCAATAGAAAAAACAATCCTAAAATGTATATGGAACTGCAAAAGATCCAAATAGCCACGAATCCAAATAGCCAAAACAAATCTGAACAAATAGAACAAAGCTGGAGGCATCATACTTCCTGATTCAAAATATGTTGCAAAGCTATATTAATCAAAACAGTATGATAATGGCATTAAAAACAAATGTAAAGATCACTGAAACCGAATAGAGAGCCCAGAAATAAATCCACACATTTAAAGTCAATTGATCTTTGACAAAGGTGTCAGGAACACACAATGGGGAAAGGATAGTCTCTTCAATAAAGGGTGTTAGGACAACTAGGGATCCACTTTCAGAAGAATGAAATTAGACCCTTGCAACATATACAAAAATAAACTCAAAATGGATTTAAGACTTAAATGTAAGGCCCCAAACTACAAAATTACTAGAAGAAAACATAGTGAAAAAGATTCTTGGCATTGGTCTAGGCCCTGATTTTTTGGATGTGACCTCAAAATCACAAGCAACAAAAGCAAAAACAGAGAAATGGTATTGTGTCGAGCGAAAAAGCTTCTGCACGAAAGAAACAATTAGCAGAGTGAGGAGACAACCTATGGATTGGGAGAAAATATTTGCAAACCATACATCCAATAAGGAGTTAATACCTGAAATATACAAGGAACTCAAACAACTCAACAAAAACAAAATCCCAATAACCTGATTTTAAAATGAGCAAGAGACATCAATAGACATTTCTCAAAAGAACACACATAAATGGCAAATAGTTATATGAAAAATGCTTAACATTGCCAATCATCAGGGAAATGCAAAGCAGAACCACAATGGGCTATTACTTCACATTTGCTAGAATGTCTATTATCAAAAAGACAAGAGATATATTTTACATATATGATATATATTTATATATCAGATATATTTATATATCATATATTTATATATCATATATATTTTATACATTAAATATATTATATATAATATATTTATATATCATGTATATTTTATATATCATGTATATTTTATATATATTATGTATATTTTATATATATTACGTATATTTTATATATATTAAGTATATTATATATAATGTATATTTTATAAATATTAAGTATATTATATATAATGTATATTTTATACATATTAAGTATATTATATATAATGTATATTTTATACATATTAAGTATATTATACATAATGTATATTTTATAAATATTAAGTATATTATACATAATGTATATTTTATACATATTATGTATATTATACATAATGTATATTTTATACATACTATGTATATTATACATAATGTATATTTTATACATACTATGTATATTATACATAATGTATATTTTATACATACTATGTATATTATACATAATTTATATTTTATACATACTATGTATATTATACATAATGTATATTTTATACATACTATGTATATTATACACAATGTATATTTTATACATACTATGTATATTATACACAATGTATATTTTATACATACTATGTATATTATACACAATGTATATTTTATACATACTATGTATATTATACACAATGATATTTTATACATACTATGTATATTATACACAATGCATATTTTATACATACTATGTATATTATACAAATGATATTTATACATACTATGTATATTATACAATTATTTTTATATTTTTTTTTTTTTTTTTTTTTTTTTTTTATACTATGTATATTATACAAATGTATATTTTATACATACTATGTATATTATACACAATGTATATTTTATACATACTATGTATATTATACATAATGTATATTTTATACATACTATGTATATTATACATAATGCATATTTTATACATACTATGTATATTATACATAATGCATATTTTATACATACTATGTATATTATACATAATGCATATTTTATACATATTATGTATATTATACATAATGCATATTTTATATATATTATGTATATTATACATAATGCATATTTTATATATATTATGTATATTATACATAATGCATATTTTATATATATTATGTATATTATATAAAATGCATATTTTATATATATTATGTATATTATATATAATGTATATTTTATATATATTTTATATATATCTATGATATATTATATAAAATATATTTATTATATTTATATACATTTTTATTGATATATTTTTTATATATTTATTTATATATTTATAAATATTTACATATATATATTTTTATATATTTCCATATTTATAAATTTATATATTTATTTATATATTTATATTTATTTATTTATATATATTTATATATTTATTTATATATTTATATATATATATATATGTTTATTTATATTTATATATATTTATATGTTTATTTATATTTATATATTTTATATATGTTTTTATATATTTATATATATTTATATATATTTATATATATTTATATATATTCATATATATTTATATATATTATATATATTATATATATTTATATATATTTATATATATTCATATATATTTATATATATTCATATATATTTATATATATTTATATATATTTATATATATTATATATATTTATATATATTTATATATATTTATATATTTATATATATTTATATATATTTATATATTTATATATATTTATATATATTTATATATATTTATATATTTATATATATTTGTATATATTTATATATTTATATATATTTATATATATTTGTATATATTTATATATTTATATATATTTTTATATATTTATATATATTTATATATTTATATATATTTATATATTTATATATATTTATATATTTATATATATTTATATATTTATATATTTATATATATTTATATATTTATATATTTATATATATTTATATATTTATATATTTATATATTTATATATATTTATATATTTATATATATTTATATATTTATATATATTTATATATTTTATATATTTATATATATTTATATATTTATATATTTATATATATTTATATATATTTATATATTTATATATATTTATATATATTTATATATTTTATATATATATTTATATATATTTTATATATTTATATATTTATATATTTATATATTTATATATTCATATATATTTATATATATTTATATATTTTTATATATTTATATATATTTATATATTTATGTATATTTATATATTTATATATATTCATATATTTATATATATGTTTATATATATTTATATATATTTATATATTTATATATGTTTGTATATATTTATATATATTTATATATATTTATTTATATATTATATAAATTATAAATTATATATTATATCATATATAAAATGCATTTTATATATATTCTATATATTTTATATTTTATATATATTATTATATATATAAAAATCAGTATCTCAAAGAGACGTTTGCACTGCCATGTTTATTGTAGCATTATTCACAGTAGTCAATATATGGAATCAATCGACAGATGCATAAATAAAGAAAATACAGCGTGAGTCACACACACACACACACACACACACACACAGACAGAGTGGAATATTATTCAGCCTTAAAAATTAAAGAAATCTTGCAATTTGCGACAATATGGATGAACCTGGAAGATATGCCAAGTGAAGTAAGCCAGGCACAGAAGGACACATACTCTGATCTGACTTATAGGATGAATCTAAAAAAGTTGAGTTTAGAAAAGCAGGCAGTAGAATGGTGGCTTGTAGGGACTGCATGGTGGGGGAAAGGTGGAAATGTTGATTAAAGAGAACAAAGTCGCAGTTAGGCAGGATGAATAAATTCTGGAGAGCTAATGTACAGAATGGTGACTATAGTTAATAATACTGTATTGTATACTTGAAGTTTACTAAGAAGGTAGATCTTAAATGTTCTTACCACAAAAAATGGTAAATATTTGACGTGATGATATGTCAACTTGATTGACTTTGATAATCATTTCACAATGTATACATATATCAAAACATCTCATTGTATACTATAAATATATACAATTTTTATCTATCAGTTTTACCTCAATAGAGGTGAGAAAAATAGACAACTTTAGTGGTGAAATTTTTTCCTTAGTATATGTTAGTTCTCTTGGCTCTTCTCTCACAATAGTTCGTGGAATGAATGGAGATGATTGGCTGTGGCATGACTCCATTCTATCTCAAGTATGCTTCACTTGCTTGACAGTAGTGGCAAGCAAATGGTAATTCTCATTACCCAGTATTTGGACACTTTTCAGTTAAGCTGATCTACTTGACAATATTTCTAATATTCATTTAATTTTTCCACCAATGTTCCTTGACTGTCTTCTATGAAGAAGACAGAGTTGAGGTTATAAATCATGGCTGAGTCTGAAACACATGGGGGTTTTAAAATAAGAGAGATCTTTGTTAAATTACCAGTTCATATACTTACTTGCTGTTTTTCTTGAGCAATTTGCCTAAATTATTTGACTCTGTTCTCTCGTCTATAAAACTAGAGATTAAAAATAACGACCCCACTGGATTTCTGAAAATATTTATACGGAAAATGTATAAGATAGCACATAGCAGAGTTTCTTTTTTTTTAAATTTATTTATTTTTTATTATACTTTAAGTTTTAGGGTACATGTGCACAACATGCAGGTTAGTTACATATGTATACATGCGCCATGTTGGTGTGCTGCACCCATTAACTCGTCATTTAACATTAGGTATATCTCCTAATGATATCCCTCCCACCTCCCCCCATCCCACAACAGCACATAGCAGAGTTTCTAACACAAAACAGACATTCAAAGAATATACAGTTCATTTCCTTCTTATGAAATTATCCACAATTTCATGCTAGACAAATTTTATTTAATGATTCTGATGAATTTGTTTAAACAAAATTATTTAAACGAATTTTTAAAAGTTTTAAATAGCATTATTTACCAGTAATTGTGTAAAATATTATGCCCCATTCTAAAAAGAACGTAAAAGAACTACATCTAATATTACACAGAACTCTTTAAAAATCAGTGAGAAAAAGAAAACACACTAGACCAAAAAAGCCAATGGACAAGAACAGTCAATTCAAATGAAAAAATCAAATAGGTTTCATAAACATATAAAGATTACTCAGCCGGCTGGCCGGGGTGGGTGGATCACTTGAGACCAGGAGTTCGAGACCAGCCTGGCCAACCCTGTCTCTACTAAAAATTTAAAAAACTAGCCAGGCATCGTAACACGCGCCTGTAATCTCAGCCATTTGGGAGTCTGAGGTATGAGAATTTCTCGAACCCGGGAAGCAGAGGTTGCAGTGAGCTGAGATTGTGCCTCTGCACTCCAGCCTGGACAACAGAGTGAGGCTCTGTCAAAAAAAAAGAAAATTACCCAGCCTATCAAAGAATTAAAGAACGATAAATGATTAATACAATAACAGTAAGATATTATATTTTGCCTGTAGAGTAGGCAAAGTCTGGTAGAACTTATTGTTGGTAAATATGTCAGGGAAAATGATCCTTACACATTTTGGGCAGGAGTATAAACTAGTATAGCTTCTTTGGAGCACATTGTAAAATACGTACACCTCTTTACTCAGAAAATTTATTTCTGCAAGAGCAAACATTAGAGGCAACTACATGTCTAGCAAAAGAGGATTAATTAGATAAGATAAAAAGACATATAAAAGCCAGAGATAAATCAAAATCATGTTCTATTAATTTTTTAAATGATTATTAAACTTGTCTCTTTGGAATATAAATTCTGGTTAAGAGGTAACATTTTAAATGATCATATATTTCTATAAAAATTAATAAAAAATTGAAACCTACATAAATAAATTAGGAGTAAGCTTAAGAAAATTTTTTTTCTAGTATGGAAAAAAATTGTGTTTTATGAAATATCCTCTGCCATGATTTTAATACTCTAATTTCCTTGCAACCTAATAACACAATGTAGCATCTGTAATTCTTACAGAGTGCCATCTCTGTTTCTGAAATTTAGAGGCGCCTTCACCAAAATGCTTATATTCTTATAATCTACATTATTTATTCAAGGCCAAGTTATGTCATCAAAATTAAATGAAACAAGATTACACTGGGGACATTAGAACACTGAAATTTCAGTCCATCCGAAATCAAAGAGTTAAAAAGATTACAAATGCAGTACAATTAAATACTTAGTTTCTTGTGATTCATTTCACAGTATGTATTCATCTCCGTCAAATTTAGGTAGTAGGGTAACATACTTTCATCTTCTAAAACATAATACTGACTTAAAAGTAATTATATAAATGTCAAAAGATAAAAATGTGATTATACAAAATTAATTGTTTCTCATGGACACAGTTATGAAAAGAAAATAGTTGTAGGATAGCTTTCAATTTTGTTTCCTGTAAGTATTTTTCCAGTTTACCTGATATCTGAAAAAATCTAGGTGATATGGTAAAAAAATAAACGATAAACAAGCCTAGCTTTTAGCCCAACTCTGTTCTGAATAGTGCTGATGAGTGGCATTCTAGGAAGAGTAATATCTAAAAAAGCATTCTTAGGAAGTTTTGCTGTTTTTGGTCAAAATATCCCATCCCCTAATATGAGGGAATAGACTTTAATAAAATTTTGGAGTAGGCAATATTTATTTTAAATGCTTTTCATAGTGTTCTTATGCCTTCCTATACATCTCTATCTCACATTCAGTGTTTTGAGTTCTCTGCTGTAATGCTCAATCAATCATTCTTTCCTACCTTATGTGTCATTGAGAAGAAATATTAAAAATAAATAAATAAATATCCTTCATAATAACTAAGGTGCTGAGAACCTGATGTAGTCTGCTTCCCAAGATAAAAGGGAGATACAAAAGAGAAGGCAAAGTGTAACTAAAAAGCTATAATTACTTATAAATTATCATTATAATTGTGTATATTGTGCAAATTTATTTACCTCTGTAGTTGATTTGGTGAGGATAGAAAATTCTTGTAAACTAGAACTTGTGGTATTTGACTTCTTCAAATGGTTTTTCTTAATCCATTGAAATTATCATGTTTTTTCACCCATAAATCTGTAATATGGTGATTTGCATTGATTGATTTTCAAATAGTTAATCAATATTGGATTCTTTAATAAAACATACACAGCCACAAATTTTGCACCCACCAAATTAACCACTGAGGTATTTAAAGGCCTTTATACATAAAGGTTGTCCTTGTATGTAAATAACAAGTAGAGTTGTATTTTCTTTTTCAAAATTTGTTTTTATGTTCTTGGTTCTTTGACTTTCTATGTAGAATTCAGAATAAGCTAATCAATTTCTACAAAAATTTATTCTAGAATTAAGGTTTAGAACTGCTTAGAATCTATAGATGATAGGGGAAGAATTGTCTTACCAATATTGAGACTTTTGATCCATGAACAAGATGAACAAGGTATACAGTCACATTTATTAATATCTGTAGTTTCTGTTATTCAATATTTTATCACTTGCAGCATAAAGGACTTGCATATAATTTTTTCAGTTGATTCTCAGGTGTCCTTTGTGAATGTGATTTTTGAATGGCATAACTTTTCATATTTAATTTTACATTTGTTTATTGACCTTGTATTCTTCTACTTGGCTAAATTCATTTATTAGTTCTTGTCGTGGTGGTAGGTTCATTAGGATTATCTAATATGAAGAATCATGTAATATGTCTTTAGAGACAGTTTTACTTTCTCCTTTCTAGTGATTTTTAAATTTATTTCTTTTAGTTGCCAAAGGCCTTGTGAATGGCCAAGATCTCCAGGATGATGCTGGATAGAGCATTCTTGCCTTGTTCTCCATCTTCAAGGGAAAATATGCACAATGTCATCATTAAGTAAGATACCAGGTTTTCTGCAGATGTTCTTTATCAAATTAAGGGTAATTTTCTGAAATGTTTTATTTCTTTTAGGGGTGGATATTGGAATTTTTCAAATGCTTTTTAAAAATTATTTGTATAGATTTATAGGGTACAAGGGCAGTTTTGTTACATGGATATATTATTGCATAGTGGTAAAGTCTGGGCTTTTAGTGTAACCATCACCTGAATAGTGTACATTGTACCCAATAGGCAATTTGTCACCCTCACCCCCTCCCACTCTCTCATTTTCCAAGTTTCCAATGTCTATTATTCTGCTCTCTGTGTCTATGTGTACACACTATTTAGCTCCCACTTATAAGTGAGAACTTGTGGTATTTGACTTTCTTCAAATAACTTTTTCTTAGTCCATTGAAATTATCATTTTTTTCACCTTTAAAGCTGTAATATGGTGATTTGCATTGATTGACTTTCAAGTATTTAGCCAATCTTGGATAAAATATACTCAGCCATAATGTGTTGTTCTTTTTATATATTGCTCGATTAAATTTGCTAATATTTTGTTAAAGCTCTTTGCATAAATATTTAGGAGGAATATTCGCCTGTAGTTTTATTCTGGTAAAGCCTTTGATGAGTTTTGATGTTATGGTGGGCTCTTAAAATGAATTAAGGAATTTCCTTACCTATATTTTTTAAAAGTATTTGTATAAGATTAATGTTACTTCATCTTTTAAAGATTGATCAAATAAACCAGTTAAATTGTCTAGACCTGGAGTTTGGGGGTGGGGGGAGTTCACTTTCTTTGATACAAAGGTGTGTTCTACAATTGTTGGCTGTAGTGATCTATAAATGTCAATGAAGTCAAGGTGGTAGATAATATAATTCATATCATCTATGCCTTTACTGAGTTTTTGACTAGTTATTCTACCTATTTCTGAGCAAAGGTGTTAATATCTACAAATAATAACAACAATAATAAACCCCTATAGCATTCTAAGAAGAGCTTTTCTTATGAAACAGTCTCAATATGCTTGCAAAGAAAGAAACCAAGATGGAAACAAAAGCCATTAGATCTAAGGTTGTGGGTTGACTGAAGGGTGAACAGAGCCCAGAGACAGAAGTAAATCTCAGATTTAACAGTCTAGATAATCTTTGACTCTGATTACCAACCCATTAATCCCTGAGGAAACCTCTATTTCCCCATTCCTCAAATATAGACTATTAAGGCAACAGGATGTACTTTATAGTCTGCCTTCCCCCACCTCCCCCTACCCTGCATTCAAATGTGAATTCTTGTCTAAGAGCATTGCAGATATTCCTATGAAGGGCAATGGACAAAGGAGATTCTCCTACAGAGTGAAAACAGGGAACATGAAGAACAATAGACAAATGGAAAGACTCCATCTCAAAAAAAAAAAAAGTTCTCTCATGAGATGATTTTCTTGTGTATCTATAACCCCCAACAGGCCAGCCACGGTGGCCCATAACTGTAATCCCAGGACTTCGGGAGGCTGAGGTGGGAAGACTACTTGAGCCCAGGAGTTTAAGACCAGCCTAGGCAACACAGTGGATCCCCAACTCTACAAAACCTTAAAAAGTTAGCTGGGCGTGGTGATCCATGCCTGTGGTCCCAGCTACTCAGGAGGCTGAGGTGGAAGTATCACTTGAACCCAGGAGGTCAAGGCTGCAGCAAGCCACATTTATGCCAGTGTTCTCTAGCCTGGGTGACAGAGTGAGACCTGGTCTCAAAAATAAATAAATAAGTAAATAAAACATACCCCCCTCCAATCCGCCGAATAGAGTACAACTATTTGACAGAAAAGGTTAGGAATTATTTACTTGCCTATTGTAAGTGTCTTTCTTCCTGGATTACAGTAGATAAGCCATTTTTCTACATGAATGAATTAATTGAAAGCTTAGACAGCTTGAGGATGATGGGAGAAGAAGAAACCAGAAAAAAGACAAGAATGGAGGTAAGGTTTGAAGTGATGCAAAAATATTGATATAGTTTAGCTGTGTGTCCCCACCCAAATCTCATGTTGAATCCCCAGTGTTGGTGGAGAGGCATGGTGGGAGGTGACTGAATCATGGAGGTGAATATTCCCCTTGCTGTTCTCATGATAGTGAATGAGTTCTCCCAAGATCTGGTTGTTTGAAAATGTATATCACTTCCCCCTTCGCTCTCTCTCTCTCCTACCCGGCTGTGGTAAGACATGCCTGCTTCCCCTTCACCTTCTGCTATGATTTTAAGTTTCCCGAGGCCTCTCCAGCCATGTTTCCTGTACAGCCTGCAGAACTGTGAGTCAATTAAACTTTTTTTTTTTTTTTTGAGATGGAGTCTATCTTTGTCACGAGGCTGGAGTGCAGTGGCATGACCCTGGCTCACTGCAACCTCCACCTCCCGGGTTCTGTCAATTCTCCTGCCTCAGCCTAGCTGGGCTTACAGGCATGCACCACCATGCCCAGCTAATTTTTGTATTTATAGTAGAGACGGGGTTTCACCATGTTGGCCAGGATGGTCTTGATCTCCTGACCTCGTGATCTGCCCACCTCAGCCTCCCAAAGTGCTGGGATCACAGGCGTGAGCCACCGCACCCAGCTGAACTTCTTTTCTTCATAAATTACCCATTCTTAGGTATGTCTTTGTAGCAAAGTGAGGATGGAATAATACAACCATCAATTTTGCTTACTTGATATTTCGCCGAAGATTGACTTTGGGAGTGAGAAGAAGAAAACTAGCTTGAAAAGGTGTGTAGCTTTTGCTCAGTGGAGCCAACAACCATGGCTCTGGTCCTATGTCATTCTGGCATCTACCATCCCTTTAGGTTTTTGAAGTTACCTTTTAGTATCTGATAATTTCCATTTAAACATTTTGCTTTCATCTTGGTTGTCTGTCTTCCAACAAAAGTTGGAGTTGTGAGTTTAGCTGCATATATATGCTCAAATGTTAGTTTATTCCCCAAAAAAACAAATAAAATACTTAGAAATATAGTTCATATTTAGTCAGTTGCCTTACTTTTTAAAAAATATTCCTTTTTTTTTTTTTTTTGACAGAGTCTCACTCTGTCACCCAGGCTGGAGTGCACTGGCACGATCTCGGCTCACCACAACCTCTGCCTCCCGGGTTCAAACAATTCTCCTGCCTCAGCCTCCTGAGTAGCTGGGATTACAGGCACGTGCCACTGTGCCAGGCTAATTTTGTATTTTTAGTAGAGACAGGGTTTCACTCCTGACCTGAAGTGAGCTGCCCACCTTGGCCTCCCAAAGTTCTGGGATTACAGGCGTGAGCCACCGTGCCTGGCCTAAAAAATATTCCTTTAAAAGAAGCAGCATAGTTAACAACTCATTACATGAAAATGATATTTATGGTAAAACAAGATTTACATGAAGCCTATTTACAGTCACTGCTTAAACAAATCTCAGCTTTCCTTTCCCCTTTTAAATTTGTATTCATTCTTACATACATATATAATCCTTTAAATCATTTGAGGATAAACACTCAAACATTACACATAAGGCTGAAGTCCTCTCTGACGACTTGGATTTTGTTTCTATTGTAAGGATAACCAGTTTCTATTACTTAGGCTGTGACTTGTTACTAGGGCTTCACTGCTTATTCTGCTTCCTCTGAGTGAAAGTCCCTGACAACCAGGCCCCTCTCTCTTGATAATCCCACCACTTCCTCTCCCTGCAATCTGCCTTTGGCCACTTGTGTGAAACAGACTTGTGTGGCTCAAACTAGCCTGATCCTGCATGTACTATTCCCTTTGCGAGTCATTCTTTTCCTCCTCTTCACTACCTGGTGTACTACAGTTCTTCTTTCCCTGCTGTGACCAAATGTTACATCAGATCTAAATTCTTTCCTGTGCCTGAAAACTGTTTTGTGTAAAAAAGAGACCTGGAGAAATTAAACCCATGAGATCTGGAGCTACATTTCTTGGTTAGGATTCTGGAATTTGTCTCTTACTAGCTACCTTAGACCAGTTACTTCATCTCGTTGAGTCTCAGTTCCCTTGTTTGTAAAATGAGTCTATAAGCAGGTATTAATACCTACTTCAAAATGCTGTTAGTGGGATTAAATGAATTAACAGAGGGGAAACACTGAGATCATGCTGCCTAGAAGATAGTGAGGGTTTGGTAACTGTTGTGACTATGGATATTTTAGCATCCTTGATTAGAATACTCTTCATATTTTATGATAACCTTTTCCTGTCTGCCTATCTTCTCCAATCCTCAAGGGCTGCACCATGTCATCATTTACTTTGTTTCATCCCCACTTCACCTTGCATCTGCCCCAAACTCCAAAGTCTACACAGTAAGTGCAATGCCAGCCACTTAGCAGGTGCTCCACCTAGAAGAAAGTATAGCATAGTGTCAAGCACCTTAGTAACAGAAAGCTTCAATCTGGAATATTACACAGAGTACTTTTAGGGGACTCTCCATTGTAGCTCTCAGCCTCCAGGCTATCTTGCTTTCTCTTTCCCTTGGAACCAAATTTAAAAAGAGACTTTGACTTTCTATCTGGCCTCCTGATGCAGCAAGTGGTGTTGAGTCTACAGCATACCTCAGGAGGAGGTTTCTTTGCCCCATACCTCTCCACTTCTCTTCATTCCTTGCATCTCACTCTCTCATTCCCTACAATTCCACCTTATTGATCACTTTTTACCATAGAAAGGCTTCCTATAGAAGCAGCCTTCTAAGCAATGTCGACAAAGTGCCTCAGACCTCTGGCCCCAATTGATTCCGGTTTAAAGGTCTATGTTTTCATTCTTTCTTTCCCTCACTAAAATTTTGAAAACAATTGAGGAAAAAAAAACAGCTTTTCTGACAGTTTCTAACAGTTTGCAGCATGCTTGCCTCACAGCCTTGTATCGAGCCTTGTAGCTTTTAAGCCAAAGGAATGACATGTTAAAAGTTTCTCTTATTGGTAAATTCCAATCAAGTTAATTGTGTTCTATAAGAATTTTAAAAAGTAAAAATGTACCTGCAAGAGTCACAATTAAGGTAAAGAGATGTATTTCATTAAACGCTACTATTAAGTGATATCAGTGAACATCCATAGCCTACATTACTTTGTCACTCATTATCAACATGAATACATCTTCCTAGCTTTGGGTGAAACCACTGGAAAAGTTCTTCTGGCAGTGTACAGGGATATTTATGAGAAATGTTCAGAAAAATGAACCTAGTTAATATTTAATGAAGTACATGTTACTGTAATGTTATCATAAAATTAGCTTAGCTTACAAGAAAATGTTATAAAATGAATCTTCTTTTATGCTGGCCAATAATTTAAATAATATACTTTATTAAAAGAGCCAAGCAATGTTTTTAACTATATTATATACCAACTCCCAATCCAGAAAACTGCTATTGCTCCTTTATTTTCTGCTTTAGTATTTCTATTCACTGCAAAATATTTTTTGAAAAGAATTTTGGAAGAATTAATAAAGCACTTAGCAGAATAAGAAGCAGAAGTATTATTTAGTTTCAGAGCAAACCCCTGGCAGTTTTGAGTGTTAATAGTGGTTCTCATTTAAGCTTTTATAGGAACATACATTTTGACCTTTTTCAACTCTCCTGACTTCTAGAAGAATGAAGTGTTTATCTCAGAAACTATTGAGACTATCTTAGGATCTCAGTCTGTTCAGGAAACTAGCTGTGCAAAACTTGTTAACAGATAAAAACAAAAGAGCACTGCATTGGGCTGGAAGTAGGATCTGAATTTTATCTGCTAAATAATGAGGGTCATGTCACTTAATCTCACCAAAAATGAGGATAACAAAGCATTATATTCTTCACACAGGATTGTTGTCTCAAATGAAAAAAAAAACAGATGTATAAATATTGTGAAAAAGAAAGTAGTTTAAGAAATAATACTTTTATTATTTATATTATTTCAAATCACACCATCATTACTGCTTTTTATTTTTTATTTTTTTAAGATGGAATCTCGCTCTGTCACCCAGGCTGGAGTGCAGTGGCACAATCTTGGCTCACTGCAGCCTCTGCACTACAACCTCTGCCTCCTGGGCTCAAGCAATTTTCCTGCCTCAGCATCCTGAGTAACTGGTATTACAGGCACGCACCACCAAGCCCGGCTAATTTTTGTACTTTTAGTAGAGACGGGGTTTTACCATGTTGGCCAGGCTGGTCTCAAACTCCTGATCTCAAGTGATCCACTCACCTTGGCATCCCAAAGTGCTGGGATTACAGGTGTGAGCCACCACGCCAGGCCTAGTACTGATTTTTAAAGATGACAGGGTTGGCATGTGTCCAATTCTATGAACAGGTTCCTACAAATTTTTTTTTTTTTTTTGAGACGGAGTCTCGCTCTGTCGCCCAGGCTGGAGTGCAGTGGCGCCATCTCGGCTCACTGCAAGCTCCACCTCCCGGGTTCACGCCATTCTCCTGCCTCAGCCTCCCTAGTAGCTGGGACTACAGGCGCCCGCCACCACGCCAGGCTAATTTTTTGCATTTTTAGTAGAGATGGGGTTTCACCGTGTTAGCCAGAATGGTCTCGATCTCCTGACCTCGTGATCTGCCCGCCTCGGCCTCCCAAAGTGCTGGGATTACAGGCTTGAGCCACCTCGCCCGGCCAAAAAATTTTTATAAGCAGAAATTTATTTTAAGAGTTGATGGGTACTGATGTAAGACAATGTTGGCATTCTTCAAATGAAAGATTGTTTTTGCAAATATTGGTAGTGTCCTGTAGTTACAGGCGAGTTGGGGTTTTATATCCCCTCCCCTACAAATTTGTCAGGAGTACTCCTCTCCGTCCTAGGCCTTTCAACTGGTACCTTATGTGAAAGAGTCACTGAAAGGCAGACACAATGGTATTCTGATGAAGGATTAGAAAACAATGGGGCTGTAGACCTTGAGCACTGCACAAATGGTCCTACAGTGCCTTGTTAGATTCTAATACCTTGTTCACGCAAGGACAATGGGACTTGTACAAATTTGCATAATCAGTTACCTATTTTGAACACGGTGCATTTTACCAGTGGAAAAATATTTCCAGTATCTCTTATGCTTAATTAATAAATTCTTTAATGTAGATTTCAATGATGATATTTGAGGTGCCAAGTAATCACTTCTCAGTGTTGTCTCCTAATTAGAGTACCTCTAAGATATAGAGTTTTTGCATATTCTCATATTACATGATTTATATTAATATTCTTAATGTAAATTCCAATGCAAACTGTACAGCAAGATTGTCATTTGTCATTATATGAAAATGTACAATACTCCAAGTACTATTATCAAGGTCTCATATGTGTTTTTATTTTTAAAAAAAGTTCTTTAAAGAATACTTAGGACAATTTAAGACACAAACATCATTCATTTTAATAAACATTTCTTGAGCATTTACTATGTACCAAGCACTATGCTAGGTACTGGGGTGTTAAAAACTAGGCATGATTTAAGTTCTCACAGCCTATAAGGAAACAGATATTAAACAAATAAATGCCAAAAGTACTTTTCACCATAGAAAGTGTAATTGGTTACATACTTTGGCTATTGTGACTAATGCTGTAATAAACAGGGGTGCAGATATCTTTTTGGTATGCTGATTCCATTTCCTTTGGATATATGCCCAGTAGTGGGATTGCTAGATCACATGGTAGTTTTATTTTTAATTCTTTGAGGAACCTCCAAATTGTTTTTCATAATGGCTGTATTAATTTACAGTCCCACAAGCAGTGTGTAAGGATTACCTTTCCTCCACATCTCGTGAATACTTGTTATTTTTTTCATTTTTTGATAGTAACCATTCTGATAATGAGGTTATATCTGATTATAATTTTGATTTGTATTTCCCTGATCATTAGGAATGTTGAGCATTTTTCACATATCTGTTATCCATTTGTATGTCTTCTTCTGAGAAATGTTTATTCAGATCTTTTGTTCATTTTTAATCAGTTTTTTAAAAAATATTGAGTTATTTTTGTTCCTTATATATTTTGGTTATTAACCCCTTATCAGGTGTATAGTTTGCAAATATATTCTCCCATTCTGTGGGTTGTCTTTTTAAGCTCTGTTGATTGTTTTCTTAGTTGTGCAGAAGCTGTTTAACCTGATGTGATCCTATTTGTCCATTTTTGCTTTGATTGCCTTTGCTTTTGAGGTTTTATCTAAAAAATCTTTGTCTAGACCACTGTCATGAAGCTTTTTCCCTATATTTTCTTCTAGTAGTTTCGGGTGTTACATTTAAATCTTTAGTGTGTTTTGAGATAATATTTGCTTATGGTGAGAGATAAAGCTCTAATTTCATTCTTTCTCATGTGGATATCCAGTTTTCTCGGCACTGTTATTGAAGAGGCTGTCCTTTCCTTAATGTGTGTTCTTGGTACCTTGTCAAAAATCGGTTAGCTATAGATGTGTGAATTTATTTCTTGGCTCCCTATTCTATTTCATTGGTCTATGTGTCTATTTTTATGCCAATACAATGCTGTTTTGCTTACTCTAGGTTTGTAGTATGTTTTGAACTCAAGCAGTGTGATGCCACCAGCTTTATTCTTTTTGCTCAAGTTTGCTTTGGCTATCCAGGGTCTTCTGTGGTTTCGTACAAATTTTAGGATTGCATTTTCTCTTCCTGTAAAGAATGTCATTGGTATTTTGATAAGGATTGCACTGAATCTGTATCTCACTTTAGATGCCCTGGTCATTTTAACGATATTAGTTATTTCAATTCCTGAACATGTGATAATCTATTTTCTGTGTGTGTTTTCTTCAATTTCTTTCATCAATGTTTTATATCTTTCATTGTTAAGTGTATTCCTAGGTATTTTGTTTTCGTATTTTTGTAAATGGGATTACTTTCTTGATTTTTTTCCAGATAATTTGCTAGTGGTATATAGAAGTGCTACTTACTTTTGTGTGTTGATTTTGTATCCTGCAACCTTACTTTTATTCTAATGTTTTTTGGTAGAATCTTTGGGTTTTGTATATATATGTCTATTATAAGCACATATATATATTTATATTATAAGCACATATACGTATATTTGTTTATAGATGCATATATTCTAAATAATGTCACAATATTATAGATGTGTGTATATGTGTGTCTGTAATATATAATATGTATATCTATATACATATACACACATATATGCGTAATATTGTAAGACACTATTTAGAAAAAGCCTATGGGAGGAGATAGAAATAATTCATCTTATAAATTAGAATTGCAAATAGTGAATTATAGTAGTTAATTTCTTTCCCTTTTGTATGTGTGTGTATATATGTTTCTATATACACATACGCATGTATAGATGTTTATATATACACATACGCATGTATAGATGTTTATATATACACATACGCGTGTATAGATGTTTATATATACACATACGTGTATATATGTATGTATATGATGTCATTAACAAACAGGGACAATTTGACTTTCTTTTTTCCAGTTTGGATGCCCTTTATTTCTCTCTCTTGCCTGATTACTCTGGCTAGGACTTCCTGTACTATATTCAATAAAAGCAGTGAAAGAGGACATTCTTGTCTGGTTTCAGATTTTAAAAGAAACCTTTCAGCTTTTCCCAGTTCATTGTGATGTTAGCTGTGCGTTTGTAATTCATGGCCTTTATTATGTTGAAGTACAGTCCTTCTATACCTAATTTCCTAGGAGCTTTTATCATAAAAAAAGTTGAATTTTATCAAATACTTTTTCTACCAAATATCCATCAATGGATTAAGACATTAACAAGAATGAAATACTGTCATTTGTGGCAATATGGATGGACCTGGAAGACATCAGGTTAAGGGAAATAAGCTAGACACAAATAAAGGTAAATACTGCATGAACTCACTCATATGTGGGTATAAAAAGTCATTTTCATGAAAGTAGAAAGTAGAATAGTGGTACCAGAAGATGGAGAGAGTGGAGGGGCTGAGGGATTGAAAGACATTGATCAATAAGTATAAAGCTACAATTAGATAAGACGAATAAGTTCTGATGTTCTATTGCATGGTAGAATGACTGGAGTTAATATATATTTCAAAATAGGTAGAAGAGAGGTTTCTAAATGTTCTCATTAAAAATAAATAATAAATGTTTAAAGTGATGGATATGCCGATTACCCTGATTTGATCATTACACAATGTATACATGTACAGGTTGAGTATCCCTTATCCAAAATGCTTAGGACCAGAAGTATTTCAGATTTCAGAGTTTTTCAGATTTTGGAATATTTGCATTATACTGGTTGAGCATTCCAAATCCCCAAATCCAAAATCTGAAATGTTCCAGTGAGTATTTCCTTTGAGCATCATACTGGTGCTCAAAAAGATTCAGATTTTGGAACATTTTGAATTTTTGATTTTTAGATTTAGTATCCTCAACCTATATCAAAACATAACATTGTAGCCTATAAATACGTACAATTATTATGTGTCAAGCATAAATTTCTAAAAATACAATGTGAGTTTGCTACAAAAAATAAAATAGAATGTTATGAGAACCTTTAAAATATCATGACATTATTTAGCAAAAGCCTATGGGAGGAGATAGAAATTATTCGTCTTATGAACTAGAATTGCAAATATTGAATTATAGTAGTTAATTTCTTTCCCTTTTAATGTTTTTACATTACAAGATGAAGATAAAGAGCAGAAACACTTTTAACTGGGAAAATAACTTTTTATGCCATTGAATGGTTTGGCTGACTGAAACTATAAAGTGGTTAACAACTGAGTGTCACAGAAATTAAAGGCACTTCTATTGAGTCAGTAAGTCAATACATGACTTCTGTTCCCTTGAGGAAACTAGCTTGCTACACGCACAATTCAAGATGCAATAACATTTTTCAGCAGCTAGTAAGGAAAATAACCCTGGCAAAAATAAAAGTTTAGGGTTTTAAATTTTTTTTTCCTGATTTTTTTCAGTATAGTCTATTATAAATTTAAGCAGAAAACATCAATAGACTTCAATTATGCTACGAAGAATAATCTTAAAGGCAATTTTTGGTTAAATGGAGTAAATTCTGGTTTTGCTGACACTGATTCCTTCACCCATTTAATGGTTTTTATTAATTGATTTGAATTTCCTATTGCCATTACTGAGTACATTTTAAGTTTGATGCTTCATTGCAGTCTTAGAGCTCTGTTAATTTTTATATGCATTTTATTGAGTTTATATATTACATACTCTTAATTATAAATATTTTGAGTGCTTTTTTACATTTAGTTGTTGAAATACAATATAAGAAATATGAAGTTTACCAATTAACAGAAAGATATTACATAGTTATCTATTCATTTTACTTTTCCATAAGATGCTGAATAAATAAATAATGCAATTCTCAAGAAAGAAGCGATATTCAAGTTATTCTTAAGGTCTTCAATTTAAGTACTAAAATGTCTTTTCATACACTTTATTTAACCTTCCAAGATTCTAGCAAATAATATTAAAATCCGAAAAATGCATAGAAAGAAAAAAACTAGCAATTATATTGTGATTAATTTTGAACCTCTTTTTATCATTTTTCTATCAACTAACGTTGCAAACTCTCATCGTAACAAAAATACATTGAAAATTATGATGGAAATGAAAATAAGATATCAGTCCAGACATCCAGACATAAATGGACACAGATACATAAACAGGACACACACACACACACACACACACACACACATACACACACACACATTCAAGGACATCATTGGCATCTTTCCTTGATATCTAAGATGACACCACTGCAGTAGAGACATCAAAATTCTCATTGTCACTATGTTTTGACAGATATGATCATTCAGCAAACTTGGTAGCTCAAAGAACCTGCACAAGCCCTTTGTCTTTTTGGTTCCTTGATTTATTTAACAACATTTCTTGAGTGCTAACCAGGTCCCAGGCACTGTTCCATGTGTTGGGGCTAGAACAGCTTCTTCTCTCATGGTGTTTATATTCTAGTGGAATTTTTGGTCTCACAGACACACACACACACACACACACACACACACGGAATACATACATAGATAAATTATGTATACAGTTAATTTTCAGCAGTTTGACAATGATGTGGTAGACAGATAGATGATGCTGATAGATAGATGATAGATAGATAGATAGATGATAGATAAATAGATAGATAGAGATAGGTTCACACACACACACACACACACATACACAAAGATGTTCATTGTTCTATTGTCTGATTTTTTTCCCCTGTAACCACCAGAATTGGTGGTAAAATTATTGATCTGGAAATGAAAGCTGCTAACTACTCTCGTATTCTAAAGAAAATCATCTTTCTGGCCTCAAATTTGGGACCAGATTCCTTCTTGTAGGGTTTTCTAAGAGAGTATTAAACCATCTCTATCCCTCTCCTCAATCTACATGAGAAGATTAGACACAGAAAAAATTTGAGGCATTGGTTGTGCAGAATTTTAGCAAGAGAATGGTCTTTTCTAGTCCTTGATCTTTTCTCTCTGTGCCAAGGAAAGGAGGAATTCCAAAGAGATCAGTTAAAGACTGGATATGGCTTTCAAGAAGGAAACACTAGCATCACTCTCCTCAGCTTAAGTGCCTGCTGAGATGAGAGCAGCAGGCCTATCTGATGTTCTCATGAGAAAGAAGCAAGAAGGCAGATTTCTTGACGTTGCTTTGTAGTTGTTTCTCGAAGTTTCGGAGCCTACAGGAACATAAAGATGGTATCTGTTTCTGGTCCAGAGATTTCTGAAGGCAAGAGATCTGCTAAGGTAGCCCATGCCAGCAGTGTGTACAGAGATAATGTAATGAGCTGGGGGCAGAAGTGAGAGTGGCATCCTGTATTCCACTTTGCTCTGGCTTTTTGGACCAGGCAAGGAAGTTAGGATCTCAGTAGCTTCTCACAAAAGCATATGGAAATTAGATGTGATTCAGGTCACTTCCAGGGCGAAACAACTCAAGGTCCAATTTTAATAAGGAGTCAGGGGATTGGTGATAAGACTGAAGTGAGAGTTGGCTGCTTTTCTCTGAAGCTGGTCTTCAGATACAGAGGATACCAGATGAAGTGGAAAAACTGCTTACATTATATGCCTGCAGGTACACTTAGAGGAATCACTCATCTCTTAAAAAAATTCTATTCTACTCAAGCATTATTTTCCAGATTTAAGATCCCCTTTACATTCTTTCAACAGATATTTATTGAATGCTGACAATGTTCCAGGTCCTATTCTTGGTGCTGGGGATGTAACAATGAACAGACACATATATAGAGAGAGAGGAAGACTATAAACCGAGTCCACTATCAGTGTCAAAGCTGCCAGCACAAAGATTGCGAGTTGTACTGACAGCAGTGTCAAGCACAAAGCAGGAGCCCTGATATACATTATATTGAATGAATAAATGAGGTTAAATTAGATGACTTCTAGGATCATTTCCAGTTTTGATAATTTGTGTTTTCCTTATTGTCTCCAACTCTGTTAGTTATGCATCTCTTATTTGGACATAATTTTAATATTAATCAAGTACCAATTGTATTCTGGATAATGCTAAAGTGTATCATATATTTGTGTGTTCTCATTTGATTTTCATAGCAGCACCATGAGGTAGATTTGATTATCCCATTTTACAGATGAATGTACTAAGGCTCATGAGGTTAAATGTTTTACCCAATTGGCACAGCTGGAATTTGAAAGCTATGGGTTTTTTGTTTGGTTGGTTGGTTGTTTTTTTTCTTTTGCTCCAAATCCTGTACTTTTTCTGTTAGATCACACTATCTCCCTAATATTATGGTACTGTATACTACAAAGTGCTAGAGCATCATATAATTAGCATTCATAGTGAAAACTAGTTTTCAAACTGTCTTTACATTGTATATATATATATAATATATATGCATTTATATCACTTTTTTGCGCAGGAATAGACACGCATACACATATATATTCTTAGTTATACTCTGTGCAGAAAGAGAAGATACTCTTCATTGTTTTATGGATCAAAAAACTGATATTTATAAAAGTTAATTATATAATTAAGCAGAGTTATTACTGAGATTGGAGCTCATGTCTTCCAATGCCAATTACTATATTTTCAACATAACACAATGTCTCAGTGACCCTCCGAAGATGCTCTTTTCTTCCAAAGCTCCTTAAAACTCTAGTTTAAAACATAACTGCTCTAGGAAGTATCTCCTGGTAATACCATTTGACCTCAAATCATGTGTGTTCTTCATTTATCTTCTGTACTTCTAAGTTTCATGTGATAATAATAGCTAATATTTGTTGAGTCTTCTATGCACCAGATCTTGTTCTAGGCACTATGCATGTACTGATTCACTTAGAGCTCATAGCATCCTCTTGAGGTAGATTCCATTGCAATTCCCGTTTTATAGATGAGGATACTCGGACATAAATTGGTTATGTGACTTGTCCAGTCTTAGAGAAGTGGTAAGAAGCTGAATTAGCTACTTGGGAGGCTAACGTTGGAGGAATGTTCCAGTGTTTGAATTCAGGGCAGCAGTGAGCTGTGATTGCACTACTGCACTCCAGGCTAAGTGACAGAGCAAGACGCTGTGGAAACAAAGAAAGAGAGAGAGAGAGAGAGAAGAAAGAAAGAAAGAAGAAAGAAAGAAAAAGAAAGAAAGAAAAGAAAGAAAGAAAGAGAGATAGAAAGATAAAGAAAGAAAGAAGAAAGAAAGAAAAAGAAAGAGAGAAAGAAGAAAGAAAAGAAAGAAAGAAGAAAGAAAGAAAAGAGAAAGAAAGAGAGAGAGAGAAAGAAAGAGAGAGGTAGGGAGAGAGGGAAGGAAGGAAGGAAGGAAGGGAGGAAGGAAGGAAGGAAGGGGCTGGATGATTAATGTATGGATGCAGACAATCTGGCTCCAGAGGACTTGCATTTCTATCCATTTCATTCTATACTCGTGTGAATTATTTTACTTTGCTTTTAATTAAATATTGTTTTATAAGTGTTGTTCAATCTTTTTTTCATGTCTCACTCAATAGACAGGCTGTAACTCAAGTTCTTCTGTACTACAAATAGGGTTTAGAACAGCATTCTACACAGAGAGGGTGTCAAGCAAATAATTTGAAAGAGAATGATAGCTCCTTGAGCACACAGGCAACAATTTAGCAATTTTTTCCAGAACAGAAAAAAGGTCTAAAGAAGTTCCCTTATTCTTTTTATTTTTTCTTTGAACCCCTTATGGCAGTGAATATTTGACATTAATGTGAAAAATATCATTCTTTCTTATATATTAAATTGTTTTTTTTTCTAACCCATGTTGAAATTGTTTTCCAGGAATGGAAATGATTTTGAGCTGATGAGCCATAACCATCCATTGCCCGTGGTCATCAAAAATTAGCAACTTAGTTCCAGAGGTGAGGGTGACATTCTGTGACTACAGACTAGAAGAAAACAAATGAGCTCACAGAAGAGTTAAGCCAAATAGTCTTTCCTCTTCCAGTCACTCCCCATGTTACACATACATATTCCTCCACTGTATTAGTCCATTTTCACACTGCTATAAGAACTACACAAGACTGGGTAATTTATAAAGAAATGGATTTAATTTAATCAATCACAGTTCCACATGGCTTGGAGGCCTCAGGAAACTTGCAATCATGGCAGAAGGTGAAGGGAAGCAAGGCACGTCTTCACAAGGTGGCAGGAGAGAGAGCACAGGGGAAACTGCCACTTATAAAACCATCAGATCTTGTGAGAACTTCCTCACTATGATGAGAACAGCATGGGGGAAACTGTCCCCATGATCCAGTCACCTCCCACTAGATCCCTCCTTTGACATGTGGAGATTACAATTCGAGATGAGATTTGGATGGGGACACAGAGCCAAACCATATCACCCATGTTACACATTCATGCTTGTTGGAGCTATGTCTCATAAGCAAATAGCTGATTCTGCCATTTGCCTTCTTTTAAACATTCAATGGCTCCCCTGTGCCTCTGACGACATTTTCAAATGTGGCATAAATCAAAATAATCCAGGAAACTTGAAGGAAGTGTAATTTTCAAATCGAGGTAACTTGTTTATTTAACAAGCTCCCTGAGGGATGTTGATACCCATTTAAAGTTGAAAAACATTGGCCTTTGGGGGTTAAATACAGACTCTTCAGCTTGGCATTCAAGGCCCACGTTTCATTGTCCTGTTCTGGCATTTCCAGCCTTATCTTCTGGTAAGTCTACATTTCAATCACATTCCCAAACCTCCTAGTACTGGCCCTGCACAGAACAGGCATTCAGTGTGGTTTATAAATTGACCTTGCTATTTCAGTGTTCTAGTCCACTAAGCTAAGTAGCCGCCAAGGTGTTGTAGGAAATTATATCGGTCTGTGTCCTTTGCTTACTCTACTACTTCTCCTTTCTTTTCCATCAAACTTGGTGCTGCCTGAGAATTTAATTTTTCAAAGTGACATTTAGTTCTTACTTAGCCATTGAGCTTCAAAGTATGGTCACAATAGAGTGGTAATGCAAAAGGCAGAAATATTTCTCATGTTGAGCATAGCAACCCCAAAAACATAATGAAAATCATAATTCAGTCACTTTCCCATCATTCTGCATTAATGATTATAGTTTCAGGGTTCCAAATACTGATTCTCTGCTGTTTCAAGAAGCTTTCAATTTATTCACATTCCCAATTCCATCCTAGATTCAAACAAAAAGATGTGCCAGTGTTTACTTTGTCTCTTTTCAGTCCTGAAGAATGCCAATGTTCCTAACCCACACCAAGTGTTTCCATTAGTCTTATTCACTTGTCAGTCTGTTGAGGTCTTATTGCCCCTTGCTCCCTTGAAAATAATGTCATCATCTAAAAGATCACTTAGCTGTATTTTATTCTCTGTGTGCTGTAAAAATTTACTCTGATGGAAATGGAAATTTTGCCCATATGAAAAAAATAGCCCACTATTTAATCATTTGATGGGTCAGGTTGACATTGTGAGAAGATTAATTAGCTAAACCAAACAATGTGCCTGTGTGTGTGTGTGTGTATTTATGTGTGTGTTTGTATATTCATTGCACGTGTATGTGCATGTCTGTGTATTCACTGTATCTGTGTGTGTGTGTTTGTGTGTGTGTGCCTATGCAGGGGGCAAAGGATGCTGAAATCTAGCCTGTCCTTGACATGTACTTTGGTGCAGTGGTGAATAATGCCAAGAGGAAGGGGGTACTTGTTTCCCTTTCTGAGAGGTTACCTTTGTTCACCAACTATGTGCCTGAGGGACCACCTTTTATTTTGATTCAACCATTCATAGAGATAGGCTTTTTTCTAATTTTCACAGAAACTCATATAGACTAGCAGTGTCTGTATGTAAGTACACGTCTGTGCATATGTTCATGTGTATGCATATTTGTGTGTGTGTGTGAGAGAGAGAGAGAGAAGAGGGGGATAAGAGAGACTGTAGACCATGCATTTGTAGACTGAGAGAGTTAGCATTTTGGATAGACAAAGCAAGCTTCTATCTATTGTGGTAGGAACAAAAGTTAAAATTATTCTCCTTCACAGTATTAACTATTATGCAAATATCCCTTCCATACACCAATGTCATAGAAATTTTCCCTCAAAATGGTACAATATGGATGAAGAAGCACTGAGATAAGGTTGGGAGAATTGAGTTTTTTCCTATCCTAGTTCTAACATATAGCTGTGTGACCTTAAGTAAATTCTATAACCTCATAATATCAATATTCTCATCTATACACACGGATTCCTCAGGGCTCACTTGCTACCCCTATACAACTCCACGTGTGCACATACATGTGCTTATTTATTTACCTGTTTTTTCTCAAAGAAGGAAGTGTAGCTGGTTGACACTTTAACACTTCTCACTTTTCTTGCTCAAGCTCCTCTGGCACCCCTCTACAAAACTTGCAACATTTTCTCTCCAGGCTGTCCTTTAAAAAAAGGCTACATATCTTTATTTTTTAAAACAGCTCTTTATTGCTTTTCACTCCAGGGAAATGGATGTGAGATGATTAAAGATAACCAGTACTGGAGAGGCTAAAAAGCTTCTGGAAGCCTCAGAAAATGCGAGTTGAGGCTCAGAAGATTCAAGGAACTTTATCTGTCTTCTTTTCTTCCTTCAGTTCAACAAATATTTATTGAAGGACTATAAGGTGGCATACCTGCCCAAAGCACCAAGACCATGGCAATAAACAAATTAAACAAAAATCATTGCCATCATGGAGCTTACATTCCATTGGGTGGAGGCAAACGAAAAATCAGTAGCTATATATGAATCAGTAGAAAAAAATATGTATATATTCTATCAAATAGTGGTAAGTATTATGGAGAAAAATCAGGCAAGGAATGGTAATAGAAGGCATGTGTGTGTGTGTAAATGGAAGAAGTTGTGGTTTTAAAAAGGGTTATCAGGAAATGCCTCGCTGAAAAGTTAACATTTGAGATAAAACATGAAAGAAGTGAAGGAGTGAGCTATGTGAATATCTGAAGAAAAGCAATCTAGCACAATAGACCTGAGCCAGAAGCATTCCTGGAATGTTCTAGTAACAGCAACAAAGCCAGTGTTGCTGAAGCTGAGTGAGTTAGTGTAAAAATAGATGTCAGAGAGTTAACGCAGGGCTATATTGTGTGGGATCTTGTAGATTACTGCAAGGACTTTGGATTTTACTCTGAGTGAGAAGAGAAATACTGAAAGACTTTGATTACATAAGTGATATGATCACAGCTGAATTTTTATAAGATCACAATAGATGCTGTGTTGACAACAGACTGTTGGGGCCAGGGTATAAATACAAAAATTATTTAGGAAACTATTGCTATAATTAGATGAGAGAATACTGACAGCGTGGATCAGGGCAATAGCAGTAGAAAGTAAGAGAAGGGATTGATTTTTATACACATTTTTGAGGTACAACCTAAGGATTTGCTTATACTGTGGAAGTGGGGTATAAGAGGAAAAATAGCATCCAGAATGACCCTAGAGTTTTAGGTTCAATAACCAAAAGTATGTAGTTTCTTTTTACTGATATGCCCTACACTGATACAGGAAAGACAGTAGGAGAAGTCCAGATCTTGATGGGATAACTGGTGATTCAATTTTGGACATGTTAGGCTTGAGAAGATTATTGGACATCTCAGTAAAAATGTGAAGTCAGCAGTTTGACATATGACTCTTCATTTCAGGAGAGATATTTGGCCTGGAGATAAAAATTTAAGAATTATTAGAAAATAAGTAGTAATTAAAGACATTAAGCTAATTAGTTCACTAAGGGGGTGACTGGAGGTAAAGAATAAGTCCAAGCAAGAACTGAGTCCTGAGACTGCAATTTTAACAAGTAGGAAAGAGGAATAATAAGAAAGTAAAAGTACGTGAAGTTCTGAAGGCCAAGTCAAATAAGTGCTTTACAGAGAAGAGAGCGTTCACTTGTTTCAAATGTTGAGGATAGGTAAATAAGATGCACATGGATAAGTAGATTCAGCAATGTGGAGATACTGGCAATCTTGACAAGAGTAGTTTCAGGGCAGTGGTGACTAGGAAAGCCTGGTTAGAATGAGTTCAAGAGAACAGGGAAAGAGGTTTCCAATGCACCTTTAGAGGAGTTTTGCTGTAAAGGCAAGGAAAAAACAAACAGTAGCTTGAGGAAGTGTGTGAGATCAAAGGAGGTTTTTTTTCTTTTTTAATTTGTGACAGATGATACCTATGCAAAACTGTATCAAGCATGAATGTAGTTTAATAAATAATTATTCAAGGAACAGCCGAGTAACTACCACCTAAGTCAAGAAGTAGAACACTGCAGCATCCTAGAAGTCCAGTGTAGGCCCTTCTTGATCAAAAACTTGTCCTTTCCCCTTAAAGCACCATCTTGACTTTCTCAATGATTCCTTTCATATCTTTATATTTTCATCATACAAACTTGTATCTCTAAGCACCAATTGTTTGGTTTAGCCAGATTTTGGCATTTGGATAAATTCAATCGCATTGTATGAATTTTTGTTTTGCTTCTTTCACTATTGTATTAGTGTGTTTTCTGTTGCTTATAACAGCATACCTGAAACTGGGTAATTTATAAATAAAAATAATTTATTTCCTCCAGTTCTGAAGGCTAAGTCCAAGGTCAAGGGACCACATCTCATGAGGACCTACCTGCTGATGAAGACTCTGCAGAGTCCTGAGGTGGTGCAGGGCATCACATGGTGAAGGAGCTCGGCATGCTAACATGCTAGCTCAGTCTCTCTTCCTCTTCTTATAAAGCCACCAGTTTTCCTCCCATGATAATCCATTAATCCATGAATGGATTAATGCATTCGTGAGGGCAAAGCGCTCATCACTCAATCACCTCTAAAAGGCCCCACCTCTCAATACTGCCACATTGATGATTAAGTTTGAACATGAGTTTTGGAGAGGACAAATATTCAATCCGTAGCAATTGTTTTTCAGATTAATTCATATTGCAGTTTTTAGCTGTACTTGGTTTAATGTTACAGCTGTGTGATAGCCCGTTCTATGAATGTTCCAGGATTTATACATCCATTCTTTGCTAATACATTTGGACGTTTCTGGTTTATGCCCTGCACCACCTTCCCATGACCACCATCAGATTTCAGTCGCAGCTGTGGTCAGCAGTACTCCTGCATAATAGAACAGAAGCGCCCCAGCTGAATCAATGCTCACAGACATTCTGGATGTGTTTGTTTGTTTGTTTGTTTTCCTTTTTCTTTTACTTCAGGTTGTTTATTTAGGCCTCACTTGATTGACTGACTGGCTTGCTAGCAGGGCAGCCCAGAAAAGCACACAGAAGCTAATTCTTCGAGGATCAGTTTTCAACCAATGAGGGACAGCAGCCTTTTGGAGGGACAATTTTTAGCTGAATACTATGTAGTTCTTCATAACACAAATGAGCCCCAGTTGCCTTGAGTGCTATTCAGCTTAAAAATGCACACTTTATTGGTTTTCCCTCTTTCCCCATCTCATTCTTCCCACGTCCTCAATGGTACTTCCTAAGATCACCTCTCAAATGAACCACCTGAACTCAAATCCTTGTCTCAGAGTCTGCTTGAAGGGAAACCAAAACAAAGAGAAGACTTTTATGAATAATGCAACAGTGAATATTCTTAAACATACCTCTTGGGATGCCTGTGCACAAATTGCTCTAGGGCAGGGCCCAGCAAACATTTTCTGCAGCGGGCTAGATAATAAATATTTTAGGCTTTTCTGGACACATATTGTCTCTGTCGCATGTTCTTTGTTTTATTGTTTTTATTTTCACAAGCATTTAAAATGCAAAGTATAGTTTGTCAATCACCGCACTAGAGTATATTCTTGTGAGTGAAATCACTAGATCAAAGGGCATATATAGGTTTTGCTTTCTTATATACTGCCAATTTTTCTAAAGTGCTTGTTCACTCCCAGTAGCAGGGCATGAGAGATCCAGTTATTCCATAACTTTGCCCACATTTTGTATTTGACAGAATTTTTATTTTTAGCCATTCTCTTGGGAGTGTAGCAGTGTTATAATGTGGCTTTATCTTGCATTTCCTTAATGACCAATTAGGTTGAGAAATTCTACATATGTATAATGGCTAATTGGTTTTCTATGTTCAGCTAGTACCTGTTTAAATCTTTTTTCTGATTTTCTTTTGGTTTACCTGTCGGTTTTTTTCATTGACTTGCAGAATATCTTTGTAAATTCTGGATATGAATCCTTTGTTTTATTTGACTGTGCTTCAAATATCTTCTCTCACTTCATGACTTACACTTTCACTCTATTAACTGTATGTTTCAATGAACAAAATTTCTTAATTTTATTGAGGTAAGATTTATCAATCATTTCTTTCATGATTGTGAATTTTTTATTCTGTTCAAGAAAGTTTTCTCTGTCTGAAGTTTATAAAGATATTTTTCTATGTTATCTTCTATAACTTTATTGTATTTTTTTCCTATCACATTTAAGTTTAACCATGCCAGGCATGGTGGCACACACCTGTAATCCCAGCACTTTGGGAGGCCAAGGCAGGAGGATCACTTGAGGCCAGAAGTTTGAGACCAGCCTGGGCAACATAGCAAGACCTCACCTCTCTATATATATATATTTTAATTAGCCAGGTGTGGTGATGTGTGCCTATAGTCCTAGCTGCTTGGGAGGCTGAGGTGGGGGGATCGCTTGAGTCTAGGAGTTTGAGGCTGCAGTGAGCTATGATCATGCCACTGCACTCAAGCCTGAGTGACAGAGCAAAACTCTGTCTCAAAAAAAAAATCTAACGGGAGCTATTTTTGTGTATATTATGAGGTGGGGTTTCAATTTCATTTTATTTCCATTTAGCTATCAATTATTCCAGCAGCATTTGTTTAAAAGATTATCCTTGCTCTACTAGTAAACTACAGTTGCTTTCTTATAACCTTTCTATCCATATATATTTGAGTTTTAATCTGAGCTCTATTCTGTTTCATTGGTCTGTTTGATGACCTTGCACAAATACAAACTGTGTATATCAATTTTAAAATTAGGCACTGTGGCCAGACGTGGTGGCTAATGCCTGTAATCCCAGCACTTTAGAAGGCTGAGGCAGGTGGATTGCTTGAGCTCAGGAGTTCAAGACCAGTCTGGGCAACAGGAAGAAACCTCATCGCTACAAAAAATACAAAGATTAGCCAGGTGTGGTGACTGCTCCTGTAGTCCCAGCTGCTTGGGAGGCTGAGGTGGGAGAATGGCTTGAGTCCAGGAGGTCCAGGCTGCAGTGAGTCAAGATCTCGCCAATGCATTCCAGCCTGGGTGACAGACTGAGAGCCTATCTCAAAAACAAAACAAACAGGACGGGCACGGTGTCTCATGCCTGTAATCCCAGCATTTTGGGAGACCAAGGCGGGTGGATCACCTGAGGTCAGGAGATCGAGAGCAGCCTGGCCAATATGGCGAAAACCCGTCTCTACTAAAAATACAAAAATTAGCCAGGTGTGGTGGCAGGCACCTGGGAGGCTGAGGCAGGAGAATCGCTTGAACCCGGGAGGCAGAGGTTGCAGTGAGCCGAGATAGCGCCACTGCACTCCAGCCTGGGCAACAGAGCAAGACTCTGTCTCAAAAAAAAAAAAAAAATCAGACATTGTTCCCCCAAACACGAAGAAAACTAAGATTTTGATGATGATTGCATTGGATCTATGGATTAAGTTTGGAGAAATGATACCTTTATAATGTTGAACCTTCAAATATATGGATATGGTATATTTTTCTATTTATTTAGGCCTGCCCTAATGTCTTTCAATAATGTTTGCCGATTCCCATGTAGATTTTACTGCTTGATTTTGAGATTGTTAATGTTATTGTAGGTTTTATCAACTTCTTTTTTGATTCGTCTATTTTTTCTAACTTTTTTGAGATATGATTGACAAAAATTGTATATATTTATGGTGTACAACATGACATTTTGATATATGTGTACATTGTGAAGTGATTACCACAGTCAAGCCAGCTAACATATCCATTACCTCACCTAATTACCATTCTTTTTTGTAGTGAGAACACTTGAGATATACTCTCTAGGCAAATTTCAAAGAACATAATACATTATTATTAACTATAGTCATCATGCTGTACATTGGGTCTTCAGAACTTATATAACTGGAAGTTTTTACCCTTTGACCAACGTCTCATTTCCACCACAGCCACCAGGTCCTAGAAACCGCCATTCCATTCTCTATTACCATCAGTTCGACTTTTTTATTTTTTTTTTAAGATTCCACATATAAGTGAGATCATATAGTATTTGTCTTTCTATGTCTGGGTTATTTCAGTAAGTATAATCCAAGTTCATACATGTTGTCACATATGACAGGATTTTCTTCTTTTTTAAGGCAGAATAACATTTACACACACTTTTTCTGTATCTACTCATTTGTCTACAGACACTTAGGTTGTTTTCATATTTCAGCTGTTGTAAATAGTGCTGCAATGACCAGATTTCTCTTTGAGATAGTGATTTTATCTCCTTTGGATTTATACTCAGAAGTGGAATTGCTGGGTCATATGGTAGTTCTATTTTTTAACTTTTTGAGAAATCTCCATACTGTTTTCTATAATGCTGTGTTTTTTTACATTAATTTTTGATTCTTTTAATAATATAGAGAGATATAGAACTAAAACTGATATGTATATATTGACATTCAGTTCAGAGACTTCAATAAATTCATGTTCTTTTGGTTATTGTGACAAAATACACATAATAGAAAATTAGCCATTTTGACCATTTCAAAGTGTACAATTTGGTGGGGTTTTGTGTATTCATAAAGTTGTGCAACCATCAACACTAAATCCACAACATTTTTATCACCCCAGAGAAACCCTATACTTATTACATTTCCCCTTCGCTCATCCCTTTCAGCCACGAATCTGATCTCTGTCTCAATTGATTTGCTGATTCTGAACATTCATAAATAGAATTAGACACTTTGTCAATAATTCTGCTATGAACATTCATATACAAGTTTTTCATGGACATATGTTTTTATATTTCATGAGTATGTACCTAAAACTGTAATTATTGGGTCATATAATAACTCTTTTAGTTTGAGGAACTAAAAACTGTTTTCTAAAGTGTCTGCACCATTTCCACCAGCAATGTATGAGAGCTCCAGTTTCCCCACATCCTTGTCAAGATTAGCTACTGTTTGACTTTTTGAATATAGCCATTCTGGTGGATGCAAAGTGGTACCTCATGTGGGTTTGCTTTGCATTGTATTAATGACAAATTTCATATTCTCTGATGGCCATTTGCAGATTTTTCTTTTAAAAATTAGCTATTCAAGTCATTTGTCCTTTATTAATTGAGTCGTTTGACTTTTTGTTGTTGAGTTGTAAGAATTCTTTACATATCTTGGATACTAGACCTTTATCTTAAATATGACTGACAATTATTTTCTTCCATTCTGTGGTTCCTGTTTTTCTTGTCCTGATAATGTACTTTGAAGCACAGGGGTTTCTCATTTTGATGAAGTCTCATTTATCTATTTTTACTTTTATTTATTTATTTTACTTATGCTTTTGGTGTCATATATAAGGAAACCATTGTGAAGTCAAAGACAGAAAGGTGTACTCCTATACTTACTTTCAAGGGTTTTATAATTTTATTTCTTACACTTGTGTCTTTAATCTATTTTGAGTTAATTTTTCTGTATGATATGGGGAGGGGTTCACCTTCATTCATTTACATGTGTACCTCCAGTTGTCCCAGCAGTGTTTTTGAAGAGACTATTCTGTCTCCACTGAATTGCCTTAGCACTCTTGTCAAAAATCAATTGCCATAGAGGTATGGGTTTATTTCTGGACTCTCATCTTATTCCATTGAACTGTAAGTCTCTCCTTATGTCAGTACTATGCAGTCTTGATTAGTGTAGCTTTGTAATAAGTTTGAAAATCAGGGAGGGTAAGTTCTCCCCTTTGTTGTTCTTTTTTAAAGATAGTTTGAGTTATTTGGAGTCCCTTGGATTTTCATATGAATTTTAAGAGCATCTTATCAATTTCTCCAAAAATGCCATCTGGGATTTTGATAATGATTGCGTTGAATCTGCAGATTAATTTGAGGAGTAATTGCATCTTAATATTAAGTCTTCTAACTCATGCACATAAAATATCTTTCCATTTATTTAGGTCTTTTACATTTCTTTCAATGACATTTAATAGATTTCAGTATTCAATTTCGTTACTTCTTTTGTTAAATTTATTTCTAAGTATTTTATTCATTTTGATGCTATTGTAAATGTAGCTGTTTCACAATTTTATTCTTGCATTGTACATTGCTAGTGTATAGAAATACAATTGAATTTTATATATTGATTTTGTATCCTCTAGACTTGCTGTATTTTCATTAGCTAGAGTAATTTTCTTAGGATTCTTGGAAATTTCTGTATATAAATTCATGTCATCTGCACATATAATTGTACTTCTTCCCTTCTAATCTGGATGTCACAATTTAGTTTTCTTGCCTAATTGACTTTTCTAGAATCTCCAGTATAATATTGAATAGTAGAGGTGAGGATGGGCATCTTTGTCTTATATGTGGTCTTCGGGAGAAAGCATTTTGTTTTTCATTGTTAAGTATATTGTTAGCCGTACATTATTCATACATGTCCTTTATTAGGTTAAGAATATTCCCATTTATTGAGTGTCTTTATCATAAAAGTGGATATTGTCAAATGCATTTTTCTGAGTCTGTCGAAATAATCATTTGTATTATGATGCGCTAGAGTGATTGAGTTTTTTTTTAAAGGAGTTTTGCTCTTGTTGCCCAGACTGGAGTGCAATGGCGTGATCTTGGCTCACTGCAACCTTCGCCTCCCGGGTTCAAGTGATTCTCCTGCCTCAGCCTCCTAAGTAGCTGGGATTACAGGCATGTGCCACCACACCCGGCTTATTTTTTGTATTTTTAGTAGAAAAGAGGTTTCACCATGTTAGCCAGGCTGATCTCGAACTCCCGACCTCAGGTGAACTGCCCACCTCGGCCTCCCAAAGTGCTGGGATTACAGGTGTGAGCCACTGCGCCCGGCCTAGTGATGGATTTTTTTATGTCAACGTTCTGATATCTACATTCTATGTCTACATACTGGGAATGTCTAATCCTACATTCCTGTGATAATTCCCATATGGTCCTATTGTATAATACTTTTTACATGATGCTGAATTTGACGGCATTTTGGTGAGGATTTTTGTTTCTGTTTATAGTTCATATGGATCTGTAGTTTTATTTTCTTGTGATGTCTTTGTCAGGTTTTGTTATCAGGGTAATACTGGCTTCATATAGTGAACTGGGAAGTATTTCATTTTTAAAATTTTTTTGGAAGAATTTCAGTATTAGCTTTTGTTTAATTTCTTAAAGGCTTCCTGGAGATTACAATTAGCATCCTATTTCTAATAAGCACTTTTCGATTGATTTAAAAATTTTTATCTGGTAAGTCTAATGTCTAGGTTTTCTCAAGGATGGTCTGTATTGACTGTTTTTGTTCCTGTGTGTGGTCCATACTTTTCTGTTTCTTTGCATGCCTCATAATTTTTTTTTGAAAATTGGATATTTTATATAATTTATTGTGGCAATACTGAAAATCAGATTTTCTCCCCTCCCCAGGGTTTGTTGTTGATGCTGGTTGTTGTAGTTTGCTGTTTAATGACTTTTCGGAACTAAGTCTGTACATTCTGTATCTTTGTCATGTGTGGACACTGAAATCTCTTTTCAATTAGTTTAGCAGTCAGCTAATAATCAGCAGAATCTTCCTTAAATGCCTAAAACCCATCAGCCTGTCAGTCTTTTCTTAGGGGTTCTGTGTTCATGTTGGGCATGCCTTCAACACTCAGCCAGGTAGTTTACAATTTTGCCTACCTTATCCTTCACTACATGCTTTTGTGGAGCCATTTACAATTGTTGTCACCCTTTCCTTTCTTTGTAACTATTATTATTTGAGGACTTGGCATGTACCTTTCACTTTGCACATATGATGTTATATTTCCCTCACAATATCTTTACAAAGTAAGTAATATTGCCCTCAAAATGATAAAGCTAAGTCTTTGCTACGTCTTTTAAGTGACTGAGCCAAATAATGAGCTCATAGATGACTTCAGAGTTTATACACTTAACCCTACATTAACTCTTCCTAAAATAAAAAATCAACTATACTATTCTTTTATTTTGAATCAGGTGAAGCATTTTAATCCCCCTCTCATAATGAGAAGCCACTCATCTAAATATTGTTTCTATGGATCCCTGTGGCGTAGGAAATTATTTTTGCAAAGTACTGAGACATTCAATTTCTCTCAAGTGCCATAGTATTCAGTCCCTTACATTTTCTTATATTCATAATATCTGGTAATAAGTATTCTCTCCTCAGCAGCTATAGCTCTGACTTTCTTTCATTATATCTTGGAGCATATTTTTTTGTCCTCTCAGCTCACCAATTCCTCTCCTCTTGCATTCTCCTTCCTAGAGGGGGATTGGCCCCTGTGGATATGTGTGAAAATGTGCCCTACAGTCTCCCTCCTGGAGACAAATCTTATCTTAATCTTGAGTGGGTGTTCAAATAATAGCTGTGAGCCATTACCCCATTAAAGATATCTATGTAACATTCAAGATTTATATTCATTTTATGATTTAGAGGAAGATATTTAACTTTATTGTGTCAGTTTAGTTCTTCCAAGAAGCATATATCAAGATGCAATTAGATATGAAAGAAAATAACTGGATCCCTTGAAGGATAAATGGAGAGGAAATAGGATAGGCAGAGAGAACCTTCCAGCTGTGAAACAGTTATGACACCTATGAAAAAGAATGGAAAGGAAGAAGGGTTTGGTAGGAAAAGTTTCAGAGAACAGTGCAGTTGTAAGATGATTTTGGCCAGGCTGATGAGGAGTCCACGAGTCAAAATTTCCCATTAATGGAATCACACGTCAGGCAGGAAAGGGGTTGCAATGGCACCACAGCCATGTTCAGTTATTGGCCATGAACAGTCCAGGGAAAGTATGGCCTTGGCACTAACATGACGGTGGATCCGGACAAGTTGCAGCTGGGGGTATCACTCAACTGTGCTCCACACAGAAGGATAGCTATCTGGTGCATTTTCATGGTTGCCACAATCTAGCACACCTAGAATCACATCCCACAGGGTCATTTGTTTTTGTAAAGCATTAGAACTTATTAAACAGATTAAACATAGACAAGAGCAACAAATAATTTCTAGCTGTAAATATGGATTACTGAAAAAAATAAAACTGGGCCAGCAATCATTAATAGGTGAGTAGGGTTTACATAATTATAAGGAGAAGTTTAATCTAGTAAAAAAAAAAAAGTCGCTTAAACCCCAGCATGCATATAATAAAATAAAATTACTACTGACTCAAAAATTTATTCTTAAGTAAAAGAAAAGTTGTTCCTCAAAAAAGAATGATTATAAATGTATAGATTCTACTATTTAAGGATGGGAAAAGTAAATAATAAGACCGTGTTTTTATCCACGGGGGGGAAAAAAACAATTTCACTGTTTAAACACCTCTTTAAAAGACAGAAGAAATGGCAACCAAAATAAATAAATAAGTTATATTTTATTCAAATGTAAGAACTTTTTTCTTCAAAAGATGCCATCAAAAAAGTGAAAACACATCCCACAGAATAGAAGAAAATATCTGTGAATCATAGATCTTATATAAGGGACTTGTACAAGAACTCTTACACCTCAATAATAAAGATACATATAACCCAATTTAAAAGTAGGCAAAGAATCTGAACAGACATTTTTCTAAAGGAGGTATACCTGACTAGTAAGCACATGAAAAATGCTCATTACTCATCAGGGAAATGTAAATTAAAACCAAAATGAAACACTTCACATTCACTATGATGGCTATAATCAAGGTTTATAATAACAAGTGTTGGTGAAAGGTGAAGTAGTTGGAACTCTTATACACTGCAGGTCACTTTGGAAATTCCTCAAATGATTAAACATGGAGTTATCCTACGAAGCAACCACTACACTCCTTGGTATTTACTCAAAAGAAATGAAAACATATGTTAAAAAATTGTATATGAAATAATCATAGCAGCCTATTTGTAATAGCCAAAATTTGGTAAAAATAAGTCAAATTTCCATCAACTAATGAAAAGATAAATAAAATGTGGTAAAATCCATACCGTGGAATATTATTCAGTCTTAACAAAAAAATGAAGTATTGATACATGTTATACATGGCTGAACCTTGAAAACATTATGCTAAGTGAAAGAAGCCAATCACAAAAGTCCAAAAATGTCCAGAATAGGCGAATCTATAGAGATAGAAAGTAGATTTAGCTGTTGCCTAGAGATGGGGGATGTGGAAATGAGGGGTGATGGCTAAAGGGTACAGTGTTTCTTTTTGGAGTAATGAAAATATTCTAAAATTGATTGTGGTGATAATTGCACAGGTCTGTGAATATAGTAAAAATTATTGAATTGTACATGTTAAATGGGTAAATTTTATGCATGAGTTATATCTCAACAAAGCTTTTATAAAAAAGACAGTGGCAACAGCAAACTGGTTTGCAATTACAGAGAATCCTAAGTATAACCCATTACAAATACGATACCAAGATGTTGGTAACACACTTATTAATTCTGCATAATAGGATATGTTTTATTTAGCTGCTGTGAGGTGAGTTCAAATGATTACTGAGTGTAACGTGTTCATATGGACATTTCACCTCAGAAATGCAATTACATTTAGAAAAGCCATTAGCAATACTAAACAAGTTTCAATGAGCTCAATGTTCAGTAATTATGCTAGAAAAGCAACACATGTTATCAAAGCAAAAAGAATCCTTGGTTCTGTGCAAAAAGTAGAAATCTTTCCATAAAATGAGACATAAAAAAGGCATAATAGTAATTAAAGCTTCTACACTCAGGGCACCTAAAAGTACAACAATGTTTAAGTGAGCCTGATACACTTTATCGTTGTGCTATGATAGATATACACCATTCAGAGTGTATAAAGATATATAAACAAAACCCTTTAAATGAAAAATTGTTTAGGAAATATTGTATTAAATTAACACATAGATATGTTAGCTCTTCTTAATTTTAAAAGGTTAATTTGGTTAATTTTTAAAGGTTATATTTTTGTCTAAATAAAAATGTTTTCACTGTAAAATCTGTTCTCTACTTATATTTTTTGTTTGGGGTATATCATTAGCTAGTTATAGAAAACAAAAATTTCAACCACTATTATATTGCATATCTCTAACATCATTGATATAGAATCATAAAATGAAATTGTCAGTGATTGATACATTTATAAAATTATATGTGATACAAGTTAATTTTAACTCATATTCTAATATTAGTTGCAGGTGAAAACTAAAGTATCCAGGTCCCAAGTTACAGCATTATATGAGAAACTGAATCAGCTGAGACAAAACCATATAGTAGCAACATTGGAATAGGATTCAGGAGATTGTTACTAGTTCAAGATCTAACCTGTATAATTTCCATGAAAAAGCAATGCCTCTTCTCTTGCTTTCTCATGTTTTATGTGTCAAATGACAAAATTTTTCTAGAAGATTTCAAAAGACCTTTCCTCTGTGGCAGATACTAACAATGCTCACTAATATGTCTGCTTTTTTGGCCTTCAGGACCCACAAAGCTAAGTGTGTGTTTGCTTTGGCCAATGAAATGTGTGTAGAAGTGATATGTGCCACTTCTGGAGAGATGCATTTAAAAGCTTGTGGCCAATATTCTGTGCTCTCCCTTTTCCTGGTGCAGCTACCAGCAATGTTACAGATGGTAAAGTCTCCATTACCCTGGACCCCTGAGTGAAAATGATGTGGAGCGGAGACCCCTGTGAACACATAATTGGCATGTAGTAAAAGCAAGAAGCATGTACCTTGTTCTCTGTAAGCCACAGAGAGCTGGAGGTTGTTTGCCCCTTATAGCATAACCTAGCCTTTCTTGACTTATAAAAATGTTAGTTCCAGAACTAGAGTGCTGCCACAACAACAACAACAACAAATCCCTAAGATAAACAGCATTAGCTTTAAAGCCCATAATATTTGGCAGAGAAAACTGCTATCTGAGGCTGGAAAGATGGGGATGCCTTGACAAAACATTTGTCAAATTGGTCTTCTGTTATAGATTCAAAGGCAGTTCATGTACTTAGTGAACTTGCAGCTTCACAAGCAAGAGATTGGAAAGAAGAATATTAGTAGCAGTAGTTATCTGCTTTAGGCAGTATTTGACAAGAAAAAAAGAGCCTAGAAAAAGAAAAAATAAGAAAATAAGAGAACTAGAAATTGGAGGTATTACAAAGCTGGCAAAAGTAACTACTTCTTGGAAGAGAAACAATAGGAGTTGAAATTAAGAGAGGCTTTAAAATATTAAGTCCAAGTAAAACTGATCCTTGAGGCAAATATCAAAGTAAAGATAAACCTCCACACTTATAGTTAAATTCTGCAGATGGATTTAGGTGCCTCAAAACAAAGGTCAAATTAAGAGTGTTGTGACCAATAAAACTTTTTCATTGAATAAAATCGCTCAAGGAGAAAAATTTAAGAGAATATGTCTCGTGCTGAAACCCTGCAGGTTTAAGAAACTGGCCATTGATTCAATAGATACAAATAGAAGTTTTAAAGCCAATAAATATAGTACTTCCAGAAATTATGTTTTGAACAGAACTGTTGTTAAGTATTTGGCAAGCGAAACTGACTAAACTAAAATAGATAGGAAGCCTACTGAGTTTTAGAGAGTTGTATTGCCAGTTGAAGCATGCCACTACGACTATTAAGATTTAAAAAGAAAAGGGTCCCCAACTATGTATACAGATTAAATTGGTTAAGAAATCTGTTCAAGACACTTCTCAAAAGAAGACATTTATGCAGCCAACAGACACATGAAAAAATGCTCATCATCACTGGTCACCAGAGAAATGCAAATCAAAACCACAATGAGATACCATCTCACACCAGTTAGAATGGCCATCGTTAAAAAGTTAGGAAACAACAGATGCTGGAGAGGATGTGGAGAAATAGGAATGCTTTTACACTGTTGACGGGAGTGTAAACTAGTTCAATCATTGTGGAAGACAGTGTGGCGATTCCTCAAGGATCTAGAACTAGAAATACCATTTGACCCACTGATCCCATTACTGGGTATATACCCAAAGGATTATAAATCATGCTACTATAAAGACACATGCACACGTATGTTTATTGCCTCACTATTCACAATAGCAAAGACTTGGAACCAACCCAAATGTCCATCAATGATAGACTGGATTAAGAAAATGTGGCACATATACACCATGGAATACTATGCAGCTATAAAAAAGGATGAGTTCATGTCCTTTGCAGGGACATGGATGAAGCTGGAAGCCATCATTCTCAGCAAACTATCACAAGGACAGAAAACCAAACACCACATGTTCTCACTCATAGGTGGGAATTGAACAATAAGAACACTTGGACACAGGAAGGGGAACATCATACATGGGGGCCTGCTGTGGGGTAAGGGGCAGGAGAAGGCATAGCATTAGGAGAAATACCTAATGTAAATGATGAGTCAATGGGTGCAGCACATCAACATGGCACATGTATACCTATGTAACAGACCTGTACGTTGTGCACATGTACCCTAGAACTTAAAGTATAATAATAAAACTAAAAATTAAAAAAAGAAATCTATTCATCTCTTCAATAGTACATAAACATGTCATCCAATTCACATATGGCAAATTCTATAGAGTATAACCAGTGACAATAGAGAAGAATGGACTGAGAGGCCTTTCCTAGAGAGCAGGATTATCCCTGTTCAAGTGTTGCTTTGGAATATGAAGTGTGAATAATCCAAGTTTGTAGGTTTTTGGATAATCAAGTGGAAAACACATAAGAGCGCTCAATAAATATTTAAGATTTCATGAACATGGACATAGGAGACAATTTCCAGGCTTTTGATGATTACCCTGAGGCAAAAAATATATCCTTAGAGATTTTAATTAAAATATGCTTCTTCTGACAATGTACAAATAGTTAATTCAATTCTAACCAGTAGAAATTCTAAGTTTTATTCTAATTAATGGCTTTTCCTTGCATGGAGTTTTTTGACCCCAATTCGAAAAAAGGGTGCTTGAATTTGAGGTAATAGTCAGTTAGGTAATTTGGATTAATATTCCCACTGAAGACAACCAAAGAATAGCTGATTAAAGCATAGAAATCATCTGCTTGGAAGTACTTAAAAACTACCAAAATAGAAGAGAATTATTAGCTTTGGGATTTGAGATAGTATGGAAGATTTGAAGGTGGGTGGACATATAGAACCATTTTTTTTTCCTATAGCAGAATTGACAAACTATGAGGTGCATGTCTTATCCATCTCGCCTTGTTTCCTTCAATAATGTTTTACTGTAACTTAGCCACATTCATTTGTTTATGTATTGTCAATGGCTGCTATCATGCTTCAACAGCAGAGGTCAGTAGGTATGGCAAAGACATTATGGCCTGCAAAGCTTAAAATATTTACTCATTGACTATCAAAGTATTGGAGGATTCCAGAAGAGGCTGTCTGAGATGCCAGGCAGCACTTTTGAATGATTTTCAGGTTTCAGAAGATAAGGTTTAGAGTCCAGCACCCACCAGTGTGGAGACAGGCCATCTCATTTCCTAAAATTAGATTGAGACAATCTCAAATTGTAAGTGCTGACCAGCATTCAGCAGAAGCAAATATGTATACTTTTTGGTGAGAGATTATTTCTGCAAAACATCATGTGAATACAATGCCTAGAAAAACTTAAAAATATCACATGCAAAAGCAAAGTTATATAAATAAAAATTAGCAGAAACAACAAACAATAGATACAGACCAAAATGGGCTCCAGAGACATACCTAAAAATCCATCCAAGGGACTTGATATTAGTGGACATTTTTCATATCATCAGTTCATCAAATTTCTTTAAAAGACTTTTAAATCAACTAGTGGGATAATTGGCTAGTAAGAGAAAATTGTGCTTTCTTCATAATATTTTAATATATTGAATCATTGTCTATATCATACCTATTCATCTCTTTTCTATTTCTATATTTTTATAGTCATACAATGTATGTACTTCCCCAAATTAATGTAAACCAGGGATGCTGTTCCCTCTAATTCACTCACTGAAGAACCATCAAGAATACTGTCTCTAAAAGTGAATGACTGAAGCTTCCAGTGCCTGACCTAATAGCTGAAGTTTCAGATGGGCCAAAAAGATCAATCACTGTCTTTAAGTAGGCAATCAGAAACAAATTTTTATTCACATAAAATAAGTGTAGCTAAGTAAAGATACCTAATGGAAGCATGAGCATAAAGAAAATTGCCTAAAGGAAACACCATATCTGCTTGACAAGAGAGAAATGGGATTATCTAAAATCACGCAGTGTAAAAACTCAATTGTTTTAAAGTGTTCCAAACTACCTCTAAATTTATCAGAGGGAAGTGAGGAGAGCCAAAAATAGCTCTGAAAAGATGCTGATAGTGGGAACTTGCCATAGAGAGGTGTGAGGCAAATGTCAGCCCAAGCCCTGAGTACTCATCAGGGTGAGTCCAAGTTTCAGGGCATCAGCCTTAAGTTCAAGAAATGCTGACCCAGACTAAGGGAGACATTCTGCAAGCATGAGACATTTCATCATAATTTTTCTGCATTTTATGTGCTCTGTCTCTCAGTTGGCACATCAATAGCTCTGACCTTTTAAAGTCATCCTTTATTGAGCCACAGAAATGAAAGGCCAGTGAAATCTTTGAGGAGTAATGGAGAAGAAAGCAAATGCTTTACAGATGTAGTCCCCTTCCTTCTCTAACAACAGGCATTCTCTTTTAGCCCTGGCAAATAACTTAGGCAAATGTTTAAATCCATGAAAATAGTCAGTTGCCATCTACTGTCTCTCTTTCTCTGATTGCTTTCTTGATCTCCCCAGTATTCTTTAAAAGTTGAAGACTTTAGCTGCTTAAGAAGAATAAGTAATATAAAAATTGAATTAATTGTTATACACTTGAAGGTCTTGATAATTTGGTCTTGAGCTACACGTTTAAATATACCCTGCAATGTTTCTGCATCTTTTTCTCAAAATGCATGTTGTCTTACTATCTTCCTGAGGAGACATCTAAGTTCTCCTCATTATTGACCTCAATGGTCATCTTCTTATGTTTTAACTGATCCTTTTGCTTCATACTTGGAATAGTAAGTAGCATTATCATTCTGGTATTGCCTTGCTGATCATGTCACTTCAGTGTGCTTTGATCTTTGGGTTTCAGTGTATCTTCTGGTAAACATTTAGCCTTGCACCTGTCCCTCTACCTTATAACGGAGAGAATATTTTACCCTTAATACAGATATTACTATAAGATATGAAAGACAGTTGAGGGTAGTGTTTAAGTGTTTGGATTCTAGAAAGAGACTTCTGGGGTTCAAATCCTGCTACCAATATTTATTAGCTGTGTGACGTCAGGCAATTTATTTTAGTCAGTTACTGGGCAGTTGGATTATTTTCAGTTTTTGGCTATCATGAAAATATATTTTAAACATTTGCATAAAATCTTGGTTTTCATTTATATTTGTAACAGAAAAGTAAAAATTGCATATACTTATAGTATACAATATGATGTTTTAATGTATATATAAATTGTGGAATGGCTAAATTTAGCTATTTAACACATGATTATGTCATGCCATTTTTGTGGTGAGAACATTTAAAATCTACTCTCTTAGCAATTTTCAGATATACAATATATCGTTATTAACTATAGTCATCACGTTTTACAATAAATCTCTTGAAATTTCTCCTTCATTCTATCTGAAATTTTGTGTCTTTTGACCAATATCTCCCCAATCCGACTAATCTGGTAACCAACATTTTACTCTCTGTTTCTATTAATCTGTTTGTTTAGATTCCATATATAAGTAAGATCATGTGGTATTTGTCTTTGCCTGCCTGGCTTATTTGACTTAACCTAAAATCCTCCTGGTTCATTCATGTTGTTGCAAATGATAGGATTTTCTTCTTTTTCAAGGCTGAATAGTATTCCATCAAGTGTATATACCATATTTTCATTATGTTAAGTGAAATAAGCTAGGCATGGAAAGACAAATACCGGATGATATCACTTATATGTTCAATCTAAAAGAGTTGACCTCATAGAAATGGAGAGTAAAATGGTGATTACCAGGGCTGGGGTAAGGAGGGGAGAGATACTGGTCAAAGAATATAAGATTTCCGTTATATAGGAGGAATAAGTCTAAGAGATCTATTGTATAACAACATAGTGACTATAGTTAATAATAATGTACTATATTCTTGAAAACTGCTAAGAGAGTAGGCTTTAAGTGTTCTCACCGCAAAAAATAAGTATGTGAAGCAATGCATATGTTAATTAGCTCAATTTAGCCATTCTACAATGTACACTTGATCCTTGAATAACATGAGTTTGAACTGTGAAGGTCCACTTACATGTGACTTTTTTCAACAAAATGCAGATCAAAAATACATTATTTGTGGGATGGTAAACCCACATATATGGAGGGCTGACTTTACCTGTACACAGGTTCTGCAGGGCTGATTATAGGACGTGAGTTGTGCAGATTTTGGTATGGGGCAGGTGATGTTTCTGGAACCAATTCCCTGAAGAAACTTAGAGAGGACTGTATACATATTTCAAAACAACATATTGTATATGATAAATATATACCATTTTTATTTGACAATTAAAACATTTTTAAAGTTAAAAAAAGGCATTATTTGAAAAATTCACACCTAACATCATACTCAATGGTGAAAGACTGAAATTTTTTCCCCTAAGATTAGGAACAAGGCAAAGATGCTCATTTTTACTGCTTCTATTCATTGTACTGGAAGTTCTAGTCAGCACTATTAGGCAAGAAAATAATTTAAATTCAAATTGAAAAAGAAGAAGTGAAATTACCTCTGTTCATAGATGACATGATCTTATATATAGAAAATTCTAAAGAATCCACAAAAAACTGTTAGTGCTAATAAATGAATACAGCAAAATTGAAGGTACAAGATAAACATGCAAAAACTCTGCTGTGTTTTCATACATCAACGATGAATAATTTGAAAAGAAAATTAAGAAAATTCCATTTATAATAGCATCCAAAAGATTAAAATACTCAAAAATAAATTTAATCAAGGAGGTGAAAGATATAGACACTGAAAACCACACAACACTGCTGAAATTAATTAAAGACCTACATAAATGGGAAGATATTCCGGGTTAATGGGTTGGAAAACTAAATGTTGCTATGATGGAAATACTTTTTAAAGTGACCTACAGATTCAATGTAATTAATCTCTATGAAAAAGCAAATGAGCTCTTTGGAGAAGTGAATAAATTGATCCTAAAATTTATACAGTACCCTGAGCAGCCAAATTAATCTTGAAAAAGAACAAAGTTGGAGAACTCACACTTTCCGATTTCAAAACATTGTACTAAGGTATGGTAATTAAGCTAGTCAGTATTGACATAAAGATAGATCTATAGAAAAATGGAATAGAATTGAGAGCCCATAAATCCATAAATAAACCCATACATCAATGAGCAATTGATTTTTTGACATGAGTGCCAAGACCATGAGTGCCAAGACCATTTGATAGGGAAATAATAGTTTCTTTCACAAATAGTGATGAGACAACTAGCCACATGCAAAATAATGAATTTTAACCCGTATCTCATACCATGTCCAAAAATTAACTCGAAATAGATCAGCCACCTAAATTTAAGAATTAAAACTATATAATTCTTGGAAGAATACATAGGGATAAATCTTGACCTTAGATTTGGCAGTGGTTTCTTAGATATGAAACTAAACTGGCAAGCAATGAAAGAAAAAAAATGGATCCATTGAACTTCTTCAAAATTAAACCTTTTGTGCATCAAATGACACTATCAAGAAAATGTAAAGACAACCCACAGAATGGGAAAAATACTCACAAATTACATATCTCATCAAAGCTTTATCCCATGATATATATTCCAGAGAAGATATACAAATGTCTACCAAGCATCTGAAAGAATATTCAGTGTTATTAGTCATTAGGGAAATGCAAGTTTGTATCAAAACATCATATGTATCCCATAAATATGTAAAACTACTATGTATCCATAATAATTAAAAAGAAAATACAAAGAGAAAACACACAAAAAAATGTTGGTGAGGATCTAGAGAAACTTACACTCTCATACATGACTGGTGGGAATGTAAAATCATGTACCTGCTGTGAGAAACAGCTTGGTGGTTCCTCAAAAAGTTGTACAAAATTATCATATGACCTAGCAATTTTACTCCTAGGCATATACCCAAAAAAATTGAAAGAAGATGTTCAAACTAATATTTGTAAATGTTATATACCTGCACTATTCATAATAGCCAAAAGGTGGAAACAACCCAAATGTGAAACAACTGATGAATGGATAACAGTATGTGACATATTCACGTAATGGTATATCATTCAGCTGTAAAAAGAAATGAAGTACTGATACATGTTACAACAAGGAAGTACTGTGAAAACATCGTGCTGAGTAAAAGTAGCTAGATAAAAAAGGCCACATATAGTATGAATCCATTTATGTGAAATATCCAGCAGACTAGTAGTACCCAGGAGCTGGAGAAGGGAAAAAATAGAGAATAACTATTTAATAGATATGAGATTTTCTTTCTGGGTAGTGGAAATGCTCCTGAACTACGTAGTGGTAATGGTTAAACAACATTATGAGTTTACTAAATACCGCTGAATTGTACACTTTAAAATGGTTTAAATGGCAAATTTTATGTTATGTGTATTTTGCCACAATCATAAAACAAAGCCAAAAAAAGTAGCTGTCATCTGATATGCTCATATTCTTCAAATATTCATACTCCAGAGCTTATATTTGTTACTGGTAGTAAGGTTGGTCTTATACAAGGTAACACTGCCATTACTGGGAACAGAACATGATCTGTGACATTGTAATCTTCATCTAGTGCTTTTAATCTGTGTCTGTTACTGTGACTCCCTGTACCTAGATTTCAAGAGCTAATTCTTTCTCTTGTTGGAACACATTTGTTTGTTCACGGAAGATTCCACCACTGAGAAGCTCTTATGACAGTTCTGAGTTGTGGGCAATACTTTTCCTCCCTGACTCTTTATGACTACTTTTAATTCAATTCCTAGATTCTGGCTCAGTATTTATTGTTTGGGGTCACCCACAGTGCTGTCAATGTTCTTGAGCAGAGTCAGTTTCAAGACAATTCAGTTGTATTTGCTTCCAGATGATACATAACTGTTCTATGGTACTTACTTACTTTTGCCCTTATTTATTTAAGTGAAGCTCACTCTGAACACTTTCCCCTTGTCTCCCTCTGCTCTTAGCCATAGGCTTATCAGGCCAAACTTTCATTCCGTTAGTCTTTTTTCAAAACTGAATTTGTTTTTGGCAATGGGTGCTTTTTATTGGCTGATCCACATAAAAAATATCTCTTATGACCATTTTACAATATCTTAGTATTGTTTGATATACCATCTTACTTTAGCATATTAGGCTACTTCACCTTTATTTTGTTGTTCTTTTAAGTCTTTGCTGAACCTCTGAACCCACAGAAAAAGTCATATTTAACAGCCTGCTTTGTTAATAAAAATATTCCCTTGGTATTTCTTTTATCCCCAAATTTTGTTTTCTTTTTGTTTAACTGTTGCTCTGCTTCTCTTATCTTGAATTTTTACAATCAGCACTCTGTATATCAAACTAAGAAACTTCCTTAAAAATCACCCTTCTCAACAGATTACAAAGTATTGTAAAATAAATAATTTCTCTCTAACAATTCTATCTCTATGGTTCTTTAAATTAGAAAATGATAACATCTGGGCAAAGTATCCCAAAGAAGGCTGTTCCTTTAGAAATAATATGTCCTATTTTCTCTGCCTGTTTTCAGTTTATAAATACCCTATCTGACAAATAAAAAACAACTGACAAATTTATCATGCATACTATAAAATACCTGTAGCCTTTTTATAAACCGTTGACATTCCAGGAACAAAGTTAACTTTCATTATTCTAATGTCTTTATCGGTCTCTGTGCTAATATCCCCTTATGCCAAATCAATGTAAAAAGCTCGTTACACACTGCTGTTAGCATTTTGCTTTGGAGAAAGAATCAGGATAAGAAGTGACAATGTGATTTACTTCATGCTGCATAGAAAACTCACTAACGGAGCCAACATGGAGTGCTCTGTTATTCCCAGTAAATACCATCATCCAAGCTAAATTATGTTACCTGTGAAACTTGAATAAAAACCAAACACTATCTGATAATTCTTTGGAACTATTTTCTAATTATAAAAAAGAAGAGCATTTCTTTACTTCCACTTTTCTTATTTCTTTTGCACTGAGTTATCACAGTCAATCTTATGATCTATTTTGCCCTTCAGAAATGTGATTTCTATATTCTTTTTGCCTCCTGAAGAAACTGCTTAATGTGGCTCAAAAAAATGTTTAAAATGATTAAGGCAATAATCTATAATTATGTACATCATTACAATTCATTTAATGAAAGAAATACACAAAGCTATAACATTAGATATACTATTGCAACACATTCTCACATTTAATGGAAATGGTAAAATTTATGAAGGCTGACAGCAAATCTGTCTTCCACCGTACACACACTCAGGCCAAGTAAAAAAAAAGGGGGAAAAGCAGCAGCAATTTCAGTTTCAAGTGACTGAGAGTGCCTTAGGCATTTTGCTGATCTTTAAGTATACTGTCGGTCAAATAAATCTCTAAGCAGCATTACTAGACTGTACAATAAGCTTTATTTGAAGATTTTCCCAGATTTATCCCATCATCCATGAATGGCTGTATAACACATCTACAACATGAAAGACAAAACAGCATATTTCAGAGCATCATGATGAATTCAATGTTATTTAACCTGGAGGGTTTGAGATAATCTTACCTAATGGTTTCTATGCTCCACTGCACATCAATATTAGCTGAGGGATCTTTTAAAAATCTAGATGCCTATGCCCATTCCTGGTGATTTTGACTCATTCTGGCCAAGGAGGAGGGAGGAGGTTAGGTTAGGACACCACTGCTTTAGTATGAACTCTGTTTTAGATTGTGATGAAACGGACCTAGAAAGAGGATTCTACATACCAAAGGTCACAGTAGCAATGCTAACACTCCTAACTATGATCATGGGCCTGTGTGTCTCAATCTTTTTGGTACCACGTCTTTTTCTGAAAATTATTAGGAAGTAAAACTATAATCAATAATAACTAACATTTCGAAGTAAATTAAATACCATGAAGACAAATTAATCAATGTGAGTATAATTTTAGAGGAAACATTATTTTGATATTAAAAAATTTTTTCCTTTGAAAATACAATGTGAATTGGTCTATATAGGCTTTCTTACCACAAGTGCTCCTATAATAGATATTGGGGAAGATTACTTTCAAGATATAGCCTGCTGCTGTACATTTCTTTCTCTTTCTCTTTCTCCTAACAAAAATACAGTAGGTGAATTAATTCTACTTCTCAGTTTATTGTACATACTCATCATTGGTTGATTGGAATGCTTTATCATGTTATTTGTTTATTCTGTTTTATATTCACCCCAAATTCCCATTATCCCCATAGGCAGCCACTGGTTAAATTATATCTTTTGTAAGAATGTTCTCGACAATCTTTTAACTTTGTATGTAGTGTCCAGAAATCATTAATTTTGAATTGACTTTATATCAATTTGCTGCCTTATAGTTTATGATTTTGAGATTGTATTTCAGACAACCTTCCCTGCTCCTAGGTAACAAGGAGGTTTTTAAAGATATTTTTATGGTAAATACATAGTTAACTTTGATTTTATAATCCTCAATAGGTACAACTTTATATCAAGTGTTAAGCAGAGATCTAATTTCATTTATTTCAATTTGGTGAGCCAGTTTCCCCAATATCATGTATTAAAAAATCATCCTTTCTTCACTGGTCTATAGTGTTCCCATTATCTTATAAATTTATACACACACATATCACATTGCATCATATCACGCCGGTCTGCCCCTGAGTGCTCAACTCTTCTCCGTTGGTAGTTTTTCCCCTTTGGTGGATACCAAAGAACTTTTTTTAAATTACTAAAGTTTTAAAATATGTATTGACATCAAGTATGGCATATCTTCCTTCATTAATTTTTAAAATTCAGATAAAGGTCTTTATTCCTCCATATAAATTTTGTCTTAAGTTTATCATGTTGCTCAAAAAAATCCAACTAAAAATTTAAAGTGGATTTCTTTAAATTTATAGATCAATTTGTAGACATTATGGTTATTATAATATCAAATCATCCCATTGAAGAACATGGGATACCTCTCTTATTTTTATTTTTTAATTTAACTTATTTTTAACTTTTATTAAGTTCAGGGGCACAGGTGCAGGTTTGTTACATAGCTAAACTTGTGTCACGTGTCACGGAGGTTTGTTGTCTGGATTATTTTATTACCCAGGTATTAAGCCTAGTAGCCATTAGTTGTTTTTCCTGATCCTTTTCCTCCTCCCACCCTCCACCATCCAAAAGACCCCAGTGTGTGTCGTTCCCCTCTATGTGTCTATGTTTTCTCATCATTTAGCTTCTCACTTATAAGTGGGAGCTAATGTGGCTCTTTTATTAATTTAAATTAATAAAAAACATGCGGCTCTTTTATTAATTTAAATCGTTTGCTATGTCCTTTATTATTGTTCTGAAGTTTTCATCAGAGACGTCTTTTATATTCTTTTTTAATTCCTAGATACTTATTTTTGTTGCTATTGCAAATTCATTTTACTTTAGTTATATATTCTAGTTGCTTATTTCTATTATAAAAATACTATTGATTTTGTAGGTTGCTCTTAAAATTGGCAACCCTTTTTTCCATACTCTTATTAGTTCTAACAGTACTTTATTACTTCTGTATTATTTCCCTATTTATTTCTACAATACACAAACATTCCTTTTCTTAAAGGAAATAGTATGCTCATCAGACATCGATGTTTCTCCTTCCTAGGGCAAAATATTAGATCTGTAGAGATTTTATTCATTAATTCTTCAGATATATTTGTTGAGCAGTTATACTCCAGAAACTATGAAGAGAATACAATGGTGAGCATGACCAACACTGTTGCTCTCCTAATGGAGCATACAACTCAGTGGGGAAAATAATCAGGTAAGCAATTACAATAAATTAGGTTTTACTAACATAAGGGAAGTAAGGGTTCTATAATGGCATATCACAAGGACAAGTAACTTAGCTTAAGAAATCTGGGACGGATACTTGAAGGAAGTGTTTCAGTTAATATATGATGGTTAAATAATGATTATCTAGCCAAAGATGCAGGAAAAGAGCATTATATGCAATATAAATTTCCAGGAGCTCGTGGCATTTGTAGCAACTGAGTGAATTTTCTTATGACAGCAGTGCAGGCTGTGAAAGGATGTTTGCACAGGATAAAACTGTTGAGCACATGTACCCTAGAACTTAAAGTATAATAATAAAAAAAGAAGGGGCCAGATCATTGCCTAGACAGTGTCTAGTAAGGATTTTTGTCTTGAGGACAATGGAGAGCTGTTGAAATACTTTTGGCAAAGAATTGACATGATTACATTTATAATTTGATATTTGAATTATTCTCATTTAGAGGTAAAGTACATAATGTGACCTGTAGCAACTCTCCTTTCTGCAACAATTTTTAAATTAAGAATATAAGGATTATGGTGTTTGCCTCAGCCTATATAACAGAATAATTAAACAAAAAAGAAACGTTATTATATCATAAAACAAGATGAACAGATACAGAATGTCTTCAGGATTAGTAAATTCAGTAGCTAAACAACTTCAAGGTCTATGTTAGCTTCTTTGCAAATTTTTTTTTAATTTTTAATTTTTGTAGGTACCTAGTAGGTATATATATTTATGGGGCACAGGAGATATTTTGATACAGGCATGCAATGCATAATAATCACATCAAGGTAAATGGGGTATTTGACATCTTAAGCATTTATCCTTTATGTTACAAACAATCTGATTATATTCTCCTAGTTATTTTTACATGTCCAATTAATTTATTGACTATAGTCACCTTGTTGTGCTATCAAATACTAGGTATTATTCATTCTTTCCATCTAATTTTTCAACCCATTAATCATCCCTACTTCCTTTCCCCACCTGCTCACTACCTTTCCCAACCTCTGGTAACCATCCTTCTACTCTCTATCTCCATGAGTCCAACTGTTTTGGATTTTCGATCCCACAAGTAAATGACAACATACAGTGTTTTTCTTTCTATTCTTGGCTTATTTTACTTAACATAATGACCTCCAGTTTCATCCATGTTATGTAAATGACAGGATCTCATTTTTTTAAATGTCTGAATAGTACACCGTTGTGTATAAGCACCACATTTTCTTTATGCATTCATCTGTTGATGGACACAGGTTGCTTCCAAATCTTGGCTATTGTAAACGGTGCTGCAACAAACATGGGAGTGCAGATATCTCTTGAATATATTGATTTCCTTTCTTTTGAGTCTAAACCTAGCAATGGGATTGCTGGATCATACAGTAGCTGTATTTTTAGTTTTTTTGAAGAACCTCCAAACTGTTCTTCATAGTGATTGTATGAATTTACATTCTCAGTAACAGTGTATGAGCGTTCCCTTTTCCCCACATTCTGACCACCATTTGTTATTGCTTATCTTTTATATAAAAGCTATTTTAACTGGAGCTAGATAATATCTCATTATAGTTTTGATTTGCATTTCTCTGATGACTAGTGATTTTGATAACCTTTTCATATGGCTGTTTGCCATTTGTATGTCTTCTTTTGAGAAATGTCAAGTCAAATCTTTTGCCAATTTTTTAACTGAATTAGTAGATTCTTTTCTACAGAGTTGTTTGAGCTCTTTATATATTCTGATTATTAATCTCTTGTCAGATAGATAGTATGCAAATATTTTCTCCCATTCTGTGGGTTGTCTCCTAACTTTGTTGATTGTTTACTTTGCTGTACAGATGGTTTTTAACTTGATGGTATTCCATTTGTCCATTTTTGCTTTGGTTGCCTGTGTTTGTGGGTTATTACTCAAGAATTTTTTGCCCAGACCAATGTCCTGGAGAGTTTCCCCAGTGTTTTCTTATAGTGGTTTCACAGTTTAGGTCTTAGATGTAAGACTTTAATCCATGTTAATTTATTTTTATATAGGGTGAGAGATAAGGGTCTAGTTTCACTCATCTACATAAGGCCATGCAGTTTTCCCAGCACCATCTATTGAAGAGACTGTCTTTTCCCCAGTGTATGTTCTTGGCACCTTCATCGAAAATGAGTTCACTATAGATGTATGGATTTCTCTCTGGGTTCTCTATTTTGTTCCACTGATCCATGTGTCTGTTTTTATGCCAGCACCATGCTGTTTTGGTTACCATAGCTCTGTAGCATAAAATGAAGTCAGATAATGTGATTCTCCTCAGTTTCGTTCTTTTTGCTCAGGATAGCTTTGGCTACTACGAGTTTTTTGTGGTTCCATGCAAATGTTTGGATTGTTTTTTCTTATTTTTATGAAGAATGTCGTTGTTGTTTTGATAGGGATTGCATTGAATCTGCAGATAGCATTGGGTAGTATAAACATTTTAACAATATTTATTCTTCTAATTCATGGACATGGAATATCTTTCTATTTTTGATGTTCTCTTTAATTTCTTTCATCAGTTTTTTATAGTTTTCTTTATAGAGATATTTTACTATGTTGGTTAATTCTTTGGTATTTAATTTTATGTGTGGCTATTGTAAATGAGATTAATTTTAAATTTCTTTTTCATATTGTCCACTGTTGGCATATAGAAATGTACTGAATTTTTATGATGATTTTGTATCCTGCAACTTTACTATATTTGTTTATAGGTGCTGATAGTTTTTTGGTGGCGTCTTTATGACTTTCCAAATATAAGATCATATCATCTGCAAACAAGGTGATTTGACTTCTTCCTTTCCGATTTGAATGCCTTTGATATTTTTTTCTTGTCTGATTGCTCTAGCATGGACTTCCAGTACTATGTTGAATAACAGTGGTGAAAGTGGGCATCCTTGTTGTTTTTCAGATCTTAGAGGAAAGGCTTTCAGTTTTTCCCCATTCAATATGATACTTGCTATGGGTCTGTTGTATATTTGTTTTATTATATTGAGGTATGTTCCTTCTACATCCAGTTTTTTTAGGGTTTTTATCATGAATGAATGTTGAATTTAATCAAAGGCTTTTTCAGCACCAATTTAAATGATCCTATGGTTTTTGTCCTCTATTCTGTTGATATGATGTATCACATTGATTGATTTGCATGTGTTGAATTATCATTGCATCCCTGGGATAAATCTCATTTGGTCATGATGGATGATCTTTTTAATGTATTGTTGAATCCAGTTTGGTAGTATTTTGTTGAGGATATTTGCAACCATATTCATCAGAGACATTGGCCTGTAGTTTTGTTGTTGTTGTTGTTGTTGTTTTTCAAGTGTCTTTGTCTGGTTCTGCTATCAGTGTAATAATGGCCTTGTAGAATGAGTTTGAAAGTATTCCCTTCTCCTCTAGTTTTTGGAATAGTCTGAAATTTTGTTGTTTCTAAATTTACATGATGGGTGAAGCTCGCGCAGTATTGTTCAAAGGCAGAGTTTCTCCTCATGGGTGTATTTTTTATCAGGGAAGAAAATGATTTGAGACACTCCTTTAGAGACATCACCTAGTGACATCATTTCAGTGCCTAGTGCTGGATCATGTACCCATTCAATGAGTGACCAACCACAGAATGACCATCATCATCTTAGATCAATCAAACTTCAACCTCTGGGACCATAGAGGGAGATATGTAGGCCATCTTATCTGAGCGCAAAACCCAGAACTCTCTCAGCAATAAAGAAAGGAAGTAGGGGTGGATTTGGGGTAGGCAAACAATAGTGTCTGCTGTACTGTACAGTGGCCAGAAAGACTTTATGTAGTCTAGTCCATGCTATTCTTCTGTCCTCATATTCTGCCCTTACTCATTGTAGCAAGTATGTTATCATCCAAACAAATTACCTTTTGTTTGGTAATTACCTTTTGAGTCAGAAATGGGAAACTCAAGGTGGCAGCTGTTTTATCATGCCCTTTCTAAAACTCCTCGCTGTATTAATGTCATTCACATTCTCTTTCAATCTAACTTAATATCTTATATTGGTAGAGTGTGTCGTGTGTGTATTTCAATGCCTTCTCATATAGTACCTCATCTGATTCTTCACAAGTGCTATAAAGTTGGCAGAGGAGTCCAGAGTGGTCATCTCTATTTAGAATTATCCAAATGCCTTCTGGATCAAAAATTACTTCACACAACTGTGAGTCCTCAGATACTGGTTTATGAATTCTTTCAAGTTATCATCTGCTATTAACTGTGATCATACTCTCATTTCTTTCATTTGAGAAACACTGTACAAAGTAATAACAGGGTATGATTTGGACAAAAGAGCTAAAGGAAAATGTTGAAAAAGAATAAATTAAGTTGGGAGGGAAATATAAGCCAAATCATGCCTGAATCTCAGTGCTCTGGCTGTAGGAAATCTGAGCCCACAGTCCAGTTAAGCCAGCTATTTGCATAAACCTCAGCAGGAAACTCCAGAATGGCTTTGCACCTGCTCCAAAATATTGACAAATGGAATTCTTTTGAAACAGGCAAACCAGGGTGCATTGGAATTAGGCTTCAGAGGATCACTCATGCCTAGCTAGTTTGCAGGATAATGACAATAAGCCCAGATGGTCTGCATACTGTGTTGTCTATATTGTACCGGATGGCTGTGGACACTGATATTAAAATATCCATCGTAACGTCAATTTTCATTAAGTAATTCCTCCACTAAAAAACAAAAACAGAAACTCAAAAATCCCCCTCCTAACTAAAAGCTAACTAAAATCAGATATTAAAATTACCATTATCTTTTATCATGAGTTATATATTTTTTGTTTACCTCTTACTAATTGAAGCATCACAATATGCTTACAGGATCAGACCTGAAAAGATATTTTAATTCAAACATACCATCTGAAAGAAAATAATTTTCTTTATTTAAATGTCTGTGCTTAAATGTTTATGTCTAAACATTTGTGCAGGACTTTTGTGTTTTAATATTTGCATGGAGGAAATTATTTTTGCTTTTTATTTTTTTTCTGGATGACAGCATGGCTAATAGGGCATTCATATGGCTATAATTGACCTCAATCAGAAAGATGCAGTTAATACAGTTACTCTTACGTCCTGCTTCTTACCAGAGGCTTCTCTGTGCCTCCCTTGAGTCTCACCTGCAAATCCCACTTCCATCTCTACACCTACTGTCTACATTATATTTGAGTAAAAAGCTAACATACATTTTCCCTTTACCGCTGGAGCAAATGTTTTGAATTCTTTGTTTGATTTCAGAAAATTCATTTTTTTTCCTAAAATTCAGTTATTTGAAGACCTATATTTTAAGGAGTGGAGTATATAAAAGGAAAATATTCAATGGAACAGAATACTCTTTATAGACTGGGCCCATGGTTGGGTTCTACTACTTACTATGTGTTTGATCTTGGGCGAGCTACTAAATTGACCTACATTTTAGTTTACTCAGCAGTAAAATGAAGATACGCATATTTCTCTAAAAGGTTCAGTAATTGCATACTTACGAAGCATGTATCATGGTGCTGGACACATAGTGAATCAGAATCATTGTACACCCAGCTTATTATAAAAGGAAAACAAAACACTCAAAAGCCATAAAAGGTAAAAATTATGCATATGCTGGGGAAAGGCTCACACCAAATTAAAAAGAGGTTCAAAGTAATTTGTACAACATGATTCCATTTATTGTTAACTAAAATGAACTCTGAAGTAAAAAATAGAAAGGTAAGTATACTTGAACTCATAATCATGAAAATCTCCCACGGCAAAGAACCCCAACCCACTCACCTACCCCTAAGAGATGCATTATAGATTGGTAGAAACATTTTTAAACATATTTTCCAAATATTACAATGCATAAACACTTTATAAAACTTAGTAATAAATTTAAAAACAGACTAACATCTCAGGAGAATGAAAGGCAGAAGCCATGGAGAGGTAATTTGTATAAAAGGAAGTAGAAATGCAGACATACAACAAGTTACTCAAACTTTGTTAGCAATTAGGGGATCTGTTGAATCCTGAATTCTCCTCCCTCTACCACTGCCTTTCATGTGATGCCCACAGGGGAGGAAGTGTGATATTCATGTCCTAATCCCCAGAACCTGTGATTATGACACTATATGGCCGAAGAAAGACTATTACCTTATATGGCAAAATATGTGATTAAGTTAAGGATCTTGAGAAGAGTGTATCCTGGATTACCCAGGTGGGCCCTAAATGCCATCACATGTATTTTTATGAGAGAGGCAGAGGGAACTGTGACACACAGAGGAAAAGGCAATGTGAACAAGGAACCAGAGATTGGAATGATGCAGCCACAAGTACCAAAATACCAAGGAATGCTGACAGTCACCAGATGCTAGAGGAGGCATGGAAATTGTTCTTTCCTAGAGCCAGATGGAATGAGGCCCTGCCAACATCATGGTTTCAGAGTTCAGGCATCTAGAACTGTGAGAAAATAAATTTCTGTTACTTTGAGCCACTAAGTTTGTGGAAATTTGTTATGGCATCCCAGGAAACTAATACACTAATATTTGGTTTTTCTAATCTGGTCAAGGCAATAGAAAGGACCAGCAGTTGCTATCACGTTCCTTAAATGCAGCAAAATTGCTTTCTCTTTTCCTCAATACTATCCACATAAAAACAATAATTTTCCCTCTTACTTGAAAAAATTTAAAGATGGATAATATTTTGTGTCAGTAAAATGTGAAGCAAGGATACATCTCATACACTCCTGATGGTGTCTAAGTTAATACACTCTTTTAAGAGAATAATTGTCAATGCCTATTAAATTTTAAAGTATGCACAGCAACTCCATTGGTACATATTCACAATTAGGCACTTATAAGAATATTCATTGTAGCATTATTCAACAAAGGGGAGATAAAACTTATTTACCTAAATGTCCAGGAATAGGAAAATAGATAAATATGGCTTGGAAGACTATGTGCCTATTAAAAAAGAAAGCAATAGATCTATATAACTGAATGTAAGAGTCTCTAAAGTATATACATTGTATATTTTGAAAAGGAAGTCAGAGAATAATATGTATAATTTACTAAATATATTTGTGAAAGGAAAGACCATGAGTCTATCTGCAGGACACTGTTTCCACCTTAGTCCAACATATCATCTTCTCTCCCCTGAAATACTGCATAGCCTCCTAACTCTTCTCCTTGTCTTCTCTCTAGCCCGTTCAATACATCGTGTTCATAGGAGCTTAAGAAATGCTTGCACAATGTAAGTTACATCAGTCACCTCTGCTTAAAACCTTTCTATAGATTATCTCTCCTCTTTGTGAAAAAAAAAGAAGAAAAAACAAATCCTCTTTATCGTGGCCTTAAAAACCTTACACGATCTGGCTCTTGCCTCTCGCTGAAACTTCTTCTGACACTACAATTTCTTGCAGTCTAGGAGCTCCCATTCTAATCCTGGGTCAAATCATGTGTTTCCTAACTCAAGTCCTTTGTACGTGCTTGTCACTTTGACTAAGATACACTTTCACTAATGCTTAAAACCACTGGCTCATTCTCATCATTAAAGTTTCAACTCAAGTTTCACCTCTTCAGAGAGTCTCTTTTGGACACCATATGAAGCAGTGATGAATTCGTTCCTTGCAGATTCACAACTGCAGAGTATAGAATTGACCAGGTAGACTACCACTCTGAAATCATCACTGCTTTGAAACCAAGGCCTCACTTAGCATGGGCTGCTCCCAGCCAAAGTCTAGGTCTAACAGGGATGCTAAGTCAAGTTATTTCCTGGGTGATACAGAACTCCTTCGATAAGGAACTTTAGCTTGGTGATTCCCCATTAACTGAAAGGTCTATAGAACGTTTATAGAATTTTAGTTCTATAATTTTATTTCCTTCCTTCTCTTCTTCACAGAAGTTACAATATCATCATCAAGGGTCTCAGCTTCCTCTGGCCCCCACTATGTTTTCTCTCACAGGCATTTTCCCCAGTAAACCTCTTGCATTTTTAATCCTATCTTGGTGGCTGTTTCTCAGAGGCATCAGACTAACACACCATATCTAAAGGGGCCTCTACCTATCAGTAGCTCATTCTCTTGTTTATTTTCTTCAGAGTATTACTCCATCCAGAAGTTATTGACTACTTGTGTACTCATTCATTGTTTGTCTTTTCTACTCCACTGTCAACTCCATGAAGATCATATTGTTTTTATTTATCCTTGTGTCCCAACATACTATGTGGCACTAATTACATATTCAATAGATAACTACTGAAACAATGTATTCATGAATTACCAAGTGAACAAAGAAGAGGACATAGACTAAGGCTTCAATAATATTGTATAATTACCTATAGTGAGGGAAATAGGGAACAGTATTGAAAGAAGACTTACAAATTTTACTCTATGCCCTCTAAATTTTAACAAATATACACTCTTATTACTTAATTTGTAATTTTCAAGAAATTAAAATATATACAAATGAAAATATTAATAACTAATATCAATGTAAGAAAAAGCATTTCAACCTGAAATCCAAGTTATAAGTCAAAATGACTCACTTTTTTCATTCAACTCTCAGATAGCTAATCCTGGTTTAATGAGATTTTAAAACCTATTATAAAGACCTGTAAAATTCTTTTATTTCATGCATATAAAATAATCTGCATATTTGCTTTATAAGCCTATGATCTAAAAAGAGAATGGGTAATGAATAGAATATGTGAGAAGAAAACAAGAAATGTTTGCAGGTCATTGTGTAATAAGACACAAAGCAGTGACTTACCTTCTCTAATCTTTATCTGTGCTCCTATAATGATTAAATAAAAGCTCCACAAAAGAATTTATAATAAATTTTTAAAAGGGCATATTGTCAAGTGAGCACACGGATGTTATTCTAAACATATAAGGCCACAGAGAACTGAGATTATACAACTTCAGCCAAAGAACAGGGTAGGCAGGAAAAGGGTATGTGTCTAACCAACTCAAATCTATAGAATGCCTACTGTGTGTCAGGTGCTGTGTTCGAAAATTTGGAGAGTAAGAGAAGGTCAGAGCCCCTAAACTCATAAAACTTAATTTAATGGAAAAGTCTGGTGTGAATAAGAATGTATAATAATCTTATGATAAGTGCAATAAATAGTGGTATATACCAAGGTAGTGATGATAGAAAGGAAAAGTCTTACTTATATTCTTTGTAGCGGAATGTTGAAGAGCAACGTGATGTTTCTTGAAATTGGAAAAACAGGAGAAGGCAGAATATAGAGAGGCCTCACACACAATGCTAAGTAATTTGGACTTCTTAGGAGTCAATGGTCTCCTAATTTTTGTAGCAACCCAATCAGCTACAAAAAATTAACTGAACATGGACTTTCAAAATGTCACTTATTTATTTATTTATGAATTACTTAATGAATATAAGATATACATTATAAAGCATATAAAATGAAATTTTAAAGGATGAGTAAAATGAATATTTTAAAAAAGTTACAACTTTTTCCCACAATAGAGTGAATAGTATGGATCAGCAATTTGGGAATAATAGGTGTTAAGATGAATAAAATGATCAGATTTTAATTAATCAGATGAATAAAAAGATCACTGATGGCACCGTGGAGTATAGATTGTAAAAACTAATATACGAGCTTAAGGACTACTTTTGAGCCTACTGGAATTGTGATTATGAATGACTGGAATAACAGAGTGGTTATAAAAATAAAACATTGGGGGTAGATTTCAGAGATATTTACTAATATTATGGTAGCATATGAATCTTTGACCTATTGAATATGGATTAAGATAGTCAGTACAAAGATGAATTGAGACGCAATCTAGAAGTTTAGGATGTCTCCCTGATTCCTTAATTTAATATTCGCTGTCATTAACCAAAAAAAGGAATAGAAAAAGTGAGCATAGGTGAAAGAGAGGTGGGGATACATTTAATTTTGGATTTCTAGATTAGGTGCAAGTGTCATATCCATGCAGAAATGTATGATAGTAGTTGGATATGCACAAGTGAAGTTCAAAGCAAAGATGTGGACAAAAGATCTAGTCTGGGTTGTGATCGTTGAAATCATGGGAATAAAATATCACAGGCTTTTTAACACAATCTCCAATACAGGTCCTGTCACCATTCATGATTAAGTTCAAAATTCATATAATACCAATTATTCTCAATTCTATTCTCACATTTTAATCAGCTGGGGAGTCTTTTTAAAAGCATTACTATAGACCAATTAATTTAGAATATATATGGGTGGGACTTGGGCATTTGGGGGTTTTAATTTATCTAGGTGACTCTGATGTGAAGTCAGTATGGAGACATTTTTTGTAGAAATCTTTATCTCAGTTGCTTTATATCCTCTCTTCCAATAGACTGGTCCTCCAACCTACCTCAATCACACACTCCACAAATTATACCCTAGACCTTTCCATTACCAAAAACAGCTCCATCTTCTTAATTTTAAACACTCCATTACTCTTCAACTACATGCACTTCTTTCTAGCTAGTTTCTTCTAGAACCTTGATTCCAATAATGGATTATACCAGGAAAAATTAATTCCACTAATTATTTAACTACATCCATTGTTGCTATTATCTTTTTGGCTGTCCCCCAAACATCTGCTATATTCACTTGCCTCTTTATACCATTTAAATTCCATGGACAATCATGATACTGCATCCTTTGTTTGTACCCTTACTTCTCTTGCCTTTTTCTTTCTTTCTAATTTTTGCCTCCCAAATCATTAATTCTATTTAAATTTAACTCTATCTTTTCTCCACTTTCATACAAGCAGCTGAATATGGATGGAGAAAAATCCACTATCATGATGACTGGGCTCATTATTTAAATTCACAAATATTAACTTTAGGTGGGCCCTCAATGTTTCTTGAAGTTCTATTGTATTAAACTAGTCCATTCATTTTGCACCATTATTGAAAACTATATCATAGGTTCTTCTTACTGCTCAAATTCCCAATACCTTCTGTTTCATCTTTCCTCTTAGTTGCTTCTCCTTAACTGTGGAAAATACAGCAATCATGAAATAATTTCCACAAATTCCCAGTCAGTACATCTACAGTCAGCACGCACATACTTGGCCTTCCCTTCCATTACTATGTGTGGACTGTTTGTGATTCAATCAAAGTGAGACCATTCTGAATGATAGTGTAGAATGCACATTATACAATATAAGGGGCAGTATTATTAAACCAGTCTCATTACTCATGCACTGGATCTCATCCCTTAGCACCTACTTGGAGACATCAATACAGCAATTTGCTCCCCTTTCTATTGAGTCATAATTTATTTTTCTTAACTTGATCTTTACCATCAGTAAACAAAACATGCTGTTAATTTTATACTCCTTTCGTCCCACATATTCCTCTATCTACTAAAAGACAAGCCATTTTACCTGCTCCCCTTTCTGTCAAAATTCCTTGAAACAATTCTCTGTAATATCTCTTACTAGTTTGTCTCCTCTATTTCTGTCTTAAAATCCCCCCAAATAAAGCTTTAAACCCCAAACCCCACTGAGACAGCTCTTGTAAAAGTCACCAATGACCTCCACTATGCCAAATACAAAGATCATTGCCTGCTGTACTTGACTTTGACAAGTTTGTCCACAAAACATATTCTCTGATCAAGTTGCAGAATACCATTTTCTCAAATCTATTATTTCACTGGATGCAACTTTCTAGTCTTGTTTGTCCCACTTATTTATTCAGTTTAACATAAGTCAGTCCCAGGAATCAATACTAAGGCATCTTTTTGTATCTACACTTATATGATAATCTAACAGTCTAATCTCATGGTATAAAATAACATCTATACAATAAGGACCTCCAAATTTATTTCTACACAGACGGCTGTCTACTCCACTAAAACAAAGCCTCCAAACAGGGACCTTTTTTGCCCACTGCTGCATCACCAATGCTTAGACCAGCACCTTGGAAATAATAGATGCTCAATAAATATGAGACCAATAAATTAATTAATTAATTCCACTCTTCGATTATATCCTAGGGTGATTACGACATATATATAGAGAGATGTGCTTTGCAACATACTTTGTAATTTTAAAATATTTAAAAATGCCTATCAATCTGTGAATATATGAATAAACTATGGTATATTCATACAATGAAATATAATTCAGTAACCTTAGTGATTGAAATGTGTTTCTTAATTACCTAAATCAGGTAAAACAAAACATTACATGAATAAAGCAAGTTGGAAACTGTTACATGCAACATGATACCATCTATATAATGCACAAGAATTCTTCATATTTTATATTTTATTCCTACTTTTACATATATTGTAAAAGTTTTAAAAATGTCATGAAAATTTTAACCGCCAAATTATCGAAGAGTGGTGAGGACATGGAATAGGATTAAGGGCGAACTTCAAATATATCAGTTACTCTTTGTTTGAAATAAAATATCTGAGGTAAATATAGGAAAATGTTAAATTTTCTTCAGGCAAGTGTATAGGAACATGGAAGCCTGATGTTTATAAGCATAAAAGAAAAAAATTACGACAGATTCATATATTGAAACATGTTATAAGGATGCTCATAACCTATTTCCCTCTTTGGGACCCTATATATACATCCCATTCACAAAACAAATGTAGGGATCTTAAATAGGCTCTCATAGTCCTCACTTGGGAAGAAAGTGATGGGATCTTGCAGACATCGAATGAAAGAACAAGAGGAGTTTCTAGTATGTCAACAGTAAACATGAAAGTACTACACATTCTTAGAGTGTTTTTTTTTTTAATCTTCCTCCCTCTCTCTCCCTTCCTTCTTTCTAGGCATGGCTTATAAATTTTATCAAATGTCTTTTGGTAGTATTTTGGTATAATTATATGTTTCTCCTGTTACAATCTTTTAATATGAGAGATTGTTAATAATTTGCCTAATGTTGAGCTATCCTGATGTGGTTTGGATATCTGTCCCCTCCAAATCTCATGTCGAAATGTGAGTCCCAATATTGGAGGTGTGGCCTGGTGGGAGGTGATTGGATCATGGGGGTAGATTCCTCATGAATTGTTTACCACCATCCCTTTGGTGATAAGTGAGTTCTTGCTCAGTTAGTTCACAAGATATCTGGTTGTTTAGAAGAGTCTGGGACCAGACCAGGCGTGGTGGCTCACACCTGTAATCCTAGCACTTTAGGAGGCCACGGTGGGTGGATCACTTGAGGTCAGGAGTTTGAGACTAGCCTGGCCAACATGGCAAAACCCTGTCTCTACTAAAAATACAAAGCTGGGTGTGGTGGTACACACCTATAATCCCAGCTACTGGGAGGCTGAGGTGGAAGAATCACTTGAACCTGAGAGGCAGAGCTTGTAGTGAGCCGAGATTGCACCACTGCACTCCAGCCTGGGCGGCAGAGCGAGACTCCGTCTCAAAAAAAAAAAAAAAAAAAAAAGAATTGTCTCCTGACCCATAGCCTCCTCCAATGCTCACAGCCCAAATTTCTGATGATGTTTATAAGCCACTCAAGTCTATGGTATTTTGTTATAGCAGGCTGAACATACTAAGATAGCAAATTTATACCAAGAATTGGAGGTGCTACTGTTAACAGATGCCTAAAAATGTGGGAGCAGTTTTAAAAACGGGTAATGGGTAGAGGCTGGAACAGTTTTGAGGTGCACGCTTGGAAAAGCCTGCATTCTGATTAACAGACTGTTAAGGGTGATTCTGGTTAGGACTCAAAGAAAAGGGGACAGGTGTAGAGAAAGCCTGAATCTTCTTAGAGAATACCTAAGTAATCTGGAACAGAATGTTGGTAGACATATGGATGACAAAGGCCATTCTGATGAGGCCTCAGAAATGAGGAATATGTTATTGGACTATGCAGGAGAGACCATTCTTGTTATAAACTGGCATATAAGTTGTTACAGAACCTAACTGGGGTCCACTCATCTAGCAGAGTAAAACAAAACATCCACATCAAGGCTTTGCAATGAGAGAAAGGAGGGCATTTATTTTCAGGGTGCCAAGCAAGGAGAATTGGGAAGCTCATGCTTAAGACAGGGCCTCCCTGACAAGTTACACGTAAGGGTTATTAAAGGTGGGGAGACAGAGGTTCCAGGCAAAATCATAAACAATACACGGAGGCTATACATTGGTTTGACCTAAAAAGGCAGGACATATCCAACAGCAGGGGAGGAAGGTTGTGCTCACAGATCATAGGTAGATTCACAGATTTTCTGATGTGATTGGTTAAAGAAGGGAAGCTTTGTCTAAAGACTTGGGGTCAGGAGAAGAATGGTAAGTCTTGCCCATTGGCATGACTTCTTCCAGGACCCTCAGGAAGAAACTTAGAACAAAAAGCAGTGGTCAAAGTTCAGTCCTTATTTGCCCCTTATCTGAGGTCTACATGCCAGAGGATCCATTTGGTGGGGGTCCAGGTTTCTGAAAAATAACTTGGTGATATGTTAAGATGTTATCTTTGGTTTCTGTAGGGAACCAAACATCTCATGTCTCTAACTTCTGTGGTCATTGTTTTAAGCTACTTGCTTATCAGGTTGCTCATTTACTTCTCAAACCTTGCTAGGTGCCAGAATTTCCCTTGAAGGAACTCAAGACTTTTTTTTTTTTTGAAATGGAGTCTCACTCTGTTGCCCAGGCTGGAGTGCAGTAGCGCGATCTTGGCTCACTGCAAGCTCCACCTCCCGGGTTCACGCCATTCTCCTGCCTCAGCCTCCCAAGTAGCTGAGACTACAGGCGCCCACCACCACGCCTGACTAATTTTTTGTATTTTTAGTAGAGATGGGGTTTCACCGTGTTAGCTAGGATGGTCTCGATCTCCTGACCTCATGATCCGCTCGACTCGGCCTCCCAAAGTGCTGAGATTACAGGCCTGAGCTACTGCGCCGGGCCAACTCAAGACTTTTCATTATTTTTATGCTTGGGGGGGCCCCCAGCAGGCCCATAAGAATGTTACCTGCTCCATTTCAAACTTAGCTGAATTATGTTAAGGTCCCAGTGTTTCACAGGAAGTAGAACTTGTGAGCGGTGAAATTGGATACATGGCTGAGGAAATATCTAAGCATAGTATCAAAGAGGTGGCCTCTTCCTCTCAATGACTTACAGTAAAATGTGAGAAGAGAGACATAATTTAAAGACAAATCAAAAGGGAAGCAGAGCTTCTTAATGATGTGGACAATTCTTAGCCTATCTCTATTGTGAACAATGAGAAAGCTTGTTAGCAATAGAATGCCAAGGTGTGGTGATGGTGTGGCCAAACGACAATCTGATAAGATTAGCCTGACATCTAAAGAGAATCAGGACCTGTTGTCCAAGACAATGGATGAAAGACCTTGAAAGTAGTTCAGAAATCATCAGGGCTGCCTCTCCCATCACAGGCTGAGAGTGCAAAAGCCTCAGCAAGTGAGAGGCCACCTCAGGAAACTACTGTGGGGGCAGGGCCCAGGCACAAGAGCTGCCACCACTTGGGGGCATAGTGCCCAAAGTTGTCGGGGGAGAGCCACAATACCAGTGGGTTGTGAAGGCAAGACCTCCATCCCAGTCAGTGGGTCTAGAAGGTGGAATCCTCACTTCTCCAAAGAGGATTATTTTTGAGCCTTAGGTTTAATGTTATTTCCCCAGTGCATTTCAGATTCACTTGATACCTGTTACTCCTTTCTTTTTTTCTATTTCTCATTTTGGGACTGAGAATGTCTATTCTATGCCTGCCCCACCATTGTGTTTTGGAAGCACATAACATGTTTAATTTCACAGGTTCACAAATGGAGAGCAATTCACCTCAGAATGAATTGTACCTCGGGTTTTACCCATATCCGACTTAAATGATAGTAGATGACACTTTGGACTTTAGACGTTGAGTTGATGCTAGAATGGGTTAAGATTTTTTTGGGTGATTGGGATGGAATGGATGTATTTTGCACGTAAGAAGGACACGAATTTTGGGAGCCAGAAGTGGAATACTATGTTTGCTTCCCCCTCAAAATTCGTATGTTGAAACCTAATCCCAAGTGTGAGAGTGTCTTTGTTTTGTGCTGCTACAATGAACACCACAGACTGGCGGACACATTCAGATCACAGTAGATGTTGTTAAGAGGCGGAGCTTTGGGGGGTGATGAGGTCATGAAGGTGGAGCCCTCATGAATGGGATTAGTACCCTCATAAAGGGCTGAAGAGACCAGAAGCCTGCTCCTCTATCCATGTGAGGGCACAGCTAGAAGGTGCCATTGATGAGCCAGAAAGTGTGCCCTCACCAGACATCAAATCTGCAATTGTCTTAATCTTGGAATTGCAGCCTTCAGAACTGTAAGAAATAAATTTCTATTGGTTTGTAAACACTCAGTCTATGCTATTTTGTTATAGCAATCTGAATGGACTGTGACAATTCCCACAACTAACTCCACCTTTATTTGCATATCCTGTTACTTTTCTCTTTTAATAACACTTATTATGAGTTTATCTACATTATTGACTTTTCAAAGGATCCAGGTTTAGTTGTATTTATTCTTCCTATAATTTTATAACATCGTTTCCCATTTCATTAATTTCAGCTTGCCTTTTCTGTTGCTTCTCTTCTCTTACTTTCCTTACATTACTTCATTGTACTTTTTCTAATCTTTTTGAATTAGACTATTAGTATAACTTTTCAGTCTTTGTCTTTTTAAATAATATATGTCTGTCGATCTAGACATTTCCCAGTGAGTGTAGTTTTAGTCTTGACATACAGGATTGAGCATGAAGGTTTTTAAAATTGCATATTCAATAAAATATTTAATTTCAATTTTGATTTCTTCTTTAATCTCAAATGTAATTCAGAAAAGTGCTTCTTAATTTCGAGGTAGATTTATAATAAGTATTGAAATCAGTAGTGTAAGTCCTGCAACTTTGTCTTTTTGAAGGTTATCTTGGCTATTCTGTCCTTTGCATTTCCATGTATAATTTTTTTGGCCATACTTTAAATACATTAATTTTTATTTTTATTTATTTTTTCAACTTTTATTTTAGATTCTAGAAGTACATGTGCAGGTTTCTTACAAAGGTATATTGTGTGATGCTGAGGTTTGGAGTATGATTGAACCTGTTACCCAGGAAGTGAGTATAAAATCCATAGGTGGTCCATACAAATTTCAGTATCAACTTGCTGATTTCTACAAAAACTCCATGTGGATTTTGGTTGGGATTATATTTTCTTTACATATCAATTTATAGCAAATGGCTATTTTAGCCATATTTAATCTTCAAAATTATTAACAGATTATGTTTCTTCATTTGTATAGGCCTTATATAATTTCTCTCAGAAAAATTTTGTAGTTTTCAGTGTAAAGGTCTTGTACAACTTTCGTTAGTTTTATTACAATATATGTACATTTTTGATACTATTATATATATCTACATATTTGATACTATTGTACATTTGTTTTACATTTTATTTTATATATTGCTGTATTTGATTTGTTAATATTTTATTAATACTTTTGCAACTTTGTACATGAGGAATATTGGCCTATAATTTTATTTACTGATGGGCTTATCATATTTTACAATCCAGGTTAATAAATTACAAATTTTATAAAATTTGTAAAATTAATATTGAAAATAAATCACAAAGTTTTCCCTCTTCTATTATTTGCTGAGTGATTTTTTTGTTTCCTGTAATGTGATCAACCTATTTCTAAGCAGCAGTGACTACTGTGGCTCCTATGTTATTGGCCACATTTTCATAGATTCAGCCTACAAGGAAACAATAAGCCCAAATGAATTTTAAAAGTTCATTACTCATGGCATAGCAGGCAGCATAAACTACCTGTTCTCATCAGTTCCCATTGTCCCACAAGTCCCATGGGGGTGATGTGGAGTGAGTCCAGGCAGATACTGCCTATCAGACTGCAGTATTTTAAAAAGTTTTTTAAATTTTTTAAATTTAAAAAAATTTTAAATTACTATTACTTTTAATGGCAAAAGCTGCAATTACTATTGCACCAACCTAATACATCTATGAGTCTGATTTTTTTGGGAATTAAAATTAGTACACCTCCTTGGCTTTTTAAGGTAGAAGTTTTCACCACTATTTTAAAAAGGTTCTATGTTCCAGTATAAGAATTGTTTAAAATTCCTTACCGATTTAGCTGCATTTGACAAATTCTGATATGTTGTTTTCCTTACTGTTTCATTATTATACAGTTTTAGATATTTTCTCATTTCCCTTGGAATTTCATATTTGACCCTTTAATTATTTAGAAATATATTGCTTAATTTATAAATATGAGTAATTATCTAGATAATTTATATTCAGTTATTTCTGGTTTAATTATGTTGTGGCCAGAGAATACGTCCTCTCAGATATAAATCACTTGAAATATATTGAGATGTGTTTTATTGCCTACATAAAGTCTATGTTGATGAACATTCCATGTGTAATAATAAGGAATATATGTATTCTGCAGCTCCTAGGCGCATTGAAGTGTTGTATAACTGTTTATATCATGTTTATATCATGTTTATTGATAGTATTTTTCAAATAATCTATATTGCTACTGAGTTTTTGGCTAATTGTTCTGACAATTACTAAGGCAGGGGTGTGGAATTTTCCAAGTATGTCTGTGACTTTTTCTTCTCACTTTATTCCAGACTGTTTTTCTTTATTGCATTTGAAGCTCTATTATTAGGTGCCTCCACATTTTTGGTTGTTAGTCCTCCTTGATTATTTGACACTTTTACATTTATCATTAGTGAAGGGGCCAAGGGAAACCCTTGGTCCTCTGCAGGTTCAATGAAAAATCGACTCACAAAGGCAGACTGATAGAAGAAAAGGCATAGAGATTTATTTAATGTGTATACACAGGAGCCTTCAGAACGAAGATCCAATCTCCCATTGGCGTACAGAAGCCTATATGTCATCTTGAGTTTGTAGAAATAATACGGGCTCAGAGCATGGATAAAAATAGGCTTTGGTGGCAAGACAGGTTATGGGAGGGAGAAAGGAAGAGGATTAGTAAACAAAGGTGGTCTCCTTATGCTGTTGAAATCTCACAGATGGCAAAATAGATGGTAAATATGTCTTTACAGACCTTGAAAGGTGTCAAACTCTCAATTAGTCTTTCCTAGATCTGGACAAGAGAAGGGCTGGCTGCATTAATGCGGATTCTCTACAGATCCACAGATGCAAATTTCTCCCACAAAAGACAGCTTTGCAGGACCACTTCAAAATATGTCAAAAAGATATATTTTGGGGTAAAATATTTCAATTTCTTTCACGAGTAATACTCCTTGCCTTGAATTCTATTTTATCCGATATTAGTATAGCCATAGTGATGCTGACAAACCTCCAAATTAGGGCTCAGCCGGGGATGGTTCTTGGCTTCCTTCAGGAAAGAATTCAAGAGTGAGCCAACAGGCCAGGCACGGTGGCTCAGGCCCATAATCCCAGAACTTTGGGAGGCTGAGGCGGGTGGATTGCCTCAACTCAGGAGTTTGATCGAGACCATCCTGAGCAACGTGGCAAAACCCCATCTCTACAAAAAATACAAAAATTAGCCAGTCTTATAACCCAGTCTCAAAATAAATAAATAAATAAATAGATTAAAAACAAATAAAATAAATTTAGAAAAAAAAAGAGTGATCTGACAATGAGAAGAAAGCAAGTTTATTAGAGCAACAGTGCATAGCAAAATGGCTCCTCCATAGACAGAGCAGGGCTATTTCATAGGCAGTGTAGCACGGAGTAGCACTATGGATTGCTGGCTAGCTATATTTATACACACTCTTAATTTTATGCAAAATAAGGGTTATTTATGAATTTTCTGGAAAAGGGGTGAGGAGTTCCCAGAACCATATAAGGCAATTTCTGGGCCATTGCCATGGCATTTATTAACTGTCATGGCATTGGTGGGATTGCCCTATGCAAATGTATTACAATTCTAAGTCCCAGCTGGTTTGGGCTGGTTTCTTTGCTACATCCTGTTTAGATCAGCAGGATCATGACCAGTGCTGAGAAAACAAGTCCTGCTGATCTCCTACCTCAATAGGTTTTCTTATGCTTTGTGCCTTATCATTAACCCTTTCCCCTTTCAGTCTTTCTGTAGCTTTTTCATAACATGTTTTTTTTTTTAAATAAACAGCAGAGTTGCATCTTGATTTTTTTATCCAGTCTGACAATCACTGCCTGCTAAGTGGATCATTTCTCTTTTCGTATTTACTGTAATTCTTAATATGTTTTGTTAAAAACCTACCACTGGGTATTTGTCTCATTTGTCCTTTTTTCCTCTGTTCCTCCTTTTCCTCCTTTTTATGTTTAAATTGAATACTTTTAGTATTTTTAAATGAGTACTCTAGGAAATGGAATACAAATCTTTAATTTATCATCATCTATCTTCAAGTAACATCATATTACCTCACAGACAACGTACGAACCTTGAAACATTATAATTTCAATTATCCATTTCCAATTATTGGGTTATTTTTTCAATATATTTTTCTATATGTGTTATATACTCCACAAATACACTATTATTATTGATTTTCAGTGTCAATAGTCTTATAAACAATGCACACACATGTATACATATATTGTTGCATATATAGTTTGGTTTTCTGGGTAACCAGACTCTTAGATGAAGATTCCTGTACAGGAATTTTATTGGGGATATTCTTAGGATTAATAACTGCAGAAAAAAAGGAAGCAAGATTTGGTAGAGAAGCTAGGATGTAAAGCAGTCTCAACAAAGGCCTTAGCCTAGCCTAGGGAGTCATGAAACTGGAATAAACTTTCAAACTTGTTTGACAATACATTGAGGGAACCAAGGGTTTATATTCTCATATTGACACTAGTAATTGGAAATAGACTGTTCCCAGAAAGAAGCTGTGACCTTGAAGTTATCTCTGTCCAATAAGGACAATTTCTGGAAAGGGCTGAAAGTTGAAGGCCCAGTCAAGATTACTTCTAATAACTTGAAAATTAAATCCTTTGGCTCCGAACCTGAGGAGGATCTTGGCAACAAATCACATGGCTCACTACCTATAAATAGATAATAGACACATAAATACATAGATACATGAATGCATAGATAAATTATATATGTGTTTTGTTTTTAGTAGTTTGACAATGATGTGCCTAGATGTGATTTCCTTTTATTTTAACCTGTGTCATAAATTTAATATAGTTCCTGCCTCAGCATCCATTTTTAGGCCTGAGATAAGTTGCTGGAAACTCAGTCACACCCCATCACATTTAGCCTAGTTAAAATCTCCCCTCCCTGTGTAGTTGTTTGCCATATGGCTCACTTGTTCCTCATCTCACTGACCCCAAACTCAACACATTCCACAGCTGCTGACCACCATAAAACCTAATGGTTGGTCAATGCCAGAGTCATGTCAATAAGTTCCCCGCTTTGTTCATGTTGTCTTAAACTAGCCAATCCACAGCCCCCCGTTGGAAAGCCTAAGGGATAATGCCCATGGACCTTAATAAATGCATAGTCCCATAAGTTCTCTCTCTCTCTCTCTCTCTCACTCTCTTGCTCTCGCTCTCTCTCTGTCTCTAACTCTCCACCCACTAGTTGAGCTCCCTATGGCCTCCTGACATCCCATTGACCTCCTGCTGGCACCCCTAACCTCTCTGGGATCTATAAGCAATAAATTACTTGTTCTGTGTTGGAGCTCAGAAAACAATACCCTCAAGTGAAGGCCTCAGAAGCAGCCTCAAAAGCAAAAGTTTTTATCTGACCTTCTCCTGCCCTCCTGTCTCTCAGTCCCATTCTCTCCCAAGGCTAGCCAAGGAAACTAGAATCGCTCTTCCCCAAAACAGGTTATGGACACCAGAACCCCTTTTCCTGAAAGCCAGCCATAAAACCTAAAAATATTACCCTAACTTTCCCTCCACCTTTCTGTGCAAAAATTGACTATAAAGAAATTATCTGGCCTACCTTGTTTGACTGTGAGTCATAAGACCCATGTTCCAGACAGGGCCCTGCCCCACAGCCAGAACGAAGGAATGCGTGCTCAGAGAGGCCTAGAAGAATCTAGACAGGCCCTGTTGGGTTTCCCTACTCATTCTATCAGCATTTGATCATAGCCTTTTTGTCCTATCATATGCCTACATGACTGTCTACTCTGTTGAACCTAAGCATAAAAATGCACAATTTCCCCCGTATCTTTGGGTCTTCATTCTGAAGGGTTCTGTATATACACGTTAAATAAATTTCTATACTTTTTCTCCTATTAATTCATCTGCCTCATGTCAGTGATTTTTCAGTGAACCTTTAGGGGGCGGAAGGCCTTGGCCCCCGCATATGCATTTTGGTTTTGCCTCCTCACGGTATATCACCTGACACACATACCAAGCTTAACTCCCTCCTTTCAGCCCCAGGGCTCTCCTAGAGAGTGCCTATCTTGGCTTATGGCCACTCACAACAGAGACCTCAAGACCAAATTAGAAAGAAAGCAGAACAAACTGCTTCAGATTCACTGACATTCTTGGATCTGTGGGGTCTTTTATCAATCATGGAAAATTCTTAGTTGTTATCTCTATAAATATTTTTTTCTGCTCTATTCTTACTCTGTTTTGTTTGTTGGACTTTCATTACAAAGATAACCTATCAGATTTTTTCCCCTTTGTTTCAGTTAGGACAAATTTCCATTTACTTTCTTCAAGTTCACTGCCATGTTTATTCTGCTGTGTTTGTTCTGTTATTCAGGCTGCTGAATGAATTTTTAATTCTGATATTGTAGTGTTTAATTTTAGAATTTCCATTTATTTTATATTTTATATAGCTGGTGTTTCTACACCTATCTTTCACATCTCTTCATGCATGTTGGTCAGTTTTTCCTCTAGACTATTTTACACATTTATCATGGTTATTTAAAAATTTTTCTCTGCTAATCCCAGGATCTGAGTGGCCACGTGTCTTCTTTGGATGGATTTTTCCTCTTAATCATGGGTCATATGTTGCTACTTTGCATCTTTTATCTTATTTTTATTGTATGCCAGATATCATATGTAAAAAATGGTAGAGACTGAACTATATTAATCCTGAGAAAAGGGTACACTTCTTCCTGTGTCAGGCAATAAGGTGGTAGTCTGAGTTCACATCTAAGCTGTGATTGAGTTGGGTCTGTGATTTGTTACACATTCAATTAATGCAGTTCTCCACAGAATCTAAGTACTTTGAGGACTTCCTTGACATTATCTTCAGCATTGCTTGAGCATTTTTTCTGTGCTTTAAGCTCTGCTTTCTGAAATTTGAGGTATGTATACTGTTTTTAATATCCTTTACCAGTTTTTCATGTCAATCAGGACTTCTGTTTAATTTTCATATCTAGCCTGACTTTTGGTGCCTTAGGGGAGCTCTACACTCTGCTTCTCTGACACCATATTTCAGAAGGCCACACTCTGGGGAAATTTGGCAGGTAATTGGTAACTGGTTCTGAGTTACCACTCTCATTGTAAACCACATTCAGATGGCCATTAAATATTTGTGAAGTTTGCCTGGCATTATCTTACCCCATCTTTAGTGAGTTTGGTCTTCTACAGTGCCTCCAAGGTTATAGAGTCACACAGCTCTCTTCTCTCTTAATAAGCGTTTTCCCTATTCTGGAGGTTAGCTCTCAATAGCTTTGTCATCACTTGGAATTTTGATATAATTGCAGACTTTGTAACCCCATCCCAGACCTACTGAATCAGAATTTACTTTTTAATAGAACCGTAGGCCATTTCTACCTACATTCAAATTTAAGAAGCATTGTTCTAGCTTTCCCCTTTTGGAATGAAAAGTCTGATACTAGTCTGATTCTTTTGCTTTGTGAGCAGATAGATCTTGCTAACTGAAAGCTTTTTATATTTTTTTCTTTGAAATTAGGGAATTTTACCAGGAATTTGGGTTTTCATCAATCCTGCCTAGTAGCCTTTTCAATCTGCAAACTGGAGTATTTTTATATCAAAAAGTTATATTTTATTATTTATTTAATATCAATTATCTTCCATCTATTCATTTTTCTCTTGCACAAAAAAAGTATAGTACACTGGTTAAGTGCACAAACCACTTTGGTTCAAATCTCAACTTTCCCACTTAAAAACTCTTTGACTCTGGAAATTTTGCTTAACTTCTCTATGCTCCTGTATTTCTTACCTATAAAATAGAGTTAATGATCATAACACTACCTATCTCATATGGTATTTTGCTTTGTTTTGTTGAAGTTTAAATTAGTTAACACATATAAATCCCTTAGGAAGATTGTCTGGCAAATTTCAAGTGCTCAGTAAATGTTAGCTAATTCTCTGGACCTGCAGTTATTGGCAAGTCAGGACTTCTGGAATTTTCTTCTAAATCTCTTATCTTTTCCCTCTGTATTCCCATCTCTTCATGTTTTTGGTCTATGTAAAATATTTTTACACTTAATCTCCCAGATCACTAAGTAATGTTTCAGCAATGATTGTTTGTTGAATTTCAAAAATCAAAAATCTTTTCTTTAATATAACCATAAAATATATTGTGTGTTCTAACAGTTCTCCTCCTCCCCCTCCTTCTTTTTCTTTTTCCTCTATCCTTTATCATTGCCATCAGCTCGATTTCACTGGGATACAATTGTTCTAGATATTTAGCCTGATTTTTGTCCTCCATGTTACTCATTTTTTAACTGAGTTTTTCTTTTTCTCTATTTCCTCATGATTATGGTCTTCCACAGAATTATACATGTCACACCACTATAGTTCCTTGACATACAGTCAACTAGCAAGTAATGACTGGCTCTCAGATGTCTGCTAATTTTTCCTCTCTGCTAAAGTGCATGGAGAATGCCTCTTTGCTCTCGGGTCTCCCAGTTTCTCTCTCATCTGCAAGGTCTAGAAGCAGTTCAGGTCACCAGTACATCAACCTTTTTAGGACCACTGAAGTCAGAATAATCTGGCAAGCATCATGGAACCATATAAACAAAGCAGCAAGTGTACCTCATTCTGATACGTTTGTGCCAGATGGGGTCCCTCAGATGACTATGAAATCTAATCACTTAAAAAAAATAAACCATTGATTCTGTTGCTGGTCCCTTGGCTCTTGCACATTATCAGGGAGAATCAAATTCAATACCTTCCCTCTTCTCCAAGTGGTTGGAAAGCCTCAGAAGGATTCTCTAGGTTACATCAACATATCTGCCCCAATGCTTGTTCCCAGAATCCACCTTTGAAGACACACACACACAGGCACACATAGTATACATACTTCTATATGTTAGAATTACATTTTTCCAAAGGAATATGTATTATTCAAAACTGTAAATAATTCATTTTTTTTAATGAGTGAAAAGTTGTGTGAGAAAATGTGGGTGACCACTACAGAGTGCCCTTTTAGAACCATGACTAATAAGAAAAGGGCTGGGCACGGTGGGTCATGCCTGTAATCTCAGCACTTTGGGAGGCCAAGGTGGGCAGATCACCTGAGGTCAGGAGTTTGAGACCAGCCCAGCCAACATGGTGAAACCCCATCTCTACTACAATTACAAAAATTATCCCGGTGTGGTGGTGCATGCCCGTAATCCCAGCTACTTGGGAGGCTGAGGCAGGAGAATCACTTGAACCCAGGAAGCAGAGGTTGCAATGAGCCAAGATCATGCCACTGCACTCCAGCTGGGGCAACAGAGAGACCCTGTCTCAAAAAAGAAAGAAAGAAAAGGAAAGAAACATGTTAAAAGAGAAAAGCCAGATTCAATAGCTATTTTGTCTGATTGATTTTTAATTTGTTTTTAAATATGCAATGGGCTTGTGCATATTTACAAGTTGAGGTGCGGGCACTGTGAACAGAAAGAGGCTGAAGATACAGGAGAGGCATCTGATGATAATATAGTTTTTTTTAATCAAAACCCAGGATGTTTGAGTTATAGTCATATTCTAACAATTGGGTATTAGACGGTCTTTTTTTTTTATCATTTTTTTTGTTGAAAATCCTCTTTAAAATCCCAAATCCACCTTTATGCTCTTAGTAAATTTATTCTAATGAAGATTTTCCTAACATATCTGGATCATAATAGGTATTTGGAAAATAGGATTTGTGTAGAAATAAATGTTTTCTAATAAACTTTTTTTAAAAGAGTGGTTTAGATTCACAACAAAATTGAGAAAAAGGTATAGAGATTTTGCCTATACTCCCTGCCCCCTGACATGCATAGCTTTCTCCACTGTTAATATCCCCCAACCAGAGTGGTACATTTCTTACTATTGATGGACCTACACTGATACATCATTACACCCAAAGTCCATAGTTGACATTTGGATCCCCTCTTGGTGTTGTACATTCTATGGGTTTGGCCAAATATATAATGACATGTAACCACCATTATAGTATCAGAGAGAGTAGTTTCACTGCTTTAAAAATCCTCTCTGCTCCACCTGTTCATCCCTCCTTCCTCCATAACCCTGGGAACCACTCATCTTTGTATCATCTCTGATATGGTTTGGCTGTGTCCCCACCCAAATCTCAGCTTGAATTGTAGTAATACCCACATGTCAAGGGTGGGGCCAGATGGAGATAATTGAATCATGGGGGTGGTTTCCCCCATACTGTTCTTGTGATAGTGAATAAGTCTCATGATAGCTGATGGGTTTATAAATGGGAGTTCCCCTGTACAAGCTCTCTCTTGCCTGTTGCCATGTAAGACATGACTTTGTTCCTCATTCATGATTGTGAGGTCTCCCTGGCCATGTGGAACTGTGAGTCAATAAAACCTTTTTCCCTTGTAAATTACCCAGTCATGTGAAAACAGACTAATATAGTAAATTGGTACTGGTAGAGTACAGTGCTATTGTAAAGATACCTGAAAATGTGGAAGCGACTTTGGAACTAGGTAACAGGCAGAGGCTGGAAGAGTTTGGAGGGTTCAGAAGAAGACAGGAAAATGTGGGAAAGTTTGGAACTTCCTAGAGACTTGTTGAATGGCTTTGAGCAAAATGCTGATAGTGATATGGACAATAAGGTCCAGGCTGAGGTGGTCTCAGATGGAGATGAGGAACTTTTTGGGAACTGGAGTAAAGGTCACTCTTGCTATGAAAAGAGACTAGCAGCATTTTGCCCCTGCCCTAGAAATCTGTGGAACTTTGAACTTGAGAGAGATGATTTAAGGTATCTGGGGGAAGAAATTTCTAAGTGGCAAAGTGTTCAAGATGAAGCAGAGCATAAAAGTTTGGACAATTTGCAACATGATGATGCAAGAGAAAAGAAAACCCCATTTTCTATGGAGAAATTCAAGCCAGCTGCAGAAATTTGCATAAGTAATGAGGAGCTGAATGTTAATCCCCGATACAATGGGGAAAATGTCTCCAGGGCATGTCAGAGACCTTCACACCAGCCCCTTCCATCACAGACCTGGAGGCCTAGAAGGAAAAAATGGTCTGGGCCGGTCCCAGGGCCTCTCTGCTGTTTGCAGCCTTGGGACATGGTGCCCTGCCCTGTTTCCCAGCTACTTCAGCTCCAGCCCTAGCTAAAAGGGGCCAAGGTACAGCTCAGGCTACTGCTTCAGAGGGTGCAAGCCCCAAGCCTTTGTGGCTTACATGTGGTGTTGGGCCTGCAGGTGCACTGAAGTCAGGAATTGAGGTTTGGGAACCTCTGCCTAGATTTCAGAGGGTGTATGGAAATGCCTGGATGCCCAGACAGAGATGTGCTGCAGGGGCAGAGCCCTCATGAAGAACCTCTGCTAGGGTAGTGCAGAAGGGAAATGTGAGGTGGTAGCCCCTACGCAGAGTCCCCATTGGGGCACTCCCTAGTGGAGCTGTGAGAAGAGGGCCACTGCCTCCAGAACCCAGAACGGTAGATCCACTGACAGCTTGCACCATGCTCCTGCAAAAGCCACAGACACTCAATGCCAGCCCATGAAAGCAGCCAGGAGAGGGAATTTACCCTGCAAAGCCACAGGTGTGGAGCTGCACAAGACCATGGGAATCTACCTCTTGCATCAGCGTGACCTGGATGTGAGACATGGAGTCAAAGGAGAGCATTTTGGAGCTTTAAGATTTGACTGCCTGGCTGGATTTCAGACTTGCATGGGGCCTATAGCCCCTTCATTTTGGCCAATTTCTTCCAATTGAAATGGGTGTATTTACTCAATGCCTGTACCTTCATTGTATCTAGGAAGTAACTAACTTGCTTTTGATCTTTCAGGCTCATAGGTGGAAGAGACTTGCCTTTTCTCAGATGAGACTTTGGACTATGGACTTTCAAGTTAATGCTGAAATGAGTTAAGACTTTGGGGGACTGTTTGGATGGGATGATTGGTTTTGAAAGGTGAGGACATGAGATTTGGGAGGGATCAGGGTAGAGTGATATGGTTTGGGTGTGTCCCCACCCAAATCTCAGTTTGAATTGTAATAATCCCCACATGTCAAAGGCAGGGCCAGGTGGAGATAAATGAGTCATGGGGGCATGACTGTACTCATAGTTGTGAATAAGTCTCACAAGAACTCATGGTTTTATACATGGGAGTTCCCCTGTACAAGCTCTCTCTTGCCTGCTGCTATGCAAGACGTGACTTTGTTCCTCATTCATTTCGCGCCATGATTGTGACGCCTCCTTAGCCATGTGGAACTGTGAGAATTAAACCTCTTTCCTTTATAAATTACCCAGTGTTTTGTATGTCTTTATTAGCAGCATGAGAACAGACTAATACAATCTTCATCGTTTTGCCTTTTCCAGAATGTCACATGGTTGGAATCATGCATTATGTTGACTTTTCAGTTTGCCTTCTTTTGCTAAGTAATATGCATTTTAGGTTCTGTCATTTCTTTTTATGTCTTGATAGCTCATTTTTAAAAGTGTGGAATGATATTCCATAGTCTAGCTTACCATAATTTATTTACCCATTCACCTACTAAAGAACATCTTGGTTGTTTCTACGTTTTGGCTGTTATGAATAAAGCCACTATAAACATCTGCATGCAGATTTTTGTGTGCATGTAAGTTTTCAAATTTTTGAGTAAATACCAAGGAGCATGACTGCTTAGAACAAATGGTAAGAGTGTCTTTCATTTTATAAGAAACTGCCAAATTGTCTTCTTAAGTGACTGTACCATTTTGCATTCCCACCAGCAATGAATGAGAATTTCTGTTGCTCCACATCCCCACCAGCATTTCGTGTTATCAGTGTTCTGAATTTTGACCATTCTAATAGTTGTGTAGCAGTATCTTGTTTTAATTTGCATTTTTTGACTACACATGATATGGAGCATCTTTTAATATGCTTGTTTGATATATATATATATCATCTTTTGGTGTGGTGTCTGTTAAGGTCTTTGCTCATTTTTTGATATGGTTATTTGTTTTCTTATTGTTCAGTTTTAAGAGTTCTTTGCACATTTTAAATAACAGTCCTTTATCAGATAAATGTATTTTGCAAATGTTTTTTCCCAATCTGTGGCTTTTCTTTCTATTCTCTTGATTGTGTCTTCACAGACTCAGACATTTTTAATTTTAATAAAAGCCAGTTATCAATTCTTTCTTCTATTGATAGTGCATATGATGTTGTTTCTAAAAAGCCATTACCAAACACAAGGTCTTCGAGATTTTCTCCTATATTATCTTGTAGGAATTTTTATAGTTTTGCATTTCACATTTAGGTCTGTGGTCCATTTTGAGTTATTGTTTTGAGAAAGATGTAAGGTCTGTATCTAGACTCCTCCCATCTTTTTGGTGTATGGATGTCCAGTTGTTCCAGCACCATTTGTTGAAACACTATCTTTGCCTCATTACACTGACTTTGCTCCTTTGTCAAAATTCAGTTGACAATATTCATTTGGGTCTCTTTCTCAGCTCCCTATTCTGTTTTGAACGGATCTATTTGTTTATTCTTTTGCTGAAACTACACTATCTTGTTTACTTTAGCTTTATAGTAAGTCTTAAAGTAGAACAATGTCAGTCCTCCAACTTTGTTATTCTTCTTCAATACTGTGGTGGCTAATCATTGTCTTTCGAGTCTTCATATAAATTTTAGAATGTTTGTTGATACACACAAAATTACCTTCTGGGATTTTGTTTGGGATTATGTTAGATCTATAGACCAAGTAGCAATGAACCAAAATCTTGATAATATTGTGTCTTCCTATCCATAAACACGGCCATTCATTAGCCTTTGATTTCTTTCATTGGGATTTTTAAAAATAATTTTAGGTTCAGGGGGTACATATACAGGTTTGTCACATGGATATATTGAGCAATGGTACGGTTTGGGCTTCTAATGTACCTATCACCAAAATGGTGAATACCATACCTCATAGGTAATTTTTTAAACCCTCCCCCCAAATCCTCTCCCCTTTTGGAGATCCCCGTGTCTACTATTTCCATTTTTATGTCTATGTATACCCATTTTTTATCTCCCACTTAGAACATTTTGAATGAGAATACTGCATGAGAATATGCAATAATTTGATTTTCTGTTTCTGATTTAAGTCACTTAGGATAATGGCCTACAGCTCCATCCATGTTGCTGCAAGGGACATAATTTCATTCTTTTTTATGGCTGCATTGTATGACATGGTGTATGTGTACTACACTTTCTTTTTCCAATCATCTGTTGATAGACACTTAGGTTGATTCAAAATCTTGGGTATTATGAACAATGCTGCAATGAACATAAGGTATAGGAAATCTTCATATAAAAATAGTTTTGTAATTTTCTCAAGTAGATCTTGTACATATTTTGTTGAAATTAAGCCTAAGTATTTAATTTGAGGTGTTGGTAATATAAAGGATATTGTGTTTTAATTTCAAATTTCAGTCGTTCATTGCTGGTATATAGAAAAGCAATTGACTTTTGTATATTGACTTTGTATCCTGTAACCTTGCTATAATTGCTTATTAGTTCCAAGGATTTCTTTTTCTACATATACAATCATGTCATCTGCAAAAATTACAGTTTCATTTCTTCCTTCCCTATCAGTATACCTTTTCTTTTCTTTTCTTGTCTTACTGCATTAGCTAGGACTTCCAATGTGATGTTGTAAAGTAGTGAGAGGGGACATCCTTACCTTGTTCTCTATCTTAGTGGAAAAGCTTTTAGTTTCTCACCTTTAAGTATGATATTAACTATTAAGTATTTTAAAGGTACTCTTTATCAAGTTGAAAAAATTACCCTTCTATACTCAGTTTACTGAGAGTTTTTGTCATAAATGGGTATTAGATTTTTCAAATGCTTTTTCTGAATCTATTGATATTAACAGGCATTTTTTTTTCTTTAGCCTGTTAATGTGATTGATCACCTTAATTGATTTTCAAATGTGAAACCAGCCTTGCATTCCTGGGGAAAAACCACTTAGTCATGGTATATAATTCTTTTAACACAATATTGGATTAAATTTGCTAATATTTTGCTGAGGATTTTTGTGTCTGTGTTCATGAGAGATATTGATCTGTAGTTTTATTGTAATGTCTCTATCTGGTTTTAATATTACTATGATATAGGACACAGAATGAATTGGATGTATTCCCTTTGCTTCTATCTCCTGAAAAAGATTGTAAAAAATGGGTATGAATTTTCCTTAAATGTTTGGTAGAATTTATCAGTGAACCTATCTGGGCCTGGTGCTTTCTGTCTGAGAAAGTTATAATTTACTGATTAAATTTATTTATTAGATATAGGCCTACTCAGGTTGTGAGTTTTGGCAGATGGTGTCTTTCAAGGAACTGGTCCATTTCATCTAGTTTATTAAATTTGTGGGCATAAAGTTGTTCATAATTCTTTAATTATTCAAGGTCCAGGTCATCTGTACTGATAGCCTATGTTATATTTCTGATATTAGTAATTTGTGTCCTCTTTTTAAATGTTAGTTACCCTGGTTAGAAGCTTATTGGTTTTATTGTCCATTTCAAAGAACTAGCTTTTGGTTTCATTGGTTTTCTCTATTGATTTACTGTTTTTAATTTCATTGCTTTCTGCTCTAATTTTTATTATTTATTGTCTTCTACTTACTTGGGATTGGATTTGCACTTACTTTTCTAGTTTCCTAATGTGGAAGCTTAGATTGCTTTTTGATCTTTCTTATTTACTAATGTATGTATTCAATGCTATAAATGTCTCTTTATACACTGCTTTGCTGCATCCCAGTGATTTTGACTAGCCATCCTTTGTTTCAAAATGTTTTTATATTTCTCTTGAGATTTCTCTTCTAATGCATATCTTATTTAGAAGCATATTGTTTAATCTCCGAGTGATTTGGGATTTTCTACCTGTCATTCTCTTACTGATTTCTGTGACCTGAGAGCAAGTGAGCAGGCACTGTATAATTTCTATTATTTTAAAATTGTTAAGAGTTGTTTTATTGTCAAGAACGTCATCTATCTTAGTGAAGGTTTCACGTGCACTTGGGAAGAATGTGTATTCTTCTGTTGTTAAATGAAGTAGTCTGTAGATGTCAATTATATGCAGTTGATTGATGATGTTGTTGACTTTACCTGTGGTATAACTGGTTTTGCTTGCTTAATCTGATCATTTCTGATAGAAGGGTATTGATTTCTCCAACTATAATAGTGGATTCATTCATTTCTTGCAATTCTATCAATTTCTGCTTCATGTATCTTGATGCTCTTTTCTTAGGCAAATAGAGTTGAGGATTGTCATGTCTTCTTGGAGAATGTACTGCTTTATTTATATATAATGCTCCTCTCTATTTTCTTTCTCTGAACTCTACCTTGTCTGAAATTAATAAAGCTACTTCTGCTTTCTTTTCTTTAGTTTTAGCATGGAATATATTTCTATATCTATTTACTTTTAATATGTAGTTTTCTTTATATTTAAGGTGGGTTTCTTGTAGACAACATAGAACTGGGTCTTCTTTTTTGATCTACTGTGACAACTTCTGTTTTTTAGTTGGTGCCTTTAGGCCATTGACATTGAAAGTGATTATTGATACAGTTAGATTAATATCTACCATAGTTGTTACTATTTGTTGCCCTTGTTCTTTGCTCCTATTTTTGTCTTCCACCTTTTTTCTGCCTTTTGTGGTTTTAATTGGACATTTTATGTGATTCCATTTTCTCCCTTTTTTTAGCATATAAGTTACATTTCCATTTTTAAATTTTTTTTAGTTGTTGCCCTAGAGTATGCAATACACATATTTTTTCTTTTTTTTTAGACTGAGTCTTGCTCTTGTTGCCCAGGCTGGAGTGCAGTGGTGCAATCTCAGCTCACTGCAACCTCCACCTCCTGGGTTCAAGTGATTCTCCTGCCTCAGAAACCACCCTCCCACCATCCCACCCCACCCAGGTAACTAGGATTATAGGCGAGTGCCACCATGCGTGGCTAATTTTTGTATTTTTATTAGAGACAGGGTTTTGTTATGTTGGCCAGGCTGGTCTCAAACTCCTGACCTCAGGTGATCCATACACCTCGGCCTTCCAAAGTGCTGGGATGGCAGGCATGAGCCACTGCACCCAGCCTACAATATGCATTTATAACTAATCCATGTCCACTATTAAATAATACTATATTGCTTTATGGGTAGTATGAACGCCTTAGAGTAACAAAATAATCCTAATTGTTGCTGCTATTCTTTTGAACAAATTCATATTTATTAGCTCAGTTAAGAATTTTAAAAATCAAGTTTTTATTTTACCCTCACTTATTGCTTCTTTGATATGCTCTTCTATTCTTTACATAGCTCTGAGTTTCTGACCTATATCATTTTCTTTCTCTCTAAGGAACTTCTTTTACCATTTCTTGCAAGACATATCTACTGGGAACAAATTCCCTCAATTTTATTTGCTGAGAAAGTCTTTATTCGAAGGATAATTTTAGAGAGTACAGAATTCTGGGTAAATAATATTTACTCCTTTACCCTTTAAATATTTCATTCCACTCTTCTCTTGCTTTGCACACTTTCTGAGAAGAAGTTTGATATAATTATTATCTTTGCTTCTCTCTAAGTAAGCTATTTTTATCCTCTGGCTTCTTTCAGGATTATTTCTTTATCAGTGATTTTCTGCTATTTAAATATAATAGCAGAAAATACCTAGGAATACTTTTGTCAACATTTATCCTACTTGTTTTTCTCCAAGCTTCCTGGATTTGTAGTTTGGTTTCTGCTATTATTCAGGAAAAATTCTCGGTCATTATTGCTTCAAGTATTTCTTTTTGTAATTAATTAATTAATTAATTTATTTTATTATACTTTAATTTCTGGGATACACATGCAGAATGTGCAGGTTTGTTACATAGGTATACATGTGCCATGGTGGTTTGCTGCACCCATCAACCCATCATCTACATTACATATTTCTCCTAATGCTATCCCTCCTTTAGCCTCCCACCCCCTGACAGGCCCTGATGTGTGATGTTCTTCTCCCTGTGTTCATGTGTTCTCATTGTTCAATTTCTACTTATGAGTGAGAACATGTGGTGTTTGGTTTTCTGTTCCTAAGTTAGTTGCTGAGAATGATGGTTTCCAGCTTCATCCATGTCCCTGCAAAGGACGTGAACTCATCCTTTTTTATGGCTGTGTAGTATTCCATGATGTATATATGCCACATTTTCTTTATCCAATCTATCATTGATGGGCATCTGGGTTGGTTCCAAGTCTTTGCTATTGTGAATAGTGCTGCAATAAATATACATGTGTGTGTGTCTTTATAGTATAATGATGTATAATCCTTTGGGTATATACCAGTTAATGGGATTGTTAGGTCAAATGGTATTTCTGGTTCTAGATCCTTGAGGAATCACCACAATGTCTTCCACAATGGTTGAAGTAATCTGCACTCCCACCAACAGTGTAAAAGCATTCCTGTTGTTTATGGAGTTGATTCCTGCTGGTGGGTTTGAGGTCTTGCTGACTTCAAGAATGGAGCCACAGACCTTCGTGGTGTTACAACTCTTAAAAATGGCACAGACCTGGCCGGGCGCAGTGGCTCATGCTTGTAATCCCAGCACTTTGGGAGTCCGAGGCGGGCAGATCACGAGGTCAGGAGATCGAGACCATGGTGAAACCCTGTCTCTATTAAAAATACAAAAAATTAGCCGGGCGTGGTGGTGGGTGCCTGTAGTCCCAGCTACTCGGAGAGGCTGAGGCAGGAGAATGGCATGAACCTGGGAGGCGGAGCTTGCAGTGAGCCAAGATCGCGCCACTGCACTCCAGCCTGGGTGACAGAGCGAGACTCCGTCTCAAAAAAAAAAAAAAAAAAAAAAAAAATGGCACAGACCCAAAGAGGAGTGAGTGGTAGCAAGGTTTATTGTGAAGAGCGAAAGGACAAAGCTTCTACAGCTTGGAAGGGGACCCAAGTGGGTTGCCACTGCTGGCTGGGGTGGTCAGCTTTTATTCCTTTATTGTCCCCTCCAATGTTCCATTTCTGTCCTATCAGAGTGCCCTTTATTCAATCATCCCCACGATTGGCTACTTTTAGAATCCTGCTGATTGGTGCGTTTTATAGAGCACTGATTGGTGCATTTTACAAAGCTCTTGTAAGACAGGAAAGTTCCCCAAGTCCCCACTGGACCCAGGAAGTCCAGCTGGCCTCACCTCTCACTATTTCTCCCCACCTTCTCGGGCATCTGTTGTTTCTTGACTTTTTAATGATCACCATTCTAACTGGTGTGAGATGGTAGGTATCTCATTGTGGTTTTGATTTGCATTTCTCTAATGCCCAGTGATGATGAGCTTTTTTGCATGTTTGTTGGCTGCATAAGTGTCTTCTTTTGAGAAGTGTCTGTTCATATCCTTTGCACACTTTTTGACCAGGTTGTTTGTTTCTTGCAAGTTTGTTTAAGTTCTTCGTAGATTCTGGATATTAGTCCTTTGTCAGATGGATAGATTGCAAAAATTTTCTCCCATTCTGTAGGTTGCCTGTTCACTCTGATGATACTTTCTTTTGCTGTGCAGAAGCTCTTTAGTTTGATTAGATCCCATTTGTCAATTTTGGATTTTGTTGCCATTGCTTTTGGTGTTTTAGACATGAAGTCCTTGCCCACGCCTATGTCCTGAATGGTATTGCCTAGGTTTTCTTGTAGGATTTTAATGGTTTTAGGTCTAACATATAAGTCTTTAATCCATCTTGAGTTAATTTTTGTATAAGGTGTAAAGAAGGGGTCCATTTCAGTTTTCTGCATATGGCTAGCCAGTTTTCCCAGCATCATTTATTAAATAGGGAATCTTTTCCCCATTGCTTGTTTTTGTCAGGTTTGTCAAAGATCAGATTGTTGTAGATGTGTGGTGGTATTTCTGAGGTCTCTGTTCTGTTCCATTGGTCTACATATCTGTTTTGGTACCAGTACCATGCTGTTTTTGTTACTGTAGCCTTGTAGTATAGTTTGAAGTCAGGTAGCATGATGCCTCCAGCTTTGTTCTTCTTGCCCAGAATTGTCTTGGCTATGCGGACTCTTTTTTGGTTCCATATGAAGTTTAAAGTACATTTTTCCAATTCTGTGAAGAAAGCCATTGGTAGCTTGATGGGGATAGCATTTAATCTATAAATTACTTTGGGCAGTATGGCCATTTTCACGATATTGTTTCTTCCTATCCATGAGCACGGACTGTTTTCCCATTTGTTTGTGTCCTCTCTTATTTCCTTGAGCAGTGGTTTGTAGTTCTCCTTGAAGAGGTCCTTCACATCCATTGTAAGTTGTATTCCTAAGTATTTTATTCCCTTTTTAGCAATTGAGAATGGGAGTTCACTCAGGATTTGGCTCTCTGTCTGCCTGTTATTGGTGTATAAGAATGCTTGTGGGTTTTGCACACATTGATTTTGTATCTTGAGACTTTGCTGAAGTTGCTTATCAGCTTAAGGAGATTTTGGGCTGAGAAAATGCGGTTTTCTAAATATACGATCATGTCATCTGCAAAGAGAGACAATTTGACTTCCTCTCTTCCTATTTGAATACCCTTTATTTCTTTCTCTTGCCTGATTGCCCTGGCCAGAACTCCCAATACTATGTTGAATAGGAGTGGTAAGAGAGGGCATTCTTGTATTGTGCCAGGTTTCAAAAAGAATGCTTCTAGTTTTTGCCCATTCAGTAGGATATTGGCTGTTGGTTTATCATAAATAGCTCTTATTATTTTGAGATATATTCTATTGATACATAGTTTACTGAGAGTTTTTAATATGAAGGGGTGATGAATTTTGTTGAAGGTCTTTTCTGCATCTATTGAGATAATCATGTGGTTTTTGTCTTTGGTTCTGTTTATGTGATGGATTATGTTTATTGATTTGTGTATATTGAACCAGCCTTGCTTCCCAGGTATGAAGCCGACTTGATCATAGTGGATAAGCTTTTTGATGTGCTGCTGGTTTCGGTTTGCCAGTATTTTATTGAGGATTTTCACATCGATCTTCAACAGGGATATTGGCCTGAAATTTTCTTTTTTTGTTGTGTCTCTGCCAGATTTTGGTAACAGGATGATGCTGGCCTCATAAAATGAGTTAGGGAGGATTCCCTCTTTTTCTGTTGTTTGGAATAGTTTCAGAGGAAATGGTACCAGCTCCTCTTTGTACCTCTGGTAGAATTTGGCTGTGAATCCACCTGGTCCGGGACTTTTTTTTGGTTGGTAGGCTGATTACTGCCTCAATTTCAGAACTTGTTATTGGTCTATTCAGGGACTTGACATCTTCCTGGTTTAGTCTTGCGAGGGTGTATATGTCCAGGAATTTATCCATTTTTTTTAGATTTGCTAGTTTATTTGAACAGAGGTGTTTCTAGTATTCTCTGACGGTAGTTTGTATTTCTGTGGGATCAGTGGTGATATCCCCTGTATTATTTTTTATTGTATCTATTTGATTCTTCTCTCTTTTCTTTTTTATTAGTCTGGCTGGCGGTCTATCTATTTTATTAATCTTTTCAATAAATCAGCTCCTGGATTCACTGATTTTTTGAAGGTTTTTTTTGTGTCTCTATCTCCTTCATTTCTGCTCTAATCTTAGTTATTTCTTGTCTTCTGCTACTTTTGAATTTGTTTGCTCTTGCTTCTCTAGTTCTTTTAATTGTGATGTTAGGGTGTCAATTATAGATCTTTTCCATTTTCTCCAGGGGCATTTAGTGCTATAAATTCCCCTCTAAATGATGCTTTAGCTGTGTCCCAGAGATTCTGGTACATTCTGTCTTTTCTCTCATTGGTTTCAAATAACTTACTTCTGCCTTAACTTTGTTTTTTACCAGGTTGTTCAGTTTCCACATAGTTGTGCAGTTTTGAGTGAGTTTCTTAATCCTGAGTTCTAATTTGATTGCGCTGTGGTCTGAGAGACTGTTTGTTATCATTTCCATTCTTTTGCATTTTCTGAGGAGTGTTTTACTTCCAATTATGTGGTCGATTTTAGAATAAGTGCGATGTGGTGCTGAGAAGAATGTATATTCTGTTGATTTGTGGTGGAGGGTTCTGTAGATGTCTATTAGGTCCACTTAGTCCAGAGCTGAGTTCAAGTCCTGAATATCTTTGTTAATTTTCTGTCTCATTGATCTAATATTAACAGTGGAGTGTTAAATTCTCCCACTATTATTGTGTGGGAGTCTAAGTCTCTTTGTAGGCCTCTAAGAACTTGCTTTATGAATCTGGGTGCTCCTGTATTGGGTGCATATATATTTAGGATAGTTAGCTCTTCTTGTTGCATTGATCCCTTTACCATTATGTAATGTCCTACTTTGTCTTTTTTGATCTTTGCTTGTTTAAAGTCTGTTTTATCAGAGACTAGGATTGCAACCCCTGCTTTTTGCTTTCCATTTGCTTGGTGAACGTTCCTCCCTCCCTTTATTTTGAGAGTATGTGTGTCTTTGCATGTGAGATGAGTCTCCTGAATACAGCACACCGATGGGTCTTGACTCTTTATCCGATTTGCCAGTCTGTGTCTTTTATTTGAGGCATTTAGCCCGTTTACATTTAAGGTTAATATTGTTATGTGTGAATTTGATCCTGTCATGATGCTATCTGATTATTTGGCCTGTTAGTTGATGCAGTTTCTTCATAGTGTTGGTGGTCTTCACAATCTGGTATATTTTGCAGTGGCTGGTACCAGTTTTTCCTTTCCATATTTACTGCTTCCTTCAGGAGCTCTTGTAAGGCAGGCCTGGTGGTGACAAAATCTCTCAGCATTTGCTTGTCTGTAAAGGATTTTATTTCTCCTTCACTAATGAAACTTAGTTTGGCTGGATATGAAATTCTGGGTTGAAAATTATTTTCTTTAAGAATTTGAATATTGGCCCCCACTCTCTTCCGGCTTGTAGGGTTTCTACCAAGAGATCTGCTGTTAGTCTGATGGGCTTCCCTTTGTGAGTAACCCAACCTTTCTCTCTGGCTGCCTTTAACATTTTTTCCTTCATTTCAACCTTGGTGAATCTGACAATTATGTATCTTGGGGTTGCTCTTCTCATGGAGTATCTTTGTGGTGTTCTCTGTATTTCCTGAATTTGAATGTTGGCCTGTCTTGCTAGGTTGGGGAACTTCTCCTGGATAATATCCTGAAGAGTGCTTTCCAAAACTTGGTTCCATTCTCCCTGTCACTTTCAAATACACCAATCAAATACAGGTTTGGTCTTTTCACATAGTCCCATATTTCTTGGAGGCTTTGTTCGTTCCTTTTCATTATTTTTTCTCTAATCTTGTTTTCACACTTTATTTCATTAAGTTGATCTTCAATCACTGATATCCTTTCTTCCATTTGACCGGTTCAGCTATTGATACTTGTGTATGCTTCACAAAGTTCTCATGCTGTGTTTTACAGCTCCATCAGTTCATTTAAGTTCTTCTCTAAACTGGTTATTCTAGTTAGCAATTCCTCTAACCTTTTTTTAAGGTTCTTGGCCTTCTAGCATTGTGTTAGAGCATGCTCCTTTAACTTGGAGGAGTTTGTTATTACCTACCTTCTGAAGCCTACTTCTGTCAATTCATTAAACTCAAACTCCATCCAATTTTCTTCCCTTGCTGGCAAGGAGGTGTGATTCTTTGGAAGAGAAGAGGCATTCTGGTTTTTGGAATTTTCAGACTTTTTGCACTGGTTTTTCCTCATCTTCATGGATTTATCTACCTTTTATCTTTCATGTTGGTGACCTTCGGATGAAGTTTTTGTGTAGACGTCCTTTTTGTTGATGTTGATGCTATTCCTTTCTGTTTGTTAGTTTTCCTTGTAACGGGAAGGCCCCTCTACTGCAGGTCTGCTGGAGTTTGCTGGAGGAACACTCCAGACCTTATTTTTCTGGGCATCACCAGCAGAGGCTGCAGAACAGCAAAGATTGCTGCCTGTTCCTTCCTCTGGAAGCTTTGTCCCAGAGTGGCACCCACCAGATGCCAGCCGGAGCTCTTCTCTATGAGGTAACTGTCGACCCCTGCTGGGAGGTGTCTCCCAGTCAGGAGGCATGGGGGTCAGGGACCCACTTGAGGAGGCTGTCTGTCCCTTAGCAGTGCTCAAGCCCTGTGTTGAGAGATCTGCTACTCTCTTCAGAACCAGCAAGCAGGAACTTTTAAGTTGCTGAAGCTGCACCCACAGCCACCCTTTCTCCCAGGTGCTCTGTCCCAGGGAGATGGAGTTTGATCTATAAGCCCCTGACTGGGGCTGCTGCCTTTCTTTCAGAGATGCCCTGCCCAGAGGGGAGGATTCTAGCGAGGCAGTCTGGCTACAGTGGCTTTGTGGCACTGCAGTGGGCTCTGCCCTGTTCAAGCTTCCTGGCAGCTTTGTTTACACTGTGAGGGGAAAACAGCCTACTCAAGCCTCAGTAATGGTGGACGCCTCTCCCCCCCACCAATCTTGAGCGTCTCAGGTTGACTTCAGACTGCGGTCCTGGCAGGAGAATTTCAAGCTAGTGGATCTTAGCTTGCTGGGCTTCGTGGTGGTGGAATCCGCTGAGCTAGACCATTTGGCTCCCTGGCTTCAGCCCCCTTTCCAGGGGAGTGAATGGTTCTGTCTCACTGGCATTCCTGGCACCACTGGGGTATGAAAAAAAAACTCTTGTAGCTGGCTCGGTGTCTGCCCAAATGGCCTCCCGGTGTTTTGCTTGAAACCCAGGGCCCTGATGATGTAGGCACCAGAGGGAATCTCTTGGTCTGCAAGTTGCTAAGGCCATGAGAAAAGCGTAGTATCTGGGCTGGAATACACCGTTCCTCATGGCACAATCCCTCATGGCTTCCCTTGGCTAGGGGAGGGAGTTTCCCGACCACTTTCACTTCCCAGGTGAGGTGACGCCCCACCCTGCTTCAGCTTGTGCTCTGTGCACTGCACCCACTGTCTAACCAGTCCCAATGAGATGAGCCATGTACCTCAGTTGGAAATGCAGAAATCACCTGCCTTCTGCATTGAGCTCAGTGGAAGCTGCAGACCAGAGCTGTTCCTATATGGCCATCTTGCCAGCCCAGTCCCTACTTCAAGTATTTCTTATGTTCCTTTCTGTCTCTCTTCTCCTTCTTGTATCCCATTACCTGTATTTTACACCTTGTGTAGTTGTCCCAAACTTACTGGATACTCTGTTCTGGTCTTTACTGTAGTGATTTTTGTTTCTCTTTGCTTTTCAGTTTTGAAGGTTTCTATTGCGATATCCTCAAGCTCAGAGATTCTTTCTTAATCTATGCCAGTCTATTCATAAGCCCATCAAAGGCATTCATTATGTCTGTTACAGTGTTTTTAATCTCTAGTTTTTTTATTCTTAGAATTCCCATCTCTCTGTCATACTTGCATAATGACTGTTTACTAAAGACCTTAGTGTATTCATTATAGCTATTTTAAATCCCCAGTCTGAAAATTCCAACATCCCTGCCATAGCTGAGTCTGGTCCTGATGCTTGTTTTGTCTTTTCAAACTACGCTTTTTACCATTTAGTATGTCTTGTAGCTTTTAGCTGATACCCAGACTTGATGTACTGGGTAAAAGAAACTATTGTAAATAGGCTTTTAGTAATGTGGTGGTAAATTACTAAAGTAATCGGGGGGGATGGAAGTGTTCTATAATTCTATAATTAGCTCCCATCTTTAATTGAGTCTATGCTCCTGGACTGTGTACTTCATAAATGTTTCTCATTTTTAAAAAATTTTTCTCCCTTATATGGGACAAGATGGTTGGAAGGGACTGGAATTGGATATTTCCCTTCTCACGGGCCTTTTAGGCTCTGAAAATGCTCTAGTAGTGCAGGTTCTAGTTAAACACTTTTTCCTGAAGGTAGGAATCATTCAAAAGAACAGAATGCTCTGGCATATTTCAAAGTGTCCACTTTTTCTCTACCATTGCCAGAAGCACAGAGGTATTTTTCTCCAATATTCTCTGTCAGAACCTGGTCTAGCTCTTGGAAGTAAAACTTGCAAAAACGTGCAGACCCCCAACTCCCACTGAATTCCCCTGGAGTTTTCCACCTTCAAATTTGTCCAACTTGAGCCTCCAGCAATTTATTAATTACAGTTCCGGTTTTCCTACTCTGGTAGTCATACCCACAAAGGTTTCTACTTATGGGTTTCTGCTCCAGTAAGCTGTGTCTCTGTATTCACCTGTCTCCAATTCGGGGGACAGCAGTTTGCCCTACAGACTCGCTTCTCTTACAGATCTAAGAAAAGTTACTGATTTTTCAGTTTGTTCAGCTTTTTACTTGTTGTTAGGCGAGAGAGATGACTTCCAATCTCCTTATCTGCGGGACTAAAGTTCTTTGAATTTTTACCCTTTTTTTCACTATTAATGTGGTTCAATGATTTTCCTTTTGTCAACAATGTTCTGTGTTTTGAGGCTTATTTCAGGCTAATTTTCAGTTCTTTTCTTTTTAGGGTGCTCCAAATAGATTTAAAAAAAAAACTTATAACACTTTTTTTCAGTAGAACTTCTGAATAATATGTTATATGAAAAATTAATCATTCTTTCCTGAAGTTCTTTGATCATGGGGTTTTCTACCTGTACCAAACTTGAGAGCATCTTAGGAGGCTACTATCATGTAACACACATTGGGAAACAGTGTTCAAATCACTAGATTTTTGTGAGTTTTATATCAATCAGCTATTGTTGTAGAACAAGAAAATCTCAGTGGTATATAATAATATACGTTTATTTCACCTTTTCATATTAGATTACTAGGCTGGCTCAGTGGTGGTAACAAGGAATATTCATTTCCATGTGTTTCTCATCTTTCTCTGAGGCAAGTGGCTTAATTAAAGTACAGTTTTCCAGTGGTGATGAGATAAGCAAAATAGATCACATCCAATTTTGTGAGCACAGTTCAAGTACCTGCTTTGTATTAGGTCTACTCACATCCCATTAGCCAAAGCAAGTCACATGGTCAAGTCCAAATGTAAAAGGCTGGGAAGCATGTGACTGCTTTTGTGTAGGAACTACAGTGATACATGGAAGCTACAAGGTATATTGAAAAATTGAGGCTTGTAATTCAATTTACCAGAGTTCTCAAAATTCTCATTTTGAATGATGCTGCAGGTAGGAGTCATCATACCTGAGCTTGCAGTTTCTCAATGGGGGTTCTATTTTCATTTCAGATGGGGCAAACCTTCCTGGATGTTGTTCAGTTTTAGCATTGCTGGCTCTTACCCACTTAACTCCAGTAAGCATCCTGACAGACTTTTCCAAAGTACTCCCTATCTAATCAATAACACTCCTAATTTGAAAGGCACTGGTGAATTCTACTGTTAATTAATTGTGTGAACTTGGGCAAATAATTCAGCATTTTACTTTTTTGGCCATAAAGAATAAGTTAAAATTAACAAGCTATAAGTTCTATCTCAGTGTAAACATTTGATAAATTGAAATATAGCAGATAGAGGCGACTAGAATAAAGTGTGAGAAAAACAGCATATATGCTTCAGGCCATCTCTTCTACCTTCAAGTCATCCTGGGAGTATATAGTTTCATTCTCATACTTTAAGATAATAGTAACAAGTTAAAAATGTCAGAGGAAAGCAATTTGAAATGTTGTTGAGGATTGAATAATATGTCACATTAGTGATGTTTGATCCAACTGGGGTTGTTTAGTCAAGAAATCAGTAATGAACTTGTTTAGAAAAGAGAATTGGAGCTTGAGGATGAGAGCTCAATTCGAGTTTTATTTGCTCATTAGACAAATCATTACTGAGTACCTGATACGGACCAAATGCAATGTTGAGCCTTTTAAAATTTATAATATAAGATAGACTTATTAAGTGTTGCCCAGAGAACAAAGCTAGAGGGATTGTGCAAAATGGCAGGTAAATGACTTTAGGCTTAACATAAGAAAAAAGAAATATAATTACCAGGGAGACTGAAAATGAAATGGATGACTTTAGGAGGAGTCACTGAAGTCCCCATAGTTTGAAATATTCAGCTTTTCAGAGTTAGAAATGAATCCTATCTCTGAATCTCTAGCACCGTTGGCACATGGCTGGGCACAGCATAGGTGTTGAATAGGAATTTGTTGAATAAACAAATACATCAAATGTGAGATTAAAAAATTGTTAATTTCTGGTTATCCAACTCTAAGATTCCGTGTTTTTCAGAGAACATGAGACCCCACAAAGTCAGTCTCTATCTTTTCTTCTCCTCATTTCCCTCATAAAGTATGTCAAAAGGAAGCATCTCTTCAAAAGTAGTTCAAAGGCAATATAGAACAGAAAACAATTTATTCAAGGGTAGCCAGAGGAGTGTATGTGGAAGGGGATATAAGCTGTGCAGGGCTTTGCATGATGTTAGGATGGGAGCTGAGAGTATGCATGTGATTCACCATTCTCTTTTTACTACCATTTGTAGTACTTTGTAAAGCAGTAAGTTAAGTATTCTAGAGAAACTATCATAATTCTCCATTTTCTCTCATTACTTTTGAATGAATACAGCAAATTCTTTCTTGCTGTTAGTTTCCTTTGAACAAATAAAACAGAAAGACAGGACCATAGAAAAATACATCAGTTAGAGGCTTAGTTAGGTTGTGGTTAATCAAGATTTTATCTTACTAAAATGTAGGAAAGGAAATTTTATTGATGAGAAGTAAACAATTGTGAGATAAAAGCAAGTGAGTGGGAACACACATTTGAGTAACCCATGTCTCCCCAAGGAAAATCTCAGAGTTAAAATGGCCTTTCTTGATACTACTTGATCATTCAGATATAATTTGCACTTTCACAATACATAAATTTTAATGCCAAGACAGGAAATTCAATCTAAAAAATGATCACTTGCCAAATTAATGATCCGTTTACATCTGAGGTTAGAGCTGAGTCATAATTATATTGAAATTAAAAGATAAGTCCTGGATGTCTTCAATGATCTCAATATTTGCACATTTATTTGGCACTCACCACAACACTAGAAATGTGCTGTGGGCAATCGAAAAGTAAATAACATGTATTTTTTTATTTTTGGATATGATGAAATATCAGAGATGGGATTTATCTTCCCACTGAAACTAACTAGAAAATTGGACCAAATATATGAAATAACTGTTTTCACACATTGGACAACAAGCAACACAAGGAAAATAAGTGAGGTGAGCCCTGTGATTACTACTGGCTTTCTGTGTGTAGGCACATTTCACAACAGAAAGTAGTAGGGGCAGCCCATCCAAAACAGGGTGGTTTCCCAGAATTGAGATGGAAATTAGGGAAGCTGAGGGGGCTGGAACATATTGGGCCAAGTTCTGCGAAAAGAGAGATACCCAGAAAAGAACTCTCACTATTGTTTGAAAGTCTTACTGATTACATAAACAGTTGATTAACACATATTTTGTATGTTACATGTATTGTGTACTGGATTCTTACAGTAAAGTAAGCTAGAGAAAAAATGTTTTTAGGCAAGTCATAAGAAAGAAAAAATATGTTTACTATTCATTAAGTGAAAGTGGATTATCATAAAGATATTCGTGCTCATTGTCTTTATGTTGAGTAGGCAGAGGAGAAGGAAGAAGAAGGGTTGGTTTTGCTGTCTCAGGGTGGCAGAGGCAGAAGGAAATTCACATATAAGTTCAAACTCGTGTTGTTCAAGGGTCAACTGTAATCAGTCAAGTAAGTGCTAAAATCTAAAATACATCAATGAAAATGGCAGAGTGAGAACATCTGAAAATCAACAATAACAATGGCAAAAATTGTCTAAATCAACATTCAGGAAGCTGGAAATTAACTAAAAGCTTGCAGCAACCCAGGGAGCACTTATTTTAGAAAGTAAGTACAAAGAGTGAGCTTTGTGGCTTTTTAACTGGCTCAATTCCTACACTTCTCCATTGAGGTCTGCAAGAGCTTTGAAAAAAAACAACCCACAATCGTGGTGAAAACCAGCAGTCTGGCAGCCATTAAGAGGGGACAGAACAAAAGTTGGAGCTCTTTTCAAAGCCTTAGTCCCAGAAAACTGTCTTGTGATTATTTGTCTTGTGATTCACTGGAAGACACCGTTTGCTAGGTTGTCTTTATTTGACTGCACTTGAAGCTGGCCCAGCAAAAGAGCCTTTTTCCTGGGGTGGTTGTCAAAAACATTTAGAGGAAAATATTTAAATTCACAGATGCTTAAGGTGCATATCAGGTGGGGTCAAAGAGAGTAGCCAAAATCCTTAAAAGGAAATCCTGGGGAATGAGATGTCCATAGGGGCTTTGAAAAGATCACATTTATTGGGAATCTAGAAGGAAATGTGAATGTCATATCTATGTAGGACATTCTACCGCACAACAACAAAATACACATTCTTCTCAAATGCACATAAAACGATCTCCCAGAGATGTCGGCACACAGAATAATTTTCATTAAATTTTAAAAGCTTGAAATCATACGAAATATCTTATTTGACCAAAATGGAATAAAACTAGAAATTAGTAGTAATAGAAAGTTTGGAAAATTCACAAATATGTGTAATTTAAGACTGCACTCTTAACTAACGGGTCAATGAAGAAACCATGAAAGAAATTAGAAAATACTTTGAGATGATTTAAAATGAAAACATATTAAAATTTGTGGAATGCAGTAAAAACAGTACTGAGAGATACATTTAAAGCTATAAATTCCTATGTTAAAAAAGAGGATGAATCTATTTGAATATGACACCAAAAGGACAGGCAACAACAGAATAAACAGATAAATTAGTTTATACCAAAATTCAAAATTTCTGTGCACGAAAAGACAGAATCAACAGAGTAAAAAAGGCAACCCACAGAAGGGAGAAAATATTTGCAAATCATATGTCTGATAAATGTTTAGTGTCTGAAATATATAAAGAACACCTACAAGCTAAACAATGACAACAAATAAACAATCTGGTTAAAAGAAAATCAAAGGGCTTCAATAAACATTTCTCCAAAGAAAAAATACAGATAGTTAATAAGTACATGAAAAAGAGTTCAGCTGGGCATGGTGGCTCACGCCTGTAATCTCAACAATTTGAGAGGCCAAGGCGGGCAAATGTCTTGAGCCCAGGAGTTCAAGACCAGCCTGGGCAACATGACAAAACTCCATCTCTACAAAAAATACAAAATAAATTAGTCAGTTGTAGTAGCATGTGCCTGAAGTCACAGCTACTCGGGAGGCTGAACTGGGAGGATAATTTGAGCCTGGGAGGTCAAGGCTGCAGTGAGCTGTGATCATGCCACTGCACTCTAGCCTGTGTGACCGAGTGAGACCCTGTCAAAAAAAAAAAAAAAAAAAAAAGCAAAAAAAGTCCAATATCACTAATTGTTAGGGAAATGCAAATTAAAACACAGTATGATACTCATTAGAATGGGTACTATGAAACAGAGAAAATTACAAGTGGTGGTAAGGATGTGGAGAAACTGGAACCCTCATACAATGTTGCATGGTTAAAGTCATGCAGCCACTGCAGAAAACAGTGTAGCAATTTCCCCAAATTTTAAACATAATTCCATATAAGTTAGCAATCCCATTCCTCGGTATATGCCTAAAAGAATTTAAAACTAGTATTTGAATAACTTGTATATAAATGTTTATAGCAGCATTATTCACATATAACCAAAAAGTGGAATCAATACAAATGTCTATCAATGGCTTCATAAATATTAATCCATTAATGTGATATATCCATACAATGGAATTTATTATTTTATCATTCAGAGGAGTAAAGTACTGATTCATGCTACAACATGGAGGGACCTAGAAAACAACTCGCTAAATAGAATAAGCCAGGCACTAAAAGCTGTATATTGTATGATTCCGTTTATATAAATGTCCAGAATAGGCCACTCCATAGAGATGGAAATCAGATTGGTTGTTTCTAGGGAATAGGGGCAGAGAGAAATGGAGAGTGATTGCTTAATGGGTATAGGATATTGTTTTACAGTGATAAAAATATCCAGGAATTATATATGGCTATTGGTTGCCCCATATTGTGAATGCACTAGAAGCTGATTAATTGTATACTTTAAAGTTATTGAAATGATGAATTTTATTTAATTGAATTTAACCTCAATAAAAAACAAAAAAGTTAAATATAAAGTTACCATATGACCCAGCACTTCCATTCTTAGGTATATATCTAAGAGAAATGAAAGTGAATGCCCCCCAAAATCTTGTCCACAATGTTCATTATCACTAAAGCAGCAAATTAGTAATGTTGTAATCCTTCATTTTTAAATAGAAATAATAGGATATGAGCCTGATGAAAAGGCAATTGTCTTTCTACTTAGCTAGAACACATTTTCGTCTTTAAGATGAATTTATCTTTCAAATCATTTTGCTTGTAGAAAGCTTTCATTCAGCATTTCACATTCTTCACTTAGCAGAAGGCTTACATGATATCATTGAGCCATTCAGGAATTATATTGCCACATTAAATTCCAGCAATGAAAACTGCTGAAGAAAATAGTAAGTCTCCTAGTTTTACCACAAACAAGAATTTGAACTGATAGTTTAGTAGTGAATGTCATCTTAAAAATAAATTGTGAAGGAGATTCACGTTACATTGCTTCTTCTTAGGGTATGAGAAATAGATTATTACTGCAAAACCACACAAAGACTATCTGAAGTCTAAAAATCGGAGCTACCACTTTGACTTATACTTAAGGAAATGGATATTGCAGGCTCAGCCTGAGCTTGGAGTCTCAGTATTCACTTGTGATGTTTCCTTGTTTTCAGCATCAAGGGTTATAAGGCAAAGCCTTGGTTTTACAGTGGAATCCCTTTACTGTACTCAGACCAAGAAACCAACTAGCCCATTTCCTGTGATCTGGACTATTATATCCCACTTTGCCCATGTAAATGTATGTGATTTGCCCCTAACCTATCAAAACCCAAGTGAGAGCGGGGTCCTTCCATTAAATGGGACTTTACTGTGTCTTATTAAACTACTTACCAGGAATTCTTTTACTACACAGGCAACTAATTAATATTGTTTTCTTTATATTTCTCTGCTTGTATCTAAACACATAAATCAGTAGTAGAAAAACAAAGCATTTGGCTGTTTCCTGATCAAAATCTTTTAGAACACTTTGAGATACAGAATATATATTATTCATCTTTGCACCCTCTGTGTTTAGAACAGTCCCTGAAAAATGAGTATTGAAGAAATTTATATTTAATAAGTGAGTGTATGAATGAAGTGAAGCATCTCCACTTTAAAAATATTCAGTGTTGTTGGGTGCGGTGGCTCACGCCTGTTATCCCAGCACTTTGGGAGGCGGAGGCAGGTGTATTGCTTGAGCCCGAGTTCGAAACCAGCCTGGGCAACACGGTGAAACTCCATCTCTAGAAAAGTACAAAAATTAGCCAGGTGTGGTGGAATGAGTCTGTAGTCCCAGCTACTCAGGAAGCCGAGTATCTGTGAGCCCAGAATCCACTCCACTGCACTCCAGCCTAGGCGAGAGCAAGACCCTGTCTCAAAAAAAAAAAAAAAAAAAAAAAATCAGTGTTACCATAAGTGGTTTCACTGATTTTCTTCCCAGTTTCAAACCTATCTAATTACTACAATTCTTCTAATCAAAGGCAAAAGAGTGAAAATTAAACTGATTTTTTCTGTGTCTTATGTCTTTTTCTCTGGGACAGCCAAAGTCATTTCTTCTGAAATCAAGCATACCACGTCAGGATCATTTTCTACTCCTTTCTACACATTCAAAGCATAACTCAGTCTATTGCCACTGCTTTATCATTTCCCAAACCCTTCTCCCTGTCACTAGGCTTGTAGACTCTGTTCATATTCTGGTTACCAAATTACTTGTTTAAAACTTTCTTTCTGACCCTCTTTGCCCTTATGCCTGGTACTACAGCATAACGAAATGACCAACACTAAAATTAGTTTCTTTTTATCCCATTGCACCTCTCTTCATGTTCTTGTGAGGGTTTCCTACTGTGCCATAGGTTATTCAAACATCTACTTTGTACACTCACTGTTAGCAAAATATAGTACACAGCAGGAGATGATGTGTGTGTACACATGTGTTTGTGTAGATACAAAAGAAAAGGGTTCACAACTTTAGAATATTATGACCTACAGGGGAAAGTACATATAAACACTTTAAGACATATTTGCAAATCAGTCATCTAAAACTCCTTTGTAGGTTAATGAAAATGGAATCCAAATTTAATACACACATCAGAACTAATTAGAAATATTGAACGATTTTGAGAGCAAACTAATTTCATGTCCCCTGCAAACGACACTTTTCCTAATATTAAGCCCACACTCTTTCTTGATGCTTTTTTGAAAATGCAAAATAAATAGTCTACCATGTAGTAATTTGTGAATTTGGCTTGTCCTTCATTAGATTGAAAGCATTGGAGGACTTATAATGCTTTATTCCCCTTTATAGCTCCCTGAAGCCTCAAACATAGAACCTGGCTCAGTAAATATTTGATTCAAAGCAGATCAACAAGTGCTAATGAATACATGTGGCCTATGTCCTGAGAGATCACAAAGTGAAAATGTGATCAGCATTCATATCAGTTAGGGAAGTTGTTTGGTGGAGGTAAATTTGATACAGTTTAAAGACTGTAATTTTGTGAAGCTTTTAGCCTAAGTTCTCATTTCTTCCCAGTACATAGGCCCTCACAGCCTCTTAAGCTGATATTTATCAAGGACAATTTCCTTACATTAAGCCTGGGCTATTTCTCCATTGTCCACATAACTTGCTATTTTTTCTCATTAAATGAAAATATTTTATATTATCTTTAATTGTTCTCTAACAAAAAGATCCACTAGAAATTCCAGATTGTTCTTTCCAAAAAGTTAAAAACAAAAACAAGAACTCAGCCACCTGAATCAAGTTTCAACAATGTAGTATGTACAATAAAAAACAAAATTATTTATGAGCCAAGGGAACAAATTTGTCAAATTAATCTTAGCATATATGAGACAGGAAACATTCATTTTAACAAGAACAACACAGTAACGTTCGATTTTGATCTTGCTTATCTGGTAAATTGATACGTGTGATGGTAGCATGTAGGAAAATAAAAAAGCATGATTTGTAACCATAACATCTGAATTAGAGTATTGGTTCTGCTACTTTCTGATCATGTGAATTCATAAAAAATTATATACTTTGTATGGCCCTCAGTATCTTCATATAAAAAATAGATTTATAATTATTACAACTTCAGAACATTTTTCTGAGGAAAAAATAAGATAAATATTTTTTTGTAACTGTTTAGGGTCATAGATAAGCAATGAATTATACTTTTCTTGGAAAATCCTCTTACATAATGTTTGCATTCATTGGAGAAAAAGTATCCTTCAGAAGTTTCTCTGGACTCATTGATGCTCTTCTAATGAGATGCTTGATCAAGGGTGGCAACATTCTGCAGGAAAAGCAGCTGCTAACATCTGAGTAATGCTCTGTCCCCTCTCGATACATCTTCCTTCATCTCTGTGCTGAAGCCCACAGTCTGTATCTCAGAAGTCAAGGTTAAGTATGTGCTTTGCTTCACATTGAGGTTCTTGGTTGGGCTTTATTTGACAAAAGAAATGAGACTTCTAGGTCTTACCTGTTTTGGGTAAAGGAATATTTATTCACAGTCACATCTTTGCTAAGCATCATCTGTAATCAAGTTAAGCTAATTAGTGATCACTTTATAAGAAATAAAATACCATTTTGCAGCTTAAAGAGGATTTTACGGTCCAATATTTGAGAACAGAGGATGATAATACTGAAAAGTTTAATATTTTATCTGTCACTTTCCTGAGCTCCTATACTATATAGTCGTACCAAACAATCTAATATTTTGTTATACAGTTTGCAAGATTTTCTAGTTGTTTCATAAGTTTATGGTAGTCATGACTGTTGGAAAGGGGCCTCAAGTGATCAGCTGTGCTAATTAAGCAAGACATATTCTGTTCTCAATTTCATCATATATAGAATAAGGGAGTTAGTATATAATCAGAGGCTGCAAACAGTATTGTTTGTCCAGATTAGTTTATCCAGATTAGTGTTAGATGTTTTTAAATGCTCTTAGGTGGGTCAAACCGTTTCCAGATGTACAACAAGGTCCCACCACTTCTTACTGTCTTGCATCCAGACATTTTACACATTTTTGTGTCTTTTCTGACTCTAGAAACTTACAGTTTGGAATTTCTGGAATAAATTATTAACTAATTTCTTTTCAGTTTAAACATTCTATGAGAGTGATAAAGTAAATCCTAATCTACCCTGTGAAAACTGGATAACTTCAACAGGGATCTCTGATATTGTCAATGTGGTCATCTAAATTAATCTGGATACCATACTCTACAAACATTTTTTAAATGCTAAAGTATTGTTTAAAAAACTTACAGTAGACTTTGTTAAAGGATACAGAATTACAGCCAGATAGGAGGAATAAGTTATAGTGTCCTATACCACTATAGGATGACTATAGTGAACAACAATATAAGTTTCAATAGCTAGAATGAAGATATTCAATTGTTTTGAACACAAAGAAATAATAAGGGTTTGAGATAATGAATATGCTAATTACCTTGATCTGATCACTATACATTATATGTATTGAAACATCGCTATGTACCTAATGAATATGTACAATTATTTGTCAATTAAAAAATAAAATAAAATAGAATTTATAAAATATATTATTTAAAAAACTTATAGCAGACTTTACAAGAAAGAAAAATAAAATGCTAAATGCAAGGAGTATGAAGAAGAAGAACAAGAAAAGGGAGTGGAGAAGGAAGAGGAGGAGGAGAATGGGAAGTCAGAGCAGTAAGCAATGAGTTTACTCATGGTCTGTTCAAAAAAAAAACAGAAGGGAGGGAAATATTTGGAGGTTATTGGATGATGAAGCTACCTGATCATAAAAAAAAAAACATGTAAAGGAAGAATTCAAGGCCTTGGGACTATGCAAATGGGAACTGGAAATGGGATTCCTACATAAAGATGGGACCCTCAAAGTTTATACTTTAGGCAAAATGGGAAACTCAATAAAATCCATCCATTGGCCACAAGAAATAGCAAGGGAGCTTATTGCTCTACATTAAAGGAAAGCTTTCCATTCGAATTCAGGGCCTTGGCCCATTCCTTACTTGGAGTTAGAGCAAAAATAGCAGTAGTTCTTATATGGCCCAGCCATGCAAGAAATTGACTTAAATTTAATTCTGAGCCAGTGGTAGTCTAGGGTACATGATGTAAGTGAAATGCAAAACCACTTTGGAGGGATATTCCCATGACCAAGGTGACAAGGGGTTCTCATAGGACCACATTTAAGATGAGTTAACTTTTTCAAATCACGCAGCATGAAATAACCCAAACACCACAAATGCTTGATAATGTTTCTCTTCTTGTGTTTGCTCAGAATCTGAGGCAATAAAAGAACCATCTGAGAGTGACTATAAAAAATAAATATTTTAAATGGCAAACTACATAAAAGAAAGAATTAAAAGTGTAAGAAAAAAAGATACTTAATTAAATATAGGCCAATTTGACCAAAACAAGAGTAAACATTTATAAGTGAAAATGCAGTCTTTGATATAGAAAACCTCAATTGATGGGTTAAATAGCAGATTAGCCAAGGGTAAAGATAGAATTGAGTATAGAATGCAACACGGCCTAATAAAGATATCAACTATAAGAAAGCAAGGTTTAGGAGTCAAGAAGAACACAGTGAGAAAGTCTAATATACCATACCTCTTGTAAGAAATCTTGAAGAAGAGAATAGAATGATTGAAATAGAGGCGTTTTCAAAGAGATGAGAAAAATTTTCCATAATGATGGAATGCATGCAACCTCAAATTCAAAAAGCACAGAGAGCTCCAGAAAAAAGCTACATACGTAGGTGCATCATAGTGGAATTATAATAGAGCAAAGAAAAACAAATGATTCTAAAATTAGCCATGAATAAAAGACACATTTCTTACAAAGCACTGAAAAGTCACCTGACAGTAGACTTAGTCCAATCTGTGTTCCAAAATAAGTATGATACTCCCCTAATTTTGTGGGGAAATGAATGACCCCTACGAATCATAGTAGCAACTATTCATAATACACCAGTTACTAAGCTCTGATTTTTTAAGTAGGAGGGAAAATTATAGTTTTACATGGTAGTTAGCAACTGATAATATCCAGCAGTCTTTTAAAAATATACACAGAGTTCATGTTAAGCTATAGAATGTAGCTGGTTATAGTGAATTCTCAAACCATAATGTATAACTTTCATTTTCCTTCCCATTCAAAACATATCGGAATACTCATGAATGCGAATGCCACCATCCTAGAGATTATGTGAAAGTGGTCTAAGTTATAAATAGAGAAATAAACCATTACTGTACTAATTACATAACAGTAACAAATTACATATCAATGTGATTTGACATCAGTTTTGAGAAGTATTTGCACAAAGGCATATCCTATTTTGGGAGACATCCCTAAGGATCAGATACCTCTATTGTAGGATGGGCCTACTGTTGTTCTTAAAATGTATTTGTTTCACTACATTACAGGCACTAGTGGAGAATAGGAACTGAGAGAATAAATAGCATTTTTTAAAGTTGAGAAACCTAACAAAGTTAGAACTTTTTTGATTGATTTATTTTTCCCTTGTCTTTACAACTACAAAGGCTTCTAGCTCTGAATTAGACAATATTGATCACTGAGGTAGTTCTATTCAGCAGCTTTATTTACAGGAGTTAAATGCCAAACACTATTTTCATTAATGTCTGCATGAAGCTCAGATGTCTATGTTACAGATGTACTCTTAGTTCTTGAGGTTTTCACATCATTGATCAAAAAGGGGAAGAGGGTGTGTTTTTTGTTTGTTTGTTATTTCAATCCACATCACACATAATTCTAGATATTAAAAAATCTTTTTGAACATATTTAACTTAAATATCCTTTTAACGTTTGGTGCCTTTTTCCCATAGAAATTCAATTGGTTCTAAAAGTTTAACAACAATGTATATACATATGGATGACAAAGAAGAGGTAGAGAAAATAAAAAACATATATGCAGTCATTCGTCATACAGATTTTATTTCAGAAAGTAAATAACTGAAGTCAATATGTATAATATCTCATGAACTCAATCTTATTAATAGCATAAACTTTTTATATCTTCATAATATTTAGTGTGATGTATTTATCAGTTACAGGAAGTTTACTAATATAAGTGTGATTTTCTCAATTCCTCATTGTAGTTCTATCCATTTTTGTTTTAAGTATTTTGAAGCTCTGGTAAGCACATCAATATTCTAAATAATATTTTCATCCTTTGGTAGTAGATGGCTTTATGCATAATAATATTTATTTAATATTTATTCTGTTTGTTATTACTTTAATTGTACTATTCTTAGTTGATTATATTTGTCTGGTATAAATGTTTACTTCTTTCCTTTTGGTCTTTATGATTCATTATGCTTTGAGAGAAGTTCTGTTTCTCTCAAAGAAGGAATGAGAGCTTAATTACCGGATCTCCCAGCATGTAACAGCTATGCATTCTATAAACAGTACATTAAAAAAACTACCTGAGTGTTTTTCAGCCTGAACAAATGTAGGTAGATATTCCTGGGGAGTAGAAACTTGTACCAAGTGTTCCAATGGAATTGCATTTTTTTGCAACTTCACACTGAGAGCAGCCAGAATCATTCTGGTTGGTGCTTTGGGACAAAAACCATATTTGGGGGGCTAAAATATTCAGGTGAAGAAACCTGTGGCAATAAGGATTGACAGAGAATGACGGGGTAATCTAGGAAAGAAAAGAAAACCAATATTCTGTGTCTAAACTCAGCCTGAGTCTCTGGTTTACATCTGAATCCTACATGCCTGGGGAAAGCTGAAATCAGCTTGTAGCTAAGGCCTAAGAAACTGAACTTAGTTCTGGGCTAATGCTTACAACTGGTATGACAGTTTTCAGCCTGAATCTAACCACATTTTGCCTGCTAAAACAAAAACATTAACAGTCGTAGGAATAATATAACAAAATCCAGAATCTTCAAAACATAATATTCAAAATAAAAGCTAGGACGATGCAACCCCATCTCAAAGAAAACACAACCAGCAGATGCCAATCCTGAGATAACCTGGGTATTGGAATTATCAGGTTAGGACTTGTTGTGGGAAGTCAGGGACCCCGAATGGAGGGACCAGCTGAAACCACGGCAGAAGAACATAAATTGTGAAGATTTCATGGACATTTATTAGTTCCCCAAATTAATACTTTTATAATTTGTTACGCCTGTCTTTACTGCAATCTTTGAATATAAATTGTGAAGATTTCATGGACATTTATCACTTCCCCAATCAATACTCTTATAATTTCCTATGCCTGTCTTTACTTTAATGTCTTAATCCCATCATCTTCGTAAGCTGGGGATGGATGTTGCCTCAGGACTCTGTGATTATTGCATTATCTGTACAAATTGTTTGTAAAACATGTGTGTTTGAACAATATGAAATCTGGGCATCCTAAAAGAACAGGATAACAGCCATTTCCAGGGAACAAGGGAGATAACCATAAAGTCTCACTGCCTGCAAGGCTGGGCAGAACAGAGTCATAGTTCTCTTCTTTCAGAAAGCGAATAGGAGAAATATTGCTGAATTCTTTTTCTCAGGAAGGAACAGCCCTGGGAAAAGAATGCATTCCCGGAGGGAAGTCTCTAAAGTGCCCGCTCTGGGAGTGTCTGTCTTATGCAGTTGTAGATAAGGGATAACATACACCCTGGTCTCCTGCAGTGCCCCCAGGCTTGCTAGGATTAGGACATTCCAGCCTGGCGAATTCTAGTCAGACCGGTTCTCTGCTCTTGAACCCCGTTTCCTGTTAAGATGTATATCAATGACAATGCATGCACAGCGGGACATGGAACCTCATTAGTAATTCTAATTTCACCCTGGCCTTGTGATGCTGCTCTGCCCCCATTTGCCTTGTGATATTTTATTGCCTTTGAAGCCTGTGATCTCTGTGACCCACACCCTATTCATACACTCCCTCCCCTTTAAAAATCGCTAATAAAAACTTGCTGATTTTGCAGCTCGGGGGCATCCTGGAACCTGCCAACATGTGATGTCATCCCTGGAGACCCTGCTGTAAAATTTCTTTCTTTTGGACTCTTTCTCTTTATTTCTCAGACCGGCTGACACTTAGGGAAAATAGAAAAGAAACTACGTTGAAATATTGGGGGCTGGTTCCCCCAATAATGACTTTAAACCATTTGTATATAACTATGCTTAGTGTGGTTTAAAAAAATACATTGTAGATGAATGAAAAAATTGAAAATTATAGAAGAGATATACTTACAATATAAATGAAGCAAATGCAACTTTTAAAACTAAAAAATGCGATACCTAAAATTAAAATTTTACTGAATGGGCTTAATTTTACAGTGGAGATAAAAAGGAAAGAATCAGTGAACTTTCACATAGATTAATAAAAATCATCCAATCCAAAGAAGTGTAGCTTAAAAGCCAATTGACAAATGAAAATGAAATTCTAAAAATTATTAACTAATTCAAAAAATAGCAGGAAAGGGGGAACATATGAATTAAAAAAACACAAGAAACTAACCTAAAACAAATAATAAAATATTAGGCCTGAATCAAACCATTTAAATGATGTTACTATCTGTAAATGGCCTAAATACTTCAATTAAGAGTCAAATGTTATCAGAACAAATAAAAGAGCAAGAATTAACTGTGTGTTGTTCATAAATATTGTGTTTTAAGTATAAAGACAGAGATAAGTTGGGAGTAAACAGATAGAAAAAGATATACCATACAAACACTAAGCATAAGAAGGCTGAGTAATTATATTGATGTCAGATAAAATAGGCTTAAATACCAAAATCATTACTAGAGACACAGGGGGACATTTCAAAACAAAAAAGATTCAGTTCTTCAGAAAGTCACAACAAATTTTAGTGTCCATATGCTAACAAGAGAGCTTTAATGCACACACATATATATTATTGACAGAACTAAAGGGAGAAATAGACATTTCCACAGTTATAGTAAGAGTTTTTTAACACAGTTTTCTCAATTGACAGAACAATTTAAATAAAAATTCAGTAAAGACATAAAGAATCCGAATAACTATGCTAACTATCCTGACCTAAATGATGTTGTTAGAATACGACACTAACTGCAGAATACACCTTCCATAAAATGAATATGGTATGTTCACCAACATAGGCCATTTGCAACATCATTACACAAGTCCCAATAAATATAAAATGATCAAAATACTATAGAACAATTTACCTGATAACAGTAAAATTAAATTATAAATCAAAAACTAGGAAAATGCCACTATGTTTTCTTTTAAAATCGAGCATGGGTGCAAAAAGAAACTGAAAGGAGAAACATATGACGGCAAATCTCACAAAGAGCCAGAAAATCTTAATTTCATAATGTAAGGTGAGCATGTTGATGTGTGAAATGACAGCTTCTCAGTTTCAACAGCAGGAAAAGTATGCATGCACTGACAGTGTGAGTTTCTGCAGCTCTGGTTTTCTTCTTAGAAACAAAAGAGGTAATAGTGAACATGGAATCCCACAGATGATTCGTATTTCCAGGAAGCAACTTGTATTTATGGCATTGTGATTGGTATTGTGAACCATCTACAGCTGTCTATTTCCTTCAACTAGGAAAAAATAAAAGTTAAAAGAACAATCACAAAAGGAAATCCTCAGGCACAAATAAAGGTACCTGTACCTTAGAATAGAGTCCAGTCCTCTCTAAGACAATAACTTTCTACAAATAGCATGCCCCCAAAAAAATTCATCTGATTCAAAGATAAGAACAAAAAAAAAATCACAGGAACAGAATCTATACAGTTATACTTCCAGAAATATGGGAAATAGGGACAGAAAAACGACGTGGCAAATTTTTTTAAATTTACCAGAACAATGTTGCAATAGTAGAGATGAAAACTATGGCAAAATATTTTACCATAATTTTTTTAATCATCAAAGTAATATCCTCTCTAGAAGAGCATAGAGATGCAAGAGCTATCATAACATCTTAAGAGACAACAGATGGAGATATGACAAGCTTGAACATTTCAGAAAAAAATCAAAGAAAAGAAAACACAACACAGAAATGAAGGCAAAATTAGAACTAGCACAAGGAAAAATAGATACTACGATAAACTTAGTTACAAATACAGTAAGAAAAATATGCAGTTTTTTTGGTTTGTTTGTTTTTGTTTGCTTTTGTTTCGTTTTATTGTTGTTGTTGTTGTTGTTGTTTTTATTCTGAGACAGGGTCTCTCTCTGTTGCCCAGGCTGGAGTGCAGTGGCACGATTATAACTCACTGCAGCTATGAACTCCTGGGCTCAAGTGATTCTCCCACTTCAGCCTGCCAAATAACTGGGACTGCAGGCACACACCACCACACCTAGCTAATTCTTCTTATATTTTTTGTAGAGACAGGGTCTCACTATGTTGCTGAGGCTGGTCTTGAACTCCTTGGCTCAAGCAATCCTCCTGCCTTGGCCAACCAAAATGCTGGGATTACAGGCATGAGCCACCATGGCTGACCCAATAAGCAGAATTTAACTGAAAACAGTGCTATGAGAATCAAAGAGTAAATGACATAGAAGAAAGAAAAATTCCAATGTATACCCAATTGAAATTTCTCAACAGGATTTTTTTAAGTAAGAAAAGAGAAGGAACAAGTTATGGTATAAACAAAAAAAAAAAATCTTTCCAGAAATAAAGCTAAAACTAGAATCCACATATTGAAAGTATATACTACATCTCCTGGAAAATTGACCCTGAATGGTGAACACTGAGGTATATCGTAGTAAATAGTTGAATCTCAAAGATGAAGAGCCCTTTGGATATTCAGTCAGAAATATCAAGTAATTAGTATGGAGAAAATAATTAGACTGGCTTCATATTACTCCACAACCACAGCCAATTCTAGAAGAAAATCTTCATAAAAACTTCAAGGAAATAAAGACAGTTCCAATAATTTAATCAATGAAGAAATAACTGGAGAAAATTTATCAAAATGACTCTTCAGTATTGACCCCATGGGACTAAAATTAAAACAACTGTGGGGGTTATGGTACCAGAATGGGATGTAAATGTAATAATCTTTGGGAATGAAACTTGATAGGAGGAAGTGAAGAGATGGGAATTCATCTTTGTGTACTTTTTCCTTTATTTTTAATATTCAGGGCAAAAATAACATTAAAGTTAATATATAAAGTAATAGAGGCATACTATTATTTAGCAGTATGAAGTCAAACCCTAAGGACGATGACATAATTAGTTGTAATTAGATGATGGATAAAAGGCAAGGTGAAGGAAGGAAAGGGAGATACAATAGATACAAAAGTACAGTGTTTAAGATTAAAGATTCTGGAGTCAGACTACCTGTGTTTAAATCCTGACTCCACTAGTTTCTAGCTGCAAAACCTTGAGCAATTTGCTTAACCTTTTCTGCCTTGGGTCTCCAGCATAAAAATTTAGTGTAATACTTCCACTCACTTTTATAGAGTTGTTATGAGGATTAAATATCAATATATGCAAAGCACCTAAGCTGACTTATCAGTTTATTATATTACTTATGATGCTAATTTAATAATAATAATATTATCTCCCTATCATAAGTATATCCATCAGGGCTGGTCAGTGAAAAATAAAACCACTGTGATGCTCCAACAAAGAAGGATTTTAATATAATTTTGTAGTTTTATTTTTATTGTTCTGTCTGCTTATTATTACTGCCATCCTCTCCTACAGTTTCCTCCTCATTGAATAGAAGAAATCTGAAACTACATTTCCCAGAAACCCTTTCCTTGTGTGATTCTAAAGTCTTTCAAAAAACAGGCACTTGTGTGAGATCATAAAGATAAAACAAAAGAGCCAGTTGGCAACTCTGAACAATGGATGACAATTGTTGAGCAGCTGCATGAACAGATAATAGATAAAAGTTTTGCAGTGGCTTGAGGTAACTTTCACTCTTTTAAAACTATTAGCAGCTGAGATTAGTGATGGTGGCTTTCTTTGAGATTCACGTTTATTTTAGGTTCTGGATAAATTCCTATGAATCACTTTTTTCAGTACTTCAGACAAGTGAGATGGTCATATGGACTTTCCTATAATCCTGCCACTTCTTGATTTTATAAACTGCAGCAGAAGCTTCCCTGAACTTCATTTCCGCAGCTCTGACAAAGGCTTGTGAACCTCTAAATCCTTGTATTAAATTCTTTCCTACCGAATTCCTAAAAAGGACTTCTGGGAGAAGAGGGGCTTCAAAATGGCTGACTAGACGCATCAGGTACTTGCCTCCTCCACAAAGAGGAACCAAAATAGTGAGTAGATAATCACACTTTGAATAGATCATGAAGACAGAACATTGGAATTCAACAGATAAATGACAGGAAACATCTAAGACAAGGAAGAAGAGGGAAGCGAAGCAACTTGCACAGCCAGAATCAGCTAAGAGCCTGGAGAGGCTTCCCAATGCAGGGGAAAGGGTAAGTGAGAGACCCTCAGTGGTTTACATTCCCATGGTAGACTCCTGCAATCTTAGGCATAGGAGAGCCGCTTGACCCTCTCAGGCCCTGAGACTAACACAGGAAGCTGCCTGGAGACTATGAGATGGCATTGCTCCAGAGAGGGGAGCTCATGCTGGATCTCATACACCCCCCGAGTCCTCAGCAGTTGAAGCACAGCACCATTTTAAGAGTCCAGCCTCACCAGGCTGCATCCAGCCTTGGGGTTCAACAACCCCTGTGTCTCCACATCCCTGGAGCCCCAGTGACATCCCTCAGCCACAGCCACGGCCGCTGCCAACTGCTGCTGCCTAGGCTGAAGTGCAAGCCATTGGCAGTTATCCCTTTGCCCCCAGCAGTGGGGCTGCTGTGCATTTACAGGTGCCCTGAGGTCAGGCTACTGACCCACAGCGCCACCTAGAGCCAAAGTACACGCTTTCCAGCCACATGCCTGTGGCTGCTGCCACTGAAAGCAACACCACACTTCCAAGGGGCAGGGCCATAGTGCAGCTGCTGCTGCCTCCACCTGAGCATTTCACTGGGGACCTGGTGATCACCCCACCCCTGCCTACCACAGCCAACATTTGCACACATCAACAGAGGGTCTGAGGACAAGCTCCACCAGCTCAAGTTTGCCTCACCCCTGCAGTGCCCAAGCACATCATCTTGGGGGCCTGGGGATCACCAACTCTTTTTTGATAAAAGTGCCAAGAACATACACTGGGGAAAGTACACCCTCTTCAATAAATGGTGCTGGGAAAACTAGATATCTGCATGCAGAAGAATGAAATTGGACCCCTGTCTCTCACCATACAAAAAAATAAACTCAAGATGGATTAAGGTCTTAAATCTAAGACCTAAAGCTCTACAGTTGCTAGAAGAAAACATAAGCAAAACATTCAGGGCATTGATTTAGGCAAAGAATTTATGGCTAAGACCTCAAAAGCACAGGCAAATAAAACAAAAAATAGAGAAATGGGGCAAAAGCTAAAAAGCTTCTGCATAGCAAAGGAAACAATCAACAGAGTGAAGAAATAACCTCTTGAATGGGAGAAAATATTTGCAAACTATTCATCCATAAAAGGACTAATATCCAGACTATACAAGAAACTCAATTCAGTAGTAAATAATCCAATTTCAAAGTGGGCAAAAGACATGAATAGACATTTTTCAAAAGAAGACATATAAATGGCCAACAGGCATTTTTTTTAATGTTCAACATCACTAATGGTTAGAGAAATGCAAATCAAAACTATAATGATTTATCATCTTACCCCAGTTAGAACGGCTATTATTAAAAAGAAAAAAATAACAGATACTGCCGAAGATGCAGAGAAAAGGCAACTCTGGTACACTGTTGGTGGGAATGTAAATAAGTACAGCCACTGTGGAAAACAGTATGGAGATTTTCTCTAAAAAAAATTAAACATAGAATTATGATACAATCCAGTAATCCCACTACTAGGTATTTATCCAAAGCAAAGGAAATCAGTATATCAAAGGGATACCTATACACCCATGTTTATTGTGGCGCTATTCACAATAACTAAGATATAAAATCAACCTAAGTGTCCATCAATGGATGAGTGGATAAAGAACATCTGGTATATGCACATGATGGAATACTATTCAGCCATAAAAAATGAAATAATGTCATTTGCAGCAACATGGATGGAACTGAAGGTCATTATATGAAGTGAAGTAAGCCAGGCACAGAAAGACAAACATCACATCTCCTCACTCATATATAGAAGCTATAGAAGCGAATCTCATGGAGATGAGAGTAGAATGATACATATCAGAGGCTGGGAAGTATGTGTGAGTGAGGGTGCCAGGAGAATGAAGAGAGGTTGGTTAATGGGTAAAAGCATACAGTTAGATAGAAAAAATAAGTTCTAGAGTTAAATAGCACAGTAGGGTGACTATAATTAGCAACAATGTAGTGTATATTTCAAAATGGCTAGAAGACAGGACTTCATATGCTCCCAACATATAGAAATAAGTAGTTGAGGAGATGGATATACAAAATAACCTGATTTGATTATTCTACATCCTATGCATTTAAAAATATTTAACATACCCAATAAATATGTACAAATATTATGTCAATAAAAAATAAAATGAAAATTAAAATAAATTTTAAAAAATTCCTAGAATGGCTTCTGCTTTACTGACCAACCCTAATTAATATGTTCATAAAAATAAATATTAAAATAGAGAATTATAATTATTAAGTAAAATATTCATGGTAAGTGAATAAAATATTATTACATATTAATCTATAAAAGCAAACTTTTCTAAATATCTGAAGAAACAGAAAACAAAGCAAAGAAATAATTCAATTAATAAATAATTTTTTTAAAGGCATACAAAGAGAAAACATAACATAAAATTTTGACGAAAGTAACTGAACTCAACATTCACTAAAATAAAAGGTTAAATGGATCACAAAATAATTGCTGTGGAAAAAGGATACCTACAACAAAGTGATTTAGAAAGACTGAATACGAAAACAAAAGAATGTGCACAGAATAGCAGATATCATAACCTTAATATCAGACAAGGATGAAGATGATGTAAAAGCTCTAAATGAAAGAACAAAAAAGTACTATTGTATAATGCTAAACATTAAAATTCACAATGAAGTTGTAACAATTATAAATGTTACAACTAACATTTTACAGTTTTAAATGTTGCACCAAATAACATGGCTCAACATTATTATAGAGTCAAAACAATAACGTATAAATTTTTTAAGTAGACAGAAATGATTATTGGCAGTAGTTTTATTCATGCACTCATTTTGTGTTAGGCCAAGTGGACGAATAACACAATTAGGAAGGTGAAGTTATTGGATATGTATCATATTCTATACCTTGAACACAGAATTCATTTTCTATTAAGAAACACTTGAAACATTCTCCCAAAACGTGACTGTATATTTTGCTAGAAGAAAAACAGTTTTTCAAAATGTAAAAGTAAAACAATGTGAATAATATTCATTAATCATAACTCAATTAAAGTAAAAGTTAATGACAAAACCATAAACAAACAAAAAATGTGTTTTAGATGCTTTCTGTCAAACAAATCAGAGAGAAAGTAAAACCTTAAATTGTAGAATACCTAACAAATAATGATAGCTAAAACACTACTTATTAGAACCCTGTGATGCTTCTACAGCAGACTTACATACTTATATTTCACAGACTTACATACTTATACTAGCAAGCAAATTTAAATATATGATCATCAAGCTTAAAAAGTTAGGGGGAAAAAAGACAAACAGAAAATAAGCCAAAGGAAATCAGAAGTCTGAAATTAAAATGATAAATATTAATGAATTTTATTAAAATAGTTGATCCTTTGAATAAAACCACAAAAGCCATAAATGCTTAAGCTACTCTAATCAAAATAAAACATGAGGGTGCTTCTTAAAGGGAAGAATATTAAAATAACCATAGATGGAGACATCTAAAAGAATAATAAGACTCCGTTATTCAAGTTTATCCAAACAAATTTATTACAATGAAATGCATAATATTTTAGAAAAATGTAATGTACCAAAATTTACTCAAGAAGGCATAAAAAAATCTATCATTACTATTGGAGGGTCAACAATTTCACAGCATTTCTATCCTTGGACTTTATCTTGCAGATACATTTGCATATACGAAAAATGATATATACACAAATTGTTTACTGAAAATCGTTTGTAATGACAAGAAATTTGAACAACCTAAATGCTGTCTATAGGGAATGGGTTAAAATGAATTATGATACAGTCATAAAGTGGAATGCTATGTAGCTCAAACGATCAAAGAAACAAAAGCAATACATTATTAATATATAAATAAATATATACATGGGACAATCTTCAAGATATATTGTAAAGTAACAAAAAGTGAGGTGAATAAATGAATGTATAGTACTCCAGCAGTGCTTTAAAAGTGAAAACAAAAGATAATTATATTTACTTGTAACTTGTATGTGTGTTTGTATATGCGTACACATATATATACATACAATTTTTCTAGAAGTATAACGGGAACCTTATAATAGGTTCTATGAAATGGAGCTAAGTGCTTAGGGGACAGAAGTAAGACCTTTTTTTATTTTTTACCCTTTTGTACATTTTGATTTTTTTTTTTCGCACTGCAACTTCTGCCTCCGAGGATCAAACAATCCCTCCCACCTCAGCCTCTTGTGTAGCTGGTACTGCAGACACAAACCACCACACTGTTAATTTTTTTTTTTTTTTTTTTTTTTTGCCTTTTGTAGAGGCGGGGGTCTCACTTTGTTGTCCAGGATGGTCTTGAACTCCTGGCCTCAGGCAATCCTCCCTCCTTGGCCCCGCAAAGGGCTATGATTACAGGCATGAGCCACCAACCACACCTGGCCCACTTTGAATTTTGAATCACGAGAATGTTAATTTTAAAATACATTTAATTTAAAGAACAATAAAAGAACAGCAGCAGAATCAAAAACCTCTTTATCAAGAGGGCAGCTGAAAATTAATGGTTGATTTAGGTATTTGGTCTCCAAATCATAGCCCTTACCTCCCACAATATACCCAAAGCAAAACTGGGAAAATCTAGTATTTTTCTATTTTACTCAATCACCTCGTCCTTCCGTTTCCAAGTGAAATGGGAAAGTTAATACATGTGGAGACAAAATGGAATATAGTTTTAAAATTCAAATTAAATATTTTAAAATAATTGAAAGTTATTAGGAATAAAACCAATTTCAAAATTTAACTCACAAAATATACATAGTTGTTTGGCTACAAAGAAAAAAAGGCTTTGCTATGGAGACCCTCGCTTGTAGTACATACCAAGGAGCAATTGAATCTTAATTCAGGTTTAATAACTCCTTTCTGGTTTGGAAATTTTCTGCTAAAGCTCTTCTATAGTATGGAAATGAAAGAGTTCTAACAGACTTTTCCACCTCAATTATAGTTGGCTTTCAGAAAGCAGGAGAGAACTTATACAAGTAGAACAAGGTTTGGTACATCCTAACCTTCCTCGATATTTCATTAAAATGTCATTAAGAAAATTCAGTTCTCAGAGTCTATTTTTTATTTCAGAAATGTAATGCAATTCACAATCTAAGTTGCTCTAGTTGGTAGAATGTAACATGGGTCTCATTCAACCATTGAAAAAATAATTCTAATCTTTAAAAGGTCTGTTTTTTATTTCCAGATTTGCAAACAGCTTGCGGTGTAACATTGGATGACTCATAATATTTTGATTTCCAAGTCTAAACCTTTCCAAATTGGGCTGATAATATCAACAGCTTGAAGCCATTTCTTTGTAATGTTCTTAATGAAATAATGTTTCAGTAATAGTCAGTCTTGGGGTCTGAAACAGTCCCTTAGGTTTGAACAATACAAGCCTAAAAGATTTAACCTGCTGAGGGCAGAGTAAAGCAAGAACAGTTTTAGCGTATCAGGAATCATTTAAGCTACATCTAAGCATAGCTGCCTGCTAGTTTAACTATTTTGTATAAACTAATTGGCATGTTAGAATGGTGTAGTCAGCCATGTGATCCACTAATAATTTAGTGCTAACTGCCTAAAGAGTAATTAAGGACCAATTATTTTAGATTGGTCGAGTTGGTTTGCTATATAGATATATAACTTTAGTGAGCTTTTCTTCTAATTTCCTTAATGTTTACTAATTTTTTTGTTTATTAAGCAAACTGCAAAATTCTTAATCCAGAGCAAGCACTTTCTAAAAAATATCCTTTAGGGGCTGGATGTGTTGGCTTATGCCTGTAATCCCAGCACTTTGGGAAGCAAGGGCAGGAGGATAGCTTGACCCCAGGAGTTCAAGATCAGCTTGGGCAACATGGTGAGATCCCGTCTCTCCAAAAGAATGAAACAATTAGCTGGGCCTAATGGTGAGCACCTGTAGATCCAGTTACTCGGGAGGCTGAGGCAAGAGGGTTGTTGGAACCTAGGAGTTGGAGGCTGCAATGAGCTATGATCACGCCACTGCACTCCAGCCTGGGCAACAGAGACCCAGTCTCTAAAAAAATAAATAAAATAAAATAAAATAAAATACAATAAATGTTAAAAAAAAAATCATGTACACTGCAGTGTCTTTCATGAATAGTAGCAAATGTCTTACCTACTAGGTCTTACCTACTAGTCTTTGGTAAAACTCTTCATCTTTAATCTGCAAGTTTAAATCCTGCTATCCTGGGTTTTTATTAAGCTTTTTTTTTTTTTTTTTGAGACAGGGTCTTACTCTGTAGTGCAGGCTGGAATGCAGTGGCACGATCACGGCTCACTGCAACTTCCACCTTCCGAGCTCAAGCGATCCTCCTTCCACCTCAGCCTCCGGAGTAATTGGGACTACAGGCATGCACCACCATGCTTGGCTAATTTTTAAATTTTTTTGTAGACAAGAGGTCTCACTATATTGGCCCAGCTGGTCTTGAACTCCTGGACTCAAGCAATCCTCCTGACTTGGCCTTTCAAAGTGCTGGGATTACAGGAATGAGCCACCCTGCCTGGCCTAAACAAATGTTTCATTGTAGTAAAATATACATAAAATTTACCATCTTAACCATTTTTAGGCATACATTTCAGTAGTGTTAAGTACATTGTTGTGCAACCATCACCATCATTCATGTCCAGAACTCTTTTTACCTTTCCAAACTGAAACTTCCTTCCCATTAAACAACTTCCCATTTGCCTCTCCCCAGCTCCTGGCAACCACCAATCTACTATCTATTTCTGAATTTGACTACTCCAGGTATCATATATAAGTGGAATCATATAATATTTTTCCTTTTGTTACTGGCTTATTTCACTTAGCCTAGTGTCCTCAAGAATCATCCACATTTTCACCTGTGTTAGAATTCACCTCCTTTTTAAGGATAAAAATATTCCTTTGTCTGTATATACAACTTTTTATTGTATTAATTTATTGATAGACACTGGGATTGCTTCTGCCTTTTGGATATTATGAATAATGCTGCTACGAACATAGTCGAACAAATACCTGGTTTAGTCCCTGTTTTTACTTCTTTTGGGTAAATACCCAGAAATGAAATTGCTGGATCGGATGGTATTTCTATGTTTAATTTTCTGAGGAATTGTCATACCATTCTCCATAAAGGCAGCACCATTTTACATTCCCACCAACAATGCACAGGTTTTCCTATTTCTCTACATCTCCACCAAAATTTATTTCATTTATTTTTTACAATAGCCATCCTAATGGGTGTGAATGTATAACCTTAGTGAATCTTGACTAAATGAAATGAATAAAAACAATTAAATAATGTTCAGTGTTGTTTAAAAGCTTTTAAGCCATGAAATCCATTGTTTAGACTATGCAAACGCTTACTCTCTAAAAGGCATAGCAACATGGCCATTCTGTTTGAAATGAGGTTGGGGCAGCAGAGCTCTGCCAAGTTTCCAGGCTTCCAGCCCTCTTTCTTTCCTGTGATACCGTTAAGGAAACACCCCAAATCAGTAAACAGTAACAAATAGCTCAAAATATCACTACTTCAGACCCATAAGTGTTCAGACTTGTAAACCTATGCTTTGGTGCCTAGAATAGCCGCCATTTCAGTCTATAAAGTTAGTTTCAAAAGTGAAAGCAAAGAATTTAAAACTCAGAGCTACACTTAAATCTGTTAAATATACTGTGTAATCCTACAAGTGCCCTCACAGTTCCTTGGCATTTGAAAGTATTTTGCAAATCCATATTATCCCTTAATCCTCTCAAATTGACTCAAAATGCATTGACATCATTTAAAAAGTAATTTCAAGCTGATGAACCTTTTACTGTCCTTGTATTTTAAATCCAAATAGTGTGGAATTTAAATTGCTTGAACATCCAATCATGTCTATATGTGTGATTATCCAACAAATATACTCTACAGGAGACACTACTTAGTGGGTTCCCAATACCCCATTACCCTCTTAGTGAAATCCACATTCATGAGTGCTTCTTCTAATATGTGTATGCATATCATAGTTTCTAAATCAATTGGACAACAAAAAGGCAGCATAGTATAATGGTCAAGTGTACAGACTCTGGAATCAGGCTGCTTGAGTTAGAGCCTAGTTCCACTACTTACAAGCTGTGCCACCTTAGGCAAATCAAGTCCCTTCTCTGAGCCTCAACTGTCTGATTTGTTACACAGGGATAATGTTGGAACCTATTTCAGAGAATTGCTATGAGGATTAAATGAACCAATATTTATGAAGTAATTAGAACAATGCTTGACATGAACACCATAAATCAAATTTGATGAAATCTTTTTCTCTTCTGATAAAAGTTATGTTATAGCTATATTTCCCTAGAGATCTGTTTCATTCTAATATATGTTGTCTATGTGCTACCTCACTTAGTAAAGCCGAGAAACTGCATATGGATTTAATCAGTGTCCTTCCAGAAAGTGTTTTAAATGCCACTGGGATGGGAGCTGGTTACTGCAAGCACTTTATAATCTGGTGACTGCTACATTTCTTGTCATCTCCCATCAGTTTCTTACATGCCTCTTTGATTCAAGTCATAATGAAATATTTATAATTATCCAAAAGAATGATGCTTTTTCAAACCTCTACACCTTCCCACATCTTGTTCCTTCTTCCTGAATTATCCTTGTAACACTTTTTCTTCTAGCTAAATAACATGAATTTTCAGTACTGATTGAGAAATCGTGATTAGCTGGTGAATATTATTTCAGTTCTGGGCATGATGACAGACTATCAAAACAATCCCCAAATCAAGAAACTCCATGGGGAAGCAAACACTAGATATTCCATATTAGCCTTCTCAGCATGTTACAGCATAAAATTCATTCAACCTAATATATAACTTAAGTCTCTACTATATAGAAAAAGAAACCAGGTCATCATGGCCACCATACTGCATGTAACCAGAGCACTGGTTCCTCCTCTGCCTTTACTCCATTCTCTCTCTCTTTTCTCTGGAATCTGTCTCTTGAGAGTGCTCCTTAGTACTCCTGGTTCAACTATACACCATTTTTAAGCACTTGTTACCCCTCAGAAATTCTGGGCAGTTTCCTCGTAAGTTGTCATTCCTTTTCCGTGCATGCTAGTGGATACCCCTGACCTCATTGGTGTAACTACTACCCAGAGGTAGAACATATTCAAAACCCTCATACTACTTCCCAGTCAATAGCCCCCTGATGTAACCACTATTTTGACTTCTGTCATTGTATATCAGTGTTGGTTGTTTTTAAACTTCATATAAATAAAATAAATATAGTATGCCCTTTTTCACTCAACATTATTGTAAATGAGATACATTCATGTTGTTCCATGTTGTATTAGTTTGTTCTTTTCATTGTTCTCTTGTATGAATTTACAGCAATTAACCTAAATATTATATTGTTGACATTTGTGTTATTTCCAGTTTTGACCATTATAAATAATATTTCATAAAACTTTTCATATCTTTTAGTACAAATATGGACTTATTTTGGGGGGAGTATACCCTAAACTGGAATTCCTGGGTCACAGAAATACATGTGCATTTGTGTGCGCAGACACACACACACATGTGCACACACACACATACCTCCCTTCCAAGATCAAATATTAATTATCAGAAAAATGACTATGACTCTAAACCCATAATGAAAAAGAGAATCAACAATAATTTATGAGGTACCTTCTGTCTTTTATGACCTATACTAGGCATGACTGGCCCATAATTTGTAAGACAGATTGTTTTCTAGTGAAAAGCATATTTAACATGGTAAGATAGCCTTGGTTCCTTTCTTTTATTACTCACCATTCTCCTATGCCTGTCAGGCTTTGCCCCTTCAGACACGCTTTATGTAAGAAAGAGCCATAATATTGCCATAAATGCCTCTTAATATCCACTCTTTTAGCTAGGAAAATTAAGCTAGGAAAACTTCAGATGCCAGTAATTCCTAACCAGGGGTCTTTCTAGTCCATAAACTCTGAATAGGAGAGGAAGTATGTGGTATGAAAGTAAGAGGTGGTTTAATTCTTCTGGTTACATAGGGTTAGATAAGAATAAAAAGCATAAGGCATTTTCCCAGTCATGTTACAAAAAGTATAAGGTGTTGGTAAGTATTAGAAGGAAAAAAAGTGTTCTAGAGTTGTGGAAAATGATAGTTTAAAAAAATTGAGGTTTCTTTACTACAAGAATTATTGATACTCTTAATATTTTGTGAAGCTCTAAGTTAGTGATGCAGACTTTATTATTTCCCAAACTTATTGAATATGAAACTATTTTCTTGGACTACCTAGTAACATTTTTTTGGAATCAATGATTATTAGAACCCATCTTAAGAAATACAGCTATAGGCAAATAATGCCATGCAGCCAAACAAACTGAGTCACTTCCAAACTGAGTCACTCCATAGGGACTGGAGAAGAATCTTGCAGAGTTTTGCTCTGTCAACAGTTACTTCCAGCATGACTAATATGCTCTAGGCCCTATATTAGATTCAGGGGAGTTAAAAATGATAAGACTCAGGCCCTTCTGTAGAGTTACTGACAAGCATGAGTAGTGCCTTCTTATGCAAAAACCATCTTATTCAGGGCTAGAATCCTAGAGCAGCTTTTTAAAAATTAAACTTTGTTGTTAAATTGATAACAAAAATTGTACACATTTAGGGTGTATAACGTGATGTTTTCATGTATGTATACATTTATCAAAATGTATAAAAGGAATGGCTAAATTAAGCTAATTAGCATATCCATTACCTCACATATTTGTCATTTTTTGTGGTGAGAATATTTAAAATCTCTCAGCAATTTTCAAGTATACAGTACTGTATTAGTCCGTTTTCACACTGCTATAAAGGTACCACCCAAGACTGGGTAATTTATAAAGGAAAGAGGTTTAATTGACTCACAGTTCTGCCTGGCTAGGGAGACCTCAGGAAACTTAAAATCATGGCAGAAGGGGAAGCGGGCATGTCTTACATGGTGGCAGGAGAGGAAGAACCTTATAAAACCATCAGATGTCATGAGAACTCACTCACTATCACAAGAACAGCATGGGGGAAACCACCCCCATGATCCAATCACCTCCTTCCCTCAACACATAGGGGTTACAGGCCCCTCCTCCAACATGTGGTGATTACAATTCAAGATGAGATTTGGGTGGGGACACAGAACCAAACCACATCAAGTACATTGTTATTAACTACAGTCACCATGTTGTACAAGAAACCTCCTGAACGTTTTCCTCCTAAGTGAAATTTTTCATCTTTTGACCAATATCTTCTTAAATAACTCCCATGCCCCCTAACTCTGTAACCACCATTCTATTATCTACTTCTATGAGTTTGAATTTTTAGATACCACACCTAAGTCAAAGCATGAAGTGTTTGTCTTTCTGTGCCTGGCTTATTTCATTTAGGATAATGTCCTCCACGTTCATCCATGTCTCAGATTACAGAATTTCCTTCTTTTCATGGCTGAATAGTACTCTATTGTGTCCATATAAGACACTTTCTGAATCCATTCACCCGTTGATGGACAGTTAGGTTGCTTCCATATCTTGGCTATTGTGAATAGTGCTCTGGAGCAACTTTCTTACCTAACAGTATATACAGGAGCATTGTCTTTTGGGGGTTGCCTTGTTTTTCCTGTTTCTTTATGAATAAAAGTATATATCTCCCACAGTTCTGACTAGCATTTGTAGTAGTCCTGGCTTTTAGAATTACAAGATACTGTATTTGGATAATACAGTCATAAGCCACATAATGACATTTGGTCAAAACAAACTGCAAATACCATGGTCTTCCCATAGTTTTATAATACCATATTTTTACTGTACATTTTCTATGTTTATATAGTTTTAGATAAATAATTATCATTGTGTTACAACTGCCTACAATGTTGAGTACAGTAACATGCTATACAGGTTTGTAGCCTAGGAGTGATAGGTTTTACTATATAGCCTACGTATGTTACATAATTTAGGTTTGTGTAGGTACCCTTGTATTAGTTCATTGTCACACTGCTATAAAGAACTACCCGAGAGTGGGTAATTTATGAAGAAAAGAGGTTTAATAGACTCATAGTTCCACAGGCTTAACAGGAAGCATGACTGGGAAGCCTCAGGCAACTTACAATCATGGTGGAAGGTGAAGGAGAAGCAAGCAACTTCTTCTCATGGCAGCAAGAGAGACAGGGCACAAACGGGGAAGTGCCATATGCTTTTAAACCATCAGATCTTGTGAGAACTCACTCACTGTCATGAGAACAGCAAAGGGGAGTTCTGCCCCCATGATCCAATCACCTCCCACCAGGCCCCTTCTCCAACACGTGGGGATGACAATTCGACATGAGATTTGGGTGGAGGCACAGAGACAAACCATATCAGCCCTCTATGGTGTTTACACAATGATATGATTGCCTAAGGATGCATTTCCCAGGATATATTCCTGTCGTTAAGAGATACATGACTATACTTCATATTTTTTTAACATTTTGCATGTCCTTTATCTCATTAGAACCACTCAGTTTCTGTGATTATTAGACAAAAGAGAGATTATTTTCATTAGACCTATGGAGAAATTGAGAGAGAGTTAGCATGGAAGTCCGCAGGATGGAGTGGGAGAAAAGAACTGAAGAAGACGCCAAAGACACATACCCTGGTTCCCTAGCAGCCACTAACTAGATACATGACTTTTTACAGTTGTTTATACCCCTTTTCAAATAATGATAAAACCTTTTCTATGTACCTGTTAGAGTTGTTGGGAAGCAAAATAAAACTTAGATAAAATACTTTGCAAAAATATAAGCACTAGGCAAATATGAGGTATTCTTATTGACTTGCTCACAGCTATATGCTTCATCAGAGATAAAGTCAGTATGAGAAACCAACGCTCTTGAATGAATCTAGTGCTTTTCCAAAATATTAAGATGTGGGAAAATAAAACAAATAGAGATTATTGAATATCTTCCTAAACCCTTTTCATAATTCCACACTTGACCTGCAGTAGCCTGAGCAAGCTTTTTAAAACATTAAAAACTTTGATCATGTAATTCCTTTACCTAAAGCTGTTTGATGGCTTTCCATTGCAATAAAAATAGGATCTGCACTCCTTTTTGTGATCTACAAGACCAGGCCTGATCTGGCTGATGCCTATCTTACCAATCTCTATTTAGTGTTTTCGTTATTTACTACGCTCCAGATGCAAGTAAAGTAAAATATTCATTTTACTTCCTTGAATTCTCCAAGTTCTTTCCTATATTAAAGCTTCTTTAGGTGCTAGTTCCTTTGCTTGAAATGACCCCTCTGCCTTCATCTTCATATTTTGGATCTCAGATTAAATGCTATTTCTTTAGAGAGGGCATCATACATATTATATATCTCATGGTACTTACCCTCATAGCACCCTGCCTTTCTTTATGGCAAAGTCTTTATAGCTTTTGTAATCTTTATTTAAAAAAAAAAAAAAAACACAGGCTGGGCGCAGTGGTTCACACCTGTAATCCCAGCACTTTGGGAGGCCAAGGTGGGCAGATCATGAAGTTAGTAGTTTGAGACCAGCCTGGCCAAGATGGTGAAACCCAGTCTCTACTAAAAATACAAAAATTAGCCAGGTGTGGTGGCAGGCGCCTGTAATCCCAGCTACTCAGGAGGCTGAGGCAGGAGAATCACTTTAACCTGGGAGGCGGAGGTTGCAGTGAGCCAAGACTGCACCATTGTACTCCAGCCTGGGCGACAGAGCGAGACTCCATCTCAAAATAAAAAATAAAATTAAATAAATTAAAAAAAGAAAAAACAAATGAAATTTTTTGTGTTATTATTTTTAAGTGTTTCCTTTCCCTGATGTACTATAAACTTCATGAAAGCAGAGACATTGTAGGTTTTTTTTTAAATTAGGCTGTATACAATGATTATCACAATAACTGAAACATAGTAGCCATTCAATAAATGTTTTTTTAATTAATTAACTTGGCTGCACACTACTTTTTATCAAAAGCATCAATGCTGTGTTTGAGAAAAGAAAGAATACTGCTTTATGAATGTAAACAGTGTGTGACTAAGCCTTTAGTTTGAAAGAATAATCATTAATAGTATTGAATATTTTTAATTATATTGCTATGTTTTTAACCTGTGATTCCCATCTGAAGCATGTTGGTATTCCTTCATCCCTCACAGCCCACTGCCAGCCACCATCTCCTTTTGCCTTTACTGTCAACACCTATTTCTCTGGTTTCATACAAACTTTGAAAGAATACAGAACCTCCTGACAAATGTAAATCTGCTGGGCAAGAAAACAGAGTCACCACTAATGGGAAAGATATGTTAACTGTAATAGCTATACACTATGCTATTTTTTAAGGAATTTTTAGCATTAAATAAATATTTCCCTTAATCACATATTACTTTGATCATTATTTAAAAGAAGTAGAAAAAATAAATTTTAATTTTATTACATTTATTTTATAATAAATAGCAACAGAAGACAAATATCAAATTCTGAGGCATCAGGTAAAATTTCAGTGTTCCTTTCTCTTCATGTCCCAAGAGACCACTCCCGCTTTCCAAATGTTGCAGTTTGTATTAAACAAATAGCTCATAGACCATGCCGCTGCTGGGTGTCTTGCAAAGACCTGTGTGTTTTGTTAAACTCTGAGCCCATCTGTGGCATTCCTGTGCCAACATTAGAAATGATCTGTAAAATATTTAACATCTTCAGTGCTTCAGGATTCCTAATGATTCCAGAATAGTAAGCATTGACTATAAAATATCTTGTATGAAAAGGGAAAAAAAGAAGCATGTTTTCTATTGTTATTCTTTTTTCTTTTCTTTAAACACATTGTCACCAGTCAATTCAGTAGTGTTGCAGGCCGCTGTTTATTCCTTCTTTTACTCATGCATTCTTTTACTCATTCACTCCTTCATTTTTTTATATTGAAGTAATTATAAATTAACTTAGCAATTCCAAGAATAGCAGAGACTTCCCATGTATGTTTCACTTGACTTTCTCCAACGACATCTAACAAAACCACAGTACAATTAACAAATCAAGAAATTGACATAGTAGTAAAACAGTTAATCTACCCATTTTATTCAGATTGTAACAATATTTATATGCATTCATTTTTGGTGTATAATTATGTAAAATATTATCACATGCATAAATCTGTGTAATCAGCACCACAATCAAGATGCACAACTGTTTTATCACCCTAAAGAAACTACCTCATACTATCCCTTTATAGTCACACACTTTAGGCAGCCCTAACGCCTGGTAAACACATCTGTTATCTATCACTGTAATTTTATTACTTTAAGAATGTTATGGAAATAGAATCATAACAAGGTAATCTTTGGAAATAGCTTTTTAAAATTCAGCATAATGTCCTTGAGAGCCATACATGTTATCTGTATCAATAGTTTGTTCCATGTTATTGTTGAGTAGTATTCCATTGTAATCCATTCATCAGTTGTAAGACATTTGGGTTATGTACAGTTTTTGACTATTACAAATGATGCTACTACAAACATTTCTACACAGGATGTCATGTGAACATATGTCTCCATTTCTCTTGGGTAAATAGCCAGGAGTGAAATTGCTGGGTCACACGGTAAATATATGTGGTCCTTTATCAGAACTGCCAAAATGTTTTCCAGAGTGACTATGCCACCTTAAATTCCCACCAGCAATCTGTGAGTGATCTGCTTTTTCCAAATCCTCGCCAGATTTTGATGTTGCCATTAATTTTATTTTAGCCATCTTTTAGGTATATGGTATGATTCACTTCATGGCTTTAATTTGAATTTCTCTAATGGCTAATCAAGTTGAACACCCCTGCATGTGCGTATTTACCATCTGTATATCCTCTTTGGTAAATGTCTTGTCCTGTCTTTTGACCATTTTTGAACTGGATTTTATTTTCTGTTTATTTTAAAGTATTCTTTAAATGTTTGGTATGTAAGTCCTTTGTTGGAAATGTGATGTACAAATATTTCCTCCCAGTCTGTGGCTTATGTTTTAATTCTCTTAACATGGTTGTTCAAGTACAAAGGTTTCTAATTTTGACAAAAGCTAATTTTCAATTTTTCCTTTTATAGATCACATCTTTGGTGTCATGTCTAGGAACTTAATGCCTAATTCTAAATCATGAGTATTTTCTCCTGTACTTTTTTCTAAAACTTTTATAGTTTTACACTTTACGTTTAGAGCTATAATCCAGTTAAGTTTCATGTAACTTGTGATAGTTAAGTTGAAACTTTCTTTTTTCCTTTTCTTTTTTAACCTGTCAATATCTAATTGTTAAAAGACTATCTATCCTTCTTCCTTTGAATTGCTTTTGCACCTTTGTCAAAAATTAATTCATCATACTTACTTGGGTGTATACTGGACTCTGTATTCTGTTCCATTGATACAGATCTATTCGTTTGCCACACTCTCTTAATTACTGAGTCTTAAAATAAGGTAATGTGATTCTTCCCACTTTATTCTTCTTTTTCAAAATTGTTTTAGGTATTCCACATTCTTTGTTTTTCCATATACATTTTAAAATCAGCATTTTAAAGATATCTACACAAAATCCTGCTGGGGTTTTGCTAGGGATCGTATTAAATAATAAATTTGGGGAAAATTAACATCTTTGCTACTTTGAATTTTCCAATCTATAAACATAGTAGGCCTCTCCATTTAAGTCTTCATTTATTACTTTCTTCATTATTTTGTCGTTTTCAGCACATAGATCATGTACATGATTTGTTAGATGTATACCTAAATATTTGGGTTTGAGCTATTATAAATGATATTATAATTTTAATTTTTATTTCCATTGCAAAATTTGATTTGTTCATTACTGGTATATAAAAATATGATTTATTTTTATGTTATAACTTTGTGACAATGCTAAATTCACTTGTTAATTCTAGGAGTTTTTAATTTTTTTTAATTTTTGTAAATTTCTTTCACAACGAACACAGTATCTAAGAGATTTTTTAGATAGCTTCCTTGAGATTTTGTACACAGATAATCATGTAGAATGACTTTATTTTTGGTATTAAGTTTTCACCACAACTTTGTGAACAAGGGACTTGTCATAATGTTTTTCTCTGTCATACAGACTGTTCAAAGTTTTTAAATTATTTTTTCCTTCTTTAATTCTAAGGCCTCAAATCAAGTAATACCATTATATAAGGCTTTGCGTCTCTAACACTCTATTCCAAAATTGGAAATTCTTTCTCTTTCTCCTCCTTCATTTTGACCTGATTTAGATATCAAAGGTTATCCTGATGCCATCTGCACATCTTTGTAGAAAAGGATTTTTGAAACATTAAAGTTTGGAGATGAGAACCTCATCCAAAAATAGTCATGGAGGCAAATCTTCTTCTCCTATAAAAAAAAAACAAATGACTACAAGTTTCTTTCCAAATATAAAAATATGCTTTTTATTTAACCATTAGATACTATTATAACCATGAATGTATGACTTCCTTCAGGTTTGCCCTTCTCCAAGATTTCCTATATCCAGAAGCAGAAATATTTCCTCTTGGATGTTCTCATTAGATGTCTTCTCTGCAGAAAAAATTATGCTAATAGTTATCTCCTCCATCCATCTAAAATTGCCACCATTCACCCACCCAAACTTCCTTACCACAGTCCAGCTTGTATTTGCTGGACAAGTATGTATTACTGGTGGGAAATGTGGTTCAAATGTATTGCATTTGTTTATTTTTGAGCTCTTTATTGAGAAATAGTCTCCCTTTGAAGGGCATCAGAATCCTAGAATGTAAATGTGGGTATGTTGATCCAAAAAGCTGCCCATTGATCATCACCATTCTCCACCTAAGAGTTACTGGATAACACTTTATGTGTTTGTAGTTAGCAAGAGTATTTTTAACCTAATAAACATGGTTATGGAAGGCCTTTCTTTCACAGATGGATTAATGCCATATTAAAAAATTTCACAATGGACATCTGCTATTCATTGTCTTTTCTGAGCCTTTGTTGAACTATGCTCATGAACTTTCTGGTGCCAAGATGGGATAAGCGTTGGTATTAAAGGGCAATCCCTGTACAGAAAGAAAGTTGGCACTCTTTTTCCATCTGTGAGACCTGCCTAAGTCGCAGATGAACTGAAAAGTACTTCACAACCCTGTATATTAATTTAAAAATAACTACATTGTATAATTTTAAGAGACTTTTACAGACAAAAATCTTATTGTTTAAATGCAAGTAGTTCCATTAACTCAGTTACCTCTCATAAAGTCAATGTCAATAACAAACTAAAGTGGATAGAATTGATGTTAATAACAAAATATTGAAAGAAAAATTGGCCTGTAGACAAGTAAGAATTGACATACATTTGTATGATGTCAAAGTAGGATATTTTTTTGGTGGGGGAAGGCAAATATTGTATTCAGAAGGTAAACCTCACTAAAGAAAATGCAGCAAAATTGACTTAATTGAATTTAAATTAAAATTCATAATACAGTTCACAGAAGTATGTTACTAGTCCACTTTCTGGCAGATTTCTATTTACACTAGTCGCTACGCTTTTGAGAATGAGCATTATTAACTTTTGCCTCTTTTCAACTTTAATGTCCTGAAACTAAGTCCCAATCATCCTGCCTTCGTTTCAGCTTTGTCTATAAATCAAAATATACATTTACTAACCAGAACTCAACTAACCAGCATCTTCAAGTTACTGAGTAGTTTATCTGCACTCTATCAGAAAAGAAGAAATCAGAGTTTAAACTTTAAAAGGCCAAAAAAGAAAAATTAATCCATAGTAGTCAACCTGGGGTCAGCCTACATTCACCACAATTTCCTAAATCTACCACTTCTACACATAATGTTCTGAATAATGAGAATGGATCTTCAATCAAGATGATAGCCTTAAAACCTTCCTTAACTACAAAGGCAAGCAATTTGCCTGGCACATTCTATGGGATATGGGAAAGAGGGGAAGAGTGTGTTATTCAAGTATAAAAATAAAATGGGTGGGGAAGCTATGCATATGTGCAGGCAGGATATATATGAGAAATCTCTATACCTTCCGTTAAATTTTGCTGTGTACCTAAAACTGGTTTATAAAGTTTATTTAAAAAATAAGTAAAATGACATTTTCTGCTAATCTTCAGCTATCTAGAAATTTCAAATAACCAGAATCAAAACCTCATAATTGTGTGCCAGTTAAATATGGCTTTTCTTTATTCATTTCAAGTCAAAATGACAAATTATCAGCCCTCTGTGTCCTAGGTATGAGCCCTACATCAACTGAGGCTGATGAAGAATTTTCCTGAAGGCTGATGAAGCTGTACAGCATTTGGCAGTGATAAATACGTTTGGCTGACAGTAATAGATCCTCATCAACAGTTAAATATTGAGTTTCATTCAGCTGACACTCATAGGAGGAATAGCTTCTAAAACACTCTTTTGTGCACTTACGTTGCTCTACCAGTAAAGGAAAAGCATTCTGAGTACTTTTGGTTACCTCATCAATAGGTACAGGAAACCCTCCTGTTTCCCAAATTTAGGACTCCATTTTAGAAGTCACAGTTCTGATGTTCCCTTCTTTCTCTGATAGCTAAATATGCCTTCTGTTTCTTAGTGTTGCTTCTGCTGTGACCTGAGAAGACCCTCCCTCTTAGAAAGGTTATTAGTTAATATTCGTGCCAGCTTGCAGACTTGTAACATATGAATAATCAAAAGACATGAAAAAGAGGCAAGCCTTGGTAAAAGGAGAATAAGAAACCAAATATTGGTTTAGGTAAACCTATAACCTACTCTGTAGGAATAAATAGAATAGCCCATATTTCTTTAGTTGAAAAGCCTAATATATAAAATAATATCTGATTTCTTCCTTTAAAAACATTCTAAAGAACAAAACATTTGCCATATATTTAGTTTTAAGGATGACAGGAGGCTGATTTTTGTCAAAATGTTCCAATCCTAGAGCTGAGCTAATTTCCATGGCAGCAATATCATAAAGACAGTTAAAACTGTTTCAAAGCAATATGCTAAATTAAAAGAACATTCTAGACTAAAAGAGCCCCACGGATAACTGTAAAGAAAATTGGAAATAATTTTCAAGTCCCCTTTCATCCAGAAGGCTTATAAATGTGTAGTGAAAGAAAAAGAAAGGCATCTGTATGTTTTTTCAGTTAAGTTTAAAGGAATATAGCCAAACAGAGGTTACTGGCAGATGTTTTGTTTCTACTCATTAATCTGGGCAGAAACAGATTTTAGCAATTGAATTCTATTTAATATGTGTGCTTCTCATAATCCTGCAAACACATTTCAAAGTACTGTACTTGTATTGCACTTCCAGGGTTGTTGAGGAGAAAATATGCCTGGCATGTTTTAGAATCGGTGTAGCCAATGTTTTGCAAAAGACACTAAATCCTTGGCATCTTTCCTAAGCTTATTAAAATGTTGTATTTGCCTTTCAAGTGTCACTTTTTAACCAGAGCACTCATAATTTTACCCTAACTCCATGACAGCTCCCATGTTTTAAGACAGCTAGAATTTTAATGTTCTGTACATACAACAAGGGAATACATGGCCCCTCCATGAATAATTTTCAGTTTTGCATGATGAAATGATTAGTCAGAAAGCTATGTTAGACCTGCTATCATTGTTTTAGAGATGAGAAAAAGAAATAATATTCAAGGTGATATGCCTAACTGCCACAGAGCCACCACGATAACACTCATTAACTTGAGGTGAGCGGCCATAGACTTTAAAATATATTTCAAAAAATTACAAAAAAGTCTATTTTAGATGAATTGTTTTTAAAGCAGCTTAATCATGTTACAAACATAAGATAAAAATACAAAATGAACTGATAAAATGGTTCTCAGTCAAATAAATGAGATATGGAGTGAAGCCTGTTACAATGCCTGTGTCTAGAGAAAAAGATGGCACTTAGGTGAAAGCTATTCCATATGGGGGTAGAGGGGAGACAGAGAGACAAGGAGAGAGAGGGAGGGAGAGAACTCATAACTAGGTGTGCAGTTGTGACTGCATTTGATGTGCAGGGTAGTGAGGTATGAAATATTGAGGTTCTTTACAATGGAGGTGTACTATACTCCTATATTAATAATAAGCTAAGAGGTTGAATCTTTTTCATGTTGTAGAACAAGATAACATCATGTGCTTCCAGAATTGTCCCCACACTCCTTCTCAAGAGATGCTGATGTTCTCCTGGTTGCCAAAGAAAATATCATTGTAGGGGAAAAAAATACATCCACTGAACTAAGAAGAAAAATCACATTCTTTCACCTCTAGTTATAACTGAGAAATAAAAATAGTCTTGGAGTGAGACTGAGGGTGGTGCCTTCTGTTACTCTTTCTCTTACCACTTTTTACTATCCTCATGCTGTCAAATAAATAGTTTTAAGATATTATGTCTTATGTAGCCTAAAATATTGCTTCTCTCAAAGCTATCCATCCTTTAACTTGGGATCAAATGGAAGCAAAAAAAAAAAAAAAAAAAGAATTAAACTGTAACCTGGGCATCAGTGTTAATTTTGGGGTCAGAGTATATCTTTGGACAAGAGATTTCCCAGCACCCATAAAGTTACAAAATCATATTACTGACTCCATCTCTCAACACAACCAACTCTTCACACACTGACTAGTTTCATTCTTATTTTGGCTACAAATGTGGTAGCTCTGATAATGTATATGAGGAAAGTTCTACCCCAAGTACAGGTACTAATACATTCTCTGCACATACAAAAGACAAGAATAAAGCATCTTATTCTACAGACAGAACTACAGAATCTTGGGATGCCAAAACTGTAAGAAATCTTGGGGGTCAGCTAGTTTAAGAAGGAGAAATTGATGGGTAGGCATCAGGAGAGATTGTACAAGATTACTCTGATAGTGGTAGAACCAGGACTGAATCCCCTCTCTCCTGATTGCTAATCTGGTAAGATATGTCACTTAATCAGACAGTTTTCCGGTTTCCCTTCCAATGTTGGGGGCGATTCCCTAAACATGATCTGCAATATGAACTTCTGCTTATGGAATATGTAATCTATCTCTTGAAGATGGAAGAGTGCACATTTCAAGACCAAAGAGAACCACACTTTTCCCTATTGGTTTTCTCTGACCACAGTATTTTCATATTTTAAAGATATTGGATTGAATAAACCTTGATACTTAGTATGAAAGTGTTTCCCATTATTCACCTGTTGAAGTAAGGTTTCCTAATGGTATAATTCATTTTTATGTCAAAGCGCTTTGACCACAAACTCCCAGGAACAACAATATTAAATTCTAAAAATAAAAATACATAAAATGCATAATTTGTCAAACTTTTATCCCAGAAAAATATTGATTTTTGAGTACTCAAAATATACTATGAGGGTTTAAGTTGCAGATCTTTTTAAGTGCTATTTGCATTTTAATAAAACCCAAATTCAGTCTTCTAACATTTGTTAGGCTAAAGCATATGTTCTTATATTATTTGTTATTGTGTATGTTTCCCCTCTCCTCAGCTACATCATAAACTTCTCTAAGTGTAGGAATCACTTCATGAAACCTTTCTTTTCCTGCACCCAACACAGAGCTTGCCATGTGGTCAGTGCTCCATATGTATTTCTAGAATTAACAGATTCACTACTTATCTACAAGATAATGCATATAGTTTTTTTTTTTAAGAACATAGGCTTCAGAGGCAGGCAATCTTGAGTAGGAGGATACAAATTCATCAGCTGTGTGATCTTGCAGAAATTACTTGATGAGGCTGACAGTTTCTTACCTACAATACTGAGAAAAATATCAGTGATGGTAATTACCTCACAAGCTTATTGTGAAATGAGGTAACATTTGTGAAATGCTTAGCGCATTGCCTACTTAATGCAATGGACGTAAGCAATAAATATGCACTTTCTTTTTTCCCTTTTGTGCTTTTAAATTAGAATCAAATTATTATACAAATGACCTGGAAAGACCCTACACAGGAAAAATGTGGGCCATGCAATTACATGCAACAGGACACATTACTTCAATTTATTATTTATAAAATGAAAAAGATAATATAATCCTCACAAAGCTAATGGGAGTATTAAATAAGAATAATCTAAACAAAGGAATTACTACAGTGCCTACTTCAGAGTAGATGCTCAACACGTGATATTTATTGCTAGAATATTTTATTCAACCAAAGTTCTTCATTAGTATGAACTCAATTAATTTTTAAAAATTCATCACCTAAAAGTATATCTAAGAGGTAATATTGCCTAAATATATTTCTGATTTCTCCATGGCAGTATGTGTAAACCCTTGTATGTAATGTATCTATGGATAACTTTCAGATTTTTTCCCAGCCTATATTAGCATGCCCTCCTCTAAATATACTACTGAGGAAGAAGGAGGGATGAGGTGCTGGGGCCACAAGGAAGAGTAAAGGGAAACAATGAGGATGAAAAAACTAAGTCTCTGTCTTTCCAAACTTGCACAAAAGCAGAGAATAGTGTGATAAACTCTTCTGTCCACATTACCTGGTTTCAATGATTATCAACATTTTACCAATTTTGTTTCATCTCTTAAGTCTGAACTCTGTATGTATGGATGCAGGATTATTTTTAAAATAATACCAGATATCATGTCATCTCACTCACAAAAACTCTGGTATGTATTATCTAATTGATAAAGACTTTATACTAACATATATACCATGCCATTTCCACACCCCCCCAAAATTAACACTAATTCTATATTATTCTCTAATACCCAGTCCATATTTAAATTTATCTTATTTTCTCAAAACATTTTTACATTTAATTTAGTTCCAATTAAGAGTCCAACACTGTCTATACATTCCATTTTGGTGCTATTTCTCTAAAGAGTCTTTAATTCTGAGAGTCATTTCATTTTCCTTTTCCAAGTGAGCTATAATGTGAGTAAATTTGCAACTCTAATTTGGAGGCTTTGCTAGAAACTGGAAAGGCAGAGAACAAGTTAGAATGGCTAATTGTAGATGCTCAGATACAGTGACCATTATTAGTTACCTCTATTCAGTGAACACTAATAAACACTAAAAAATAATTTGGTTGTACTGGCTGAACTTCAATATAAGTTACTGTCTAAAACAAAACAAAAGAACAGAAAAAAAAACTAAAAGCCATCTTATTTTTGTTGCTTTATCTAATTCCTCGGTATTATCTGTTGCTTCACCTTTCAGAAGGTAAATGATATTCTCTAGAGTCATCCAGCGTGTACCATAGAAATGGTTAATGTACTAGGGATAAAAATTTTTTTTTGGTGTATTTCTTTTCCCCAGAATTACTCGTCAGTTAAACTTAGCTCCAAGCTTTTATTCTGCAGCATTATCCAGAGTTCACTCTTCCATAAAATTTTAGTTTCAAGGTGAATTTAGCTGACAAACTCTAAAATGAACTGTATTTTTTTACCATTTAGCATATTAGAACATTTTCCTTAACCATTCTTTATTACTCCTTAGCTTCTATAGGCTTGGCAATGTCCCACATGATACTATTAATCTGTATCAGTCAGTTTGCTGCAAAATAAGGTAGTAATCATTCTATTCACAGGTACCTAAATATTGGAACACAGTATCTGAATATGATAATGGGCATCTAATTATCATGAAGGATTAAATAAATGTAAATATGCCTTTAACAAAGATTTTATGAACCATTTTATGGTTTCTCTATACTTCTCATTTACAGGAGCAGACTGTAGAGAAACACAAAGTTCATCCCTAGAAGAACAATTGCTCTCGAGCCACTAGCATATCACTTAGCACAGAAATTTATCCTGGAATTTACATCCTATAAATTCACATTAGCACACTCTATATTCTTTTTTTTTTTCTTTTTTTTGAGAGGGAGTCTTGCTGTGTCACCCAGGCTGGAGTGCAGTGGCGCCATCTCTCCTCACTGCAAGCTCCACTTCCCGGGTTCCCGCCATTCTCCTGCCTCAGCCTCCCGAGTAGCTGGGACTACAGGCGCCCGCCACCACGCCCGGCTAATTTTTTTGTATTTTTAGTAGAGATGGGGTTTCACCGTGTTAGCCAGGATGGTCTCGATCTCCTGACCTTGTGATCCACCCACCTCGGCCTCCCAAAGTGCTGGGATTACAGGCATGAGCCACCGTGCCCGGCCAGCACTCTATATTCTTTACTTTACATCCTTTATCCAATATATCTTACTTCTTCATCCAATACATCTCTTAGATTCACTCTCCTCATCCTGGCATGCAAAGTACTCAAAAATCTTATTCAGAGGTAGAATTTCTGAGAAGCTAATAAAACTTAATCTCTGTGCCCCTCACTTGCACAGGCCCCTTTCAAGGCCTGGCAGAGCCTCAGCAACATGTTCACATGGTCATATATTTCTGAAAAATTTGCACAAGTAGCATACTTTAACTACTTTCAGTTAAGACCACTGTCTTAATCCACTCTGATTTTGTCTCATGTCAGATGGCATTGGAGTTGGAAATAGAGTCATGGGACTTTTTGCAGTCTGGATAAAAGGAAGTTGACAAGCTATCTGACACTGGCAAAGATAAACTCAGAATTTGCCATGACAATGAGGATGTTGATGACAATTTGTTGTGAGTGCCACCAGTTAAAACAGTGTCTAAGATTAGTCATTGTACAAGAAAATTTGAAATGCCAAGAAAACTTTCAGCTCACATATAAAGGAAATTTGAAAGTTTTACCAAATTTGACAATTCTACAAATTTACATGACTTATTTTTTTTCTCTGAATGACAAATCTGTCATACATTATTGATAATTAGTTGTGAAACTAAAAGAACCTTTTTTAAACCAACAATGATAAAAATGATTTTTTGTCATACTCCAGGGGAAAGGAATCATCTCTTAATTCTTTCCATAGACATTTAAATTACAAAACTATTGTCCTATAGAGAAGCAATCAATAAATATCAGGCAAAACTTCTATGAAGAAAAGTATTATAGAGGTATTCAAGCCATGACGTAATAAAATATTTGTTATTTTACTAGAATACTAAAATATTTGTTATTTTAAAATGTTTGTTGGCCTTCTAAAATTTGAAATTCAGCTGGTGGCTCATGCCTGTAATCCCAGCACTTTGGGAGGCTGAGGCGGGTGGGTCGCCTGAGGTCAGGAGTTCGAGACCAGCCTGACCAACATGGAAAAACCCCATCTCTACTAAAAACACAAAAATTAGCCAAACTTGGTGGTGGGCGCCTGTAATCCCAGCTACTCGGGAGGCTGAGACAGGAGAATCACTTGAATCTAGAAGGCGGAGGTTGCAGTGAGCCGAGATCATGCCATCACACTCCAGCCTGGGCAACAGAGCGAGACTCCATCTCAAAAAATAATAATAAAATAAAATTTGAAATTTGCTGAGATTTGTTTGCCCATTTTAAATAACTTGTTCATACCTAATATTGCATTAATAATTTTATGATATTTCTCTTAAAGAGGGCCCCATCAAATGTAGATGTGCCCGATTTGTCCACATAAATCAAGCCAGTTTCCATTTGAGCCTATCAAGCCAGCTTCCCTTTCATCTCTCTAACACACCATGTTGACTCCTGTCTCCACTTTTGTTCAGCATAGTTTGTCACCTATCCTTACTTCACCCAACTATGCAAATATTGTTATTCAACCTTAAAGACTTACCTCAAAAGCTATCACCTGTAGGAAGTTATTCTTGATGTGCTCATCCTTCCACAGGTGCAATTGGTCATTCTTTTTTCTGAATCAGTTTACTTTATATGAACTTACATAGAAGATAAGCACTATAAGTCAATTCTCCACTGTATTGTGATTGTCTTCAGAGCAAGAGGAAGCTCTTTTAGATTACTTTGCGCAAGAATGCCTGGTACATTATTTTCCTAACTGTAGATTTTCAATTGATATTGGTTAAATCAGTAGGTGGGTGTGTAGTAAAATTCTGTTTTTAGAACACAACTGAATTCCACAACTACAAAGCTATTTTTTCCTGTCTACTCAAGCCCAAATTGATTTCGCTCTTTTTAAAAATTTTCTTCTGCATTATATAGGATTCTTGATCATTTAGAATAACATCACTCAATACATGTTACCTTCCCATTTGAACTGAGAGTAGAAATCATGACATAGAACTCTTTTGGAGCTCCTCTAGAGATTTGATATTCAACTGAATTACTGAAGTACATTTTAAAACACATTTTATTTATTTATCTACTACAAAATATTCTATTTTCATTGATGATGACATGTAACATTCACAATCATTGCCATAAATTCCCAATGCCTGTACACTTATTTACTTAATTTTTTTCTTTTAACACACTCATATTTTGTAATTACATAACTTTATTTTCAAAGGAAGCAGCTTGAATAGAAATTCAGCATTGATAGTCATAAAGAACAGGTATAATTTCTAACTAAGTACTTCTCTTTTTTTTTGAGAAAGGGTCCCACTTTGTCCCCCAGGCTGGAGTGCAGTGGCGTGATCTCAGCTCACTGCAGCCTTGACCTCCTGGGCTCAAGAGATCCTCCCACCTCACCCCCTATCAAGTAGCTGGGACTAGAGGCACAGGCCATCACACTTGGCTACTTTTTTTTTGTATTTTTTGTAGAGATGGGGTTTTACAGTGCTGCCCAGGCTGGTCTAGAACTCCTGAGCTCATGCAATCCACCCGCCTTGACCTCCCAAAGTGCTAGGATTACAGGTGTAAGCCACTGCGACCAGCCTCTATCTACATACTTCTGTCAAATGTTCTCACCCCAAGCCTGTTTGCTCTCTATTAAAAGGAAAAATTAGCAAATAATAAGAAGATGTTAATGATTCATTAGCACCAAACTGGAACTTTCTTTTTGACACAATACATTCATCTATTCATAAAATTGATATTTGTTGAGCTCTTACTATGTACATGGATACTCAAGATACTAGTCTCCTTGGGATCCTACTGAGTGAAGATTTTTAAAAAGCAATTAATTCAAATAAACATGCAGGTTAATTTGAGCTAAAACAAATTCCTTAAAGAAGATAAAATAGAGTAATATGAAAGAGAGTCACTTGAATGTGAGTCATTTTTTTTTCTTTTTTGAGACAGAGGCTCACTATGTTGCCCAGGCTGGTTTTGAACTCCTGGGCTCAAACAGTCTGCCCACCTCGGCCTCCCAAAGTGCTGGTATTGCAGGCATGAGTCACCACACTTGGCCTAATGTGAGTCATTTTTAATTGGGCAATCAGAAAAGTAAAAGATTATAAAAAGAAATTACATTTTTACTGAATTATTATTTTTAAAGGTTATGTCTGTGTATCACCTGAAACAATTATTGTATACCACCAAGCTACACATCTTACATTTTGGCAAACACAAGCCCATGTTTACATTTTGGAGCAGATAGATCTGAATAAGAATTTCAGCTCTAATACCAGCTTGGAAATCTTGGCCAAGTTACTTAATCTCTCTAAGCCTCAGTTTCCTCATCAGAAAAATGAGGAAGAGTCTACAGCCATACCACCCTGAACACACCCAATCTTGTCTGATTTCAGAAAAGATGATAAAAATAAAATTTGTAAAAACTCTACAAATTATAGATTTGATTTAAAGACGAAATAAGAGAAAATAGGCAATATACTTAACAGAGTGTCTGGCACATCATAAGCAGTCTTTTTAAAAAGTCCTACAGTAATTTTGTGATTTAGCAATTATCAGGCCTTTTTGGTATTAAAGGAAGCTTTTGGTAGTCACCGTTTGGTGGGGGCTGTAGATTTCCTATGGCAAGACCTCACCATCATGTGGTATGCTACATTGAAAACAAGCTTTGCAAATTTTGTCACGTACACAAAATATTTATAATTACAAAAACATAACTGCATGCAGCCCAGGTTAATTCCCAGTCTCTGCCCTGAGACACAAAGACTAACACTTTGCAGAAAATATTTACTTTTGGACAGGCGCAATGATATTTCTAGAGCAGGGGCAGCCAGTGTGGTACTCACAACAAGAGGCAGAGTCCTCTGTGAAGTGGAGGGATATGGAATCAATGGACTTTTGGATATTCAGTTTTGCGCAGAGAATCACAGCTGCCAGGCTCACAATATTCTTATACCTGGTTCTGGTAAGGTCATAGGACCTTATTATCTTTCTAACCAGCATCTCTCCTGAATATCAATGAAATATATTTCTAATGTCTCTTATTCTAAATACAAATTCTCCAGTATGGATTTTGATAATAATATTTGAAATGCTAAGTAGCCATTTCTAATTTGTGGATTCCAATTTAAAGTACTTTACTTATTTATTTATTTTTATGCTTATATATTTATTTATTTTTTAATTTATTTTTCCTTAAGTTATTGGGTTATTGGGTTGCAGGTGGTATTTTGTTACATGAGTACATGAGTAAGTTCTTTAGCGGTGATTTGTGAGATTTTGGTACACCCATCACCCAAGCAGTATACACTGCACCTATTTGTAGCCTTTTGTCCCTCACCCCCCTCCTACTCTTCCCCACAAGTCCCCAAAGTCCATTGTATCACTCTTATGCCTTTGTGTCCTCATAGCTTAGCTCCCACATATCAGTGAGAGCATACGATGTTTGGTTTTCCATTCCTGAGTTACTTCACTTAGAATAATAGTCTCCAATCTCATCCAGGTCACTGCAAATGCTGTTAATTAATTCCATTTTATGGCTGCATAGTATTCCTTTATATATATATATATATATATATATATATATATATATACATACATACATATATCAGTTTCTTTTTCCACTAGTTGATTGATGGGCATTTGGGTCGGTTCCACAATTTTGCAGTTGTGAATTGTGGTGCTATAAACATGTGTGTGCAATTATCTTTTTCAAATGACTTCTTTTCCTCTGGATAGATACCCCTTATTGGGACTGCTGGATCAAATGGTAGTTCTACTTTCAGTTATTTAAGGAACCACTACACTGTTTTCCATACTGGCTATACTAATTCACATTCCCACCAGCAGTGTAGAACTGTTCCCTGTTCACTGCATCCACGCCAATATCTACTGTTTTATCATTTTTTGATTATGGCCATTCTTGCAGGAGTAAGGTGATATCGCATTGTGGTTTTGATTTGCATTTCCCTGATCATTAGTGATGTTCAGCATTTTTTCATATGTTTGTTGGCCATTTGTATATCTTCTTTTGAGAATTGTCTATTCATGTCCTTAGCCCACTTTTTGATGGGATTGTTTGTTTTTTTTTTCTTACTGATTTGTTTGCATTCGTTGTAGATTCTGGATGTTAGTCCTTTGTCAGATGTATAGAGAGCGAAGATTTTCTCCTACTCTGTGGGTTTTGTGTATACTCTGTTGACTGTTCCTTTTGCAGTGCAAAAGCTCTTTAGTTTGATTAGGTACCAGCTATTTATCTTTGTTTTTATTGCATTTGCTTTTGGGTTCTTAGTCATGAAATCCTTGCCTAAGCCAATGTCTAGAAGGGTTTTTCCAATGTTATCTTCTAGAATTGTTGTAGTTTCAGCCAATTTAAAGTACTTTAAATGCTAATTAACTATCCCTACAGTGAAATTGTCTTAATTGTGCACATGTTTATACTACACTGTATATACTGAAGTATTTTTAAAGTAAAATACTCCACTATATAACAACTTAATAATATTAGTGTTATTTATTATAAAATAAATAAAGGTGGAGCCTTGGTTGTGACAATTAGAACCAGTTTATAGGAAAATGCAATTGTCTTAGTATTGAGTAATTATCCTATTCTTCTCATTCCTAGTCACTCTGTGAAAGTAAATAAGGATAATAGGAAGAGCTTCTGAACTCTCTCTGGTCACCAGTTGGTGACAGCATTAGCCTTCATGAATCTCTAAGCCATGTTGGACAAACAGTAGGTGTTTAATATATTCCTACTTTTGGATAGATGAGAACAGCCCAAAAGTACTGATTATTGATATTATTATGATGAGTGCTCTGACTTTAAATGGAAAAAGAAAATAAAAATCAACAGTTTGCTCTCATTTTCCCTCTGGTTTTACTTGTTTGCGGTAGATGCAGTGTGGTATACAACAGTAATATTTAAAAACGCTCATTCCAGTTCTGCCTCTAATTAGCTATGCACTCACGCGCAAGTCACAGCTTCTGTGCTTCAATTTTCTCATCAATAAAGTATGGATTATACTCATGCTCCCTAACCGGCAGAAGTGTTTCAAAAAGAGAATAAAGTTATAGATGAGGATAGGTACTGAAAATTGTAAAAGCTCTACACTAACATAGAATGCTATTACTATTTTTCTTTTGGCATAATTCCCAATCAGAAAACATAATACCACATTGGCCTGTAATAATACCGTTAGTGAAAGTAGCTCAATTAGACTCAGTGGATGGCAGAAGATAAACTACAAAAATATACTGACATATGTAGAAGTCATTCATTTTACATAAATGCCAAAGAGGAAGAAAGTTCTGTTTTCTTCCATTGAGAAGATGATGCTATTATTTATAGAACTGTAATAAGATATTCACAAGTTTTTCATCTCCTACTGCCTATAGTTATATCCAAACTACAAGTCTATCAGATACATTGTCTTGATGTTTTGGAGTTTTATTCAAGTACATCCATCAGGAATAATGCTATTACATAGCATTATTTCAAAGCACAAGCTGCGCTTTGAAAAGCTCAAAAGGTTCCTTTTTCTCCAGTCTTAACTTCCATGATCCTGGAAAGTCCAAGACCATTTTCATCAACCTGAATGAGTTTACCTAAGGAAATTTTGACTGTAAAAGAAGACATACAAATAGCAAACAGGTATATGAAAAGATGCTCAACATCACTGATCATGAGAGAAATACAAATAAAAACTACATTTAGATATCATCTCGCCCCAGCTAAAATGGCTTACACCCAAAAGGCAAGCAATAACAAATGTTGGTAAGGATGTGGAGAAAGGGGAACCCTTGTACACTGTCTGTGGGAATGTCAGCTAGTACAACTACTATGGAGAACAGTTTGGAGTTTCATCAAAAAACTATGAATATAGCTACCATACAATCCAGCAATCCCACTCCTAAGTATATATGTAAAAGTAAGGAAATCAGTAGATCAAAGAGATATCTGCACTCCTGTTTGTTGCAGCACTGTTCACAGTGGTTAAGATTTAGAAGCAAACTAAGTGTCCATTAACAGATGAGCAGATAAAGAAAATGTGGTATATATACACAATGAAGTACTATTCAGCCATAAAAAAGAATGAGATCCTGTCATTTGCAACAACATGGATAAAACTGGAGATCATTATGTGAAGTGAAATAAGCCAGGCACAGAAAGACAAACATGATATGTTCTCACTTACTTGTGGGGTCTAAGAATCAAAACAATGGAACTCATGGACATACAGAGTAGAAGGATGGTTACCAGTGGCTGAGAAGGGTAGTGGGAGGATTGAGGGGGCAAGGTGAGGATGGGTAATGGGTACAAAATAAATAGAAAGAATGAATGAGATCTAGTATTTAGACTATAGTCAATAATAATTTAATTGTACATTTTAAAGAGCATAATAAGATTGTTTGTAACTCAAAGGATAAATGCTTGAGGGGATGGATACCCCCATTCTCCATGATGTGCTTATTTCACATTGCATGCCTATATCAAAACATCTTATGTACTCCATAAAAATGTATACCTACTATGTACCCAGATAAATTAAAAATAAAAAGTCTTTGTACTCCATAAAAATGTATACCTACTGTGTACCCAGATAAATTAAAAATAAAAAGTCTTTTAAAATAAAATGAACGAAAACAATGTTTTTATTGGATTAGGTTTTTTTCTTACATGAGAGGAGAAATATATTAGCAACCACAGCAGTAGGAATTTATTTTCTTGTAAATTTAATGTCACTGTCAGGGAACAACTGTCCTGAAATATTAGCAATAGGATTGCTGGAAAAATGTAGAAAAAGCTCTAAAACTGATGTGCTGCCTTGATCCAGTAAGATGCAAGAGACATAGAGAAAGAGAGGAGCGACAAGAGGGGACTGTTTGAGAGCACCAACAGAAGCGATGGGGAGGTGAAGGTGAACAGAGGATCCACTCCATATACTTCACCATTTTGCCTGAGATAGACTTTGAAAACAGAATTAAGTAATCAACTGACTTGGAAAAAAACCTTGATTTGCCTCCATTCTCTAAGTGGGGTGCTGTCTTGAGAAGCCCCAGGCATCCAGATACAGAGAGGACATCTCAGAAGAGGAAGATGGAAAAGCCCCAAAGGCAAGAAAGAAAGATGAATTAAGCACAGTGAAAACACGGTATTTTGGCTTGTTGGCTTGGATCTCCAAATATGTTTCAAGTGAAGCATAAAGATCTATAATTTGTGACACTAATATGAAAATTTCTCCCTTGATGCAAACTCTCTTTGGTATTTGTCAGTTGAAACAAAAAACACACTGCTCTCTAACCGTTCAATGAACACATTTATTACTCTATATAAGACACCATTAATGCAGAAATAACATAATTATTAAAATTAAAAATTTATATTTGTGTTTTACATTAAATTCCACAGCATGTTACATACCATTTTGTGCTCTTATTATTAAAGCACTTATCTTAAAATCCCTGCTTTATATGGCAGAGGAGGAAAGGCTAACAGAAGTAGGAACCCAAAGCATGAAGGTGTAAATTACCTTCAGAAGTCAAGTCAAAAAAAAAAAAAAGTTTAGAAAACAAATTTTGTATTATTGTCCAAATAAGGTCCAAATTGAGGTGTAATTAACAAGATGACGAAAGTTATTTTTTTTTTTTTTATCTTTTAGTATTTTTTTTTTTTAATTATACTTTAGGGTTTTAGGGTACATGTGCACAATATGCAGGTTTGTTACATATGTATCCATGTGCCATGTTGATTTCCTGCACCCATTAACTCGTCATTTAGCATTAGGTGTATCTCCTAATGCTGTCCCTCCCCCCTCCCCACACCCCACAACAGTCCCCGGAGTGTGATGTTCCCCTTCCTGTGTCCATGAGTTCTCATTGTTCAATTCCCACCTATGAGAGAGAACATGCGGTGTTTGGTTTTTTGTCCTTGCGATAGTTTACTGAGAATGATGTTTTCCAGTTTCATCCATGTCCCTACAAAGGACACGAACTCATCATTTTTTATGGCTGCATAGTATTCCATGGTGTATATGTGCCACATTTTCTTAATCCAGTCTATCGTTGTTGGACATTTGGGTTGGTTCCAACTCTTTGCTATTGTGAATAGTGCCGCAATAAACATACGTGTGCATGTGTCTTTATAGCAGCATGATTTACAGTCCTTTGGGTATATACCCAGTAATGGGATGGCTGGGTCAAATGGTATTTCTAGTTCAAGATCCCTGAGGAATCGCCACACTGACTTCCACAATGGTTGAACTAGTTTACAGTCCCACCAACAGTGTAAAAGTGTTCCTATTTCTCCACATCCTCTCCAGCACCTGTTGTTTCCTGATTTTTTAATGATGGCCATTCTAACTGGTGTGAGATGCTATCTCACTGTGGTTTTGATTTGCATTTCTCTGATGGCCAGTGATGATGAGCATTTCTTCATGTGTTTTCTGGCTGCATAAATGTCTTCTTTTGAGAAGTGTCTGTTCATGTCCTCTGCCCACTTTTTGATGGGGTTGTTTGTTTTTTTCTTGTAAATTTGTTTGAGTTCATTGTAGATTCTGGATATTAGCCCTTTGTCAGATGAGTAGGTTGCAAAAATTTTCTCCCATTCTGTAGGTTGCCTGTTCATTCTGATGATAGTTTCTTTTGCTGTGCAGAAGCTCTTTAGTTTAATGAGATCCCATTTGTCGATTTTGGCTTTTGTTGCCATTGCTTTTGGTGTTTTAGACATGAAGTCCTTGCCCACGCCTATGTCCTGAATGGTATTGCCTAGGTTTTCTTGTAGGATTTTAATGGTTTTAGGTCTAACATATAAGTCTTTAATCCATCTTGAATTAATTTTTGTATAAGGTGTAAGGAAGGGATCCAGTTTCAGCTTTCTACATATGGCTAGCCAGTTTTCCCAGCACCATTTATTAAATAGGGAATCCTTTCCCCATTTCTTGTTTTTGTCAGGTTTGTCAAAGATCAGATAGTTGCAGCTATGCGGCATCATTTCTGAGGGCTCTGTTCTGTTCCATTGATCTATGTCTCTGTTGTGGTACCAGTACCATGCTGTTTTGGTTACTGTAGCCTTGTAGTATAGTTTAAAGTCAGGTAGCGTGATGCCTCCAGCTTTGTTCTTTTGGCTTAGGATTGACTTGGCGATGCGGGCTCTTTTTTGGTTCCATATGAACTTTAAAGTAGTTTTTTCCAATTCTGTGAAGAAAGTCATTGGTAGCTTGATGGGGATGGTATTGAATCTATAAATTACCTTGGGCAGTATGGCCATTTTCACGATATTGATTCTTCCAACCCATGAGCATGGAATGTTCTTCCATTTGTTTGTATCCTCTTTTATTTCATTGAGCAGTGGTTTGTAGTTCTCCTTGAAGAGGTCCTTCACATCCCTTGTAAGTTGGATTCCTAGGTATTTTATTCTCTTTGAAGCAATTGTGAATGGGAGTTCACTCATGATTTGGCTCTCTGTTTGTCTGTTATTGGTGTACAAGAATGCTTGTGATTTTTGTACATTAATTTTGTATCCTGAGACTTTGCTGAAGTTGCTAATCAGCTTAAGGAGGTTTTGGGCTGAGACAATGGGGTTTTCTAGATATACAATCATGTCATCTGCAAACAGGGACAATTTGACTTCCTCTTTTCCTAATTGAATACCTTTTATTTCCTTCTCCTGCCTGATTGCTCTGGCCAGAACTTCCAGCACTATGTTGAATAGGAGCGGTGAGAGAGGGCATCCCTGTCTTGTGCCAGTTTTCAGAGGGAATGCTTCCAGTTTTTGCCCATTCAGTATGATATTGGCTGTGGGTTTGTCGTAGATAGCTCTTATTATTTTGAGATACGTCCCATCAATACCTAATTTATTGAGAGTTTTTAGCATGAAGGGTTGTTGAATTTTGTCAAAGGCCTTTTCTGCATCTATGGAGATAATCATGTGGTTTTTGTCTTTGGTTCTGTTTATATGCTGGATTACATTTATTGATTTGCGTATGTTGAACCAGCCTTGCATCCCAGGGATGAAGCCCACTTGATCATGGTGGATAAGCTTTTTGATGTGCTGCTGGATTCGGTTTGCCAGTATTTTATTGAGGATTTTTGCGTCAATGTTCATCAAGGATATTGGTCTGAAATTCTCTTTCTTGGTTATGTCTCTGCCAGGTTTTGGTATCAGGACGATGCTGGCTTCATAAAATGTGTTAGGGAGGATTCCCTCTTTTTCTATCAATTGGAATAGTTTCAGAAGGAATGGTACCAGTTCCTCCTTGTACCTCTGGTAGAAGTCAGCTGTGAATCCATCAGGTCCTGGACTCTTTTTGGTTGGTAAGCTATTGATTATTGCCACAATTTCAGAACCTGTTATTGGTCTATTCAGAGATTCAACTTCTTCCTGGTTTAGTCTTGGGAGGGTGTATTTGTCGAGGAATTTATCCATTTCTTCTAGATTTTCTAGTTTATTTGCATAGAGGTGTTTGTAGTATTCTCTGATGGTAGATTGTATTTCTGTGGGATCGGTGGTGATATCCCCTTTTTCGTTTTTTATTGCATCTATTTGATTCTTCTCTCTTTTCTTCTTTATTAGTCTTGCTAGCGGTCCATCAATTTTGTTGATCTTTTCAAAAAACCAGCTCCTGGATTCATTAATTTTTTGAAGGGTTTTTTGTGTCTCTATTTCCTTCAGTTCTGCTCTGATTTTAGTTATTTCTAGCCTTCTGCTAGCTTTTGAATGTGTTTGCTCTTGCTTTTCTAGTTCTTTTAATTGTGATGTTAGGGAGTCAATTTTGGATCTTTCCTGCTTTCTCTTGTGGGCATTTAGTGCTATAAATTTCCCTCTACACACTGCTTTGAATGTGTCCCAGAGATTCTGGTATGTTGTGTCTTTGTTCTCGTTGGTTTCAAAGAACATCTTTATTTCTGCCTTCATTTCATTATGTACCCAATAGTCATTCAGGAGCAGGTTGTTCAGTTTCCATGTAGTAGAGCGGTTTTGAGTGAGTTTCTTAATCCTGAGTTCTAGTTTGATTGCACTGTGGTCTGAGAGACAGTTTGTTATAATTTCTGTTCTTTTACATTTGCTGAGGAGAGCTTTACTTCCAACTATGTGGTCAATTTTGGAATAGGTGTGGTGTGGTGCTGAAAAAAATGTATATTCTGTTGACTTGGGGTGGAGAGTTCTGTAGATGTCTATTAGGTCCACTTTATGTAGAGCTGAGTTCAATTCCTGGATATCCTTGTTAACTTTCTGTCTCGTTGATCTGTCTAATGCTGACAGTGGGGTGTTAAAATCTCCCATTATTATTGTGTGGGAGTTTAAGTCCCTTTGTAGGTCAGTCAGGACTTGCTTTATGAATCTGGGTGCTCCTGTGTTGGGTGCATATATATTTAGGATAGTTAGCTCTTCTTGTTGAATTGATCCCTTTACCATTATGTAATGGCCTTCTTTGTCTCTTTTGATCTTTGTTGGTTTAAAGTCTATTTTATCAGAGACTAGGATTGCAACCCCTGCCTTTTTTTGTTTTCCATTTGCTTGATAGATCTTCCTCCATCCCTTTATTTTGAGTCTATGTGTGTCTCTGCACGTGAGATGGGTTTCCTGAATACAGCACACTGATGGGTCCTGACTCCTTATCCAGTTTGCCAGTCTGTGTCTTTTGATTGGAGCATTTAGCCCATTTACATTTAATGTTAATATTGTTATGTGTGAATCTGATCCTGTCATTATGATGTTAGTTGGTTATTTTGCTCGTTAGTTGCTATAGTTTCTTCCTAGTCTGATGGTCTTTACAATTTGGCATGTTTTTGCAGTGGCTGGTACCGGTTGTTCCTTTCCATGTTTAGTGCTTCCTTCAGGAGCTCTTTTAGGGCAGGCCTGGTGGTGACAAAATCACTCAGCATTTGCTTGTCTGTAAAGTGTTTTATTTCTCCTTCACTTATGAAGCTTAGTTTGGCGGGATAGGAGATTCTGGGTTGAAAATTCTTTTCTTTAAGAATGTTGAATATCGGCCCCCACTCTCTTCTGGCTTGTAGAGTTTCTGCTGAGAGATCAGCTGTTAGTCTGATGGGCTTCCCTTTGTGGGTAACCCGACCTTTCTCTCTGGCTGCCCTTAACATTTTTTCTTTCATTTCAACTTTGGTGAATCTGACAATAATGTGTCTTGGAGTTGCCCTTCTCGAGGAGTATCTTTGTGGCGTTCTCTGTATTTCCTGAATCTGAATGCTGGCCTGCCTTGCTAGATTGGGGAAGTTCTCCTGGATAATATCTTGCAGAGTGTTTTCCAACTTGGTTCCATTCTCCCCATCATTTTCAGGTACACCAATCAGACGTAGGTTTGGTCTTTTCACATAGTCCCAAATTTCTTGGAGGCTTTGTTCATTTCTTTTTATCCTTTTTTCTCTAAACTTCCCTTCTCTCTTCATTTCATTCATTTCATCTTCCATCAGCGATACCCTTTCTTCCAGTTGATCGCATCTGCTACTGAGGCTTCTGCAATCTTCGCGTAGTTCTCGAAACTTGGCTTTCAGCTCCATCAGCTCCTTGAAGCCCTTCTCTCCATTGGTTATTCTAGTTATCCATTCTTCTAATTTTTTTTCAAAGTTTTTAACTTCTTTGCTGTTGTTTTGAATTTCCTCTCGTAGCTCAGAGTAGTTTGATCGTCTGAAGCCTTCTTCTCTCAACTCATCAAAGTCATCCTCCATCCAGCTTTGTTCGTTGCTGGTGAGGAACTGCGTTCCTTTGGAGGAGGAGAGGTGCTCTGTTTTTTAGAGTTTCCAGTTTTTTTGGTCTGTTTTTTCCCCATCTTTGTGGTTTTATCTACTTTTTGTCTTTGATGATGGTGATGTACAGATGGGTTTTTGGTGTGGATGTCCTTTCTGTTTGTTAGTTTTCCTTCTACCAGACAGGATCCTCAGCTGCAGGTCTGTTGGAGTTTACTAGAGGTGCACTCCAGACCCTGTTTGGCTGGTTGTCAGCAGCGGTGGCTGCAGAACAGCGGATTTTCGTGAGACCACAAATTCAGCTGTCTGATAGTTCCTCTGAAAGTTTTGTCTCAGAGAACTACCAGGTTGAATGAGGTGTCAGTCTGTCCCTACTGGGGGGGTGCCTCCCAGTTAGGCTGCTCAGGGGTGAGGGACCCACTTTAGGAGGCAGTCTGACCGTTCTCAGATCTCCAGCTGCGTGCTGGGAGAACCACTACTCTCTTCAAAGCTGTCAGTCAGACAGGGACATTTAAGTCTGTGGAAGTTCTTGCAGAGTTTTTGTTTGTCTGTGCCCTGCCCCCAGAGGTGGAGCCTACAGAGGCAGGCAGGCCTCCTTGAGCTGTGGTGGGCTCCACCCAGTTCGAGCTTCCTGGCTGCTTTGTTTACCTAAGCAAGCCTGGGCAATGGCGGGCGCCCCTCCCCCAGCCTCGCTGCCGCCTCGCAGCTTGATCTCAGACTGCTGTGCTAGCAATTAGCGAGACTCCGTGGGCATAGGACCCTCTGAGCCAGGTGCGGGACACAATCTCCTAGTGTGCCGTTTTCCAGGCCCGTTGGAAAAGCGCAGTATTAGGATGGGACTGACCCGATATTCTAGGTGCCGTCTGCTTCCCCTTTCTTTGACTAGGAAAGGGAACTCCCTGACCCCTTGCGCTTCCCGAGTGAGGCAATGCCTCGCCCTGCTTCGGCTTGCGCACAGTGCGCTTCACCGACTGTCCTGCACCCACTGTTAGGCACTCCCTAGTGAGATGAAACCGGTACCTCAAGCAGAAATGCAGAAATCACCCGTCTTCTGTGTCGCTGGGGCTGGGAGCTGGAGACCGGAACTGTTCCTATTCGGCCATCTTGGCTCCACCTCTGAAAGTTATTTTTTTGCATGATACATCAGCTGGCTCTGATGACAGCTCCGAAAATTGAAATCCACTCAGATTCGCAGCAATGTCAACATTGCTAGAGTATGTGTATGGTCTTGCAAGGTGACTATATGAAATGAGCAATATATTTGTTTGGTTATGAGTTCCAATTATATTGGTTTGTTAAAAATCACCCCAAAAACCATTAAATGTTGTAAATAAAGACAGAGAAAGGACACATGGGCAAGAATACAAGCGTTTACTCTCATGTGAAATTGTGAAAGTATCAATTCAAAGTCAGGTGAAAAAAGAGAAGTTTCACAAGAAATATATCAAAAGACTAACTCAAATTCTTTTATATTTTACAACTTTCATTATTCTACTACTTAGAGCTACTTGGTATAAGCTAAAGTAAGGATTGTATGCCAAAGGAACATCTAAATATTGGAGGGACTATTCAAAAGCGGTAGTCAAGAAAATTTTACTTTCTCTACAGACAAAAGAAACACCAATTATTACCATAAAATTACCAAACTTGAGAGTAAGGTACAGTCCAAAAAAGAAAGTGTTATAAATTCAGGTTCATAATAACAATTCCTTCCATAAGAAAACATAAAAAGGGTTAAAAAAAAAAAAAAAGTGGGGCGAGCTGAAGTATGACTGAGATTTAAAAAGTAGCCCAACCTCATAACACACTCTGAGGTATATCATTCAAATATAAAATCCATTGAATGAAATTAAAACAATACACTAAGAATCGGCAATTGAGAGACCAATGTAATTTGGTGGAATATAAGCAGAAGAAAATATGAAAAACTGATTGCTGGCAAGATGACTGAATAGGAACAGCTCCGGTCTGCATCTCCCAGTGAGATTGAAGCAGAAGGCAGGTGATTTCTGCATTTCCAACTGAGGTACCCAGTTAATCTCATTGGGACTGGTTGGACAGTGGGTGCAGCCCACGGAAAGCAAGCCAAAGCAGGGTGGGCCATCGCCTCACCCAGGAAGCTCAAGGGGTTGCGGAATTTTCTCCCCTACCCAAAGGAAGCTGCGAGGGACTGAGCCTGAGGAACTTCAGCACAGATACTGCGCTTGTCCCATGGTCTTCACAACCTGCAAACCAGGAGATTCCATCCTACCCCACCAGGGCCCTGGGTTTCAAGCATAAAATTAGGTGGCCATTTGGCCAGACACTGAACTAGCTACAGGAGTTCTTTCTTTCCATACCCCAGTGGCACCTGGAATGCCAGTGAGACAGAACCGTTCACTCCCCTGGAAAGGGGTGCTGAAGCCAGGGAGCCAAGTAATGTGGCTCGGAGGGTCCCACCCCCATGGAGCCCAGGAAACTAAGATCCACTGGCTTGAAATTCTTGCTGCCAGCACAGCAGCAGTCTGAGATGGACTTGGGATGCTCGAGCTCGATCGGGGGAGGGGCGTCCGCCATTCCTGATGCTTAAGTAGGTGGCTTTATGCTCACAGTGTAAACAAACCCTCTGGGAAGTTCAAACTGGGCAGAGCCCACTTCAGCTCAGCAAGGCTGCTGTGGCCAGACTGCCAGATTTCTCAGCTCTGGGGACGGCATCTCTGAAAAAAAGGCAGTAGCCCCAGTCAGAGACTTATAGATAAAACCCCATCTCCCTGGAAAAAAGCACCTAGGGAAAGGGGTGGCTTGTGGGCGCAGCTTCAGCAGATTTAAACATCCCTGCCTGACAGCACTGAAGAGAGCAGCGGACCTCCCAGCACAGCATTCAAGCTCTGCTAAGGGTTAGACTGCCTCCTCAAGTGTGTCCTTGACCCCTGTGTACCTGACTGGCAGACACCTCCCAACAGGGACCGACAGACACCTCATACAGGAGAGCTCTGGCTGGCATCTGGCAGGTGTCCCCTCTGGGACGAAGCTTTCAGAAGAAAGATCAGACAGCAATCTTTGCTGTTCTGCAGCCTCTCCAGGTGACACCCAGGCAAACAGGGTCAGAAGTGGACCTCCAGCAAACTTCAGCAGACCGGCAGCAGAGGGGCCTGACTGTCAGAAGGAAAACTAACAAACAGAAGGGAATAGCATGTTCACTCAAAGACCCCATCCGAGGTCACCAACATCAAAGACCAGAGGTAGATAAATCCACAAAGATGGGGAGAAACCAGCGCTAAAAGTCTGAAAATTCCAAAAAACAGAACACCTCTTCTCCTCCAAAGGATCACAGCTCCTCGCCAGCAAGGGAACAAAACTGGACAGAGAATGAGTTTGACAAATTGACAGAAGTAGGCTTCAGAAGGTGGGTAATAACAAACTCCTCCGAGCTAAAGAAGCATGTTCTAACCCAGTGCAAGGATGCTAAGAACCTTGAAAGAAGCTTAGAGGAATTGCTAACTAGAATACCCAGTGTAGAAAAAAACATAAATGACCTCATGGAGCTGAAAAACACAGCACGAGAACTTCGTGAAGCATACACAAGTTTCAATAGCCGAATTGATCAAGCAGAAGAAAGGATATCAGTGATTGAAGATCAATTTAATAAAATAAACAGAGAAGACAAGATTAGAGAAAAAAGAATAAAAAGGAATGAACAAAGCCTCCAAAAAATATGGGACTATGTGAAAAGACCAAATCTACATTTAATTGGTGTACCTGAAAGTGACAAGGAAAATGGAACCAAGTTGGAAAACACTCTTCAGGATATTATCCAGGAGAACTTCCCCAACCTAGCAAGATAGGCCAACATTCGAATTCAGGAAATACAGAGAACACCACAAAGATACTCCTTGAGAAGAGCAACCCCAAGACACATAATAATCAGATTCACCAAGGTTGAAATGAAGGAAAAAACGTTAATGGCAGCCAGAAAGAAAGGTCGAGTTATCCAAAAAGGGAAGCCCATCAGACTAACAGTGGATCTCTCTGCAGAAACCCTACAAGCCAGAAGAGAGTTGGGGCCAAAATTCAAATTCTTACAGGAAAGAATTTTCAACCCAGAATTTCATATCCAGCCAAACTAAGCTTCATAAGCAAAGGAGACATAAAATCCTTTACCGACAAGCAAATGCTGAGAGATTTTGTTACCACCAGGCCTGCCTTACAAGAGCTCCTGAAGGAAGCATTAAACATGGAAAGAAACAACCAGTACCAGCCACTGCAAAACATACCAAATTGTAAAGACCACTGACACTATGAAGAAACTGCGTCAACTAATGGGCAAAACAACCAGCTAGCATCATAATGACAGGATCAAATTCACATATAACAATATTATCCTTAAATATAAATAGGCTAAATGTCTCAATTAAAAGACACAGGCTAGCAAATTGGGTAAAGAGTCAAGACTCATCAGTGTGCTGTATTCAGGAGACCCATCTCATGTTCAAAGACACACATAGGCTCAAAATAAAGGGATGGAGGAATATTTACTAAGCAAATGGAAAGCAAAAATAAAAAGCAGGAGTTGCAATCCGAGTCTCTAATAAAACAGACTTTAAACCAACAAAGATCAAAAGAGACAAAGAAGGGCATTAGATAACGGTAAAGGGATCGATGCAGGAAGAAGAGCTAAGTATCCTAAATATATATGCACCCAATACAGGAGCACCCAGATTCATAAAGCAAGTTCTTAGAGACTTACAAAGTGACTTTGACTCCCACACTATAACAGCAGGAGACTTTAACACTCCACTCTCAATATTAGATCAACACGACAGAAAATTAACAAGGATATTTGGGACTTGAACTCATCTCTGGACCAAGCAGACCTAATAGACATCTACAGAACTCTCCACCCCAAATCAACAAAACATACATTCTTCTCAGCACTTCATAGCACTTATTCTAAAATTGACCACATCATTGGAAGTAAAACACTCCTCAGCAAATGCAAAAGAATGGAAATCATAACAAAGAGTCTCTCAGACCACAGTGCAATCAAATTAGAACTCAAGATTAAGAAACTCACTCAAAACCACACAACTACATGGAAACTGAACAACCTGCTCCTGAATGACTACTGGGTACATAACGAAATGAAGGCAGAAATAAAGATGTTCTTTGAAACCAACGAGAACAAAGACACAACATACCATAATCTCTAGGACACATTTAAAGTAGTGTGTAGAGGGAAATTTATAGCACTAAATGCCCACAAGAGAAAGCAAAAAAGATCTAAAATTGACACTCTAACATCAAAATTAAAAGAACCAGAGAATCAAGAGCAAACAAACTCAAAATCTAGCAGAAGACAAGTAAGAACTAAGATCAGAGCAGAACTGAAGGAGGTAGAGACACAAAGAACCCTTCAAAAAAATCAATGAATCTAGGAGCTCGTGTTTTGAAAAGATCAACAAAATAGACCACTAGCCAGACTAATAAAAAGAAAAGAGAGAAGAATCAAATAGATGCAATAAAAAATGATATAGGGGATATCACCACTGATCCCACAGAAATACAAACTACCATCAGAGAATACTATAAACACCGCTAGGCAAATAAACTAGAAAAACTAGAAGAAATTGATAAATTCCGGGAAACATACACCCTCCCAAGTCTAAACCAGGAAGAAGTCAAATCCCTAAATTGACCAATAACAAGTTCTGAAATTGAGGCAGTAATTAATAGCCTACTAACCAAAAAAAAAGTCCAGGACCAGATGGATTCACAGCCAAATTCTACTAGAGGTACAAAGAGGAGCTGGTACCATTCCTTCTGAAATGATTCCAAACAATAGAAAAAGAGGGAATCCTCCCTAACTTATTTTATGAGGCCAGCATCATCCTGATACCAAAACCTGGCAGAGATACAACAAAAAAAAGAAAATTTCAGCTCAAAATCCCTGATGAACATCAATGCAAAAATCGTCAATAAAATATTGGCAAACCAAATCCAGCACCACATCAAAAAGCTTATCCACCACGATCAAGTTGGCTTCATCCCTGGGATGCAAGACTGGGTCAACATACACAAATCAATAAACGTAATCCATCACATAAACAGAACCAGTGATGAAAACCACATGATTATCTCAATAGATGCAGAAAAGGCCTTTGACAAAATTCAACACCTCTTCATGCTAAAAACTCTCAATAAAATAGGTATTCATGGAACGTATCTCAAAATAATAAGAGCTATGTATGACCAACCCACAGCCAATATCATACTGAATGGGCAAAAACTGGAAACATTCCCTTTGAAAACTGGCACAAGACAGGGATGCCCTCTCTCACCACTCCTACTCAACGTAGTATTGGAAGTTCTGGTCAGGGCAATCAGGCAAGAGAAAGAAATAAAGGGTATTCAAATAGGAAGAGAGGAAGTCAAATTGTCTCTCTTTGCAGATGACATGATCGTATATTTAGAAAACCCCATCGTCTCAGCCCAAAATCTCCTTAAGCTGATAAGCAACTTCAGCAAAGTCTCAGGATACAAAATCAGTGTGCAAAAACCACAAGAATTCCTATATACCAATAACAGACAGAGAGCCAAATCCTGAGTGAACTCCCATTCACAATTGCTACAAAGAGAACAAAATAACTAAGAATACAACTTACAAGAGATGTGAAGGACCTCTTTTAGGAGAACTACAAACCACTACTCAAGGAAATAAGAGAGGACACAAACAAATGGAAAAGCAGTCCATGCTCATGGATAAAAAGAATCAATATCATGAAAATGGCCATACTGCCCAAAGTAGTTTATAGATTGAATGCTATCCCCATCAAGTTACCAATGACTTTCTTCACAGAATTGGAAAAAACTACTTTAAACTTCATATGGAACCAAAAAAGATCCTGCATAGCCAAGACAATCCTGGGCAAGAAGAATGAAGCTGAAGGCATCACGCTACCTGACTTCAAACTATACTACAAGACTACAGTAACCAAAACAACATGGCACTGGTACTGAAACAGATATATAGACCAATGGAACAGAGCAGAGACCTCAGAAATAACACCACACATCTACAACCATCTGATCTTTGACAAACCTGACACAAGCAAGCAATGGGGAAAAGATTCCCTATTTAATAAATAGTATTGGGAAAACTGGCTAGCCATATGCAGAAAACTGAAACTCGACCCCTTCCTTACACCTTATACAAAGATCAACTCAAGATGGATCAAAGACTTAAAACATAAGACCTACGACCATAAAAATCCTAGAAGAAAACCTGGGCAATACGATTCAGGACATAGGCATGAGTGAAGACTTCATGTCTAAAACACTAAAAGCAATGGCAACAAAAGCAAAAATTGACAAATGGGATCTAGTTAAACTAAAGAGCTTCTGCACAGCAAAAGAAACTATCATCAGAGTGAACAGCCAACCTACAGAATGGGAGAAAGTTTTTGCAATCTATCCATCTGACAAAGGGCTAATATCCAGAATCTATAAGGAACTTGAACAAATTTACAAGAAAAAAACAACCCCATCAAAAAGTGGGCCAAGGATATGAACAGACACTTCTCAAAAGAAGACATTTATGCAGCCAACAGACATGAAAAAAAGCTCATCATCACTGGTCATTAGAGAAATGCAAATCAAAACCACAATGAGATACCATCTCATGCCAGTTAGAATGGCGATCATTAAAAAGTCAGGAAACAGATGCTGGAGAGGATGTGGAGAAATAGGAACACTTTTACACTGGTTGATGGGAGTATAAATTAGTTCAACCATTGTGGAAGACAGTCTGGCGATTCCTCAAGGATCTAGAACTAGAAATGCCATTTGACCCAGCAATCCCATTATTGGGCATATACGTAAAGGATTATAAATCATTCTACTATAAAGATACATGCACACGTATGTTTATTGCGGCACTATTCACAATAGCAAAGACTTGGAACCAACCCAAATGTCCATCAATGATAGACTGAATAAAGAAAATGTGGCACATATACACCATGGAATGCTATGCAGCCATAAAAAAGGATGAGTTCATGTCCTTTGCTGGGACATGGATGAAGCTGGAAACCATCATTCTCAGAAAACTATCACAAGAACAGAAAACCAAACACTGCATGTTCTCACTCATCAGTGGGAGTTGAACAATGAGAACACATGGACACAGGGAGGGGAACATCACACAGTGGGGCCTGTTGGGGGGTGGGGGTCTAGGGGAGGGATAACATTAGGAGAAATACCTAATGTAGGTGGCAGATAGAGGAAGAGATAGTCTTAATTTTAATGAATTCCAGTTTACCAATTTTTTTTTTTTTTGAGACGGAGTCTTGCTTTGTCACCAGGCTGGACTGCAGTGGTGCAATCTCGGCTCACTGCAACCTCCGCCTCCCAGGTTCTAGCAATTCTCCTGCCTCTGCCTCCCAAGTAGCTGGGATTACAGGCATGTGCCATCACGTCTGGCTAATTTTTGTATTTTTTGGTAGAGATGGGGTTTCACTATGTTGGGCAGGCTGGTCTCAAACTCCTGGCCTCCAGTGATCCACCTGCCTCGGCCTCCCAAAGTCCTGGGATTACAGGCATGAACCACCGTGCCTGGCCTCTATCACTTATTTTCTTTAATGTTAATATGTTTTGTGTCCTTTTTAATAATTCTTTGCCTCTCCTAACATCATGAAGTAATTCTATTATGTCATCTACTAGAAACCTCATTGTTTTACCTTCCATATTTAAGGCTGCGATACATTTGGAATGTATTTTGTATTGTGTAGTAGAGATCAACATTCATTTCATTTCCAAGGTAGAAATCTAAATTTCCTAGCACTATCTTATTTAAAAGAGAGCCCTTTGCAGACTGGGGTTTAGTGATACCTTTAAATATATAAATATGCACAGGTCTGTTTCTAGGTTGTTACATTTTATGCCATTGTATATTTTTGCACTAATGCCTCAGTGGTTTAATTAATGTAGTTTTGTAATAAACCTTAATGTTCCACAGAGTATAATCTCAGACCTGTGTTTAAGATTGTTTTAGCTGTTATTATTCTTTCTTATTTCCATGTAATTTTTTCATTAGTTTCTCAATATCCACACATGAAAATAACTTTTGACACTTTAATTGGGATTGCATTGAAACTATGGATTTTTTTTAAAAATTATATTTTTAGAATATTAAGTGTTTCAATCCAAGAACAAGATTTATCATTTAATCTGGTCATGCCTTGTTTAATTTGTATAATGTTTCATAGTTCTCCGTGTTGATGCTGTGCACAATTTTTGTTAAATCTATTTCTAGCATTTGATTTTTGGACTATATTAATGATTTTTTAAAACTTTTAGTTTTCGTGTTGGTGTGTGTGTGAGAGAGAGTTTTTTATATTGGTTTTTGATCCAGGGACCTTTGTGGATCATTTGTTAATTCTAATATTTTACCTGTTGCTCTATCTAGTGTCATATTGCTCTGCCTAAAGAATTTTCTTTAAAATGTTTTATAGTATAATTGTGCTGGCAATGGATTTTTTTAGTTTTTGTCTGTCTGAAAAAATAATCTTTATTTTTCCTTTCTTTGTGAAAGTTATTTTATTTGGCATAGAATCCTTGATCGTCATTTTCTTTTTTATCACTTTACAAATGTCTTTACAATGGTTTCAGCCTTGGATTGTTTGTGACTAGAAATCTGATATGTTATTCTTTTCCTGTATGTATCATTTTTCTCTGGCTGCCATGATTTTCTCTTTATCTTTGGTTTTCAGGTTTGACTGTGGTGTGTTCTTTGTTGGTATTTATTTTTCTTCATGTTCTCTGAGTTTCTTGGACGTGCGGATTGGTGATTTTACGTTTGGAAAACATTTGGCCATTATCTCTTCAAATATTTTTCTGCCACATTCCCTCTCCAGTTTCTTTCCAAGATTCCAATTGCACCCATAAATATATACAGCTACTATGTAACCATAAAAATTAAAAATTAAAAAAGATATAATTTTATAAGCTGCCAAAAAAAAAAAACCACAAAGCACAAAAAAAGATTCCAGTTGCAAAAATGTTATACCATTTGATATTGTCCCACTGTCCCAAAGCTCTTAGATGCTCTGCAGGTTTTTTGTTTGGTTGGTTGGTTAACTGATCATTGTAAATCTTTTTTCTGTTTGGTGAATTTTTATTGACCGATCTTCAAGTTCACTGAACTTGTTCGTTAACTGTGACTAGTCTAGTGATGAGCTTATTGAAAATATTTTTATATCTCTGATTGTATTTTTCATTTCTAGCATTTTCACTTGATCCTTTTTTGTAGTTTCCATCTCTCTACTAAAACCCTCTATTTATTCATCTACCTTGTCTACTAGAATAAGAATTGGCAAACTGAAGACCACCACCTGTTTTTGCAAATAAAATTGTATTGGGACATAGCCATGTCTTTTTACTTATGTATTGCCTGTGGCTGCTTCTGTGCTACAATGGCTGAATTGAGTAGTTGTGACAGAGACCATAGGGGCCAAAAGGCCTATATGGCCATTTACAGAAAAAGCATGCTCACCCCTGAAATAGAGCATTTAATATGTTAATCATAAGTATTTTAAATTCTTTGTTTGTTCCAACACCTGAGTCACATTTCCATCTAGTTCTATTGGTTGTTTTATGTTTGACATTATGTTTTCCTTAACTTGTTTGTATCTCGTGTGTATTTCTGTTGAAAACCAGACATTTTATGTCAGGCGATAGAAACTAAAATAAATAGTTTATGACTTGAAGTGAGCATGCCTATTCTTTTTCCAGGCTTTTAGTTGAGCTAGATTTGGGTTTTGTCATCATGCACCCTCAGTGCTCCAATCTCCAAATCTTCTGGTGCTATATTCTGCTTAGGTTGGGGTTGGTGTACTGATTTTTTTTCTTTCAATGTTTGTTCCATCCTCAGGTTTATATCTTCTGTTTGCACCTTTGCCTCAGAGAGTCTGTCTTGCTCTTGCCTCTGTACTAACATTAGATTAGTATTATTAGATTGGTAACACCTAGCAACACCAGATGATTGATTGGTGGCATTAGGTTGGTGTTTAACAATGGGAAGCCTGTTGGTGTGGGGCAGGGAGATATTCTCTGATCTTCTGGTCCATCCTCAGTCTTAGTTTGGTACTGTGCTCCTGCATTTGGGAGATGGGTTATTTCAGTGATCCTGTTCCTTCTGCTGGCAACAGGTTACCTGTAATAATTTGGACCCAGGATATGTTCTTATTCCTACTTCAAAGATAGTCTTGTTGTTGTTGCTGTATTTTGGTTTTTTGTTTTCGCTTTTTTCCATTCCATTCCCTGAGACCCAATCAGTCTTCAACTGTGGCCTGCATATAACAGAATTTGGTCCTGTTCCTTTGGTAGCTTAAGGCTTTTGTTCCATAAGGAAGAGAGAGGATAAAGATCCAGAAAGGCTTCATGTCTTCCCTCAATAGGTGCTATTCCACTTCCTCAGGCCTGCACCCAGACATTGAAATGAATTTCAACTTATCCCAATATGAGATTCTCTTTATGAGGATAAATCAGATTCAAACCCTTAAGGGTAGCTTTGCTATAATTTTTTTTAATTAAAAAACTCCCAAACCCAAAAAACTAGTCACTTTCATGTGCAGGGAAGAGGGACATAATTAACATTTAGGGATATTTTGGTATTAATATTATAAAAATAACACACAAAATAGTTACCTTTTCAAACAGTTTGACAGCGTATACAATAAGAATGAGTTTACCTCCTACTCCTGTTTTCCAGTAACCCCCATTAATACACACACACACACACCCTTTTTGTGCTCCTAATAGACAATTACCATTTAATACTATATGATGGAAATATGCATTTAATTCAAGACCTGGGCATTCCTGCGTCTCTGGAAGTTTTGATTATATTATTTTTTATATTTTATAAATACATTTTTGTACTCTCCTTCAGGTACAAAAATTATGTGTATGGTGTAATTCAATTGTCCTAATTAGCTATCATGTCCACAGAAACTTTACATTTTTAAAATTATTTTTCATTTCATTTGTTCATTCTCCTTGTTCTAGTCTTCCACATCCTTAACTATGTTTTCAGCTATAGTTGTTTTTTTCTTTTTTGCTGCTTCTAATCTAGCTTTTATTTTAAGCTAGATAAGAAACTTAAAATAAAAGCTAGGTAAGAAGCAGCAAAAAAAAAAAAAAATCATTTTTATTTGTTTCTTTCTTTTTTTCCTGTTCTCTACCAGCTTGTAACTTAAGTCCTCCTGTTTTCTTATCTTGTCCTTTTAGAACCCTTAAATATTTTCTTTGAAATAGTATTTCAAATAAACTGCTTCTTTTAAAACTCATATAATAGAAGGTTTTTGTTTTATATGTTCTAGATGTGACACAAATTCTCTGCTATAAATAGGTTTTTTGTCTTTCTTTTTTGTGTATGTAATTAATTTCAAGGAGGAGAATAAGGTAGAAATACCTGTACTCCACTATCTTTGATACCTTTGAAGGCCTAAAAACGAACCTACATGATTCCTTAGGGTGGATCTTCAAAGGGGAAAGCAGTTCTAGGTCCATGAAAGAACAGGGACTGGAAACAGTCCAGACATATTTTTCCCGGAACATGCGGATGCTCTGAACGGTGTCTGGGCTTATGAAATCTAAGAGCTGGGCATTAAGATCTGTAAACTTAAAACCCTACATGCCTGGCCTTTTTGGTTGAGCTTAGAATTCAAATAGTAATATGGTGTTTTTATACAGTGGCTGTTCAGATATTGGATTCATTTGATGTAAAGTGTGTATTACAGTTTTCATCAGTTATAGTAAGCACTCAATTAATGTTAAATATTTCAATAATAATTACTTTTCTTAAGCCACTGTACAAACATCTACTTATAATTAGAGGAACAACCCTATGCATTATAATTTTGTGGCAATAAAAGGCAATGGAAATAGTGGCCCAATCAGTAATCCTTTCATTTTCCTAATTTGATTTTTGGGGCTGAACTAAGTAAGGTCCTTGGAACTTTTATACATTTAAGGAATGGAAGTACCATCAATTAATAGTAGGTCTGCTGCTGATCAAATGTGTGGGATTCCAGTAACTAAATGAATAAATGAAAGATATTTAGCTTCATCTACACACTACATTTGTGGAGCTCATATTGGTTCCACACACAAATTTTAAAATTCTAAGAATAAAGAGATAAAAAATAAGTACTGGTGTTTAAAAGAAAATAGAAAAGAGAAAAAATATGTAATAGTGTTTAGTGGCTTTAACACATATATTTCACTGTTATTAATCAATCAAGCCAACAAAAAATGAAAAGAATCTTAGGCACAGTAGCACATGCCTGTAATCCCAGTAATTTGGGGGACCAAGATGGGAGGATTGCTTGATGCCAGAAGCCTGAGACTAGCTTGGACAACAAAGTGAAACCCCATCTCTACAAAAACTTTTAAAAATCAGCCATGTGTTGTGGCATGCACCTGTAGTCTCAGCAACTCAGGAGGCTGAGGCAGGAGGATCACTCGAGCCCAGGAGTTTGAGGTTGCAGTGAGCTAGAATAGCACCACTGCACTCCAGCCTGGGCAACAAGAGTCAGACCCTGTCTCTGAAAACAAACAAACAAACAAAAACTCAACACCTTAAATACTAAGATTTGAGATATACAATTTTCCATATATTTGATATGTATAAGTAAATATAAATGAGATCACTTCAAGTTAGCATCTGCACAGCAAAGGATACAATCAACAGTGAGAAAAAAAAAAACCCACAGAACAGGAGAAAATATTTTCAAACTACCTATCTGTCAGGATCTAATAACACCCAAATATATAAGGAGCTCACACAACTCTATAGGAAAAAATCTGATAATACAATCAAAAGATGGGCAAAGTTCAGCTCACTCTTTTCCCCGCTGCAATAGTACTACTGAAAAAAATCTTTCCTTACCATTTCAGTGATGTCTGGCTTTATCTTTGACAGTGCTTAAGAGCATGGAGTGTTTCCACATCATTTTGTTTCAAGTCCAGCAGAGTCGCTATAAAACCTTGGTCAAGTCACCTACCTTCCTTGCACTTCAATTTCCTCCTCTGAAAATAAAAATAATCATAGTAGGTTTGTAGACAGGATTATGAGTGAATCCATGTAATTAACTTAGAACAGTGCCTATAATGGCTATATAAAGGTTATAATGTTGATTTTTACTTATTATGACAGTCACTATTCTTCAAGCAACATGCTTCCCATAAATTGATGGAAAATTGACAAAAGGAAATATATTTGCATAAATAGTTGTAATATATATATATCAAACAGTGGATTTAATAAAAGGCATCCTTATAAATAAACAAGGAAAAGATGAATGTTCTAATAGAAATGTTTGCAGAGAGCAGGGACAGACAATTCATAATTAAAACCAAAAAAATTTTTGCTGAAATAATGGGAAAAGATATTTGACCAAATAATTGAAGAAATGCAAAAAACAAACCAAAACAAACAAAAAAATCCAAACAAAAAACCAGCAATGAGATATCATTTGTCTTTTATAAGCCTTGCAAAGATAAACTCATAAAAGGGAAAATTACAATATCCAGTATTGGTGAGAATATAGAAAAGTATACAGTCATTCTTGCCCTCTTGGAGTTACAAAATATATTTTCCAGGAAGCAACGTTTCAGCAAGTATAAAAATTTAACCTATGTATAAATACTCGTGAAGCAATTCCTTTTCTAGAAATATAGCTCCAGAAAATTATCAGGAAAAAAAATTATATATAAAAATAGTAGCCCTTACATTGCTTAAAAATGCAAAGAAATGGCCCAACTCGCTCCTCCCCCAACAGACTGGCGGCGCGCGGAAAACACGTCAGGTGACGACTGGCCCCGCCTCTTACTCTCGGTCCCATATTGAACTCGAGTTGGAAGAGGGGAGACCGGTCTCAAAATGGAGGTCAAACCGCCTCCGGGTCATCCCCAGCCCGACTCTGGCAGTCGCCGTCGCCGCCGCCGCCGGGGGGAGGAGGGCCATGATCCAAAGGAACCAGAGCAGGTGAGAAAACTGTTTATTGGTGGTCTGAGCTTTGAAACTACAGATGATCGTTTAAGAGAACATTTTGAGAAATGGGGCACACTCGCAGATTGTGTGGTAATGAGAGACCCCCAAACAAAACGTTCTAGGGGCTTTGGTTTTGTGACTTATTCTTGTGTTGAAGAGGTGGATGCAGCGATGTGTGCTCGACCACACAAGGTTGATGGGCGTGTAGTGGAACCAAAGAGAGCTGTTTCTGGAGAGGGTTCTGTAAAGCCTGGTGCCCATCTAACAGTGAAAACAATTTTTGTTGGTGGTATTGAAGAAGATACAGAAGAATATAATTTGAGAGACTACTTTGAAAAGTACGGCAAGATTGAAACCATAGAAGTTACGGAAGACAGGCAGAGTGGAAAAAAGAGAGGATTTGCTTTTGTAATTTTTGATGATCATGATACAGTTGAAAAATTGTTGTTCAGAAATACCACACTATTAATGGGCATAATTGTGAAGTGAAAAAGGCCCTTTCTAAACAAGAGATGCAGTCTGCTGGATCACAGAGAGGTCGTGGAGGTGGATCTGGCAATTTTATGGGTCGCGCAGGAAACTTGGAGGTGGTGGAGGTAATTTTGGCCGAGTTGGAAACTCTGGTGGAAGAGGATGCTATGGTGGTGGAGGTGGTGGCAGCAGAGGTAGTTATGGAGGAGGTGATGGTGGATATAATGGATCTGGAGGTGATGGTGGCAACTATGGCGGTGGTCCTGGTTATAGAAGTAGAGGGGGCTATGGTGGTGGTGGACCAGGATGTGGAAACCGAGGTGGTGGACACGGTGGAGGTGGTGGAGGATATGACGGTTACAATGAAGGAGGAAATTTTGGCGGTGGCAACTACGGTGGTGGTGGGAACTATAATGATTTTGGAAATTATAGTGGACAACAGCAATCAAATTATGGACCCATGAAAGGGGGCAGTTTTGGTGGAAGAAGCTCGGGCAGTCCCTATGGTGGTGGTTATGGATCTGGTGGTGGAAGTGGTGGATATGGTAGCAGAAGGTTCTAAAAACAGCAGAAAAGGGCTACAGTTCTTAGCAGGAGAGAGAGCGAGGAGTTGTCAGGAAAGCTGCAGGTTACTTTGAGACAGTCGTCCCAAATGCATTAGAGGAACTGTAAAAATCTGCCACAGAAGGAACGATGATCCATAGTCAGAAAAGTTACTGCAGCTTAAACAGGAAACCCTTCTTGTTCAGGACTGTCATAGCCACAGTTTGCAAAAAGTGCAGCTATTGATTAATGCAATGTAGTGCCAATTGGATGTACATTCCTGAGGTCTTTTATCTGTTGTAGCTTTGTCTTTTTCTTTTTCTTTTCATTACATCAGGTATATTGCCCTGTAAATTGTGGTAGTGGTACCAGGAATAAAAAATAAAGGAATTTTTAACTTTTCAAAAAAAAAAAAATGCAAAGAAATGGGACCACCTAGATGTTTATTTATAGATGTTTGGTTAAATAAATCATGATATAAGAGAATGTTAGAAACCTATTTACATATTATGCTGTTTTTATTTATTGAATGAAATTCACTGACTAGAAAAATGTCTACAACACAATAATGTGTGATAGAAGCAGATTGTTTATACAGCAAGTAAAATGCAGTAGTTATATGTGGTTGGGTGGATTTGACTGGTGTTATTTGAATTCATGTAAGCATTTATTTTTGTAAGCTGCTAATTAAGACCAAGCCACTTGTGTTTTTCAAAAACCTGAAAACCACAAAAGTGGCTTGGTTTTAAGTAGTGGCTGAAGAACAAATATTGAATTTTTAGGACTAAAGCAGTGAGATTAAAGCAGTGCCTGCAAAAAGCTCTTTTTCATAGCATTATGTAATAGGAACACTAGCAAGAAACCCTCTGCTGGAATTCAGTTAGAAATTTATCTGTGGCCTTAGGAAGATTTGGAGAGACATAGTACTAGTCAAAACCATAACTTAGTTCTTGACCAGCACTGGGGAGTAAAGGAAAGCATTTAAAAGAAAAAGGCATAAAGACTGTTTCCATTTGCATCTAGTTACTGTTGGTTAGCCATGTAACTATTGCTTAGAGATTAACTAGAGGTAAATTCAGACTTTGAGTGATTGTAGAAGACGGACGAGAGGTGAATGAAGAGAATAATGCACTAATATATTTAATCCTTACAACAATCCTATAAGGAAAGCACAATGATTTTTCCAATTTTCCAGATGAGGGAATTTAGGTACAGAGAGGATAGGTTATACAATTACTTATTAAATCCTTAGCCTGGGGTGATTAGGATGTATGTATACCAGTGCTTTTCAAATTTAATTTGTAGCATGTGGAAGTATTGGGACTGCTGGCAGAAGTTGCCAACAGGTGGTCCAGAGGCAGATCCAGCTTGTAGATTATTTCCTTTGGCCAGTACAATGTTTTCTGTTTGCTCATTTATTTCATTTTGTTTTTAAAACATGGTAGATATTTTAAAATCAGAAAATTCCACATAAAAATTCAGATCATCGGTTTGTTTCTTTGCTTTTGAAGAAAATCAGAAGATCTGGCAACACTCAGTTCCACACGGAAGCCATCTGCCTGGTCTGCGTTGAGGCAGTCCCCTTTGGATGAAGCATACCCCCTCCACTCAGCCTACCTCACTCCTTCATATCACTGGTTTGGCCATTGTGCATATTAGAATTTATGGGGGTTTTCTGCTAGAGAACATAGAAAGGCATTTAAAATACTCTTAATTTTCTTGAAAGGTTAAAAGATGGCAATCTACTCATTTGCAACTCAGATGTGACTGGTATGGAAAGAAGATAGAAATTATTCCAACTAACTCTGCAGTATATCTTGGCATTTTCTTCAGCCTGACAAAGAAAATCTACTCTCCTACCATTATTAAGAAATTAATATTTTGCTAATGATTTGTTAGGAGAGTGAAGTTTAGGGTTACATTACACCCAAAAAACAAAATTATTTAAAAAATTCAAAATGATAAATGCATGAGGTGATGAATACACTAAATACCCTGAATTGATCATTATAAAACATAGATAGGTATGGAAACATCAAATTTTACCGCATATACATGTACAATTACAATGCATAAATTAAAAAAATAAAACATAAATAAACAATTTGTTTTTTAAAAAAAGAAGAAAAACATATCAATGAGGCATCTCTCCTTTTCCTCCAAAGTTTTCCTTCAACTACCAGCACCCACATCTGGCCTACCCTACTGGCTTTGGCCTCCTAAATCAAGCACATTCTACTTCTAAGAGTTTACCCTTTTCTTATGCTGAGCAATTTAGTTTTTTCTTATTCTTTTAGCTTCACAAATAATACTGTAAATATTTCCAAAGGACCCTCCTTAGGATCAATGCTTCTTTGAAAAATACAAAATGATTATAAATAACTGATTTATCTTCCATTATAATTGTTTTTTTCCTTTCTCCCTTGTATTTTCATTCCTCTGAACTCATGAGTCTTCTGTACCATTGAGACAGCACTTGACTGGGAGCAAAAACACCCACATTTTAGTCCTGTCTCCCACTTGCTAACTGGATTACTTTGGGAAAGTTGCATACATTTTGGGCTCTCAGTTTTGTCACTTGTAAATGAGAATATAATAAGTACATTTCCTATATAACAGGGTTATTTTTCATATCAAATATAGTCGTATAACCTGAGCACCCTTAGAAAATAAAAATTGTATTTGTTTTAAATAAGCGCATATTAAAATTTTCTAGAGCCTCGGTTTTCAGATAACAAGCACCTTTTCTTGAACACTCAGTATGTTCCAAGCACAGTGCTAGATATTTTGTAAACACTTTCTGTATTAATCTTCTATGTGGCCCTTCGAAGCAGCAATGACATGTGTTTTCCATCTAAAGAAACTGCATCACAGACAACGTTAAATAACTTGCCACAGGCCATCCATCTGAGTCAAAAGTCCGTGTTCTCTTAATGACACCACACTGCTTCTACAGCTCAGCTGTCTCCTTCAACTGACACATTGTGTCACCCACCTATTAACCAGTTACTCTCTGGATCCACCTAGGGAGGATTACAAAATTATTTGACTTTGCAAACATTTTTGGATACTTATGCACACAACCTCAGGGTTCAAAACACTATGCAGCCTAAGAACATTTTATATCAAGGATTCAGTGTTTGAGTGCAGTATTTAGTAGAATTATGGTATATATACAGCAATTTTATTGACAAATAGTGTTTTTCTATTCAGTCTTAACCCTATCAGTCAGTTCTAGCTTCTTGCAAATTTGGAAGCAAGGAAATTAGGGTCCAGAAAAGAATGCAAACTATCCATTAAGTTTGATTGTTTAAATATACTGGAAAAACATATTTTGAAAAAAAAAATGAATGAAGCTGGTGGATTTGATGAAGGTTGAAGTGGAGCATTTGGAGTGATTCAGAAAACAATACCCCAAAATGAAGGCCTCAGCAGCATCCTCAGAAGCAGAAGTTTTTCTCTGACTTTGTCCTGCTCTCCTGTCTCTCTGTCCCCTTCTCCCTCAAGGCTAGCCATAGAAACTAGAATCCCTCTTCCCCAAGAAGGGTCAGAAAAACCAGAACCTCTTTTCCTGAAAGCCAGTCATAAAACCTAAAAATGCTACTCTAATTTTCCCTCCGCCTTTCTGTGTAAAAGCTGGCCATAAAGAAATCATCTGTCCTACCTTGTTTGACTAGAGGTCCTAAGATCCCCATTCCAGAGAGGGCCCTGCCCGACACCCAGAAGGTAGGAATGCTTGCTCAGAGAAGCCAAGAAGAAGCTAGACAGACAGGCCTTGCTGGGTTTCCCCACTCAGTCTGTTAGCATTAGATCATGCCCTTTTTATCCAATCATACATCTACATGGCTATCCACAGTTTGTTGAACCTAAGCATAAAAATGGACAATTTGCCTTGTATCTTTGGGTCTTCATTCTGAAGCCTCTCATACATGTATATTAAATAAATTTGTATGCCTTTTCTCATATTCATCTGCCTCTTGTCAGTGATTTTCAGGAAACCCTCATAGGGCAAAGGAGAACTTCCCCCTTTGGCCCCTACAAAGCCTCAACATGACCACCAACACGCAAACCCTATCCTGGTTTGTTTGTTTGGTTTTCATTTTCAAATTATCTTGAGTTGATATGGCAACACAGTCTCAGAGTACACCCTCTCCTTTTTTCTGAAGAGGCCCCTTGTAATGCTCTTTGAGAGGTGGCTTTAGAACAGGATAGAGAGATGCAGCCAAAAGAACTGAAAAGAGTACCTCCTGAATTTTTCCGAACATTACAGAAGAGAGATTCACAACAAAAGAAATAATGTTCCTTTCTACGGACTAGGTGAGAACTGAGTTTCCAATTTGATTGGCAGTGTTGTAATATCAGCATAATACTAAGTTTGTATGACAATAAGATATGTTGCCTAATTTATGCTTCTAGTAGTATTTCCAAGGCTGTCAATTCTATTTTGGCTAAAAGTAATCACAAAGAACTAAATAATAATTAGATTTTTTCCCACTCTTCTACGCATAGCCATCTATTTTGGAAGGCACTCATCATTTGGATACAAACTGAATCTCTTTAATCTTAAAAGGACTAGAGAGAATAATGTCTTTGATCAGCCTGCTGGTACTGTGTATTTGTGGAAAGTGGCCCGTCATTCAAATTAAATCTGGGAAAACTCCCAAACATTGGCCAATTCGGTAGTTATGGGGCCTACCTCTGAGGGGCCTGAGAATTTGGCAAGCACCAAGGTGGTGGAAGCAGGCCCAGATAGGTTCTTCTGGCTTGTGAATTGCCACTCATCCATGCTCCACCTTCCTCAAGCTTGAGGCTCCTTCATAGTGAGAGAAAAGAATTGGCATGTCCAGCAGCAGTGATTTCAACTCACTGAAAACAAGAAACCTAGTATAGTACACGTGGAGATCACAAGGGGATATGGAGAAGCTGAAACTCCTTAGAGGCAAAAATATCTAATATGCTGACTATAACAAAAAGAAAAGCTGAATTCCGACCTCCAAAATAAGAAACTTAAAAGGGCTGGGAGATGCATTTATTATTTTTAAGAAATTGGCAGTTAAAAAGGAAGTATTATCCCAGGGATAATGGTCTCCCATAGCTATGTAAATATCAAGGGAAAATCAAGATATCTATTTCCTAAAAACAAATTAGATATATCATTTGATATATCTAAAGTTCAGTGACAAAGATCACTATTATGCCAAATGAGAGATGTACACTGAGCCATTTTGTCCGATTATATAGGTGTGGTTAAATAACAACTGTACCATTGTCTATTAGTAACTACCTTTTTCTAATACGGAGGAACGTGGAATTATTACCTATTGCAGCAATCTATTAACTCAGGGGAAGAAACCAATAGATTCATTTGGTGATTATTCTCTTTTTAGGGCATCTTATATACTTTAATACAAGGTATGACTGTAAGAGAGTAAGACTAGTGTTTAAATAAATATGCAAGCCTAATTGCATTTAAAGGAATTTTGTCCTCTTCAAGATAATCATTTTGGCTGTACACATGGTAATTATCAGTTCCAAATTGTCCAGGACAGACAATCCAGATGTTCTATAATTTTATTATTCTCAATAAAGGTGATTAAAGGTAGAATGAGATATTACTTAATCTTAATAATCTTGTAAGACTTTTCACAGATATTTATAAATCAGGAAAAATCCTTGGTCAAACTATGTGTTGTGATTTGCGGTCCAGTAAATACGGTTACAAAAGCTATGCAGTTATTCTAGCAATATGTAGAACTCTTTCTTGCAACTGCCTCCAGGATCAGTTTATGAGTCACACAAGGAAATTACTGTTATTACTTTATCTCACTATGAGATATGTTTCTAAAGCAGAGCATAAAAGCATCTCAGCATCTGACTTTCTTTGCACAGGTCTCCTAAACTGACTCCTGAGTATGGTGCTTCCATATTAGACTGAAATGCTAAAGTGTTGAAAAGAACATGACTCTCATTCTTAGAGGTTTCATTACTAAAATGCTAAAAATATAAGATTCTGAGGACAGTACTCTGGTGAGGTATAGTACATTACATTAAATGCAGTGGAAGCTTTTATCCTAGGGATTTAAAATGCCCTCATCATTTCCACATGTAACTTCCCCATGGATCACTCCATTAACCTACAAGTATTAATGAGTGATTTATTTGTGCCTAGTGCTGTAGCAAGTACAGTTAACTAGTTTGCAGAAAGGCATAGTCAGTTCCGATTTTAATAAGAGAAATAAATGAACTAAGAAATTAAATCATTAGCCTGAGTTCACATAATAACACACTGGTAGTCTCTGTAGGGAAAGCCTGCTTTCTTAATCCTGGCTCAGTGATCTTTCATGAATAACTCTCTCCTATTCACTCACCCTAAACACACACACACACACACACACACACACACACACACACACACCCCTAACTTTTCTAAAATACTTAATATCATGACAGTTGATGGTTTTTGTTCTGACCATGTTGTATCTACCTAAGGATGTTCAGAGCAGTGTATGGGGATGTGGGATGTGGGGAGTGCAAGGTACCAGAATATGCCACCCAAAATTATGCTGCTTTGGCATAAGGATAATTTTGAGCTAAAGGCAATTGAGAATCAATACAGGCAAGAAAAGCTCTTTATCTTCTCCTAACTACCTAAAAATAAAATATAGATTTACATTTTTATAAAAGAAATGTATATTTTTAATGGAAATTTCCATTTGTAAAGATGTATCTTACCAGGAAGGGAGCTACTCTTCAGGAGACAACCCTTGTCACCTGAAAGCCTCTTATCTGCAAAACAAGACAACCCTTATTTATCATCCATTGCCTCCTCTCATCTTCCCATAACTTGTCTGTCTTGCCCAAAAGCCCCAAACCCTTTTTCTTTGTTTTTGTTTTGTTTTGTTTTGTTTTAGACAGAGTCTTGCTCTGTCACCCAGGCTGGAGTGCAGTGGTGCGATCTCAACTCACTGCAACCTCTGCCTCCCAGGTTCAAGAGATCCTCGTGTCTCTGCCTCTCAAGTAGCTGGGATTACAGGCATGCACAACCATGCCTAGCTAATTTTTGTATTTTTAGTAGAGATGAGGTTTTTCCATGTTGATGAGGCTGGTCTCAAGCTCCTGGCCTCAAGTGATCCACCCGCCTCTGCCTCCCAAAGTGCTAGGATTACAGGCATGAGCCACCACGCCTGTCCTCAAAACCCCTTTTCTTTCATTTAGCCTATGTATTAGTCCATTTTCATACTGCTATAAAGACATAGCTGAGACTGGGTAATTTATAAAGGAAAGAGATTTAATTTACTCACAGTGTAGCATGGCTGGGGAGGCCTCAGGACACTTACAATCATGGCGGAAGGCAAAGGGGAAGCAAGGCACCTTCTTCACAAGGAGGCAGGAAGGAGAAGTGGGAGTGAAGGGGAAAGAGCCCCTTATAAAACCATCAGATCTTGTGAGAACTCATTCACTATCATGGGAACGGCATGGGGGAATCCACCCCCATGATTCAGTTACCTCCACCTGGTCTCTCCCTTGACACATGGGGATTATGGGGATTATAATTCAAGTTGAGATTTGGGTGGGGACACAAAGCTTAACCATATCAGCCTAAAATGGTACAGAAGCTTCAATCATCTGCTGCTTCCATGAGCCACAATTTTGTGTGTGAACCTCTATAGTTTAACTCTCTTGTTCATCTGTCTTTTATCAGTTTGATCCAGGGGCCCCAGCCATTGCACCTAGGAGGGTAGAGGGGAAAAGACTTGTTTTCTCCTCTAAGAGGGATTGTAAAAATCATAGCATAATTTATTCTAGGTCTGGTGAAGGAAGTTTTAAAAGACTATAAATCCACAAATAACCCTACTGGGCTCATCTACTTGAAAGCAAAAGGAGAAGAGATATCTCCTACATGAGTTAAGACAAAAGGACAGAAAGTTATTCTCAGAGAGTAGCTACCCACTAGTCAGGAGAGAAAATTAAAAAGGCCAGATTCTATAAATGTAAGTTTGCAGTTTGCTTACTTGTGGCTGACAGGTACCCTGACATGTCTCACACTGATGAATTCCTGGCGGAGTGAGGTACTGCTTATAGATCACTGAAGAAAGGTAGGAAAAATGATTGGAATAAGAACTTCGGTCCCATGGTGTCAGCGTAATGGAAAAGTCCAGATAAACCTGGGAATGGGGTGGTAGAATCACAAAATTTCCTGCTAAGGTGCCACAGGCAATTCTTCATACCTCTTCCAATCTACAGCTGTTCTTATCATTGTGGTCCTTGAGTTACAATGAATATGTTTATTTATTTGAGGCAAACAATTAAACTATTAGCAGCTGAATTTATTACTCCCTATGTGCCAGGCACCACATTGCTTATTTTAAATGCGATCTTCCAATTTATCCTCACAAGAATCTTGAGGTAGGTTCTATTATTACCCCTATTCGATAGATGAGGAAACTGAAGCTTAGAGGGTTTAAGCAACATATCCTTAATCCTATTACAAAATAGCAATAGAACTAAAGCTCCCCAGTAAATTGGTCTGACTCCATTTGGTCTTCATAATGGCCCTGTGAGAAAAGTAAGGGGGAAAATAGAGACTCCGGCCAGATTTTTAATTTATTCCCTCATTGAACAATTATTTGACTTATACACTGAACTGGTCACGGTGTATGCACAGAGAATATGGTGGTAAACAAAACAGACCTGGTTAGTATTCTCATGGAGCTTAGCATTATTGGGGGAATATCATTGAAGCAAAATCTCCTCCAGGCCCAGAAAGTGTCTCCACAAAGATAACAGAGGTCGAAAACAAGTTTATTATTGGATAAGCAACATTAGAGGGATGATATGCTGAGAAAAAAATAAAAATAAAAAAAGAATAAGTAACAAATCAAAAAGTGATGCAGAGCACAGGCAATTCACTGAAGAAATTAAAAGGTGGAAAGAAATCACACTCTTTTATACAAGTAAGTGGATACAACATATTACATTCATATTCTCAGATAAAATGGCTAATTTTCTTTTATCTTTATGATTAAAGATAGATTTTGCCTTTTGGAGTCAGGTGCCAGCTGAAGTTAGGCCTGTGTCCTCCCAGGAAACTGGGAAATAAGATGTTATCTTTTTTGATTATTACATTTCAAAGACATGGCTGTCAGGTCACTGGGGAAATATTCCTGTGTTGTGAGACTGGTAAGAAGGTTATTTAGTGATAAGAAACATTTATGTACACTTAAAAAGGGCAGAGAAAGAAATTCTGAAAGAAAAAGAAGGGGGGCCTCTTCCCTTATTTTCAATGCGGAGACTTTAAACCTCTTCTTTTGACTGGTATATTTGCCCTTACATCACTAAGTGGGGAAAGCTAAACAATAAGCAAACACTTGCATAAATATATAATTATACATCTTGATAAATTTTATGAAACCAGTGTGCTGTGAGAGAAAATAACAAAGGGAGTTTTCTAGTCTAGGAATTGGTCCCCAAAGAAGTTTTCTACATGCCTAAGCAATGGGCATTAATCAGCTTCTTGCTGGATACGAAGAGCTTTGCAAGACAAGGCAACACCATGTGTGAAATCTCTGAGGTGAGAACTTGTGATCTTCAAGGAACTAAAAGGAGAGTATTGCAAGAACAAATTGAACTAGAAAGCAAGTGACATGAGCATTTCATACACGGCTAGAGTTATAGTGAGGTGTCTCCCAATCAAGGAACATATGACAATAAGGGAAACTTGAATGCCCTCTGAGCTTGAGGCTTTAAAAATTAACACCTAGTCAGTGAGAGGAGAAAGTTGTTCAGGCAACAGAAAGAAAGAACATGACTCCCAGACTTGATAGAAGGTTCAATGAAATCATTAGCACATCCAAAGAAAGGAATTAGGAGATTTGGCCAGCTAGGAAAATAGAAACAAAATGTCACTGAGACAAGCAAAGATTATCCCAAACAAGCAGTATGTGGAATGCCCTAGCCGAAAGATAAAATATTTTGTTCCTCCAATTAAAATTTTGTTAATATTTAGTTATCTCATGTAGCATGCCTGTGGGGAGAGAATACACTGGGGAGAGAAGCAGAATCCAATTCCACTTGGCAGTTTTATTTCTTAATGTCAAATTATTGTAAAATAGTAAGTTGAGCTTAATTAATGTGAATCTGTTCTGCTGAGAATTCTGATTTTCATGTCTGTAAAAGCTGAAAGCCCCTACGTAAGGGCCTATCTGGGCACTTATCTGGCCTTCCTCTTCATTGTTATCTGTACCATCATTTAATTTCCAATAAAAACTTCGTAGCCCACTTACTCATCCTGGGTCTGTTCACCTATTTTTCTTCACTCATGAGGTTTTGATCTATCTTCTTTCTCTACCTTGGATGCCATTTATTGTGCTGTCCAGATCCTTTTCCCCCAGGATGCTTATAAAACATTATTAATGTATTGCCATCTTTCCCCCTTATTCAGCCATTTACTCAAAACTGATATGATGCAAAAGAATTGTTGTTACTAGATTTAGAGAGTGAGATAAGTTCTTACCAGGTTTGCCCCCTGTCTTCTTCCTATCACCTAGCCCACAATGTTTACTGAAGTGCAGAGGGATAAGATCTGTTCTTCTAGTAATCTTATAAACTCTCACTTGCTTATGATCCCAGTAGGTGACATCTTCCTTGACTCCCCAACTCCCTTTATAAATATAATTTTTGCCTCAATCATGTTATTATAGCTAAGTATTTTCATATATATGTAGTTGAGTGTAGTGGGCAAGTATGTATGTACTGTAGGGAGGCTTCCTAGGTTCAAACCCAGATTCTAATCTTAGGTGTTAGGCAAATTACTTGGCCTTTTGTGCCTCAGTTTCCTCATCTATGAAACAGGGCTAGTAAAACTATCTACTTCATAAAGGATTATTACGATAAAACACAAAAAGCACTTGAAGAATCTGACACCTGTAAAGTGCTCAAATGATAGCAAATGCCATAATTTTCTATATATACTTTTGTGCCAACTTTTCTCATATTAGACTAAAAACCTTCATGTGTGTGATACACCCCCAAGAGGTAATCAGATTTGTATAATGTCTTTCCTTTTCCAAATGGCAATGAAGTAAAGCACTCCTAACATTTGTAATTCTTCAGTGATTTATTTTTATTTTTATTTTTTTTATTGAGACAGAGTTTCACTCTTGTTGCCCAGGCTAGAGTGCAATGGCATGATCTCGGCTCACTGCAACCTCTGCCTCCTGGGTTCAAGTGATTCTCCTACCTCAACCTCCCGAGTAGCTAAAATTACAGGCACATGCCACCACACATGGCTAATTTTTGTGTTTTTAGTAGAGATGGGGTTTCACCATTTTGGCCAGGCTGGTCTCGAACTCCTGACCTCAGGTGATCCACACACCTCGGCCTCCCAAAGTGTTGAGATTACAGGTCTGAGCCACCGCACCTGGCCTATTCTTAAGTGATTAAATTAGTAATGGTAGTTCATAGAGACTGTGGCAAAGAGAATGATAGCCTTTGGGTTCGGGGTAATTGTCTATTGAACTACAGGGGAGAAAAACTTTTCCTCTATTCTCAGGTTCTGTAGCTGCCACCTGTGATTTAAACTGACAAAAGACAAGAGTAACTGAAGAAAAGACATACACATTGTATTATACGTGCTTGGGGGGCTTCACAGAAAAGAAGTTAAAAAAACAAAAAACCAAAGAAGTGGTTAGACACAGGGGTTTATATACCATTTTAACAAAGGGTGACAAACTGTGGAGAAATGACTAGACAAAGGAAAGGAGGTTTGGGCTTCTAGGGGCAGTAAGTTATGGGAAGGTAAATATATAAGGAAACTAAATGGTAGATAAATGTTATTTAGTAAGATTTGTTTCTGTAGACTCATCGTAGTACCTTCTTTGTCTTTGGTGATAAGGATTGTTCTCTTTCTGGTACAAGAAAGGGGAGACACTTTCATAAGGGAAATGTATACCCTGCATTTAGGCAGATGGGGGAGGGCAGAGAACTCTTCTCATAACCTGCCTTTTCTAAATTGCCTTCAGTTCAAAATAATCCTTATGCCAAAGTGGCATATTTTAGGGTGACATTTTTTAATCCCTTTCCCAATGGACAATCTTTTTTTAATGCTAGCTATATGCCAGATATTTCTCCAGGCACTAGAGTTCATAGAGCTTACATTTTTGGTTAGAGAGAAGAATATAATAAACAGAAAATGTATGTAATATTGGAAAGATAACATAGGGTAAAAGATTGAGAGTGGATGGAATGGGAATACCCTTAGATATATGTAGTTTCCAGTGAGTTAACTAATTCCACACTATTTTCTAATTCACAAAACACATCAGAGTGCAAGTTTGAGTGACATTACCATTGGGATAATCCTCTGTCTGTTTTACCTTATGTCTAAATATAAATCCTTTGGAAACTTTAGTGTAAGCATAGCTAATAACCTATGTGAACATAAAACATAACTGATTGCAACACTCTATGTCCCAGGTATCTGATATGACCTCACTGGAGACCATTAGTGCTTCATAGCCACACTGAAGATCTCCACCTCATCCACACCCAAAGTATCATCCATTAGACCTCCCATTGCATTTTAGTGGGCTTTTTACTTTGGCCCATTACTTGAATACTACATTTCAGTTTTTAAGAGGATCTCCTTGTTTTTGGTGCAATTATAAAGCAGAAATGATTAACACAAGCCCAAGGAATGATTGATTTATTTCTGGCTCAGGATACAAGCTATTTATACTTCCTCTGGTTCTCATAGAGGAGCTATTCCTTATGTGCTCAGGGTAATGATGTTCTGAAAATTATCATTTATATTTCACCCTCAAAAAAAACAAAACATCATCATCAATTATCATTATCATCATCATTTTCAATAGCAATGGCAAAATATTAACCTGAAGTAACAACACAGTTTCAATCTGGTAGGTTAATTGACTTACTCAAAGTCACATAACTTAGTTACAAAGATAGAAATTGAACCTATAGTTCCTCTTTTTAAAAGATTGTGCTGCACTTTAAAACAGAACTCTTGGTACTCATTAAGGGATGAGAAAGGAAAACAAAAGAAAGTTTTCTCTGAAAAGTCCAAGCACTTAATAGATTCCTCTCAGTATGTGAAAATAGAACAATCAGTACGGGACAATGGAATTAGATAAGGCTGAAAAATTCTGCTAGTCCAGGTATCACTTCACAAGCAGAAAAGAGTGTTATTTTCAGCTTGACACAGGATGCATCAAATCCTCAAATCCTTAGTCACATCTGATCCAGCCAAAAACCCAGGCAAGGTCATTGTTTTACCAAGAAAAGGGTGTCACCATGGAAGCTTCCCATAAACTCTGTAAACTTTAAATGGCCAGTTCCTTTATGAAAGGGGAAAAGAGCATCACTGACACAGGAAAATGAAATTAATTGGATCTACATTTCATTTCAGAACTCTAAGTCATTGCTGATAAAGAAATCTTTAATCTCTAATATAAAACAACTCTGAATTGCAAACACAATTGAAATCTATTCACCAAAACCAGCTTTTAAAAATGTAGCTTTCATAACCTTACCAGCATTCAGGGCAATAATTTCTTACCTCCTGCACTATCAGCTCTATCCCTTTTATTAGAGGATCTGTCAAAAATACAGTCCAGTGAGATGACTATGATTTTAATGTCTTTGGTGATTGGAAAAGGAGCACAAATGGTTTTGATTGCAGTTGCAAATGTCTGCTGAAAGTCATTCAGCTTTTGTCTGTCATCCTCTTAAACTAATTAATAAAATTTGATTCAAAAAAACCTAAGATCTCAATATTATTTATGTAATACCAAAGTAGTCTTTCAAATAATAAACATGCACTGAAATAATTACTTTTATCTAATTACAAGGAATGTGAATAAATGAAAGATATTTCTTTCCTCTAAAAGACATACTAATTCCCAGGTAAACATCATATTTAGGTGTACACATGTAAAATGTATACTGTACATACCACAGGATACGTGTATATGTGCACCAAATGGGAATAGTTGAGCACATTTCTGATTTACCACCAATAACAGCAAACAGGAGAAGAAAGCATCTGAGATGCTTAAGGGCATCACAACAGATATGAAAACTATAGCAGTACAAAGCACACAATACTACAAGAAAAAGTGCTATGCTTGCATGAGCTGAATAGTACCCACAGAGAGACAGATTTTCTCTTACAAATTGTATTTTCTTATTGCTTTGAGAAAGGAAAAATGTATGATGATTAGAGAATGAGCGTACCCCACAAACGTTGTGGGCCTTACGTGTGTACAGGTAAACACATACACACATGAGGCTCGGTGATAGTGTGAAGACTGCAGAACAGGGCAAGTATTGTTTTCTGACTTCCGTCCTCCTCACTGTCTGTGCTTTTCTGTAGTAGTTTCATTCAGTCCAGAGGAAAACCTCTCTCAGAAGCCCTCTGCTAGTCCCTTACTGGGACTAGTTTAATGTGTAAAAGAGAAAAGGAAAAGATGTGGGTAACGGGGAAGTCAAAAAAGAATGTGGAGGTTGAGTGGGGAAGGAAATGCTATTTGGAGGCAGTCAGAACCCGTGGTTCTTAGTCACACCAGTAACAGCAACACTTTCTCCAGGTATATTAGGCCTTCCTTGATGTTTGGATACTGAATATATTTAACTACATTCATTAACATGCTCAAGATTCATTTTTGGAGCCAGAAGTATGTTCTTCATCAATACTGGAATTTTATGCTTGCATGGCCTTAAAAACCAACTTCTTCCATACAAATGTATTGTATTCCACTTGTTTGGTTAATTCACGTTTTTTCTCTCATTCAAGTTTGGTTTTGGTTGGTTTTCAATCCGAAATTCTACTTTTTCTGAACTCTTCTCCCTCATGTTTATCTGTCTCCTGAGGGGTTGATGTACTTTATACTGGCTCTTTCTGTCTTGGAGTTTTAAGGAAAGGAGTAAGTCTGATGTGCTCATTTGAACACCACCACCCTCTGTGTTATCCCCAGAAGTTTTCTTACTATCTCTCATGCTATTTTTGAGGGCTAAAATTGCAATCCTAGAGCTCCTTGTGGCCTCCCAGTGAACCATATAAATATGAAAAATAGGAAACAGATAAGCCTCTGGGGTTCTATTTACTCTAAATAAAGCTGTTTTATTGCCGAGTTTAAGAATCAGATGCGATAAGTGCCCTTCATGCCATTCTTTCTAATGACTACATCCATCTTATCTAGCTTACTGAATTATGTTTATTAATTGCAGAACATAAATCTGGCAAACCAGCTTTACTCATTCCAAATAACTTAAGAAGTGATGTTCAAGGAAGCAGTTGTGACTGAGCAACTGCATCAGAGTGCTTTCAATACTTGACCATCAGTAGCTGTCTTCTGGTCCCTAACCAGAACATATTGTACCTTAATTAAGCCACTATGATATGGCCTTTACCTAATCTGCAATCTTTGAAACTGCCACTCCTAACCCCTACTCCAACTATATTTGCTGAATCAAATAATCTTTTTTACTCATATCTACAGCTACATAGCACAGGAAGCATTCTTGAAATGTTCAATTGACTTCAAATTGCCTGTTTGTTTTTATTTTGAAAGGTGAGGTAAGGAGCCAGAGGGTCAGGAGGCTTATGCTAGGTGAAGGAGTAGAACCTTTTAAAACAAGCTTTGTATAAGAAAGAAAATGAAGAAGAGGAAAGAATATAGACTGAGGAGATGAGGCTAAAGCTGTGAGAGATATAAGATGAAAAAGGCATGCAAAGGAGGAAAAAATGAAAGAGAGCAAAGGAGTGGAGCATCAGGAAGTTGAATAATTAGAGGAGGGCTCCAGAAAGAGGAAGTAGGCATAGTGATTACATTTTCAATCAATACTATTTTCTTTATTACTTGGATTATGTGCAATAATTATCTGTAATTTACTGTGCATACTTGCCATGATACTCAGAAATATAGCAATAGAGCTCTGATCTCCAGCATTTTGAACTCCAACAATATAAAACCGAACACAACATAATGTACTATGATGAAAGCAGTTTTGCTAGGCAATTCAATCACAATTTTGGCAAGAAAGAAGGTAGTTTGAAAGGGATGACTAAAAGTTGAATTTGGGGACAGAGTTCATTTGAAGAGGTGGCAGCATTTCTGAAGCTAGATCATAGCAAGCCAGACATTGGAGTGCTGGTGGGAATATGGCAAGTAAATTTGAGTCATCAGCAGAGACTAGACTGTCAAAATCCAGGGAATTCGTGTAGACACAAGATGTATTCTGAGGAAAAGCTGAGAATTATAGCCCTGGAGTAGAAAGTGGAACCATCAGGGAGAGAGAGCGCGCAAGCGTGAGAGCAATCAGATGATATTTTGAATACAATTGGTACCTGGTACTGTGCTAAATGCTGGGAATACAAAGATTACTAAAATATGGTTTCTGCTCTCAAGCTCATAGTACAGTCCAGGGAAACAGACATTCTGGCAACTACTTGCAAGAAAGATTGTAACAGACATTTATCAGAAGTACAGAGTGGATACACAGAAGGAATCAGTGAACTGTGAGGAGAGGAGAATAAAATCACACACTTGTAGAGCACTTGATGCGTGCTTAGTAATATTTAAAGACTTTACATAATTATTTATAAAATATACACAAGTACATTATGAAGCAGATACTAATATCCTGCTTATTTTACAGATGAGGAGACCGAGGCATAGAGCAATTAGGTGACTTGCCCAGTAACTCACAGCTTTGAAGTGGCAAAGCTGGTAGACAGTCTGGTCCCAGAATGCATTACACACACAGCACACTTTAAAGTGTCAAAATTTCGAGCATGAGGTCTTTGGCTTGATGCTCAGATATGGAGGAATGTGTTGGAAATTTGTCAGGTATTCAAGCTTGGAGAAAGGCATTCTAGACAGACAGAAAGCATGTTGCAGAAGCACAGAACATACTCTAGATGAGATTCTGGACAGACAGAAAGCATGTTGCAGAAGCACAGAACATACTCTAGATGAGATTCTAGTCAGACAGAAAGCATGTTGCAGAAGCACAGCCTATTCTCCAAGGAAGTTGGTACAACCTGGCTATTAGTACAGCATCCTGACTTGGAACCTAGCTTTGATGGTTCCTAAGAAAATGCTGCTTTCAGCCAATATATTGTCTATAGACTTATTAAATTATCAAAATTATTTTCTATTCAGTTGGAGGCTCCATTGGCCTCACTCTTAACTAGATGCTCTATGAAACTGTCTTCTCAATCCCAAATATTTTTGTAAAGTTTTATCAAAGTAGAATAAAAGTAGAAAAGGAGAGCAAAGTCTAGAATAAAAATCTGAACAACCCAAAGTAACTCTATTTATTTTGATTTATAAATCAATATTACATATCTAAGCCCAAAGCCCTTGTAGGCTCTGTCAAACACAGGCAGGAAATTGTTGTTCTGATTCAGCATGTAGCTGGTGTTTCTGCCTTCCCTCATAACCTTTATATACCAATTATTACTTCCAACTTTCCTTCTTGAACCAACATTTTTCGTCCTCTCCAGCTGCCATCTCACTTGTTTTCCTCTTCACAATTGCCCAATGTCCTTCTCAAATTCCTCAGCCCATTCTCAATAACAACTGACAGTGGCATCATGATAAGGCAGAGAACACAAAACTGAGATGTTGCTTTATACCCTGATGTGTGACAGAGCAATTATTACATTCCACTTAGCTGATTAGTACAGAGATTAGTTTGGAGATTGCCTGTCATACCAAAGTTTAGGTTCTGAAATATTTTCTATTGTAGGAGTATTTTCCCCAAATTTCTCTTTGATCTTTCTTTTTCTTTCCTTTTTTTTTTTCATAGAGAAGGTAGTAGAATGAAGCTGTCCTGCTCCATCTTTAAGATTTTTCCTCTTTTTCTGCTTCACCAGTCTTGTTTCAACAAGTTGAATTAGAGATGAATTTGTTGTGTTTGCCTATGGAAAAACACTCTTTGAAAGCAGCGACAATTATCAACAGAGGAGAGAGAAAGGACTTCCCGAATATTTATTATACTTCAAAATGACTCATATGCTAATATAGCCAATGCCTTAGAGCCAGTTGAGAACTTATGCATAGATTAGAAAAGGGTTAGGAGCAGAAATTAATTTAGTAACAAGGATAAGTGAAATGGGAGTTTTTCTTGAGGGAATTGCTTTTAGAAAGTGTATTCAATTAATTCCCAGTTTCTGGTTTCCTTTTGTTACTTTTACCTGTTGGCTTTTTAAAATTCAGAATAAAACAGATTGCCCTCTTACATTCAATTGACCTTATCCCTATGCTACACGTGTTAAGAAGAGACATTATTCCTATTCTCAAGAAGGTTAAAGTTCCCCAGGAGGAATATCTCATCATATTGTAACTGCCTGTTTACTTAATGTTAAAGGGTAACAAGATAGGAAGGCCACCTAAATTTCCTTGTGTAAGTCAAGCTTCTTCTAGGTATCCTGGAGGAAGAGATTTTACGAGAAAACAATGAAGAATGACTCTGAATTAGCCTATAAATGTAAGTTTCAGGCAGTAGTTAAAAGTGAATGCTGTAGGGAAAGGCAGAGAAGACCTTAATACATATATTCCTTTATAAAAGCAACAAAAATACTAGAAATTGGTCAAAATTAACCTTTTCAAAACTGAGGAAATTAACGAAATGCTTGCAACAATTCAAGGAGCATTTATTTAAGAAAAACTGCTGAATCTTGGTAAGAACAGCAGGGTTTGTGATATCGTAATTTAATCTACCCCCATCTCCCTTTTTCAGTTCTATGATAGCCTTCAAAACTAGTAGCCTCGCAAACATAAGAGCTGTGAGAACCAGCAGGCTTGCCTTCACCAAAGGAGCCAGACTGGATTTGGAGCTCCTCAAAACGTCTCATCTCGAGGCCATTTTCACTATTTGACCTGAAAGGCAGCTCCCTGGAGAAAGCCCAGTCACAGGGTATTATTTGACCTGACATCCTACCTTCAGCTGACTCCATAAGAAAAGCTTTATCGCAAAGCAATTGTTTAACTTTTCTGTTGCATAAATCTTCAACACAAATTGGGGCAAACAAGAGGCTAACCATATAAGACTCTAGAGAGTGAGATGTTCATAGGAGGCTTTAAAATGCTCCAAGGCCAGGTATGGTGGCTTATGTCTGTAATCTCAGCACTTTGGGAGGCTTAGATGGGAGGGTTGCTTGAGGCCAGAAGTTTAAGACCAGCCTGGGCAACAAAGTGAGACCCCACCTCTACAAAAAAATAAAAAAATACACCTGTAGTCCCAGCTACTTGGGAGGCTGAGACAGGAGGTTCACTTGATCCCAGAAGGTTGAGTCCATAGTGAGTCATGTTCATGCTACTGCACTACAGCCTGGGTGACAGAACAGAACCCTGTTTCAAAAAAATATTAACATTAAAATTAAAAAAATAAAAATAAAATGCTCTGACACATTACTGGAGATTTAGAAGTCTGTGTGCATGTGCAGGGCAGTGGGCATGCCAATGAAAGACTTGAAGGGGTCTCAATTCTTTGACTTGGGCTGAACTTGAGGCCCTATTCAAGCAGGAAGTGAAGGTTAAGCCAAAACTATGTGAACATCGAAGGTGTGCTCCAATATACAAACACAGAGACCCTCAGAAAAGAGGAAAATAAGCCGGGCGCAGTGGCTCACACTTGTAATCCCAGCACTTTGGGAGGCTGAGGCGGGCGGATCACGAGGTCAGGAGATCGAGACCACGGTGAAACCCCCTCTCTACTAAAAATACAAAAAATTAGCCGGGTGTGGTGGCGGGCGCCTGTAGTCCCAGTACTCGGAGAGGCTGAGGCAGGAGAATGGCATGAACCCGGGAGGCGGAGCTTGCAGTGAGCCAAGATTGTGCCACTGCACTCCAGCCTGGGCGACAGAGCGAGACTCTGTCTCAAAAAAAAAAAAAAAAGAGGAAAATAATTATTGGGTCAAAGCATTCAAAGATATCTGTTAAATCATTAGCTGATCATTTAAGCTGATCAAGCAGAATTTTGTAGCTAGAAAACACATGGAATACAGACATTAGCAAATTAGTCCAGAAAATTCAACAAACAAACAAACAGCAGCAAGAACTACAACAAATAGAAACATCAATAAACCAGGCCAGGTGCAGTGGCTCATACCATTAGTCCCAGCAACTCAGGAAGCTGAGGCAGGAGCATTGCTTGAACTTGGGAGGTCAAGGCTGCAGTGAGACATGATTGCACCATTGCACTCCAGCCTGGGCAACAGAGCGAGACCCTGTCTCCAAATACACAAACAGACAAACGAACAAACAAAAAACAGTAAACCCTGGGGAAGAGGATATCTGATTTTCAGAGTTACTGCATTATATTATTTAAAATGCCCAGTTTCAACAACAAAGGCAATTGCAAGTGATACAATGAAAGGCAAAAGTGTGGTCCTTACATGGGGAATGGGAGGGAGGAGGGAAACAGTCAATAGAAACTGTTCCAGAAGCAGTCAAGACATTTGATTTACCAGAAAAAAAGACTTTAAGTCAGCTCTTATCTTGAAAGAGCTAAAGAAAATCATGTGTAAAGAACTAAAGTACGACCACAGTGCCTCAATAACTACAAATAAAGATTGGATAAATTATAACAAAGAGCCAAATAGAAATTTTGGAGTTGGAATTGCAAAGACCAAAATGAAAAATCCAGTAGAGGGGCTTAACATCAGACTTGAGCAGGCAGGAGAAAGAATCAGCCCATCTGAGGGCAGGGTCATTAAAATTATCCAATTCAAGGAACAAAAGGAAAAATGACTAATGAACCAGGCCGGGTGCAGTGGCTCATGCCTATAATCCCACACATTGGGAGGCCGAGGCCAGTGAATCACCTGAGGTCAGGAGTTTAAGACTAGTCTGGCCAAAATGGTGAAACCTTATCTCTACTAAAAATACAAAAATTGGCCAGGCCTGGTGGTGCGTGCCTATAATCCCAGCTACTCAGGAGACTGAGGCTGAAGAATCGTTTGAACCTGGGAGGTGGAGGTTGCAGTGAGCTGAGATCGCACCACTGCACTCCAGCCCAGGTGATAAGAGCAAAACTCTGTCTCAAAAAAAAGAAAAAGAAAATAATGAACTAGAGCCTCGGGGACCTGTGGGATGCCATTGAGCATATTCACATATGCATTATAAAAGTCCCAGAGAGAGAAAAGAAGCAAAAGGGAGCAGAAATAATGTTTAAAGAAATAATGGCTGAAATTTCCCCAAATTTGATAGAAAACAATCTACATATCCAAGAAGCTCCACAAACTCCAAGTAGGATGAACTCAAAGAGAGCCACACATAGACACATCATAGTCAGACTGTAGAAAGCCAAAGAAAAAATGAAAACTGTTAGTGAATAGCAATTCATCATCATTTATAAGGGATCTTCAATAGAATAAAGAGCTGACTTATCAGAATCTATGAAGCCAGAAAGCAGTGGGAGAATATATTTAAAGTGCTGAGAGAAAAAAGAGTCTACATCCAAAGAAGCTATTCTTCAAAAACAAAAGAGAATTAAGATACTCCCAGATAAACAGAACTGAGGAGATGCATTGCTAGTAGACTTGTTCTACAGGAAATACTAAAGGGAATCATTCAGGCTGCAATCAAAAGACACTATGCAATAAACTGAATCCACATGAAGAAGTAAAGAGTACTGCTCAAGGTACTTACATAAGAAAATAAAAGCTAGTATAAATGCATTTTTGTTTGTAACTCTTCTGCTATCCAATTTAAAATACAACCACAAAAATAAACAATAATTATAAAAGACTTTTCAATAGACTTATAATGTATAAAGATGTAATTTGTATGACAATAATAAGGGAGGAGATGGAACTATGTTGGAGCAAAATTTCTATATTCGACTGAAATTAAGCTGATGTTAATCAGAACTATAGTGTATTAAGACACTAATTGTAATTCAGCACAACCACTTAATCACCAAAACATTCAAAAATAGAGAAAAATAGAGAAAATTTGAATGGTACACTTAAAAATCGATTTTTAAAAAAATATTTTAAATTTTTGTGGGTACTTGGTAGGTATATATACTTATGGGATACATGAGAAAATTTGATACAGCCATGCAATACATAATAATCACACCAAGGTCAATGGGGTATCCATCATCTTAAGTATTTATCCTTTGGGTTATAAACTATCCAATTATACTCTTTTAGTTGTTTGAAAGTGTACAATTAAATTGTTATTGACTATAGTCACCCTGTCCTGCTATCAAATACTAAGTCTTTTTTCTTATTTCCAACTATTTTTTTTTTGTACCCATAAACCATTCCCTTCTTCCTCCCCTCCACCCCCACGACTACCATTCCCAGCCTCTGGTAACCATCCTTCTACTCTCTATCTACATGATTTCACTTGGTTTGGTTTTTAAATCCCACAAATAAGTGAGAACATGCAAAGTTAATCTTTCTGAGCTGAACTTATTTCACTTAACATAATGATCTCCAGTTTCATCCATGTTGTTGCAAATGACAGGATTTCATTCTTTTTTTATGGCTGAATCGTACTTCATTATGTATACGTATCACATTTTCTTCATCCATTCGTCCATTGATGGACACTTAGGTTGCTTCCAAATCTTGGCTACTGTGAATAGTGCTGCAATAAGCAGGGAAATGTGGGTATCTCTTTGATATACTGATTTCCATTATTTTGGGTATATACCTAGCAATGGGATTGCTGGATCATGTGGTAGCTCTATTTTTAGTTTTTTGAGGAAGCTCCAAAAACTAAATAGTGATTGTACTAATTTACATTCACAAAAACAGTGAATGAGGGTTCCCTTTACTCCACGTACTCATCAGCACTTGTTATTGCCTGTCTTTTGGATAAAAGCCATTGTAACTTGGGTGAGATGTTATCTCATCATAGTTTTCATTTGCATTTCTCTGACCAGCAATGATATTGAGCATTTTTTCATATAGCTGTTTGCCATTTATGTATCGCCTTTTGGGAAATGTCTATTCAAATCTTTTGTCCATTTTAAAATCAGATTATTAGATTTTTTATTATAGAGTTGTTTGAGCTCCTTATATATTCTGATTATTAGTCTCTTGTCAGATGGTAGTTTGCAAATATTTTCTCCCATTCTGTGGGTTGTCTCTTTACTTTGCTGATTCTATCCTTCGCTCTGCAGAAGCTTTTTAATTTGATGTGATCCCATTTGTCCATTTATGCTTTGGTTGCCTGTGCTTATGGGATATTACTCAAGAAATCTTTGCCCAATTGAATGTCCTGAAGAGTCTCCCCAAAGTTTTCTTGTAGTAGTTTCATAGTTTGAGGTCTTAGATTTAAGTCTTCTATCCATTTTAATTTGATTTTCATATATGGCGACAGATAAGAGTTGTAGTTTCATTTTTCGGCATACGGATATCCAGTTTTTCCAGCACAATTTATAGAAGAGACTGTCTTTTTCCCAGTGTATGTTCTTGGCAACATTGTCAAAAATGAGTTTACTGTAGGTGTGTGGATTTGTTTCTGGGTTCTCTATTCTGTTCTACTGGTCCATGTGGGTTTTCTTTTTTTATGCCAGTACCATGCTGTTTTGGTTACTATAGCTCTGTAGTATAATTTAGTTAGGTAACAAGATTCCTCCAGCTTTGTTCTCTTTGCTCAGGATAGCTTTGGCTATTCTGGGTCTTTTGTGGTTGTATATAAATTTTAGGATTTTTTTTTCCTATTTCTATGAAGAATGTCACTGGTATTTTGATAAGGATTGCATTGCATCTGCAGATTGCTTTGGGTAGTAAGAACATTTTAGCAATATTGATTCTTCATATCCACGAACATGAAATATCTTTCCATTTTTGTTATGCTCTTCAAATTCTTACATTAATGTTTTATAGTTCTCATCATAGAGATATTTTAGTTTTTGATTAATTCCTAGGAATTTAATTTTATTTGTAGTTATTATAAATGGGATTACTTTCTTAATTTCTTTTTCAGATTGTTCACTGTTGGCATATAGAAGTGCTAGTGGTTTTCAAATGTTGATTTTGTATCCTGCAACTTTACTGAATTTGTTTATGAGTTTTAATAGTTCTTTTGGTGAAATCTTTAGGTTTTTGCCAAATATAACATCATGTCATCTGTAAATGAGAATATAATTTCTTTCTTTCCAATTTGGATGCCTTTTATTTCTTTTTCTTGTCTGACAACTCTAGCTAGGGCTTCCAGTCTATGTTGAATAATAGTGGTATAAGTGGGTGCCCTTGTATTGTTCCAGATCTTAGAGGAAAGATTTTCAGTTTTTCCCCATTCAGTGTGATACCAACTGTGGGTCTGTCATATAGGGCTTCTATTATGTTGAGATGTGTTCCTTCTATATTCACTTTTTTGAGGGATTTTATTATGCAGGGATGTTGAATCTTAACAACTGCTTTTTCAGGATCAATTGAAATGATCGTATGTTTTTTTCTCCATTCTGTTAATGCGCTGTATCACACTGATTGATTTGCATGTTGAACCATCATTGCATCCCTGGATAAGTCCCACTTCATCACGATGAATGACTTTTTAAATGTGTTTTTCAATTTTGTTTGCTAGTATTTTTGAGGATTTTTGCATCAATATTCATAAGGAATACAGCCTATAGTTTTCTTTTTGTGATGTGTGTTTGTCTAGTTTTGGTATCAGCGTAATACTAGTCTTATAGAATGAGCTTGACAATATTCCTTCCACTATTTTTTGGAATAGTTTGTGTATAATTAGTATTAGCTCTTCTTTAAATGTTTGGTAGAATTCAGCAGTGAAGCCATCAGGTCCTGGGCTTTTCTTTACTGAGAGACTTTTTATTACAGCTTCAATCTCCTTATATGTTATCGATCTGTTCACGTTTTGGATTTCTTCATGGTTCAATCTTGGTAGGTTGTATGTGTCTGGGAATTTGTCCATCTCCAATTTATTGGCATACAGTTGCTTATAGTAGCCAATAATGATCCTTTAAATTTCAATGGTATCAGTTGTACTGTCTTCTTTTTTTATCTCTGAATTTATTCATTTTGTTCTTCTTTTTTTTTCTTTTTTTTAAAGTTATTCTAGCTAAAGGTTTGTAAATTTTCTTTATATTTTCCAAAAACAATTTTTTTATTTCATTGATCTTTTGTATTGTTGCTTCATTTCAATTTCTCACTTTATTGCCCAGGCTGGAATGCAGTGGCATGATCTTGGCTCACTGCAACCTCTGCCTCTTGGGCTCAAGCAATCCTCCCACCACAGTCTTTTAAGTAGCTGGGACTACAGGCACTTGCCACCATGCTTGGCTGATTTTTTTTGCAGAGATGGTGTTTCACCATGTTGTCCAGGCTAGCTTCAAACTCCTGGACTCAAGTGATCCACCTGCCTCAGCCTCCCAAATTGCTCAGATTACAGGTGTGAGCCACCACACCTGGACTTCATTTCAACTTCATCTATTTGTGCTCTGATCTTTATTATTTCTTTTATTCTACTAATGTTGGATTTGGTTTTCCCTTCCTTTTCTAGTTCTTTAAGGTTTATTATTAAGTTATTTATTTGAAGTTTTTCTTCCTTTTTGATATAGGCACTTAGATCTACAAACTCCCCTCTTAGTCCTGCTTTTGCTGTATCCCATAGGTTTTGGTATGTTGTGTTTCCATTATCATTTATTTCAAGAAATTTTTCCAATTTTTTTCTTAATTTTTTAAATTGACCCACTGGTCATTCAGAAGCATATTTTAAAATTTCCATGTGTTTGTGTAGTTTCCAAAGTTCCTCTTGTTATCAATTTCTAGTTTTATTTCATTGTGGTTAGAAAAGATGCCTAAAATTATTTCAATTTATTTGAATGTTTTAAGACCTATTTTGTGAGCTAACATATGGTCTATCCTTGAAAATGATCCATCTGCTGAGGAAAAGAATATGTATTCTCCAGCAATTGGATGAAATGTTCTGTAATTATTAGATCCATTTGTTCTGTAGTGCAGATTAAGTTCAATGTTTCTTCGATGATTTTTCATCTGGATGATCCAATGCTCAAAGTGGAGTGTTGCAGTCTCCAGCTATTATGATATTGGGGCCTATCTCCCTCTTTAATAATATTTGCTTCATATATCTGGGTGCTCCAGTGTTGGGTGCATATATTATATGTATTTAAAATTGTTATGTTATCTTGCTGAATTGACCCCTTTATCATTATATAGTGACCTTCTTTGTCTCTTCTTATAGTTTTTTGTCATGAAATCTATTTTGCCTGATAAAAGTATAACTACTCCTGCTCTTTTTTAGTTTCCATTGGCATATAATATCTTTTTTCATCCCTTTATTTTCAGTCTATGTGTATCTTCACAGGTGAAGCGTGTTTCTTGAAGGCAACACATCACTGGGTCTTTTTTTTTTTTAATCCATTCAGCCACTTGATATCTTTTGATTGGAGAGTTTAGCTCATCAATATTTAATGTTATTATTGATAAGTAAGGACTTACTCCTGCAATTTTGTTGCCTGTTTTCTGGTTGTGTTATGATCTTCTCTTCTTTCTTCCTTATTTCTGTCTTCCTTTTAGTGAAGGTGATTTTCTCTGGTGACATGATTTAGTTTCTTGCTTTTGATTTTTTGTGTGTCCATTGTATGCTTTTTTCGTTTGAGGTTACCATGAGGTTTCCAAATACTATCTTATAACCCATTATTTTAACCTGATAACAAGTTAATGCTGATTGCATAAACAAGCAAATTGACTAACAAATGAGCAGAAAGAATGCTAAAAAAATTTCTACACTTTATCTCCCACTGTTTTAATTTTTTGTTGTTTCTAAATGGGATTATATTTTATTGTACTGTCTATGTCTTGAAAAGTTGTTCTAGCTATTATCTTTGATCAGTTCTTTTTGTCTTTCTACTTAAGATATGAGTAATTTACATACCACTATTACACTATATTAACATTACGTGAGTCTTGGTGTACTTACTATTACCTGTGAGTTTTGTACCCTCAGATGATTTTTTATTGCTCATTTGCCTTTTCTTTCAGATTGAAAAACTCTCTTTAGCATTTCTTATAAGATATGCCTAGTGTTGATGAAATTCATCAGCTTTTGTTTGTCTGGAAAAGTTGGTATTTCTCCTTCATGATTTAAGGATAATTTTAGTAGATATACTATTCTAGGGGAAATTTTTTTTTCTTCAGCACTTTAAATATGTCATGCCACTCTCTCCTGGCCTGTAAGATTTCCACTAAAAAGTCTGTTGCCAGACACGTTGGACCTCCAGTTTATTTGTTTCTTTTCTCTTTCTGCTTTTAGGAACTTTTCTTTATCCTTGACCTTTGATATTTCAATTATTATATGCCTTGAATTAGTCTTCTTTGGGTTAAATCTGCTTGATGTTCTATAACCTTCTTGTACTTGAATATTAATATATTTAGGTTTGGAAAGTTCTCTGTTATTATCCCTTTAAATAAACTTTTTATCTGTATTTCTTTCTCTTCCTCTTGTTTAGGGCTAATATATCTTAGATTTGCCCTTTTGAGGCTATTTTCTAGGTCTCTTAGGCATGCTTCTTTCTTTTTTATTTTTTCTTTTGTTTCCTCTGACTGTGTATTTTCAAATAGCCTGTCTTCAAGCTCACTAATTCCTTCTTCTGCTATTAAGAAACTCTGATTAATTCTTCAGTATGTCAGTTACATTTTCCAACTCCAGAACTTCTGCTTGATTCTTTTTTATTATTTCAATCTCTTTGTTAAATTTATGGGAGAATTCTGAATTCCTTCTCTGTGTCCTCTTGAATTTCTTTGAGTTTCCTCAACACAGCTATATTAAGTTGTCTGTCTGAAAGGTCACATGTATTTGTTTCTCCAGGGTTGGTCCCTGATGGCCTATTTAGTTCATTTGGTGAGGTCATGTTTTCCTGGGTGGTGGTGATGCTTATGGATGCTCATCAGTGTCTGGGCATTGAAGAGTTAGGTATATTGTAGTCTTTGCAGTCTGGGCTTGTTTGTTCCTGTCTTTCTTGGGAAGGCTTTTCAGGTATTCAAAGTGACTTGTGTGTTGTGATTTAAGCTTCATCTGGTTTAGGGGGCACCCCAAGCCCAGTATCCCTGTGGTTCCTGCTTATAGATTTTTTTTTTTTTTTTTTTTTTTTTTTTGAGATGGAGTCTCGCTCTGTCACCCAGCCTGGAGTGCAGTGGCGCGATCTCGGCTCACTGCAAGCTCCGCCTCCCGGGTTCACGCCATTCTCCTGCCTCAGCCTCTCCGAGTAGCTGGGACTACAGGCGCCCGCCACCACACCCGGCTAATTTTTTGTATTTTTAGTAGAGAGGGGGTTTCACCGTGGTCTCGATCTCCTGACCTCGTGATCCGCCCGCCTCGGCCTCCCAAAGTGCTGGGATTACAAGCGTGAGCCACCGCGCCCGGCCCTGCTTATAGACTTATAAAAGTACCACCTTGGTGGTCTCTGATAAGATTTGGAAGCTTTCTCTGGGTTACCAAGGAGACATTTTTGTTCCCTTCCCTTACTTTCTCCCAAACAAATGGAGTCTCTCTTTCTGTGCTTAATCACCTGGAGCTAGGGGTGAGGTGACACAAGCCCCACTGTGGTCACCACTACAGGGACTGTGTTAGGTCAGACCTGAAGCCAGCACAACACTGGGTCTCACTCAAGTAATCACTACTTGGATACTGCCTATGTTTGCTCAAGGCCCTAGGGCTCTACAATCAGCAGTTGGTGCCATCAGCCAGGCTAATGTCTTCCCTTTCAGGGCTGTGAGTTTCTTTAGGTCTCAGGCAGTCCAGAGATGCCATCTTGGATCTAGGAATTGAAGTAAAAAACCTTAGATATCCACCTGGTACTCTATATACTATTGTGGCTAAGCTGGCATTTAATCCACTCTTCCCTCCACCTTCCACATGCAGAGGAGCCTCTCTCCATGGTCACCACCCTCACAGGTCCACAGGGACTACTTTCAGGCTACCATCAATGTTCACTTGAGGCCCAAGAGCTCTTCAGTCAGCTTCTGGTAAATGCTGCCAGGCCTGGGACTCACTTTTTAGGGCAGTGGGCTTCCCTCTGGCCCAGAAAAGGTCCTGAAATACAATCCAAGAGCCAAGGCCTGGAATCGGGAACCCCAAGGACCCACTTCATACTCTACCCAACTGTGGATGTGCTGGTACCTAAGGTGCAAGAATAAGTCCTCTTTACTTTTCTCTGCTTTTCTCAAGCAAAGGAGCCTTTCACCATATCCACCACAGCTGGAAATATGCTGGGTCTCACCTGAAGCCAGCAAGTCTCAGAGGCTTACCCCAGGCTTATGGCATATTATCTGGGTATTGCTGCTGGTTATTCAGGGCCCAGTGGCTCTTTAGTAAACAGGTGATAGATCTTGCCAGGACTGGGTCCTTCCCTTCAAAGAAGCAGGTTCCCTTCTGGCCCAGGGTATGTCTATAAATGTCGCCCTGAAGCTAGGGCCTATAATGGGGGCCTCACGACTCTGGCTGGTGCCCTATCTTACCATGGCTGAGCTGGTATCCAAGATGCAAGACAAAGTCCTCTTTACTCTTCCCTCCCCATCCCATCCACCAGCGGGATGGTGGCCAGGTGGCATTAGAGATTCACGACTGTCTTTCTGGCTGGGAGTAGTGGCTCATGGCTGTAATCCTAGCAATTTGAGAGGCTGATGGCTGGGAGTGGTGGCTCACACCTGTAATCCTAGCAATTTGGGAGGCTGAGGCAGGAAATTTTCTTGAGCCCAGAAGTTCAAGACCAGCCTGGGCAACATAGATAGACCCTGTCTCTACAAAAAAATAAAATGATTAACCAGAGGCATGGTGTCACACGTCTGTGGCCCAGCTACTCGGGTGGCTGAAGTGGGAGGATCACTTGACCCTAGGAGTTTAATGCTACAGTGAGCCACAATTGTGCCACTGCACTCCAGCCTGGGCGACAGAGTGAGACATTGTCAAAAAAAAAAAAAAAAAAAACCTGTCTTTTCTACCCTTTTCAACGCTTCTTTTAGCAATGTTAAGTTAAAACCAGGGACTGTGATTGCTCACCTGATTTTTTGTTCTTATCAAGTTGCTTTGTCTGTAGATAGTTGTCAAATTCAGTGTCCCAGTGAGGAGGACAATCAGTGCAGGCTTCTACCTGACCATCTTGCTCCGCTCCTAAAAAATAACTATGTAACTATTTAACACACACAAAAAAAAACACCATAATGAAGTACTGGAGGAACAAAAAAGGTGAAAGGCATGTAGAAAGCAAATATGTCAGAGCTACATTTTATCATTAACTATTAAACACCGATGGATTAAACACTCTGACCTAAGGGTAGAAATTAGCATAATAAACGTAAAAAACAAACACACATGATCTAACTATATGTAGTCCACAGGAGACATATTCAAGATTCAAAGACACAAATAGGCTGAAAATAAAAGGATGGAAAAACATACTTAATGCAAATAGTAGTCAAAATGGGCAAAAATGAAATTGAGAACTGCTAGTTCCTTTTAATATCACACATAAAAGCTCACAGGAAAATCATCTCTTTTTAGCTTTCTTTTTGGTATTGATTTCTACATTAATTGAACTGGGATCAGAAAACATGGTTGTACATTAAAATCCTACAAGAAAACCTAGGCAATACCATTCAGGACATAGGCGTGGGCAAGGACTTCATGTCTAAAACACCAAAAGCAATGGCAACAAAAGCCAAAATTGACAAATGGGATCTCATTAAACTAAAGAGCTTCTGCACAGCAAAAGAAACTACCATCAGAGTGAACAGGCAACCTACAGAATGGGAGAAAATTTTTGCAACCTACTCATCTAACAAAGGGCTACTACAATGAACTCAAACAAATTTACAAGAAAAAAACAAACAATCCCATCAAAAAGTGGGCAAAGGACATGAACAGACACTTCTCAAAAGAAGACATTTATGCAGCCAAAAAACACATGAGAAAATGCTCGTCATCACTGGCCATCAGAGAAATGCAAATCAAAACCACAGTGAGATACCATCTCACACCAGTTAGAATGGCCATCATTAAAAAGTCAGAAAACAACAGGTGCTGGAGAGGATGTGGAGAAATAGGAACACTTTTACACTGTTGGTGGGACTGTAAACTAGTTCAACCATTGTGGAAGTCAGTGTGGCGATTCCTCAGGGATCTAGAACTAGAAATACCATTTGACCCAGCCATCCCATTACTGGGTATATACCCAAAGGACTATAAATCATGCTGATATAAAGACACATGCACACGTATGTTTATTGCAGCACTATTCACAATAGCAAAGACTTGGAACCAACCCAAACGTCCAACAACGATAGACTGGATTAAGAAAATGTGGCACATATACACCATGGAATACTATGCAGCCATAAAAAAGGATGAGTTCATGTCCTTTGTAGGGACATGGATGAAACTGGAAAACATCATTCTCAGTAAACTATCGCAAGGACAAAAAACCAAACACCGCATGTTCTCACTCATAGGTGGGAATTGAACAATGAGAACTCATGGACACAGGAAGGGGAACATCACACTCCGGGGACTGTTGTGGGGTGGAGGGAGGGGGGAGGGACAGCATTAGGAGATATACCTAATGCTAAATGATGAGTTAATGGGTGCAGCAAGCCAACATGGCACATGGATACATATGTAACAAACCTGCACATTGTACACATGTACCCTAAAACCTAAAGTATAATAAAAAAAAATTAACATAAAAAAAAGAAAACATGGTTGTAATAAAAAATTCCTTGAAATTTGGCGAAGATTGATTTTATGGATTAATATGTGGTCAGTAATTTTTAAATTGTCTATGTATACTTGAAAAGAATACATATAACCTAAAGCAGGAAGAATGGGGTGTGGGAAAGGCTCTTCTCATGTCTTCTTTTGTCAGAGAGAAAAATGTGAATTTGTGGTACCTGTGGAATGCTCAGATGGAAATATCCAGAAGACAGAAATTCATATAAATCTGGAGTTGTCTGAATAGAGATAGGAATTTGGAAGTTGTCAGCAAAAGAGCATGAGAAATAAGAGACAGAGATGATGCTAACTTTTGCAAGTCAGAAACTTGAATTGATTAGTTACCCAAGGGGCATTGACTTTGGAAGTGCATTGTAATATCCAGACTTACCTGTCAAAGGGAACAGAGAACTGTGTTAACTAACCAATACTTTTTCTTTCTGATAGGAAAACCTACTTGGAGAACTAAAATAACATAAGAGACTGGAAATGGGATGATTTTACACATCCTACCATAAAATTAGGATATTTAGACCTCTGAGATCATTTTAAATGCCTTCAGCCTGTGTTCAAGATCAGGCCAGTTTCATGTGTTTAGATGTGTTGTAATTACAAATAAGGATTCATTGTATGCTCCTGGACAAGGCAACGGCATTCAGTGTGAACCCCGCTGGCATTAGTTATTGACTGTTTTGTGCAGGCATCATGCTAAAATTGCAGGGGAGGCAATATAGCCTCTTCAATGGGATTTTGGTATAAAAGGGAAATTCAACAATTACCAACAGTTTTACCTTTCCACTTACCTACTTAACTTGCAACCTAGCTAATTAACAATCCTAGGCCAGGCACAGTGGCTCACGCCTGTAATCCCAGCACTTTGGGAGACCGAGGCGGGCAGATCACCTGAGGTCAGGAGTTCGAGACCAGACTGGCCAACATGGTGAAACCCCATCTCTACTAAAAATACAAAAATTAGCGGGCATGGTGGCAGGCACCTGTAGTCCCAGCTACTTGGGAGGCTGAGGCAGGAGAATTGCTTGAACCCAGGAGATGGAGGTTGCAGTGAGCCGAGATTGCGCCATTGTACTCCAGCCTGGGTGACAAGAGTGAGACAAAATTCTATCAAATGCTCTCTGTTCAAATATATGGATTTTATTATTTAATAAAAAGATTTTTAATAAGAAGCAACTCAATATTTAATATGATATTAAATATATATACATATATATTTTAAATACTCACTGCACAGTACATTAGAAAACTGGACCTGGCTAGGCATTTTATATTATATAGCTCATACACTCTGCTATTTTTGTGTAGTTGTTTTGTTTTGTTTTGTTTTGTTTTTGCTCTTCTGTAATGGCATTGCTGAGTTCTCAGTTAAACTCTACAAATTATTCCATTATGATATGAATCATTAACTAATAAGTCATATGCATTTATCTTTAATAATCCACAAAGCAAATATCACATGGTCATAAAATAGAGATTACTACTTAATGATCCATAATTATAGCAAATGTGTATTTATTGTTATGAGAATTTTCTCAGCACAAAAACTAGTGTTCAAATTTAGCAGAATTAGAGACAGAGAGAGACAGAAAGAAAGAGAGAGAGAAAGAGTCTCACTCTGTCACTGAGGCTTCAGCCTCAGTGCAGTGGTGCGATCATGGCTCACTGCAGCCTTGAACTCCCTGGGCTCAGGTGATCCTCTTGCCTCAGCCTACCTAGTAGCTGGGACCACAGGCATGTGCCACCACACTCTGCTAATTTTTTAACTTTTTGTAGAGACAGAGTCTCACTATGTTACCCAGGATGGTCTCAAACTCCTGGGTTCAAACAGTCTACCCACTTCGGCCTCCCTAAGCACTGGGATTACATGAATGAGCCACCATGCCTGGCCTATTTTTTAAAATATTATAAAATATGACATATAATTATAAACTAATATATAATTTATTTCAGATGTTTAAAAACAATCTGATATTATCAACATCAGAAAATACAAAATATAAAACCATTAAAGAAGAAAATGAAAAAATTTTTTGAAAATAATAGATGAAGAAATGAAAAAAAAAAGCTTTTAGAAACTTCTAGCCTCAGAATATAGCACAGATAAATAACAAATGAAGATGGTTGGGGATGTACTTCATCTTCCATGTCAATGATAACAGAATAATTTTTTAAGTATAAATTTAAGAAAAATTCTAAAGCGTTATTAAACCAAATGTACTTTACGCCAATTCACATAGCTAGGCATAAATTTTAATATTAAACAACAGTCTTATTGAAAATGGTTCCAAAAGCAATGGCAACAAAAGCCAAAATTGTCGAATGGGATCTAATTAAACTAAAGAGCTTCTGCACAGCAAAAGAAACTACCATCAGCGTGAACAGGCAACCTACAGAATGGGAGAAAATTTGTGCAATCTGCTTATCTGACAAAGGGCTAATAGCCAGAATCTACAAAGAACTCAAACAAATTCACAAGAAAAAAATCAAACAACCCCATCAGAAAGTGGGCAAAGGACATGAACAGACACTTCTGAAAAGAAGACATTTATGCAGCCAACAGACACATGAAAAAATGCTCATCATAACTCACCGTCAGAGAAATGCAAATTAAAACCACCATGAGATATCGTCTCACACCAGTTAGAATGGCGATCATTAAAAAGTCAGGAAATAACAGATGCTGGAGAGGATGTGGAGAATTAGGAACACTTTTACACTGTTGTTGGGACTGTAAACTAGTTCAACTATTGTGGAAGACAGTGTGGCGATTCCTCAAGGATCTAGAACTAGAAATACCATTTGACCCAGCCATCGCATTACTGGGTATATACCCAAAGGATTATAAATCATGCTGCTATAAAGACACATGCACGGCCGGGCACGGTGGCTCACACTTGTAATCCCAGCACTTTGGGAGGCCAAGGCAGGCGGATCACGAGGTCAGGAGATCGAGACCACGGTGAAACCCCATCTCTACTAAAAAATACAAAAAATTACCCGGGCGTGGTGGCGGGTGCCTGTAGTCCCAGCTACTCGGAGAGGCTGAAGCAGGAGAATGGCGTGAACCCGGGAGACGGAGCTTGCAGTGAGCCCAGATTGTGCCACTGCACTCCAGCCTGGGCAACAGAGCGAGACTCTGTCTCAAAAAAAAAAAAAAAAAGACACATGCACACATATGTTTATTGCAGCACTATTCACAATAGCAAAGACTTAGAACCAACCCAAATGCCCATCAATGATAGACTGGATTAAGAAAATGTGGCACATATACACCATGGAATACTGTGCAGCCATAAAAAAAGGATGAGTTCATGTCCTTTGTAGGGACATGGATGAAGCTGGAAACCATCATTCTCAGCAAACTATCACAAGAACAGAAAATCAAACACCGCGTGTTCTCAGTCATAGGTGGGAACTGAACAATGAGAACACTTGGACACAGGGTGGGGAACATCACACACTGGGGCCTATCGTGGGGTGGGGGGAGGGAGGAGGGATAGTATTAGGAGATACACATAATGTAAATGATGAGTTAATGGGTGCAGCACACCAACATGGCACATGTATATATATGTAACAAATTTGCACGTTTTGCACATGTACCCTAGAACTTAAAGTATAATAGGTAAATTAATTAATTAATAATTAATAATAGGATTAATATTTAAAAAGAAAATAATTAAAAATAATTAATAATATTAATTATTAATAAATAAATAATTAAAATTAATAATTAATTAAAATAGGATTAATATTTAAAAAGAAAATGGTATGGTTTGAACTTTTATATAAGTTATTATACATGAATTTTTTCTAAAGGCAAAAATCACTAGATCCTGGTTGCTTTACTTTACCTCAAATAATTCTATATTTTTTTCAATGTTCCAAAGTTTTTGGAGATAGAAAACTATCAATTAAAAGTAGGAGCACAAAGATTAGCAACATGAACCAAATGTTTATGAAACTTGAAGAAAGTGAAAAGTGTATTACCAATAGCCCTAGGTACTCAAAATTTAAATCCAGTTTGAAAAATAGCGGTAGTGTAATAGAACATTAAGAAAAATGAAAGTGAAAAAAAATTGTCGTGTTGTTGTTAAATTAATAATATATGTTTCTACTTTTGGTAAAACAATATATAGCACTCAGATGAAGATATCCAGGAAACTTTATGAGCATGATAATGGCAATTTTATTCATTTGGCAGAAACAATCCCGATATTTCATAACATTACAAATGCTAAACATTTATGCAGAATACAATGACACCAAATACTATTAAAAATTTTAAGGATTGAAAAAAATTTTAAGGGACGAAATCCAAAACCAAATAATTAAAATTATAACACGTGATAAATGAAATAACTGTGAATAAGATAAGAAATTCTAAATATTATTTGATTATTTTAGTACAACAAAAGGGCAATGGATAAGAAGATGAATCAAAGTGACATACAAATAGAAGTAAATGAGCCTAACTGTATTTCAAATAAATATTAGCATCACATTGTAGTGATGCTAACTCAAGGTAGTTTGGAACACAGTATTTGTTCACATGCCCTCAGAATAAAGATAATTAGAACTATAACCAGTGCACATTCTAGTTGGTAAATTCATTTTCTCTGTGCATTGCTAGCAATTTTGAAACTATATATATTGTAGGACTGATCAAACAAGTAAATATATTGTGGACAATTATAAGCAAGTTTTTTACTTCTGGAGAAGGAAATTAAAAATATGGAAAGGAGAAAGCAAGAATTGACTCTGTGTTGTTATTGTGTAGTAGACTGGAAAGCATCAGTATTAAATTCAGGTAATATCTATATCTGTCCATGGCTCTTTACACAAGCATATGTAGAAACAATAGTACATCAGTAGCAATCAATGAGCATATCTAGCACACAGATCTTAGTTTCTAAATACAATTTTCCACTACTAGGAGCCAGGTTCCATGGGAAGTTTTGGAGTAAGGAAAGTACAAGATGAGCCTGAAAGAATTTATGCCAGAAAATAAGGAAATGTTCAAACAATGATGAAGACATGTAAAAAATGACACAGAGTCAGTTTGAAAGGGCTAACACTGGCCAAATCTGGGACAATTTGAGAATCAGAATAAATGATGCAGTAACAGATAATAACCCATAGAATAAAATAAGAAACCATGAGCTTTTATTAATATATATAACTAAAAGGAGGGATGGTCAAATTAGAACGTTGCCATTTGGCAACTACTATAGCAATAATTGCTTCAGGGAAAGATCGTCAATGGACGCCAAAGTTAGCGAATGATGGGAAATAAGATATTTAATTAGTCTCAAAGAATCTCTCCGCAAGGTACTTATTAATTACAAAGGGAAAACTAGTAACTTTATAGTAGAGACACCAAGCAGACACCTTTTTAACCGATAATGAAAGTTAACATCACCAGGTAATGGGACAAATTGCTGTCATGTACCTCATTATACGATATGAGAAGAACCAATACTGATTCTGTGATATTCATGTCAAAAATGTGTAAGTTGAATCTAATCAAAAGGAAACATCAGGCAGACCTAAACTGAGAGACTTTTGACAAAATAACTGGCCCGTACTGTTCAAAAATGTCAAGGTTATGAAAAAAAAAGACTGAAAAAATATCTCAAAGGAGACCAAAGTGCTATGGATATGAAAAGCAACGTGTGATCCCAGGAATGGATCCTGGACCAGATTTTTCGTTTCTGTTCATATGAAGGATGTTAGTTTGATAATAGTGAAATTGAATAGAACTGAAAATTAGCTAATATTATTTTATCATTTTTAAGTTCCCGATTTTGGTTAATATACTGTGTTTAGGAAATGGAATACCCATGTTTTAAGGGAATACCTACTGGGGTATTTAGAGATGGAAATTTTCAACCTTCTATCAAATGATTCTAGAAAAGTCATGTGTGTGCGTGGAGAGAGAGAGAGAGAGAGGGAGAGAGTGAAAGGAAAAGAAACATACAGAGACAGAGATAGTGATAGCAAATGGGGTAAGGTAAACTTTGAACATTTGGGGGAATCTCAGTGAATGAGTATAATATAAATTATTTGTGCAATTTTGGTAGTATTTCTGTAAGTCTGAAATTGTTTCGAAACAAAAAGTTAAAGAAAATTTTTTTAAAGATAATTTTAACCACCATTCAATTTTTAAGATAAAATCTGGGTGTGAAACAGTTAAAGCAGATAAAAATCATTAGATCTTCTTCTGCACGGCAAAAGAAACTACCGTCAGAGTGAACAGGCAACCTACAGAATGGGAGAAAATTTGTGCAATCTACCCATCTGACAAAGGGCTAATAGCCAGAATCTACAAAGAACTTAAACAAATTTACAAGAAAAAAATCAAACAACCCCATCAAAAAGTGGGCAAAGAATATGAACAGACACTTTTCAAATGAAGACATTTATGCAGCCAACAGACACATTAAAAAATGCTCATCATCACTGGCCATCAGAGAAATGCAAATCAAAACCACAATGAGATACCACCTCACACCAGTTAGAATGGCAATCATTAAAAAGTCAGGAAACAACAGGTGATGGAGAGGATGTGGAGAATTAGGAACGCTTTTACGCTGTTGGGACTGTAAACTAGTTCAGCCATTGTGGAAGACAGTGTGGCAATTCCTCAAGGATCTAGAACTAGAAATACCATTTGACCCAGTGATCCCATTACTGGGTATATACCTAAGGATTAAAAATCATGCTACTATAAAGATACATGCACACATATGTTTATTGTGGCACTATTCACAATAGCAAAGACTTGGAACCAACCCAAATGTCCATCAGTGATAGACTGGATTAAGAAAATGTGGCACATATATGCCATGGAATACTATGCAGCCATAAAAAAGGATGAGTTCATGTCCTTTGTAGCGACATGGATGAAGCTGGAAACCATCATTCTGAGCAAACTATTGCAAGGACAGAAAACCAAACACTGCATGCCCTCACTCATAGGTGTGAATTGAATAACGAGAACACTTCGACACAGGGCGGGGAACATCACACACCGGGGCATGTCGTGGGGTGGGGGGATGGGGGAGGGATAGCATTAGGAGAAATATCTAATGTAAATGATGAGTTAATGGGTGCAGCAAACCAACCCTGCACATATATACATATGTAACAAACCTGCACATTGTGCACATGTACCCTAGAACTTAAAGTATAATAAAAAAAAATTATTAGCTCTTTGGATTTTTGAAATACAAATATTTTTATATGGGTACATTTGTGTGTATATTCCCCAGTAGATGTCACAAATGGAGAATTATACATGTTTTTAGTAGTCTGCTTTCAAAAACTGAATCTTAACAAAAATAACTTGAGAAGTTTTATATCCATATAGAGATACCATATTGCTATATTAATTGAAAGCATCCAGATTTCAATAGGTCTTTAAAAAATCTCGGGTATCCTATTACCTTTTTCTGTGCATTCTTTAATCTTGATAGTGAATTATACAGCAAACATCTCTTTTGTCAGCCCTTGGAATTATTTTTTATGATTGGCCTGGTTTTAAATTGGAGGTTGACTTTTACAGCAACAGAGAAATACATTGAAGAGAATCCTTTTACAGGCTACAAATAAATTATCCACCCATTGAAAATACCATTTTTTTAGAGAAACATGGACTCACATTTTGTTGCCTATGCCATATTGTATACTCAGAAAACTTTGCAAGGAAGGTTCTGACTAGAAATCATACCTCTTGGCATGGAAGTTTATGCAAACTCACTATATTTTCTTACCAATCACTCTTAAGCAAATAGTTCTAGTGAAAAAAATAATGCAAACAAATAAGAATGCCCTACATCAGATTGTTTTAGAAGAGATTGGACACTGTGAAGAGATGACTAGCTATCCACCCAAGATTCTTGCTCCTGATCCATATTGTAAACTTATAATTGAATAGCGGCTGCCTAGTTAAAGTCTGCATTTCTGGCTGTCTTGGAATTAGATGGGGGTGATGTGGTTGAGTTCTAGCTAATGGAAACAGAAGTAACACTATTTTTGTTATTTCCAGACATGGTCCATGACCCATAAAAACTTCTGATGTAATAATAGACTCTCTCTTCCCCCATCTACCAGCTGGTTGTTGAATTCCTGTGTGACATTTGAAGATTCACGCTGAAGATGAGAGAGCTTCTGACAGCCTGAGTCCCAGATTAACTACATGGGCATTACCTTTCCACAACTACCAAGCGGACTTTATATCAGTGAGAAATAAACTTCCATTGTAATCCACTGAGAAATTTTTTACTTTAACCTTCTGTCAACAAACTAGCATTTACCTTTGCTAATGCAGACACAAATGTGTCTGATTTTTTATTGTTCAAGGTACCATATCTTGTTTGGCAAAATAAGAATCATAACAATAATAATAATAAAGTACTGGATTTACTTTGAACAGTTTGCCTTAAAAATTACCTCCCGAATTTACTAAGGCCTTTTTCTTTTTTGATTTATTTTTCTTTGCTTTTAATAAACACTAATCTCTCTACAAATTATGGAGTGAGATCAATGGAACTATTGACGTTATAATCAAATTCCGAGGCCTGTGTTAGCTATTTCCAGGTTGTCATATGTTGAGAAGGGAAAGAGGATTGTGAAGAGATAAGACATGAATACAAGAAGCTGGGCGCGGTGGCTCACACCTGTAATCCCAGCACTTAGGGAGGCGGGTGGATCGTTTGAGCCCAGGAGTTGGAGATCAGCCTGGGAAACATGGCGAAACCTGGTCTCCACTAAAAATACAAAAATTAGCCCGGCATGGTGGTGCATATCTGTAATCCCAGCTACTTGGGAGGCTGAGGCAGGAGAATCACTCGAACCTGGGAGGCTGCAGTTGTAGTGAGTTGAGATCACACCATAGCACTCCAGCCTGGGCGACAGAGCAAGAGACTCCATCTCAAAAATAATAATAATAATAATAATAATAATAATAAAATTAAAAGACATGAGTACTTGTTTCTTCAAGGACAGGTTTAATGTCTTACTCAATACGGTAGGTTTAGCATCTAGTACATGATAGATATTCAATAGGGTTGTTGACTGAGCAATCCCTCAAGAGGATTTACAAAATCAAAGTGCCAAAACCAGGTAATTCCAGACATTTTCTTTGGACATAGAGAAATGACCATAAAATAATTTTAGTGAAGAAAGGTAGGGGTTGCTATGATTCAATGTTCATGTTTTGGTTCTTTTGTTCTCTGCTGAACTGGGCTTAGTTTAGAACAACTTTATAGCAAAAATATTCTTTTGAAGTATGAATTGCTTTTGCTTGAATTTTACTGTTATCGATATGTCATTACCCTAAATTGACCAAAATGGCATCCTGCAAAACATGCAATGTACCTTTCCATTTCCATGATTTTTTCACACTGTTTTTCCTGCCTGGATATGTTCCCTTCTATTATTCCTGTATCTAATGCCTGCCCTTGCTTTAGAGAATAGCTCAAATCCCAACCATTGCCTCATACCACTGCAGACTCAAATGACCTTTTTGTTCTCTAAGTTCCTCTGACTCTAAAGTTGCAGTATCATCCATAAATTAGAAATCATACATTACTTTGCTTCTTTATCTTTATGAGCATTTTGTTTATCCAATTCCATTAAAAATGTCATGAGTGTAGAGCCGCTGTCTTAGACTATTTTGCATTCCCAACACCTAGCGGAGCACCTTTGCCTTCTACATAGTAAGTATTAAATGTTTAAAAAGAGGCAGACTCCTGTAACTGTGTCAAAAAAATAAAAAATAATAAAAATAAAAGAGATACAAAGAGGTAGACATAATGTAGTTAAAAAAAAATACTGTCATGTATAAGCAAAGAAATATGTACAAGGATGCTGTTTGTGTACTTTTTTGTACTAACCGAAGATTAGAAACTAGTTAAATGCCTATCAGTAGAGGACTAAATAAATCCTGGTACATCCATGCATTAGAGTAACTTGCAAGAATTCAAAAAGAAGACACCTGCTCTTTATAAACATGAAGGGAAGTATCTTCAAATATATATTAAGTGGATAAAAAGTAGCAAGATAGTATGTGTGATACACTTTGTATAATAAAAATGATGGTTGTCATAAACCTTTCAAAGAGGATATACAAGAGACTGTTAAAGTTGGTTTTTTCCGGGGATGAGAAAAGAAGGCAGAAATAACTATAGTTCTTAAATTAACAGCAAGATTCTGGTTAGATAATTTGCCTGATTTATTATAGGAACTAGGCGCAGGCATATTCCTATATACATAGATATTTCACATCCACCACTCAACATGATAGTCAACAGGCACAGCAGAAGCACTAACAGATCAGAAGAGATATTAGCTGTGAAGCCTCAGCAGTTGAAGTGCATACCTGCTGAATATTACAGCCCTGTCCTCAATTGATTTACTATGACACTCGGATTGGTAGTAATGCAATTTTAAACCTACACTCAAAAATGATTCTTTAAAAAACTGTTAAAGCCAAGCACCTTTGCTAATCAAGTTGCTTAAATACTGAACTGATTAAGCAAATCTCTCTTGACATTTAAGGCTTTTGTCATTATTCATGTTTCCCCCAGCTCCCAGCTTCCACCACCGGTTAACAAATTTTAAAGGATGACATCCAAACAGTTCAATGGAGAAAACACCTACTAAGGGATTCTTATCATCATGGAAATCATGTTTGTCTCTCCTTGTTTTGACAGCAGAAGAGATAGAATACAATTCTGGAAAACTAATAATTAATTTCAGGCCGGGCGTGGTGGCTCAAGCCTGTAATCCCAGCACTTTGGGAGGCCGAGGCGGGCGGATCACGAGGTCAGGAGATCGAGACCATGGGGAAACCCCGTCTCTACTAAAAATACAAAAAAATTAGCCGGGCGTGGTGGCGGACACTTGTAGTCCCAGGTACTCTGAGAGGCTGAGGCAGGAGAATGGCGTGAACCCGGGAGGCGGAGCTTGCAGTGAGCCGAGATTGCGCCACTGCACTCCAGCCTGGGCGACAGAGCGAGACTCCGTCTCAAAAAAAAAAAAAAAAAATGTATGATTCTTTACCTTTACATGAATAATCACATATAGATATTATGAATCTTCATTTACCACTTATTTAGCGTATCTTCATATTACAGAACTTATTTAGCATATCTTCACATTGTGGAACTATAAAACACTCTTACCTTTACTAGTAACATTTCCAATAGTACCTATAAAAATATTTTAAGAATTAAAAGTTTTAATGTTTGACTTCTGGGCAACAGCAAAATTCTTCATCTAATTTTGTTACTTGATGTGTAGCAATAGCAAATTTTTTTCTTTCTTAGTTTTGAGTCACTGCTATGATTGCCACAGAGTCTACTCTTTTATATACTTTAAGTAAATTCTCCCTCCTTTTAAAACTTTAAAGAAAAAAATTTTGTTTTAATTCAGTATCTGGTGTCCAAATATAAGAAAAAAAAAATCCTCCAGACTTTATGAGTTTAAATTTTGAACAAAAACAAGTTATTTACTTACAGATATACATAGCTTTCTCTCATTTAACAGATTATATATATTAAAAGCCAAAGCATTTTTTATGTAATAATGACAGTAAATTTAAAATGTTAGCTGATTTGTATTTCATTTAGCTTATAACCCATTTAACGATCAGCTGCTTCTAAAGAGGCACTTTCATCATTGTGCATTTATAATGGAAATATCTCAGATTCCTAAAAATAGTAAAGAATATGTGATTGCCTTAATGATTAATCACCTGTAGTTCGGCTGGTTACAGAATATCAATGTGTATCACATTTCACTAATGATCATTACCCTGATTTTCTCATTTTCTGCTTTCCATAAAGAAAGGACTAATCAGTTCCAGGTCCTGTAAAATTTTAAATAGAAAACAAATTTAACTTCTGCTTGCAAATTATATTTTCCCCATATGCTATCCAATTCAGGGTCTCAAGTCTGATTCTGCACAGCCTAATAGCATGCCAGAGAAATCACCTGTTTGGAAAATCTGCAATTCTGACTCCATGTTTTAATTGGCAATTTCCGGTTATATTCTGTTTCCCGAGGGGCACTGGGCACTATTGAAAAGACCTGAAATGCTGCAGGCTGCTATTACCGCCTCTTTTCCCCTTGGTGCTCAGACTTGCTTCCTTTGTTCATTGTTTCTCAGCCCTTGAAATCTGCTTAACTTGGAGGAGGTTTTAGAGTTTAAGAAGTAAAAAACACTGTACAACATAAACACAGCTTATCCTAACATTTGGCCTTTGGAAAAGGAGAGGCTGAAAAAGTGACAGAAGCTGTTCTTTGAATCTATAAAATATTTTCCCCTGCTATCCTACTTAAATTGGCAATGAGATTTCAAGACTGCATTGCAGCAACCGAATCAGCAGATTTTCAGTACACTTGCATCTTTTTCTTTTCGCAGGAGAGAAATATCACGTGAAGACTAAAATAATCCCAATTTTGTTCGTCTCCTTGTTTGTTTTACAGTTAAAAAGCCATTTCATGTGCCGGGCACAGTGGCTCATGCCTGTAATCCCATCACTTTGGGAGGCTGAGGCGGGTGGATTACTTGAGGCCAGGAGTTCAAGACCAGCCTGGGCAACCCTGCCTCTGCTAAAAATACAAAAACTAGCTGGGCGTGGTGGTGTGCGCCTGTAGTCCCAGCTACTCGGGAGGCTGAGGCAGGAGAATCGCCTGAACCTGCGAACCGGAGGTTGCAGTGAGCCAAGATGGCTCCCTGTACTCTAGTCTGAACAACAGAGTGAGAGTCTGTCTCAAAACAAAAGAAAAAAGAAAAAACAGCCATTTCATGCAATAAAACATGACTATGAAAAGTATTGCCTATGTATAGATAAATGTTGCACTTCGTTCACATTCTCCACCTAGTTGATTTAAAAACCTCCTTGATTCTCCTGGGGCACTGGGACATATCAACTCCCTGTTGGTTCCCAGGGCAATTTTCAGACCCTTTGCATATAATAATCTCTTTTTCTGTTCTTTTTATTATTTTGTGCTTCTTATTTTTCTTCATTCCTGAGTCTTTCATTGAAAAGTTAAGAATAATATCAGCAAACAGGTGTTTCATTGGGGGAAAGTTTGTATACAGAGTCATTTCTCTTTTCTTTGAATGGCTTATCAAACACGATTCAGAAAACACATTCCCTCAGACAATCTCAATCTATTCAAATCCCAGAGACCTTTAAAGGTGTTAGTTCCTAAACTGTGTGTTTTACTGTGTAAGGCTTCCTGGATGGCCTTGGAGGAAAGGGATATTGAAGAGAAGAAAGGAGAAGAGATCTCGACCCTCCCACTCCAACTTACAGAGACACCATCTGAGAAATGAACTTTCATCTGCATGGGTTGTACTTAGCTGTGAATTTCTCCTTTTAGTTTTTTTCCCCCGTTTTTCATTATTATAAACAGTCCCACTCTTTCCATGCCTCTTTTTTGCAAGTTGAAGTGTTTCTTGAAATCTCTATAAAGATTGGATTTTTGTCAGGAAATAGGAAAGATAATGTTGGGGCTCAGAAACTAATATCCCCAAATAGGTGTTGACATGCTGAACTGAAGAACTCTCAAGGTCTCTCTGACCTTCCCCACTGCCCCCATAGTCTCTCCCAAAGAAGCTGAAGTTCCTTTATCTGCCTCATATCCAGACCCACCAAGGAGAAAAATTGTTTTCTTCCCCTCCCTGTAAGACCAAGAATGTAACCACACCTGAACAGACCCTTGCACTGTCAAAGAGAACTATTTACAAGTTAATCTCTATTCCTGGATCCATTCATTCTCCCTAGTAATTCCCTCAACAGAATTCCTCTTCTCCACCATTCCATAACCTATTTTATCGGGATGGTATTGTAAAAGTGAATTAAATATGGCCTGAGAAGGACTCCGTATTTCTATATTTGAGTCCTTGTGGATGAACTGTAACCTAACTTAATAGGTAGACAAGATTGAAAACCTCATTTAGGAATATGCGCCTGTAGCAATAGCTGAGTCTTGGCCGATCCCAGCAGTCATACTTCAACCATTCATACACTGCTGAGTATTCAAACTCAAATCATTCATTGCTCAATTAAACTCCTTTAAATTTAATTCAACTGAAGTTTTTCTTTTAACAGTATATAAGCTCCCGAACCTCCTTGGGGGATTAGGTCTTCATTCTGAAGGCTCCTGTGTATATATGTTAAATAAATTTGCCTTTTCTCCAATTAATCTGCCTTTTGTGAGTTTATTTTTTACAGTCTCGCCCATGCACCACAATGTAGCAGTCTCTTGTTGTTAGATATTACCTGGAGATCCTTGTCTAATGGTGAGAAAATCCAGGACATGGACACACCAAGAGTGAGGTTAGAGCAGAAGTTAAAAAAGTGAAAGAAAGAGAGAAAGCATTCTGCCACAGAGGAGTCCTGGAGGAGGGTTGCCATTTTTACAATGGAACGCAAAGGCTTTTATTTTTTATTTTTATTTTTATTTTTTTATTATACTTTAGGGTTTTAGGGTACATGTGCACAATGTGCAGGTTTGTTACATATGTATCCATGTGCCATGTTGATTTCCTGCACCCATTAACTCGTCATTTAGCATTAGGTGTATCTCCTAATGCTGTCCCTCCCCCCTCCCCCCACCCCACAACAGTCCCCGGAGTGTGATGTTCCCCTTCCTGTGTCCATGAGTTCTCATTGTTCAATTCCCACCTATGAGTGAGAACATGCGGTGTTTGGTTTTTTGTCCTTGCGATAGTTTACTGAGAATGATGTTTTCCAGTTTCATCCATGTCCCTACAAAGGACACGAACTCATCATTTTTTATGGCTGCATAGTATTCCATGGTGTATATGCGCCACATTTTCTTATTCCAGTCTATTGTTGTTGGACATTTGGGTTGGTTCCAACTCTTTGCTATTGTGAATAGTGCCGCAATAAACATACGTGTGCATGTGTCTTTATAGCAGCATGATTTATAGTCCTTTGGGTATATACCCAGTAATGGGATGGTTGGGTCAAATGATATTTCTAGTTCTAGATCCCTGAGGAATCGCCACACTGACTTCCACAATGGTTGAACTAGTTTACAGTCCCACCAACAGTGTAAAAGTGTTCCTATTTCTCCACATCCTCTCCAGCACCTGTTGTTTCCTGATTTTTTAATGATGGCCATTCTAACTGGTGTGAGATGGTATCTCATTGTGGTTTTGATTTGCATTTCTCTGATGGCCAGTGATGATGAGCATTTCTTCATCTGTTTTTTGGCTGCATAAATGTCTTCATTTGAGAAGTGTCTGTTCATATCCTTTGCCCACTTTTTGATGGGGTTGTTTGTTTTTTTCTTGTAAATTTGTTTGAGTTCATTGTAGATTCTGGATATTAGCCCTTTGTCAGATGAGTAGGTTGCAAAAATTTTCTCCCATTCTGTAGGTTGCCTGTTCACTCTGATGGTAGTTTCTTTTGCTGTGCAGAAGCTCTTTAGTTTAATGAGATCCCATTTGTCAATTTTGCCTTTTGTTGCCATTGCTTTTGGTGTTTTAGACATGAAGTCCTTGCCCACGCCTATGTCCTGAATGGTATTGCCTAGGTTTTCTTGTAGGATTTTAATGGTTTTAGGTCTAACATATAAGTCTTTAATCCATCTTGAATTAATTTTTGTATAAGGTGTAAGGAAGGGATCCAGTTTCAGCTTTCTACATATGGCTAGCCAGTTTTCCCAGCACCATTTATTAAATAGGGAATCCTTTCCCCATTTCTTGTTTTTGTCAGGTTTGTCAAAGATCAGATAGTTGTAGATATGCGGCATTATTTCTGAGGGCTCTGTTCTGTTCCATTGATCTATGTCTCTGTTGTGGTACCAGTACCATGCTGTTTTGGTTACTGTAGCCTTGTAGTATAGTTTAAAGTCAGGTAGCGTGATGCCTCCAGCTTTGTTCTTTTGGCTTAGGATTGACTTGGCGATGCGGGCTCTTTTTTGGTTCCATATGAACTTTAAAGTAGTTTTTTCCAATTCTGTGAAGAAAGTCATTGGTAGCTTGATGGGGATGGCATTGAATCTATAAATTACTTTGGGCAGTATGGCCATTTTCACGATATTGATTCTTCCAACCCATGAGCATGGAATGTTCTTCCATTTGTTTGTATCCTCTTTTATTTCATTGAGCAGTGGTTTGTACTTCTCCTTGAAGAGGTCCTTCACATCCCTTGTAAGTTGGATTCCTAGGTATTTTATTCTCTTTGAAACAATTGTGAATGGGAGTTCACTCATGATTTGGCTCTCTGTTTGTCTGTTATTGGTGTACAAGAATGCTTGTGATTTTTGTACATTAATTTTGTATCCTGAGACTTTGCTGAAGTTGCTAATCAGCTTAAGGAGGTTTTGGGCTGAGACAATGGGGTTTTCTAGATATACAATCATGTCATCTGCAAACAGGGACAATTTGACTTCCTCTCTTCCTAATTGAATACCCTTTATTTCCTTCTCCTGCCTGATTGCTCTGGCCAGAACTTCCAGCACTATGTTGAATAGGAGCGGTGAGAGAGGGCATCCCTGTCTTGTGCCAGTTTTCAGAGGGAATGCTTCCAGTTTTTGCCCATTCAGTATGATATTGGCTGTGGGTTTGTCGTAGATAGCTCTTATTATTTTGAGATATGTCCCATCAATACCTAATTTATTGAGAGTTTTTAGCATGAAGGGTTGTTGAATTTTGTCAAAGGCCTTTTCTGCATCTATTGAGATAATCATGTGGTTTTTGTCTTTGGTTCTGTTTATAGGCTGGATTACATTTATTGATTTGCGTATGTTGAACCAGCCTTGCATCCCAGGGATGAAGCCCACTTGATCATGGTGGAGAAGCTTTTTGATGTGCTGCTGGATTCGGTTTGCCAGTATTTTATTGAGGATTTTTGCATCAATATTCATCAAGGATATTGGTCTGAAATTCTCTTTTTTGGTTATGTCTCTGCCAGGCTTTGGTATCACGACGATGCTGGCTTCGTAAAATGTGTTACAGAGGATTCCCTCTTTTTCTATCGATTGGAATAGTTTCAGAAGGAATGGTACCAGTTCCTCCTTGTACCTCTGGTAGAATTCAGCTGGGAATCCATCAGGTCCTGGACTCTTTTTGGTTGGTAAGCTATTGATTGTTGCCACAATTTCAGAACCTGTTATTGGTCTATTCAGAGATTCAACTTCTTCCTGGTTTAGTCTTGGGAGGGTGTATTTGTCGAGGAATTTATCCATTTCTTCTAGATTTTCTAGTTTATTTGCATAGAGGTGTTTGTAGTATTCTCTGATGGTAGATTGTATTTCTGTGGGATCAGTGGTGATATCCCCTTTTTCGTTTTTTATTGCATCTATTTGATTCTTCTCTCTTTTCTTCTTTATTAGTCTTGCTAGCGGTCCATCAATTTTGTTGATCTTTTCAAAAAACCAGCTCCTGGATTCATTAATTTTTTGAAGGGTTTTTTGTGTCTCTATTTCCTTCAGTTCTGCTCTGGTTTTAGTTATTTCTAGGCTTCTGCTAGCTTTTGAATGTGTTTGCTCTTGCTTTTCTAGTTCTTTTAATTGTGATTTTAGGGTGTCAATTTTGGATCTTTCCTGCTTTCTCTTGTGGGCATTTAGTGCTATAAATTTCCCTCTACACACTGCTTTGAACGTGTCCCAGAGATTCTGGTATGTTGTGTCTTTGTTCTCGTTGGTTTCAAAGAACATCTTTATTTCTGCCTTCATTTCATTATGTACCCAATAGTCATTCAGGGGCAGGTTGTTCAGTTTCCATGTAGTAGAGCGGTTTTGAGTGAGTTTCTTAATCCTGAGTTCTAGTTTGATTGCACTGTGGTCTGAAAGACAGTTTGTTATAATTTCTGTTCTTTTACATTTGCTGAGGAGAGCTTTACTTCCAACTATGTGGTCAATTTTGGAATAGGTGTGGTGTGGTGCTGAAAAAAATGTATATTCTGTTGACCTGGGGTGGAGAGTTCTGTAGATGTCTATTAGGTTCACTTTATGTAGAGCTGAGTTCAATTCCTGGATATCCTTGTTAACTTTCTGTCTCGTTGATCTGTCTAAGGTTGACAGTGGGGTGTTAAAATCTCCCATTATTATTGCGTGGGAGTTTAAGTCCCTTTGTAGGTCACTGAGGACTTGCTTTATGAATCTGGGTGCTCCTGTGTTGGGTGCATATATATTTAGGAGAGTTAGCTCTTCTCGGTGAATTGATCCCTTTACCATTATGTAATGGCCTTCTTTGTCTCTTTTGATCTTTGTTGGTTTAAAGTCTATTTTATCAGAGACTAGGATTGCAACCCCTGCCTTTTTTTGTTTTCCAGTTGCTTGATAGATCTTCCTCCATCCCTTTATTTTGAGTCTATGTGTGTCTCTGCACGTGAGATGGGTTTCCTGAATACAGCACACTGATGGGTCCTGACTCCTTATCCAGTTTGCCAGTCTGTGTCTTTTGATTGGAGCATTTAGCCCATTTACATTTAACGTTAATATTGTTATGTGTGAATCTGATCCTGTCATTATGATGTTAGTTGGTTATTTTGCTCGTTAGTTGCTATAGTTTCTTCCTAGCCTCGATGGTCTTTACAATTTGGCGTGTTTTTGCAGTGGCTGGTACCGGTTGTTCCTTTCCATGTTTAGTGCTTCCTTCAGGAGCTCTTTTAGGGAAGGTCTGGTGGTGACAAAATCACTCAGCATTTGCTTGTCTGTAAAGTATTTTATTTCTCCTTCACTTATGAAGCTTAGTTTGGCGGGGTAGGAAATTCTGGGTTGAAAATTCTTTTCTTTAAGAATGTTGAATATCGGCCCCCACTCTCTTCTGGCTTGTAGACTTTCTGCTGAGAGATCAGCTGTTAGTCTGATGGGCTTCCCTTTGTGGGTAACCCGACCTTTCTCTCTGGCTGCCCTTAACATTTTTTCCTTCATTTCAACTTTGGTGAATCTGACAATTATGTGTCTCGGAGTTGCTCTTCTCGAGGAGTATCTTTGTGGCGTTCTCTGTATTTCCTGAATCTGAATGCTGGCCTGCTTTGCTAGATTGGGGAAGTTCTCCTGGATAATATCTTGCAGAGTGTTTTCCAACTTGGTTCCATTCTCCCCATCATTTTCAGGTACACCAATCAGACGTAGGTTTGGTCTTTTCACGTAGTCCCAAATTTCTTGGAGGCTTTGTTCATTTCTTTTTATTCTTTTTTCTCTAAACTTCCCTTCTCTCTTCATTTCATTCATTTCATCTTCCATCAGCAATACCCTTTCTTCCAGTTGATCGCATCTGCTACTGAGGCTTCTGCAATCTTCGCGTAGTTCTCGAAACTTGGCTTTCAGCTCCATCAGCTCCTTTAAGCCCTTCTCTCCATTGGTTATTCTAGTTATCCATTCTTCTAATTTTTTTTCAAAGTTTTTAACTTCTTTGCTATTGTTTTGAATTTCCTCCCGTAGCTCAGAGTAGTTTGATCCTCTGAAGCCTTCTTCTCTCAACTCGTCAAAGTCATCCTCCATCCAGCTTTGTTCCGTTGCTGGTGAGGAACTGCGTTCCTTTGGAGGAGGAGAGGTGCTCTGTTTTTTAGAGTTTCCAGTTTTTGTGTTCTGTTTTTTCCCCATCTTTGTGGTTTTAGCTACTTTTTGTCTTTGATGATGGTGATGTACAGATGGGTTTTTGGTGTGGATGTCCTTTCTGTTTGTTAGTTTTCCTTCTACCAGACAGGACCCTCAGCTGCAGGTCTGTTGGAGTTTACTAGAGGTCCACTCCAGACCCTGTTTGGCTGGTGTCAGCAGTGGTGGCTGCAGAACAGCGGATTTTCGTGAGACCACAAATTCAGCTGTCTGATAGTTCCTCTGAAAGTTTTGTCTCAGAGGAGTACCCGGCTGAATGAGGTGTCAGTCTGTCCCTACTGGGGCGGTGCCTCCCAGTTAGGCTGCTCAGGGGTGAGGGACCCACTTTAGGAGGCAGTCTGTCCGTTCTCAGATCTCCAGCTGCGTGCTGGGAGAACCACTACTCTCTTCAAAGCTGTCACTCAGACAGGGACATTTAAGTCTGTGGAGTTTCTTGCTGAGTTTTTGTTTGTCTGTGCCCTGCCCCCAGAGGTGGAGCCTACAGAGGCAGGCAGGGCTCTTTGAGCTGTGGTGGGCTCCACCCAGTTCGAGCTTCCTGGCTGCTTTGTTTACCTAAGCAAGCCTGGGCAATGGCGGGCGCCCCTCCCCCAGCCTCGCTGCCGCCTTGCAGCTTGATCTCAGACTGCTGTGCTAGCAATCAGCGAGACTCCGTGGGCATAGGACCCTCCGAGCCAGGTGCGGGACACAATCTCCTAGTGTGCCGTTTTCCAGGCCCATTGGAAAAGCGCAGTATTAGGATGGGACTGACCCGATATTCCAGGTGCCGTCTGTTTCCCCTTTCTTTGACTAGGAAAGGGAACTCCCTGACCCCTTGCGCTTCCCGAGTGAGGCAACACCTCGCCCTGCTTCGGCTCGCACACAGTGCGCTTTACCGACTGTCCTGTACCCACTGTTAGTCACTCCCTAGTGAGATGAAACCGGTACCTCAAGCAGAAATGCAGAAATCATCCGTCTTCTGTGTCGCTGGGGCTGGGAGCTGGAGACCGGAGCTGTTCCTATTCGGCCATCTTGGCTTGAATGCAAAGGCTTTTATAAGAAACTGATGAGGGCTGGGCATCTTGTTTGCATAAGGCACGAATTTGTGGTAGCTCCACTCAATCCTCCTAATGTGTATGCAGGCCCTCAGCTTGAGTTACTCCATATTGCTTTGTTCTCCTTACTGTGCGCACATGCCAGGGGACAGAATTTTCCGTTGTGGGAATGTCTGGGCAAGTCAGCTGTGTAGCCTTTCTTATCTGTGTGGCTGTGGCCACGGCTTAGGCAAGCCCCCTTTTGCAAGTTCCCTTATCTGTGCCAACAGGCTGTTCTTTTGTTGGAAAGAATTCAACCAAGGACCCACAGTAACTGCCTGCCTGACTGGGTTTTTTCCTTTCTTCTCTCTCAATTTTTTGGTGAACCTTCAGAGGGCCAAGGTGGAAGCTCTCCCTGACTCCTACAGTAACTAACACTGTAGCATTTTCTTTTAGCAAACCCATTCAAGAAATATTTATTGAGTGCCTACTAGGTTCCAGGCACTGTTCTAGAATAAGACAGACAATGATCCTCTTAAAATATTCTTATTTAATATTTAGAATTATTTTCAACATTTGCCCAGTTTATAGGTGAGAAAAATCAAAGCTCAAAAAGGAAAGAATTGAGATTTAAACATATCTATCTGAATCAAGAGTACAGATTATCTACCCTCACCAGCACAAGTGGAAAACTCTTACTGTTGAAAAGTTCTTTGTCTGTTGAGATGCAACTCCTTATACCTTTCTGCTATTTTCCTAGAACACTGTTTTTGGAGGTCAAGTCCAATCCCACTTTCACATTACAGTCCTTAAAAAACATGCAGCCATAAAAAATAATGAGATCTGGCTGGGCACAGTGGCTCATGCCTGTAATTCCAGCATTTTGGGAGGCCAAAGCAAGCAGATCACTTGAGGTCAAGAGTTCGAGACCATCCTGACCAACATGGTGAAAACCCATCTCTACTAAAAATATGAAAATTAGCTGGGCATGGTAACACACACCTGTAATCCCAGCTCCTTGAGAGGCTGAGGCAGGAGAATCACTTGAACCTTGGAGGTGGAGGTTGCAGTGAGCCGAGATCACGCCACTGCACTCCAGCCTGGGTGACAGAGTGAGACTCCATCTCAAAAAAATAAAAAAAAGAACAAGATCATGCCTTTTGCAGGGACATGGATGGAGCTGGAGGCCATTATCCTTAGCAAACTAACACAGGAACAGAAAACCAAATACTGCATGTTCTCACTTATGAATGGGAGATAAACGATGAGAACACATGGCCATAAAGGAGGAAATAACAGACACTGGGTTCTACTTGATGGGGGAGGGTGGGAGGAGGGAGAGAAGCAGAAAAGATAACTATTGACTACTGGGCTTAGTACCTAAGTGATGACATACTCTGTACAACAAACTCCCATGACACATGTTGATCTAAGTAACAAACCTTCACATGTACTCCCTAACCTAAAATAAAAGTTAAGAAAATATAGCAGCTATACTTCTTGTATTCATTATCCAGCAGGCCCTGTTCTAAGTACTTTATATGCATTAAGTTCTTTAATCCTGACAACACCTCTTTGTGCTTTGTTTTACAAATACTTATGTCACAGCTGATACCTATCAGGCATTGTTTTGAGTACTTTACAAATAATAATTTAGCACATCATCATAATAGTTATAAAGAGAAGTAAACTCTTTTTATTTTATATTATTCTTCTTGGTCTTTTTCTATGCTTATCATAATATATGTAGTCAAAACATACATTACATTCTTTTTTTGCTATATTTATTAAATATTAAATAATATGGCTTAAAAAACTTTTGATGTCATATAGACATGCTTCATGCTGTTCATGTACAAATTTTACAGAAGAGGAAAATGAGACTTTAAGAGAGGTTAAGTAATTTGCTGAAGGTCACTGCCAGAATTCAGAACACAATACCCAAAAGTACGAGGTTTTCACATGCTGAATATTTTTAACTAAAGAAGATTGGGAGGGCTACAGAAGCAGGAAGGTCACTCCAGTGTTCTCTCACCCTCCTTTCTCCCCTGAAGTGGGTCAGGGAAGCTAGAATTCCTCTCCCTTTAAGCAAATGAGAAAACCTAGGAAGGGGCTGGGTGTGGTGGCTGACGCCTGTAATCCCAGCACTTTGGGAGGCCAAGGCAGGCAGATGGCTTGAGCCCAGGAGTTTGAGACCAGCCTGGGCAACATGGTGAGATCCTAACACTACAAAAACTACAAAAAATTAGCTGGGCGTAGTGATGAGCACCTGTAGTCTCAACTACTCAAGAGGCTGAAGTGGGAGAATTGATTGAGCCAGGAACTGGAAGTTGCAGTGAGCCACGATTATGCCATTGTATTCCAGCCTAAGCAACAGAGTGAGACCCTGTTTTAAAAAAGAAAAGAGAAAGAGAAAGAGAAAGAAGGAGAGGGGAAGGGAGGGAAGGGAGGGGAGGGGAAGGGAGGGGAGGGGAGGGGAGGGGAAGGGAGGGGAGGGGAGGGGAGGGGAAGGGAGGGGAGAGGGGAGGGGAAGGGGGGGGAGGGGAGGGGAAGGGAGGGGGGAGGGGAGGGGAGGGGAGGGGAGGGGAGGGGAGGGGAAGGGAAGGGAAACCTAGGGAGCTCACTTGCTGACCTCCTCCCTTCTGACATGGAGACTCTCATATAACAAGTGTCCTGCCGTATGGAATAAAGAAGGGGGAGATGGTGGGGGGGATGGAAAGATTGTTACACAGAAACACAGGAAAGAATCTGAGGACACAGGACTTACTGAGTTCCCCCCAATTTATTACCATTAGATAATATCCGTTTTTTGTCCAATCACATTTCTCTACAACTATCCACCACTTACATCACACTTAGTATAAAAATACATAGTTTTCCCTGGGTGTTGGGTCTTCATTTTTTAAAGCTCCGTGTCACATAAAACTTTGGCTAAATAAGTTTTGTATGCTTTTCTCTTGTTAATCTGTTTTTTTCTTATAGGGGTATCAGCCATGAACCTTGTGATGGATGAGGAAAAGATACTATTTTTTTCTTCCTTACATCACAAATTTGGGAAGTGGCAGAGTTGGAATTTAAACTTAGGCTGTGTTTCTCTAGAATCCACCTTCCCACTATATTATTACTACCTTTCTTTAAAATATTTGCATATGATTGTCATGCAACCTTCTGCTTCTGCCTTTCTTATAACATCAACAATATCTTCACTCTGTTCTCACCATCTGATATTAGAAATCAGCTCCATCATTCTATTTGCCTTCCTTTAAATGCAATGCAATTTGTTTATTTTCTTTTAGAATGTGATTCCCAGAACAGATATTCTAGGTGGTTATGAAAACATGCAGAGTTTAGATACTATATCACTATTATGGCCTAAGAGTCATTACCTTTTAGGTAGCCACATCTACATTTTGCTTCACATTGAATTTATTGTTGCCAACCCTCCCCCAACTTGTCCTTATTATATAGCACCATGATAGATTCAGTGCATTATTCAAGCTGGCAAGACATTTGAGGATCCGGACTCTGCTATTCATCATAGAGGCTCTTACTCTCAGTTATGTATTATCTGCATATTCTATGAGCATGTTCTCATATCTGCATCCAAATAAGTCACAGATAAAAATACTTAAATGCAAGTATTGGTTGGCCTGGTGGCTCATACCTGGAATCCCAAGCCTTTGGGAGGCCAAGGCAGGAGGATCACTTGAGGCCAAGAGTTCGAGACATGCCTGGGCAACACAGTGAGACCCTATCTCTCCATTTTTTTTTTTTTTTTAATTAGCCGGGCATGGTAGCACATGCCTGTAGTCCTACCTACTCTGGAGGATGAGGTAGAAAGATTGGTTGAACCTAACGGTTTGAAGTTACAGTGAGGTATGATGATGCCTCTGCACTCCAGTCTGGGTGACAGAGTGAGACCCTGTCTCTAAAAATACAAAATTTTAAAAATGTATAAATAATTGCAAGCATCAAGGATAGAGCCTTGCAGGTCACAAGGGACTTCAGATTGATGCTCATTAAATAATGAGGCAGCTTTCAGTATGGTTATTTAATCAGAAATTAATCTACGTGAATATTCTTGCATTTAGCTCACATTTGATTTGTTTTGTTTTTTAACCTCCACATATTCAGCTAAAGTCCATATTTGTTTACAGGAAAATAGTAATCACACATGTCAAAGACCTTGCTTTGTTTCAGTATACTATGTCTTCTGAAATTCCCTTATCTACAAATTAGTAAATACATTAAAGAAGAGATTGGCTGATGGTGGCTTGTTTTTATAGAGGAGCTGGTCAGAAGATACTTGAATTACCTTCTGTAAAATCTATGGCGTCTCTAGTGTTCAGTAGCCAACGTTCACTTATTTATTCCAGAAATAGTTATTGAGTAGCTACTATATGCCAGAAACTCCTCCAGGTTCTGGAGATACAACAGTGAATGAAACATAAAAATGTTTAACATACATGTCACATTCTATTCTAAACAACCTGTGCCCTATGAAAGGTAACACAGACTGTAGAGTTTATTTATATTGGAAAGCCAGGTGCTAACCACAATTCACTCCTTGTTCCCCGAAGTTATAATCATCCTTTCTGCAACTTCTAAAGCTGCAGACTGAGGGATACTATGGGGCTAGACGGCTACTGCTGATCAGAAATAAAATAAGCCTTAGGTATCACCACTTTCAACCTCCTAGGAAAATGTGAATTCCTTCTACAGCATCCTCCAGCATACCTGCTCAAAGACTTTATGATTATAGATCTTCAGGCTTGATGTTATAAAAATGCTAGCTAGTTTGTAAGACAGAATTCAGACATTCTTGGTTTTGCCTGGCCAAACTAGGTGGTGCGCTGTCAGATCTTTTGCGTGGTGGACTAGGGTACCTATGCTCTATAATCTTCACAACGAACCAGTTTCTTTCCTTTTTGAGCTCCAGAGCCCAGCCCACGTTAACATGGCTCATGGGCCCTTCCTCCCTCTTCAATGCCAGCAACAATAGGTCAAGGCCTTTTCACATCGTATCACTCTGACCACTTCTCTCCCCCTTGTCCACTATTAAGGCCCTTGGTAATTCCATTGAGCCTACCTTGATCATCCAGAATAATTTCCCTATTTCAAAGTCCTTAACTTTATCACAGCTGCAAACGTAAGCTGACATATTCATAGGTTCCAGGGATTAGGACGTGGACATTTTTGAGGGGTCATTATTTTGCCTACCATACCCTCCTTCTGGTCTGAGTTGTATTTTCTTTCTTTTTGAGTTATTTAACATCTAAATACCATTGCTATTGATGTGGTGAAAATAGTTGCTTGCTCTTCTTTTCTGTTATTCTAGCTACATTGCGAACTCAGCACTACTCACTGAGGTCAGATCAGCTGGCTTCCCACTCTCCCTGTTTTCACCTTTACACTAGTTCCTCTGAAGCTTTGCAGGATTTTTCTTGAGTCAAAAGGACTGTATCACTAACAGACAGGTAACAAACACAATGAACTGCTTTACTTCACCCTCTTGATAATTTTTTTTTCTCCAAATTGCTCTTCACCATCATCATTCTTGCCCAGCTTGGCAAATATGAGCAGGTCAGAAGATACTTGAATTACCTTCTGTAAGGAACACGAGAATGCAGGTCAACAATGGGATTTTTGACCTCACATATCTAATCAGAAGATAATCTGACTCTGTCAGTATTCATGGCACTCAGAAGATACTCAGGATTTTTTTCAAAGGTGATGGTGGTGGTGATGTGTGTGTGTGCACATGAGCGTGGCTGGGTGCATGTGTGTAAAGACAGACAGAGACTCGGATAGCAAAATTTGCTTCTCACTTTACCACCATGGCATATCCAGTGTTTATCTCTGGCAATAGTCATGTATTTTCCTCCCCTTTATGCGCTTTTTTGTTGCCCTGTCACACTACCCACTTCCTTCACACCATCTGCTAGGTCCTGAGACATGGACTGCCTGTCTTCTTAAACTTGCCCAGACCTGTCCAGATGTGTCTATGATAGACCTTATTGTGGCAATTTCTGTCATAATTTTTATATACTATTCCAATATAAGCTACATAGTGGCTCTATTGCAGACATGTCATTTGTTCCTTGAATCATTCTGTTTTGTTCCTTCCTTTTATTGCTTTCTTGTAACTTGACTCAGCAGAGCACTATACTGACTGGCACTGGGGAAGGTAGCCACATTCCTTCCCTGCCCCTTGCTGATCCTGCTGCCATGCTTGATATCACTGTGCTCAAAGCTGAATTTGTTTAGCCCCCATATTCCTCTGGTACACATCCCGGCTTTTGAAAAACTGACTTCTGCTATCAAGATTGTATGATTTTAAAACAAAACAAGTATCAAAGCTCAACTTCCATTTTATATTTGTATATAATTTTAATAAATTCTGTAAGTAGAGGGTTTTTTATGTGCAAATTTCTGTGTACACGGGGAGGGAATTTATTTACGATTTCTTAAGCTGCTTTTTTTTTTTTTTTTTGAGACAGAGCCTTGCTCTGTTGCCCAGGTTAAAGTGCAGTGGCGAGATTTCACCTCACCACAAACTCTGCCTCCTGGGTTCAAGCAATTCTCCTGCCTCAGCCTCCTGAGTAGCTCTGACTACAGTCGCACACCATCATGCCCAGCTTATTTTTGTATTTTTAGTAGAGACAGGGTTTCACCGTGTTGGCCAGGCTGGTCTCAAAATCCTGGCTTCATGATCTGCCTGCCTTGGCCTCCCAAAGTGCTGGGATTACAAGCGTGAGCCACCACACCCAGCCACGATTTCTTATATATTAGACACTGAGACAGATACTTTAAATCTATCATTACTAGGTTTTTGGTTTTTTGTTTTGTTTTGAGAGGGAGTTTTGCTTTTGTCACCCAGGCTGGAGTGCAATGGCGCAATCTCGACTCACTGCAACCTCCGCCTCCTGGGTTCAAGCGTTCTCCTGCCTCCACCTCCCAAGTAGCTGGGGTCACAGGCATCCACCAACACACCCAGCTAATTTTTTGTATTTTTAGTAGAGATGGGGTTTCACCATGTTGGTGAGGCTGGTCTCAAACTCCTGACATCAGGTGATCCACCCATGCCTCCCAAAGGGCTGGGATTACAGGCGTGAGCCACCGTGCCAAGCCTTATCATTACTACGTTCTTAATCTATTACTTTGCTCCAGACAAATTTGCATAGCCTTGGTGTATTAGTTTGTTTTCATACTGCTGATAAAGACATACCTAAAACTGGGAACAAAAAGAGGTTTAATTGGACTTACAGTTCCACATGGCTGGAGAGGCCTCAGAATTAAGGCAGGAGGCAAAAGGCACTTCTTACATGGTGGTGGCAAGAAAAAAATAAGGATGAAGCAAAAGTGTAAACCCCTGATAAACACATCAGATTTCATGCGACTTATTCACTATCATGAGAATAGCACAGAAAAGACCAGCCCCCATGATTTAATTACCTTCCCCTGGGTCCCTCCCACAACACGTGAGAATTCTGGGCGATATAATTCAAGTTGAGAGTTGGGTGGGGACACAGCTAAACCATATCACTTGGTGAGGAACAGCTATGAGTTTTACAAAAGTGTGAGAATGCATTTTTTTTTTTTTTTTAGACGGCGTCTCCCTGCTGCCCAGGCTGGAGTGCAGTGGCACGATTTCCACTCACTGCAAACTCTGCTTCCTGGGTTGAAGCTATTCTCCTGCCTCAGCCTCCCAGGTAGCTGGGAATACAGGCACCTGCCACCATGCCCAGCTAATTTTTGTATTTTTAGTAGAGACGAGGTTTCACCGTGTTAGCCAGGATGGTCTTGACCTCCTGACCTTGTAATCCACCTGCCTCAGCCTCCCAAAGTGTTGGGATTATAGTGAGCCACTATGCCTGGCTGAGAATGCATTTTTATTTATTTATTTTTATTTTTTATTTTTTGAGACGGAGTCTCACTCTGTCACCCAGGCTGGAGTGCAGTGGCGCGATCTTGGCTCACTGCAAGCTCTGCCTCCCAGGTTCACGCCATTCTCCTGCCTCAGCCTCTCCGAGTAGCTGGGACTACAGGCACCCGCCACCACGCCCGGCTAATTTTTTTGTATTTTTAGTAGAGACGGGGTTTCACCGTGGTCTCGATCTCCTGACCTCGTGATCCGCCCGCCTCGGCCTCCCAAAGTGCTGGGATTACAAGCGTGAGCCACTGCGCCCGGCCGAGAATGCATTTTTAAAGTTTCTCCAAAACTGAAGAAGTGCTTTTCCAAAAATATTCTTCTATACATGGGAATAAGTTAACAATAACATTGGATGCTTAGTATGTACTAAGAACTTCTTTGAATATTTCAAATACAGTATCCCATTTCTCTAAATTTTAAGCCCTGGGTTAGTATACAGAACTGTGAAAAGTAGTGAATTTTAAATTCCACCAATTATTTCAAATTATCTAGTCAGTCTAGCTGTCCCAAGTGGAGAGAATAACATCCAGAATCTGCTCCCTTTATACAGTCTTGAAAGAATTGAGAGTCTAATATATGTTAAGCACTCTGCTAGTAAATTTACGTGTATAATTTTATTTTATTTATTATATATTTATTATTATTATTATTATTATTATTATTATTATTATTATTGACACTGGGTCTCTCTCTGTCGCCCAGGCTGGAGTGCAATGGCACAATCTTGGCTCACTGCAGCCTCCACCTCCTGGGTTCAAGCAATTCTCCCACCTCAGCCTCCCAAGTTGCTGAAACTATAGGCGTGCACCACCACGCCCAGCTAATTTTCTGTATTTTTAGTAGAGACGGGGTTTCACCACGTTGGCCAAGCTGGCCTCGAATTCCTGACCTCAAGTGATCGGCCCGCCTCGGCTTCCCAAAGTGTTGGGATTACAGGTGTGAGTCACCACGCCCAGCCTTATTTATTATTTTTGAGACAGTCTGGCTCTGTTGCCCAGACTGGAGTGCAGTGTCACGACCTCGGCTCACTGCAACCTCTGCGTCCCAGGCTCAAGCATTGTCATGCCTCAGGCTTCCGAGTAGTTGGGACTACAGGCATGTGCCACCAAGCCCAGCTAATTTTTGTATTTTTAGTAGAAATGGGGTTTCTGCATGTTGACCAGACTGGTCTCAAACTCCTGGCCTCAAGCAATCCACCTGCCTTGGCCTTCCAAAGTACTGGGATTACAGGTGTGAGTCACTGCACCAGGCCCTTACATATACAATTTTATTGTTACCTGTGCCCAAATAAGCTAGGATGGGGGTGGGAAAGCAGTGTCATTCCAGGCAAGAGCAAACAGCAAGTATGCAGACAAAGCATGAATGAGGTTGACTTTCTGATAAAGGTGTGTAATGTTTGTAGGGGTGATGGTGTGGTTGCTATTCTTCTTTCCCCACAATTGCCTTCTAAATTCTTCATTGCTTCTCAGTAGCACATAATATCACACAGTCCTTTACTGCTTCCCTACCTTCTGGGAACATTTATAGCAATGTAAAAGGCAAATGCCTATTTACCATGATAAAAAATGCAAATGTTGGCTGGGCATGGTGGCTCATGCCTATAATCCCAGCACTTTGGGAGGCCGAGGTGGGTCAGGAGATCAAGATCAACCTGGCCAAGATGGTGAAACCCCCTCTCTACTAAAAATACAAACAAATTAGCTGGGCATGGTGGCGGTGAGAGGTGACAACGTGCTGGCAGCCCTCACAGCTCTCGCTTGCTCTCGGTGCCTCCTCTGCCTGGGCTCCCACTTTGGTGGCACTTGAGGAGCCCTTCAGCCCACCGCTGCACTGTGGGAGCCCCTTTCTGGGCTGGCCAAGGCTGGAGCTGGCTCCCTTAGCTTGCAGGGAGGTGTGGAGGGAGAGGCGCCAGCAGGAACCAGGGCTGCGCATGGCGCTTGTGGGCCAGCTGGAGTTCTGGGTGGGCATGGGCTTGGTGGGCCCAGCACTCAGAGCCACTGGCCCACCCTGCTGGCCCCGGGCAATGAGGGGCTTAGCACCTGGGCCAGCGGCTGCGGAGGGTGTACTGGGTCTCCCAGCAGTGCCAGCCCACCAGCACTGCGCTTGATTTCTCGCTGGGCCTTAGCTGCCTCCTGGCAGGGCAGGGCTCAGGACTTGCAGCCCGCCATGCCTGAGCCTCTCCCACTCCGTGGGCTCCTGTGCGGCCAGAGCCTCCCCAATGAGCGCTGCCCCCTGCTCCACGGCGCCCAGTCCCATCGACCACCCAAGGGCTGAGGAGTGCGGGCGCACAGCACAGGACTGGCAGGCAGCTCCACCTGCAGCCCTGGTGCATGATCCACTGGGTGAAGCCAGCTGGGCTCCTGACTCTGGTGGAGACTTGGAGAACCTTTATGTATAGCTAAGGGATTGTAAATACACCAATTGGCACTCTGTATCTAGCACAAGGTTTGTGAATGCACCAATCGACACTCTGTATCTAGCTACTCTGGTGGGGACATGGAGAACCTTTGTGTCTAGCTCAGGGATTGTAAATGCACCAATCATCACCCTGTCAAAACAGACCACTCGGGGCTCTCTGTAAAATGGACCAATCAGCAGGATGTGGGTGGGGCCAGATAAGAGAATAAAAGCAGGCTGCCCGAGCCAGCAGCAGCAACCCGCTCGGGTCCCCTTCCACACTGTGGAAGTTTGTTCTTTTGCTCTTTGCAATAAATCTTGCTACTGCTCACTCTTTGGATCCACACTGCGCTTATGAGCTGTAACACTCACCACGAAGGTCTGCAGCTTCACTCCTGAAGCCAGAGAGACCATGAACCCACCAGAAGGAAGAAACTCCGAATACATCCGAACATCAGAAGGAACAAACTCCAGACACGCGCCTTTAAGAACTGTAACACTCACTGCGAGGATCTGCGGCTTCATTCTTGAAGTCATTGAGACCAAGAACCCACCAATTCCGGACTGGACACAGCGGGCGCCTATAATCTCAGCTACTCAGGAGGCTGAGGCAGAGAATTGCTGGAACCAGGGAGGCAGAGGTTGCAGTGAGCCGAGATCACACCACTGCACCCCAGCCTGGGCCACAAAGTGAGACTCCATCTGAAAAAACAAAAAACAAACAAAAAAATGCAAATGTCACTTTAAAGCAGTAATCTCTAATCCCACGACTACTCCCAGACCCACACAGGAGCTTTCCTGATCATTGCAAAATCTTTTCCAAGTGGGTCCCAAATCAGGCCTCTTTGTATTCTCTCAAAACTACTTTCTTCATGAAAAAAAAAAACAAATCTTGTCTTTGTGGCTCCCTGGACCTAAACATAAACATATAAACTTCCCACTGGAATGTAAACTTGATGAGGACAGATATTTAAATTGTTTTATTCATAGTGTCAGTTTTATACACACATAAACACCCATCTTCCTTTACTCTAGTGTAATCTAGTTCCTTTACCTCCCTCCTATCCTGGAAACAACTCTACCCCCCTTATATAACCTTAGCTACATATGTTTCTCACTATTTTCCTCATAAGTTCCAAGGTAGTAAATGAAAGAGACACTGAAGTCAATCTAGTAACTTTTGTATTGTATAAGCCTGCAAGGACAGAGGTTTTCATTCACAGCTTTTAGCTGATGTCTAATCACATCATTAGGACTGTCTTGTACATTGTATTATGTGACAGACAATTGCTAGTGTTTTAAAGATTTTTGGTTCTCTTCTACTTTCAAACACATTTCTTCTCAAATTTAAGTATACGGATGTGATTTGTTTTGGCCAATAAACTGTAATCAGAGGTGTCATTTTTGTTAAGCAGCATTTAAGAGCCTGTGCACAATTCTCCATGCTCTCTCTTCCCAGATCCCATATATAATGGGAGCATGTGTTGATAAGGTGTCACAAGATTAAAGCAATTGGGCATACTGTGTCACTATATAAAGCACAGCTTCCCTAGGGACTCACCTAGACCTAAAGCACTTCCAATGAGTGAAGAACATACTGTTGTTGTGTTAAACTGATAACATTTTGATGGTGTTACTTCAGCATAACCTACTTTATCCGACTGAAACAAGAATTAGATACGTAGAAGTAGATGTTGCAAAACCATATTTCTAAATTATCTGGCATTAGCTTAATGATTGGGAGGGGTGCAACTAGCAAGCTGCTATCAGAGGCTGTAAAGACTGTGATATAGTATACTGTTGATGGGAATGTAAATTAGCACAGCCATTATGGAAAAAAGTATGGACGGTCCTTAAAAAATTAAAAATAGAACTAGTATATGACCCAACAGTCCTACTACACAGTATGCATCCAAAGGAAATAAAGTCTCGCCGGGCGCGGTGGCTCACGCTTGTAATCCCAGCACTTTGGGAGGCCAAGGCGGGCGGATCACGAGGTCAGGAGATCGAGACCACAGTGAAACCTCGTCTCTACTAAAAATACAAAAAAATTAGCCGGGCGTAGTGGCGGGCGCCTGTAGTCCCAGCTACTCGGAGAGGCTGAGGCAGGAGAATGGCATGAACCCGGGAGGCGGAGCTTGCAGTGAGCCAAGACTGCGCCACTGCACTCCAGCCTGGGCGACAGAGCGAGACTCCTCCGTCTCAAAAAAAAAAAAGGAAATAAAGTCTCTCCATGAGACAATTGTGCTCCCAGGTTCATTGCAGCACCACTATTCACAATAGCAAAGATATGGAATCAATCTAAATGTCTGTCTGTCAGTGAATGAATGGGTAAAGAAAATGTGGTATAGAGACATAATGGAATGGTATTCCGCCATAATAAAGAATGAAATCCTGTCGTTTGTGGCAACATGGATGAAACTGCAGGATGTTACGGTAAGTGAAATAAGCCAGGCACAGAAAGACAAATATCACGTGTTCTCACTTATATGTGGAATCTGAAAAAGTTGTACTCATGGAAACAGAGAGTAGAATGATGGTTGCCAGGGGCTGTGTGTATGTTTGTGGGGAGGATTGAGAAAATGTTGGTCAAAGGATACCAAATTTCTGTTTGACAGGAATAAATTCAAGAGGTCTGTATATAATACATTGTTATTAACTGTAGTAACCAAGTATATAACTTGGTTACTTGGAAGTATGTAATACATTGTTATTAACTGTAGTTACTACAGTTATGTATCATATACTTCAAAATTGCTCAGAGTACACTTTAAGTGTTCTCACCACAAAAAAAGTATATAATGTAATACGAGTATTGATTATCTTCATTTAGCCATTCTACAATGGATTCATATTTCCAAACATCAGATTGAACATTATAAATATATACAATTATTATTTGTCAATTTAAAATAATAATAATAATTGATTCATCCAGTTAAATAGAAACCCAGAAGTCCCTCTTGTGACCTCCCTTTCCTTAATCTCTCATACACAATCCATAACTGAACCTCATCTATTGTGTGCTTCACAAATTATTCTCAAATCCAGATGCTTCGCCCAACCACCAGGACCAACCCTAAATCAGGCAACCATTACCTCTTACCTAAATGATTTCCATAGCCTCCTAACAATCTTATTCATGTCCATTTTTGTTTCCACTCTTCCACTTTCCTCACTAAATCCAGAGTAAACTTTTCATAAGATAAATCTGGTTTTGTCACCTATTTTATTTAGTCAAAGACTATTCAGTCTTCAGATTTCAGCTCAAACATCACTTTTTCAAAAAATGATTCTGGGCCTGGGTGTGGTGGCTCACGCCTGTAATCCCAACACTTTAGGGGGTGCCGAGGCAGGAGGATCACTTGAGGCCAGGAATTCAAGACCAGCTTGGCCAACATGGCGAAACCCCATCTCTACTAAAAATACAAAAATTAGACAGGCATGGTAGCTCACGCCTGTAATCCCAGCTACTTGGGAGGCTGAAGCATGAGAATCACTTCAGCCTGGCAGACAGCGGTTTCAGTGAGCTGATACCATGCCACTGCACTTCAGCCTGGGCCACAAAGCAAGACTCTGTCTCAAAAAAAAAAAAAAAAAAAAAAGGATAGAGAGTTAAGAAATTTCTATCTTTTTGGCAATTGAAAAATAAAAGATAACTGCTTCTCAGCTTTAAAAATATAACATTAAGGAAGCCTTTGAAAAATAACAATTCAGTAGACACTCCCTCCCAGTTAAATTGTCTTAAGGTGGCCAGGTGCAGCGGTTCAAGCCTGTAACCCCAACATTTTGAGAGGCTGAGTGCAGAGAATTTCTTGAGACAAGGAGCTTGAGATCTGAGACAAGTCTCAAACAAGTTAGAAAGTTTATTTTGTCAAGGTTAAGGACGTGCATGTGACACAGCCTCAGGAAATTCTGATGACATGGGCCCAAGGTGTTTGGGGTACAGCTTGCCTTTATACATTTTAGGGAGACATAATACTAAGGGAGGAGACTACCCCGCATATTGTCTTATGCCCAATTTCTGCCTCCAAAGAAAAAAGAAGTAAAAACTAAAAGGCAGAAATGAAATCCACAGGCAGACAGCCCGGCGCCACACCCTGGGCCTGGTAGTTAAAAATCAATCCCTGACTTAACTGCTTGTGTTATCTAGAGATTCCAGACATTGTATGGAAAAGCATCGTGAAAATCCCTGTCCTATTCTGTTCCGTTCTGATTACCAGTGCATGCAGCCCCCAGTCATGTACCTACTTCTTGCTTAATCAATCACGACCCTCTCACGTGGACACTCTGAGAGTTGTAAGCCCTTAAAAGGGACAGGGATTGCTTACTTGGGAGCTCGGTTTTTTGAGACGTAACTCTGCCGACGCGCCCGGCCAAATAAAGCCCTCTCCTTCCTCAACTCGGTGTCTGAGGGGTTTTGTCTGTGGCTCATCCTGCTACAATACATCTACCCATACAGGTAAGATTTACATTGGTTTCATCTGGGAGGGGAGGACAATTCGAAGCAGGGTTGTGGTTGCTTCCAGGTAATAGGTAGATTTAAACATACCCTGGGCCTGGTGCGGTGGCTCATACCTGTAATCCCAGCAATTTGGGAGGCTGAGGTGAGTGGATCACCTGAGGTCAAGAGTTTGAGACCAGCCTGATAAACATGGTGAAACCCCATCTCTACTAAAAATACAAAATTAGCCAGGTATGGTGGCACATGCCTGTAGTCCCAGGTACTTGAGAGATTGAGGCAGGAGAATTGCTTGAACCCGGGAGGTGGAGGTTGCAGTGAGCCGAGACTGCTCCATTGCACTCCAGCCTGGGCAACAAGAGTGAAAGTCCGTCTTAAAAAATACATAAATAAATAAATACCCTGATTGACAATTGGTTGAAAGAGTTATTATCTACAGAAAGGAATGTCAGGGTTACGACAGGGGTTGTGGAGTCCTAGGTTTTATCATACAGATGAAGCCTCCAAGTAGCAGGGATTAGAGAGAATAGACTGTAAATGTTTATTAACAGACTTAAGGTTTGTGTCGATGTTAATACTGGAGGGGTATAATGAGGCATGTCCAACCCCCACTTCCCATCACAGCCTCAACCAGTCTTTCAGGTTAAATTTTAGGGTGCCCTGGCCAAGGAGGGAGTCCATTCAGATGGGTTGCTGGGGGACTTTTAAATTTTATTTTTGGTTTACATTCTGCCGTTTCTGGCCAAGATTTTTCAGAGGCAACATCAATGGCCACAAAATTGTACTTTTGTCAGTGAAAAGAGTCAAACTCTGTAAAACATTTGAAGAGATTTATTTTGAGCCAGATATGAGTGACCATGGCCCATGACATTGCTCTCAGGAGGTCCTGAGAACATGTGCCCAAGGTGGTCGGGGTGCAGCTTGGTTTTAGCATGAGAGGCCAATCAGATACATTTAAGAAATACATTGGTTTGGTCCAAAAGGCGGGACAACTCATAGTGGGAACTTCCAGGCTGTAGGTAAATTTAAACATTTTCTGGTTGACAACAGATTGAGTTTGTCTAAAGACCTGGGATCAATAGAAATAAATGTACAGGTTAAGATAAAAGATTGTGGAGACCAGCTGGGCTCAATGGCTCATGCCTGTAATCTCAGCACTTTGGGAGGCCGAGGCAGGTGGATCACCTGAGGTCAGGAGTTCGAGACCAGCTTGGACAACATGGTGAAACCCCCGTCTCTACTAAAAATACAAACAATTAGCTGAGCGTGGTGGCAGATGCTTGTAATCCTAGCTACTGGGGAGGCTGAGGCAGGAAAATTGCTTGAACGGGGAGGTGGAGATTGCAGTGAGCGGAAATCGTGCCACTGCACTCCAGGCTGGGTAACAGAGCGACATACCATCTCAAAAAAAAAAAAAAAAGATTGTGGAGACCAAGGTTCTTTTGAAGTCTTATAGTGGCTTCCCTTAGAGACAATAGATGACAAATGTTTCCTATTCAGATGTTTAAAAGGTGCTAGACCTTTAGTTAATTTCTTTAGGATTGGGAGGGCCTGGAATAAAAAGATCTAGCTATGTTAATAGAGATTCTTTACAGATGCAAATTTCCCCCCACCAAAAAAAAAAAAAAACCAAAAAACAGCTTTACAGGGCCATTTAAAGATATGGCAAAGAAATATGTTTTGGGGTAAAATATTTTTATTTTCTTCCTTGTCTCATAATGTTATGCCAGAGTCAGGTTGGAAAGTATGTCACAATATATAGGGTTAAATAAAAACCATCTGATGAGAATTTATAGTTTGCATGGCATGACTCCCCAGACCCCTTAGTTAGGAATTTAGGCAAGATAAAAACATCATAGCTTAGTCCTCGCTTTTGTCCCATAAGCATTGCCCAGATGGCATTGTTGCCTGCCCTGGGTCCATTCTGTCCCTCCCTTTGGCTAAGTGGCCAAGGGACTTAGGGTCAAGAAGACTTACATCCAACTAATTGTTCTAGGTGAGATAGAAATGGACGTGGACAGGCATTTATTACTCCTTAAAATTATTATTATTTTTTAAAGTAGAAAGCCAACAAAAAGCCAAAGGAGAGGTTACAAAATTTACTTTTTTTTTTATTTTTTTTTTTGAGACAGGGTCTCACTCTGTTGCCCAGGCTGGAGTGCAGTGGTGCAATCTCGGCTCATTGCAACCTCTGCCTCCTGGGTTCAAGTGATTCTCCTGCCTCAGTCTCCCAGGTATCTTGAACCCAGGAGAAAGAGGTTGCAATGAGCCAAGATCACACCACTGCACTCCAGCCTGGACAACACAGTGAGGCTCTGTCTCAAAAAAAAAAAAAAAAGTAAATTATATTAGCTGGCTAGTTTTTGTATTTGTAGTACAAACGGGATTTCACCATGTTGTCCAGCCTGGTCTCGGACTCCTGGCCTCAAGTGATTTCACCTACCTCAGCCTCCCAAAGTGTTGGGATTACAGGCATGAGCCACTGTGCCTGGCCCAAAGCTGGCTTATTTTAAACTTCTATTTGTTGAGTTACTGTAATCTTGGTTTCAGTTACAGACTTATAACAATTAGCTCTACAAAACATAAGCATTGTTTGGAAAAAATTTGTTTAAAGAAATATATATCTATCTGTACAGTTCATAGCTGGGAGTCTTATACCCAGGAGGCTTTGTCATGGAGTATGTTTATCCTATCAAAAATTATTTTCTTTTCATTCTACAGGAGAAGGAAATTCTTTTTTTTTTTTTTAATATGAAGTCTCACTTTGTCGCCCAGGCTGGAGTGCAGTGGTGCCACCTCGGCTCACGCAACCTCCACCTCACAGGTTCAAGCAATTCTCCTGCCTCAGCCTCCAGTGTAGCTGGGACTGCAGGTATGCACCACCACACCCGGCTAATTTTTTGTATGTTTAGTAGAGATGGGGTTTCACCGTGTTAGCCAGGATGGTCTCAATCTCCTGACCTCATGATCCACCTGCCTCAGCCTCCCAAAGTGCTGGGATTACAGGCGTGAGCCACCGCGCCGGGCCCAGGAGAAGGAAATTCTTAATAGCTGGGGTGGATGCAAAGGTGCCCCATAATAGCTCAGGAAGCAAAGGCCCTTGTTTTACCAGCTGTTTAGGCATCTTTGTACCCATCCTTCATTTGGAGGTTGTGACCTTGACTTAATTATAACTCTCAAAAACCAGCCCTTAAAATGTCATACACCCATTTCTTCTGCAATAGTTCCTGGGCCTACAGGGAGTGTGCTTGTATAGTTTTAGCAGCTGGGCATTTGCAGTGAATAACAGATCGGACCCAGTGGGAAGCCAAATGAGGGAGATTATCATCTCTGGTCTTCAGAATACCATGATTTGGTTTCCTTGGAAATAAAACAAGGAGGAATAAATAACATTAATAATTTGATAATCAAAGAGTACTTGTGTGTCAGAACAGAAAAATGAATCTATTCCATGAGGGCATCAGCTAAAACCAAGAAGAAGAATTATAATCTGGCATCCTTTAGAAGATCATTGTAGCCAAGAAATAATTCATAGCTCACTCTGCACTGGAAAACAAAAATCAGGGCTAAAATCTAGTAACAAATGTTACACTTTTCTTTTGAAACAATTTCTCTCTCTCTCTGTAGCCCTCTTTTTCTACTAAAGAGAAATTTTGTAATACTAGCAGTTTGTATGCAACATAAATATTAGGCTTACTATAGTTTGCCTTGTCAAAGCAAACTAAATATGGCTTGAGAAGGACTCCATACTTCTATATTTGAGTCCTTGAGAATGAACTGTAACCTAGCTGAATAGTCAGACAAAGGTGAAAACCTAACTTAATAGTATATTCCTGTAACAATTGCTGAGTGTTGGCCAATCCCAGTGGCCATACTTCAACCACTCATAGACTGCTGAATGTTCAAACTGCGTTCAAATAAGGCAAACACTGAGCTGCAACCAATCTCACTATTTCTGTACCTCACATCTGATTCCTGTACATCACTTTACCTTTTTTGTCTATAAATTTCTTCTGACCACGAGGCACCCCTGGAGTTTCTGTGAATCTGCTGTGATTCTGGGGTCTGCCTGATTCACGAATTGTTCATTGCTCAATTAAACTTTTTTTTTTTTTTTTTTTTTTTTTTGAGACGGAGTCTCGCTGTGTCACCCAGGCTGGAGTGCAGTGGCACGATCTTGGCTCACTGCTAGCTCCGCCTCCCGGGTTCATGCCATTCTCCTGCCTCAGCCTCCCCAAGTAGCTGGGACTACAGGCGCCTGCCACCACGCCCGGCTAATTTTTTGTATTTTTAGTAGAGACGGGGTTTCACCATGGTCTCGATCTCCTGACCTTGTGATCCGCCCGCCTCGGCCTCCCAAAGTGCTGGGATTACAAGCGTGAGCCACCGCGCCCGGCCTTAAACTCTTTTAAGTTTAATTTGGCTGAAGTTTTTCTTTTATCAGCCTGATTATTCACATAATCACGCCTTTAGAACTGTAACACTCAGGGTAAGGGTCCGTGGCTTCATTCTTGAAGTCAGTGAGACAAAGAACCCACCAATTCCAGACACAAAATGATTCTCCTACCTCAGCCTCCCAAGTAGCTGGGTCTAGAACTGACTGGCTATAAATTGCAGGTTCCCACCACCCCCTCCTCAGGTTCAATCATTTGCTAGTGCAGCTCACAAAACTCAGGAAAGTGCTTTACTTGCTGTTACTCTTTTATTTTATTTTATTTGAGATGGAGTTTCGCTCTTGTCATCCAGGCTGGAGTGCAATGGCACAATCTCGGCTCATTGCAACCTCTGCCTTCCGGATTCAAGTGATTCTCCTGCCTCAGCCACCCAACTAGCTGGAATTACAGGCAGCCACCACAACGCTTGGCTAATTTTTGTATTTTTACTAGATACGGGGTTTCGCCATGTTGGCCAGTCTGGTCTCGAACCCCTGACCTCAGGTGATCCACTCCCTCGGCCTCCCAAAGTGGTGGGATTACAGGTATGAGCCACCACGCTTGGCCTACTCATTTATTTTAAAAGAATACAACTCGGGCCAGGTGCGGTGGCTCACGCCTGTAATCCCAGCACTTTCGGAAGCCAAGGCAGGTGGATCACCTGAGGTCAGGAGTTGAAGACCAGCCTGGCCAACATAGTGAAACCCCATCTCTACTAAAAATACAAAAAATTAGCCCAGCATGGTGGTGCACACCTGTAATCCCAGCTACTCTGGAGGTGGAGACAGGAGAATCCCTTGAACCCGGGAGGCAGCAGTTGCAGTGAGCCCAAATTGCGCCACTGCACTCCAGCCTGGGCGACAGAGTAAGGTTTTTGTCTCAAAAAAAAAAAAAAAATACAACTCAAAAGAGTATTCAGACAAAAGAGATACACAGGGCAAGGTAAGGGGGAAGGGGCGTGGAGCTTCCATGCCCTATTTAGGTGTACCACCTTCCTAGTACCTCCAATGTTCAGCAACTCAGAAGCTCTCTGAACCCTGTCATTTGGGATATTTTTGGTATGCTTCATTACATAGGCATGATTAACAAAATTATTGGCCATTAGTGATTAACTCAACATTCAGATCTTTTCCCCTTTCTGGAGTTCAGGGGATGGGGCTGAAAGTTTCAGTCCTCTCATCACGTGGTTGTTTCCCTGGCAATTGGCCTTCATCCTGAGGCAGCTCAAGAGGCCCCAGCCATCAATCATCTTATTAGCATACAAAAAGACACTTATAACTTCAGAGAATGCAAGGGATTTCGGAGCTGTAAGCCAGGAAATGGGGATAAAGACCAAATTTATATTTCTTATAGTAAGTCATAATATCACAAGTATTTTAAAATTTCTTACAGTTCTTTTAAGTTTTTATTAGTTGCTATTGTCTTCTTATATTAATAAGAAAAATAAAATGAAATAGTGGTAAAGTGTTGGGACGGTGAACATTTTTTGGGGGTGGTATGGAGAGATAATGGGCGATGTTTCTCAGGGCTGCTTTGAGCGGGATTAGGGGCGGCTTGGGAACTTAGAGTGGGAGAGATTAAGCTGAAGGGAGAGCTTGTGGTGAGGGGTGATATTGTGGGGTTGTTAGAAGAAACATTTGTCGTGTAGAATTATTGGTGATGGCCTGGATACGGTTTTGTATGGATTGAAAAACTAAACAGAATAAGAGAAGGAGAAATACAGGTATTGAAGGACTAAGAATTGGGAGAACTTAGGACATCTAATTAGAGAGTGCTTAAAGAGGTTCAGCATAGTCCTGCCAGCAAAGATTATTTATTTACTTTAAGAGTTAAGAGTGGCGGTTTGGGGATAGCACCAGGAGTTATCAGCTGTGATGGCTTGGAGAAACAGTGTAAACCGGCAATGTAAACAAGAGCAGGGCATGTATGAGTAGTTGAGAACGGTGAATAGGAGTATGACTAGACAGAAAATAGTACGGATGACAAGTTTTTTGGGGCACAGTCTAAGTTGGTCTGGTGTCTGGAATGAGACTGGGGCCTGATAAAAAGGAGCATCTATACAGGAGCTCAAATGGGCTGTACTTTGTAGCATTCTGAGGACAGGCCTGACTTCTGAGAAGGGAAAGTGGTAAAAGTATTGTCTAGTCTTTTTTAAGTTGGTGGCTGAGCTTGGTGAGGTGTATTTTTAAAAGACTTTTAGTCCGTTCTACTTTTCCTGAAGACTGAGGACTGTAAGGGATAATAAAGGTTTCGCTGAATACTAAGAGCCTGAAAAAGTGCTTGGCTGATTTGACTAATAAAGGCTCGTCTGTTATCAGACTGTATAGAGGTGGGAAGGTTAAACTGAGGAATTGTGTCTGACAGAAGGGAAGAAATGACTGCGGTGGCCTTCTCAGATCTTGTAGGAAAGGCCTCTACTTATCTAGTGAAATTGTCTACTTAGACTAAGAGGTATTTTAGTTATCTGACTCCGGGCATGTTGAGTAAAGCTAATTTGCCAGTCTTGGGCGGGGGGGACAAATCTTTGAGCTTGATGTGTAGGGAAGGGAGGGGGCCTGAATAATCTTTGAGAAGTAGTAGAATAGCAGATGGAACACTGAGAAGTTATTTCTTTGAGGATAGATTTCTACGATGGAAAGGAAATGAGAGGTTTTAAGAGGTGGGCTAGTGGCTTGTACTGTAGCATAGCCTGCCTTTGCTGGTGTGTGGCAATTAGGCCTGGTGGAACTGCCATCAATAAACTAAGTGTGATCAGGGTGAGGAACAGGAAAGAAGGAAATAACGGGGAAATGGGGTGAATGTCAGGTGGATCAGAGAGATGCAGTCATGAGGGTCAGGTGTGGTATCTGGAATAATGTGGGAGGCCGGATTGAAGTCTGGGCCAGTAACAGTGGTAATTGTGGGAGACTTAACAAAGAGTGAGTATAGCTGAAGGAGCTGGGGAACAGAAAGTATATGTGTCAGGTGTGAGGAAGAAAATAGATTTTGCAAGTTATGAGAAATGTAGAGAGTGAGTTTAGTTTGTGATTTTTAGAGCCTCAAAGTATTAAGGCGGCAGCAGCCACTGCATGGAGACATGATGGCCAGCCTAAAACAGTAAGGTCAAGTTGTTTGGTCAAAGGCTACAGGATGCAATCCTGGTCCTTGTGTAAGAATTCCGACTGCACAGCCTTGCACTTCAGCCATATGTGATGAAAAGGGTTGGGATGAGTCAGGGAGAGCTAGGCTGGGGGCAGTCTCTAAAGCTGTCTTCAAGGAATGGAAAGAGGAGTGGGGAAAGGATTTAGGATCTATGTGGTCAGCTAGGTTTCTTTTTGAGTTTATATAATGGTTTTGTTAGGATGGCAAAACTAGGTATCTAAAGGCGAAAGTATCTAACTTTGCCCAGGAAGGAAAGGAGTTGTTTTGTAGAAGGGATTGAGGTTTGGGAGATTAGTTGGACATGATCAGCAGGGAGAGCACACGTGTTTTGATGAGAATTATGCCAATAGGTAACAGATGAGGAAGAAATTTGGGCTTGACTGAAGTAATGGGGGCTGTCTGTGAAGCTTTGCGGCAGTACAGCCTAGGTAATTTGCTGAGCCTGATGGGTGTCAGGGTCAGTCTAAGTGAAAGCGAAGAGAGGCTGGGATGAAGGGTGCAAAGGGATAGTAAAGAAAGCATGTTTGAGATCCAGAACAGAATAATGGATTGTGGAGGGAGGTATTGAGGATATGAGAGTATATGGGTTTGGCACTACGGGGTGGATAGGCAAAACAATTTGGTTGATAAGGTGCAGATCTTGAACTAACCTGTAAGTCTTGTCTGGTTTTAGGACAGGTAAAATGGGGGAATTATAAGGAGAGTTTATAGGCTTTAAAAGGCCATGCTGTAACAGGCAAGTGATAACAGACTTCAGTCTTTTTAAAGCATGCTGTGGGATGGGATATTGGCATTGAGCGAGGTAAGAGTGATTAGGTTTTAATGAGATGGTAAGGGGTGCATGATCGGTCGCTAAGGAGGGAGTAGAGGTATCATACTTGTGGGTTAAGGTGGGGGGATACAAGAGGAGGATGCAAAGGAGGCTTTGGATTGGGAAGAAGGGTGGCAATGAGATGTAGCTGTAGCCTAGGAATAGTCAGGGAAGCAGATAATTTAAAGTGTCTCGGCCTAATAAGGGAACGGGCAGGTGGGGATAACTAAAAAGGAGTGCTGAAAAGAGTATTGTCTAAGTTGGCACCAGAGTTGGAGAGTTTTAAGAGGTTTAGAAGCCTGGCTGTCAATACTTAAAACAGTTATGGAGGCAAGGGAAACAGGCCTTTGAAAAGAAGGTAATGTGGAGTGGGTAGCCTCCATATTGATTAAGAAGGGGACGGACTTAACCTTCCACTGTGAGAGTTACTTAAAACTTGGCATCTGTGATGGTCTACAGGGCTTCTGAGGCGATCGGGCAGCGTCAGTCTTCAGCCACTAAGCCGAGAAGATCTGGGAAGGAGTCAGTCAGAGAGCCTTGGGCCAGAGTTCCAGGGGCTCTGGGAGTGGCTGCCAGGTGAGTTGAACAGTCCGATTTCTAGTGGGGTCCTGCACAGATGGGACATGGCTTAGGAGGAATCCTGGGCTGGGGGCATTCCTTGGCCTGGTGGCCAGATTTCTGGCACTTGCAGCAAGCTCCTGGGGGAGGCGGTTCTGGAGGAACACCTGGCCACTGCAGTTTAGGTGTTTGGAAGTTCTTGTGTGCTGGAGATGTGGCTGGGGTTTGTCTCACAGTGGAGGCGAGGAATTGCAACTTAGAAATACATTGCTACTTGGCTGCCTCTACTTTATTATTGCACACCTTGAAGGCGAGGTTAAGTCCTGTTGTGGGGTTTGAGGGCCGGAATTTAATTTTTGGAGTTTTATTTAATGTCGGGAGCAGATTGGGTAATAAAATGTATATTGAGAATAATACGGCCTTTTGACCTTTTAGGGTCTAGGGCTGTAAAGCGTCTCAGGGTTTCTGCTAAATGAGCCATGAACTGGGCTGGATTTTTATATTTGATGAAAAAGAGCCTAAACGCTATCTGATCTGGGATAAAGGAAAAGGAGCATTAGCTTTGACTATGCCTTTAGCTCCAGCCACCTTTTTAAGAATAAATTGCTGGGCAGGTGGGGGAGGGCTAGTCATGGAACGAAACTGTAAGCTGGGCCGGGTGTGAGGAGGGGAGGTGATAAAAGGATTATAGGGTGGAGGAGCAGAGGCTGAGGAAGAATTGGGACCTAGCTCGGCCTGGCGAGGAGGGGAGAGGTCAGATAGGTCTGTAGAAAAGGAAGATTAGAAAGACTTAGCGACGCTTGGGGTTGGGACTGAGGGGACAGGCGGGAGGGAAAGAAGGAAGATTTGGGACAAGTCACATTGGGAACAGAGACTAGGGAGGGCCTGATGTGTAAAAGAATGCCTGGACATCAGGCACCTCAGACCATCTGCCCATTTTATGACAAGAATTATTTAGATCTTGTAGGATGGAAAAATTAAAAGTGCCATTTTCTGGCTATTTGGAACTACTGTCGAGTTTGTATTGTGGTCAAGTGGCATTGCAGAAGAAAATAAGATGCTTAGATTTTAGGTCAGGTGAGAGTTGAAGAGGTTTTAAGTTCTCAAGAACACAGGCTAAGGGAGAAGAAGGAGGAATGGAAGGTAGCTTGCCCATAGTGAAGGAGGCAAGCCCAGAGAAAAGGGAGTAGAGACACGGAGAAGGGGTGGGGGGTTCTTGCCTTCCAGAAAAGCAGAGAAGGGGTTGGGGCGTGGAAATAAGGGGTTGGGGTGCAGAGATAAGAGGTCAGGGCGTGGAAATAAGGGATGGGGCGCAGAGATAAGAGGTCCGGGCGCGGAAATAAGGGATTGGGGTGCAGAGATAAGAGGTCAGGGTTCTTGCCTCTCCTCCAGAAAAGCAGGACTTGCCGTTAAGGGTGAAGAAGGGGTTGAGGGGTTCTTGCCTTTCCTTTAGAAAAGCGGGACTTGCCGCTAAGGGTGAAGTACCAAGGCAGGAGTCCTTGCGTGGTCTGACACCTCTGAAACCTGGGTGAATAATCAGAGAGGCGTCCCTGCAATGATTAAACATCAAGGGAAGGCTGCCTTCCCTAGTCTGTGACCGGCGCCGGAGTTTTGGGTCCATGGATAAAACGTGTCTCCTTTGTCTCTACTAGAAAATGAAAGGAATTGAAATTAAGAGAAGGGAGAGAGTGAAGTGTGGTGCCGAGATTGAAAGGAGAAAGAGGTTGAGGGATAGTGAGGGAGGTTGGAGAAGAGAGTAAAAATAGGCCGCTTACTGGATTTGAAACTGGTGAGATGTTTCTTGGGCTGGTCGGTCTGAGGACCTGAGGTCGTATGTGGATCTTTCTCATGGAGCAAAGAACAGGAGGACAGGGGATTGATCTCCTAAGGGAGGTCCCCCGATCCGAGTCACCGCAAAAAATTTCACTCACGTCCATGTGAAGAGACCACCAAACAGGCTTTGTGTGAGCAACAAGGCTGTTTATTTCACCTGGGTGCAGGCGGGCTGAGTCTGAAAAGAGTCAGCAAAAGGAGATAGGAGTGGGGCCATTTTATAGGATTTGGGTAGGTAAAGGAAAAAGGGGGTTCTCTGGTGGGGGTCACAAGGTGCTCAGTAGGGGAGCTTTTGAGCCAGGATGAGCCAGGAGAAGGAATTTCACAAGATAATGTCATCAGTTAAGGCAGGAACAGGCCATTTTCACTTCTTTTGTGGTGGAATGTCATCAGTTAAGGCAGGAACTGGCCATCTGGATGTGTACGTGCAGGTCACAAGGGATATGATGGCTTAGCTTGGGCTCAGAGGCCTGACACCTATGTCCTAGATCTTGGAATGTTTTCACGTTGATTTTATTGCACAAACTGATAGTCTTTCCTGATTAGATCTCTGATAATGCATTTTAAATCATTTAATAACATTTTACACCTTTAGACATTTTAAAACAAAGGGTTTAGACATTTTTAAACTGTTACCATTAACTCAGATTGATACAATTGAGAGTCAGAAGAAAGTAAACCATATATCAAGCAAAACAATCATCACTGAATCAAAAACAACCCAATTACAACAGGTGCATTAGCTCTACAATTGTTCTTGAAATAATAAATAATTTACTGCGTTATTTTCAAATATATCGGCCTAAATGTGGAAAAATGTAATTCCCAGAAAACAGAAAAACAACTCAGCAAAGATCCCATTTCACCTACCAAGGCTTATCCCCCATGCTTACGTGCTTATTTTGTGTATTAAGGAGATTTTCACTAAGCTTACTTGATAGCCAAAGTTCTCCAAACAAAATGAAATGCTAGATTGAATTAACAGTAGATTATTTCTTCTTAATTAACAGTACAAATAGAGTATGTATTCTTCTGACTAAAGTTAATAAAGATGACTCATATTAAAGAAAACAATGGTACTAAATATTAAACTCTTATTTTATTTCTCTCAACTTCCAATCACGAGCCCCCAGTTAAATGCATTAAGGAAGTTTATTTATTTATTTATTTTGAGACAGAGTCTCGCTCTGTCCCCAGGCTGGAGTGCAGTGGCACCGATCTCGGCTCACTGCAAGCTCCACCTCCCGGGTTCTCGCCATTCTCCTGCCTCAGCCTCCTGAGTAGCTGGGACTACAGGCGCCCGCCACCACGCCTGGCTAATTTTTTGTATTTTTAGTAGAGACAGGGTTTCAACGTGTTAGCCAGGATGGTCTTGATCTCCTGACCTCGTGCTCCGCCTGCCTTGGCCTCCCAAAGTGCTGGGATTACCGGCGTGAGCCACCGCCTGGCCCGCATTAAGGAATTTTAAAGGCATCAAACTTATTTCAACAGGGTAGATAAATAAGATATATTTATAATCTCAGGTATCAAAGACTATAGCCAAATATTTTTATAATAATAAGCTCAGATAGACTTGGAAATTGAAGTGATAGTCTCAGAAAAAAAAAAAATTATGGGGCCAAGGAAAAGCTTCCCCTCTGCCTTTTGAAGGGTAGCTGAAAATAAACTGAAAATAAACAGATTAATAGGAAAAAAAAAGTCATACTAAATTAACATGCATAGCATGGAGAAATTGCAAGAGAATGATTACTGAATAACCCAATGTGGTACAGTTGCTTGTATACCTTTCAAAGAAGAGAGGGGAAATGGGGAAGGTGGGCAATTCTTTTGAGGAGTAGTAAATAATTAAAGAGAATGAATAGAGCCAGGATACAGAAATTTACTTGTAAATGGTTCTGCTTAGAATTTGAATGAGCCAGAGAGGCAGACATTATCTTGCAGAAAAAGTCAGTTCTTGTGGTTGCATTCCTTAGTCTTCCTTCTTAAGATAGATAATGAGATGTGAGCAAGAGGAAGGCAATTGTGGTAGTTTTTTTTTTTTTTTGAAGGGTCCAGTTTTAAGGCAGATGAGGGGATATCAGAGTAAAGCCTCATTCTGTGCTTTGGGAGAGACAGAAGGCTGAGAAACAGGAGGTTGGGGAGGGAGTGGTCAGAGATACCTTAAGGCTTCCTCAGTTCAGCATATTAAGTGCCATATTTTAGGATATTATTTTCTGAGCCTCAACACAGTTTATAAATAATTGGAAACTTATAACACTCCCACCATTAAGATTTTGGGCCTAATTTCCCTTTCATTGACTGACATAACTAATAGAAGCTGGCAGAAGTGAAATTCTGGGATTTTTCAGCTTTTATTTTTTAAGATGTGTTTTCTGGTCCCTTTTCTCTTTCTTTTCCTTCCACAACTCCTATGATGCAACCGATTATTCTCTTGGTGGTATCCTGTTTAGGCTTTCTCCATAACTGTTTTAGTTCATTCATTTTATCTCTAGGATTTTTGTCTGGTGGTTTTTTATTTCTACTTTGTCAAACTTTATGTACTATTTTCCAAATTTCAATAAATTTTTATCCGTATATTTTTGTAGTTCACTGTACTTCTTTATGCGTATCAATCTGAATTTTCTTTTTTTTACCATTTTATAGATCTCCATTTTTTTGGAGTCCATGATTAGAGATTTATTCGTATTTTTTGGAGGTGTCATGATTCCTTGATTCTTCATAATCTCAGTGTCCTTGCATCGTTGTTTGTGTATTTGAGGAATCAGCCCCCTCTTCTGGCCCTTATAGGTAGTCTTTGGCAGAGATAGGCCTTCACTATTTAGTCTAGCCTGTGATTCTAGAAGAACAAACTGGTTTTTTCCATGCAGTTGGCTGGGCCACTGCCTTTACTCTGATGTCAAATGGGGCTGCTGGATGGGCTCCACTGTCCGGTAGGACCACTGGCTGGGCTCTGTTATCAGGTGGAGATACTGGCTGGGTATAGCAATGTCTTCTACTCAGGCTGGTCATAACATGTATTTCCTGTCTGGGCAATTTCGCTATTTGGGATCTACAGTTGGGCAGGACTGCAGGCTGGGCTCCAGGATTAAGTAGAGATGCTGTTTGAGATGTGTGAGACGAAGGGCTATGCCCCTTAGAACTGCCGCATGATTGAGGATTGCCTCCCTGTCTGTGTGGAGTCATAGGGTGGGCTTTTGGCTGAGGCGAGCGGCTGTTTGACCTCCCAAGTCAAGCTGGTCCAGCCCCCTTGCCTCTTCAGAATGCATGGAGGTGAAAGTCTCCCTTCCGGGACAGGGTTGTTGAGTGAACTTTTTGGCTAAATGAATCTGCTGCTTGACTTCGCAAGTCAAGTTGATCTAACCTTTTTCTTTCCCCAAGATGTGCAGAAGTAGGAGACTTCCTTCCTGGGCAAGGTCATTGGTTGGGCTCATTGGCTGAGTGGAGCTGCTGCTTGACTTTGCAGGTCAAGCCAGCCTAGTCCTTTAAATTCTCCAAAATGAACAGAGGTGGGATTCTCTTTGCCTGGGTGGGGTCATTAGGGTAGGCTCTGAGGCTGGGTATGGAGACTAGTAATCTAGGTACTCAAACTAGGTTAAACTTCCCACTGTGTTTCTGAAGGCAACCAAACTGGCTCAGTTCTGCAGGTGGGCTGTGAGGTTGGCTAGTGTCTATGATCTTGTGCCACAGTTGGCAGGAACATGAAAGTACTACCAAGATTCGTGTGCTGGTCACGATCTCTGGCTCTTTTCTCTGTTTCTACCTGATCTTGGGTGGTTTAAGTGTGCTGTTTACCCTAGTGTTTCCAGTGAGGTGAGACAAGTCAGCTTTCTGGGAAGCATATCAAAGTGCTAGGGATGCCAGATGACTGCCTCCCATTCTGTTTTCCCCTGTATAAACTGTGGGCCCAGGGAAATCCTCTCCTTCCAACACTGTACTGACTTGAGGTTGTGGAGGGGCGGGGCATCGAGGTCAGAGTAAGATCATTCTATCTTTTGCATTTGGCTTTTATTCTGTTCTGTGGACCACATGGATTTCTCAGGCTTGCTTTCATGTATTGAGTTTTCAAAAGGATGCTATAGTCTTTGGATGGTTGATAACTGAACTTTCTGTGAGGAGGAGTGGATCTTGAGACTTCTTACAGGGGTGAGGATTATGGCGTGAGAATTTCTCCAGTTTTCCTCCTGGTTTCAATGTGGGTGGTTTTGCACTCACTCACAGTGCAGGAGCCTCTCAACTATCTTCTGCATTTCCCACAAAGAGAATTGATCTGTGTATTACTGTTGAATCATTGTATCCTTGGGGCAAGAAGAGTCTAGGGCTTTTTTTTTCATTGTCTTGTCGAGGGCATTCCTAGGAACACCTACTGTTGAAGGCCTGCTTTTCTACTTACGTAAGAAATCTGCTTATTTATGATTACACTGCTATAAATATCATGTGAAGATGCATTTGAACCACAGAAGAGAGATTCCTACCAGAGTGCAATCTTCTAGATGTCACTGCCAAGGCATCACGCAAGTGAACGAAGCTGTCTTGGATCCTCCAGACTTGCTCAGCCATCAGCTGAATGCCACTGAATGGCCCCAATTGACACCATGTGTAGTAGATAATTCACTCAGTTAAGCACTTGAGAATTCCTAACTTAAAAAAAAAACTTAGCTATAAGAAAGGATTATTCTTTAGCCCCCATGTTTTGGGGTAGTTTGTGTCAACAACAGCAGACAGAGGCTGAGACTTTACACTACTTGTAAACTGACAGAATGAGAGAAGACCTGGGTCAGAGACAAAGGACTTTGTTACTCACAGAAAAAGGAGTCCTCAGAGCTTCATAATTGATTCATACAGGGTCTCCATGCCACCCACATCCCACTGTGGCAACCCAAAGGGCCCATGGTAGATGCCTATATATGCAGTGGATTTTTTTTTTGCAGGAGAGTAATACTGAGCTTTGAAATGTCAACACTTTCATAGAAAGCAAAAGCAAGCCTGCTCTTTGTTTGGAAGGAGATGATTCCTCATCTTTAGAGTTTCTTTGTGCAAATGCAGCCCCAAGAAATGGTCCAGGTAGAAAGTGATGAAAGCTTTGCAATTTTATATACCCAGTGAGAATGTGCATAGATGGACATGGTGGATTTTTTTCCCCAACAGATTATTAAAACAGCATGCTTCATTTCCAGTTAAACATTTATCATTGTATAACAAGAGCATCACCTGCTCCCTGGGTAATGTGAAGTAAATTAAGTACAGTTATTTGTGTGGAATCTCATAGGAAAAATAAATATTACGTGATAGAGATTTCCTATTTGTTTGCAAAATTTTTGGTCTCATGTTTAAATAAACCAAAACACCCTTCTCATTCATGGCGGGCTTCATTTTTGCTTCCCTTTTCCTCCTGTTAACAATTATACTAAACTAGTGCTCTTTAATACGCTCTTAGTTTCATAATGGGGTTAATGGAGTGTGTGGATGCCCTGAAATTGTGCATAAAATATTATGTATATCCATCTATACATTTCTTTCCTGGGAGAGATAATACATAGTTTTTATCAGATTTTCAAAGAAATATTTGATCTAGAAAGGCTAAAAATAGTAAAGATATAGAAGAATTCACTATTTTGTGATTATCCAACCAAGAGATTTACCTTTAAAGCCATAAAAATGCCTCATTCACTATCTGTAATCAAAACAAACTGAATTTCAAATCTTGAACTTTGGTAAAAGTAGTAGTAGTATATTTAAGAGAATACAGTTGACGTGTTTTCTCTAGAACATATTAGGTTGGTGCAAATGTAATTGCGGTTTTTGCCATTGAAAGTAATGGCAAAACAATGTGATTACTTTTGCACCAACTTAATAGCAAACCATTCCAAATTTACTGGATATCATATTTTGTCTTTTCAAAATAATTCTTCATAGAATTAAAATATTTTCCTAATCTTATTCTGCTACTCATGTGTCATTTAGTCACCATTATTTTTCTGAAAATGAACAATTGCATAACTTTCACTTTATTAAATATTCGATGTGGCTCTATGTATGTACCTTATATACTTATTTAGATACGTAAAATTTATTTAGCTAACTCAAATAATTACAGTGATTGTTCCAGTAATTAAATGCTGCAAAAGTTAATATGCTTTATTGTCTCAGACTTTGAAAATTTCCTATTTTAGAATGTCTACAGAACGGTACTGCATGAAATTTAAAAGATGCTTTTCTTTTTTCCTACAATCAGAATGCAGATAATTTTAGGTATATAAGAAAGTTCCATGCCCATCAATTTCCTCAACTAAATCTGCTGCAATGCCTTTTATATGTTGCACATATATATTATCTCCTATATTTTGATAAAAGGGACTTTTTGTGATTTATGGAAAGTAGCTTAAACTCTTCATGCCTCAGTTGCTCCATCTGTCAAATGGAGATAATAATATCAAGCATATAGTGTCATTTTAAGACTTTAATGAGTTGTTGGTTAACTCTCACTTCTTAACTATTCACTATTATCGGAGTACATGTAAGAGCTGGAATTCAAGCAGAGCATAGTAGTCCAGCTGAACAAAAGGACAGAGATCCAAATTCAAAATAACTGAAGTCCCTAGAATCTGTGAAGTAGGTCATCAAAGAAAGTGCTGTGAAAAGTGAACTCTGAGTCTATATGAACATCCCCTGTGCTTCCTTGAGTGAGAGGTAGGCTGAAAATACAAAGGATTAGACTACCTACGGCTTACAGCGTGCCTGCAGTGGGACTGTGAACAAAACACAGTGGTAGTAGAGGTCCTTTGGGGCTGGAGGACTTTGGAGTTCTGGCAGGGTCAGAAAGGAAAGATCTGCTTAACACTATGCTGATACCCCTAATCGCGCTGAGGCATCTAGAAAGGTTGTGCTTTGGGAAAGAGGACCATGCTCTTGCGCAGGGATTGGCAAAGTTCTTTAGTAAAGGGCCGGGTAATAAATACTTTAGGCTTTGTGGGCCACATATCTCTCTCACTTTTCTTTCTCATCCTTTCTTGTTCTCTTCCTGCTACTAGTCCTTCTTTTTAAGAACCATTCAAAAACATAAATTTATTCTTAGCTTAGTAGTATAGAAAAACAGGCTCATGCAGTTTGCTGACCCCTTCTCTGGAGTAAGATTTAACACAGAGTCACATTAAGTAAGCCTACAACCACGGCCTTAGAAAATCCTAGGTGAGAAGAGTTTGGAGGTTGAATTTTTTTATGTTTTGGGGGCTTTGAGAACACTTCAGATTTTTCACAAATCTGTCTTAACACAATGAAAATACCAAGTCTATCCAAATTCCTGGTAATTAGACAGTAATTGAACTGCTTACAGGATTAAAAAAAAATCAACACTCTTCAGAGGAAGATAGAAGAATCCAAAGTCATTACAACATGTGAGTCAAAAGGTCAATATACTATTAAAAATACTAGACAATGGAACAGAAAAATGTGACCCATTGTGAAGCAAAAAGCAGTCAGTAATAAACAATTGTAAAGTGGTCCAGATGTTGGATTAAGTAGAGAAAGATTTTAAATAGTCATTAAAAATATGTCCAAAGTATTAAAGAAAAGGTGATTCAAATAATTAAAAGAAAAATTTGAAGCCTGGGTGTGGTGGCTCACAACTGTAATCCCAGCACTTTGGAAGCCAAAGCGGGCAGATCACCTGAGGTCAGGAGTTCGAGACCAGCCTGACCAAGATGGAGAAACCCCATCTCTACTAAAAATACAAAATTAGCTGGGCTTGGTGGCGCATGCCTGTAATCCCAGCTACTCGGGAGGCTGAGGCAGGAGAATCGCTTGAACCTGGGAGGCGGAGGTTGTGGTGAGCCAAGAACGCACCATTGCACTCCAGCCTGAGCAACGAGAGTGAAACTCCATCTCAAAAAAAAAAAGAAAAATTATTACTAATGAGTAAAATAGATAAAAAAGAAATTATTATTATTACTGCCACTAGTAATGAGTGGAAAGTGGTACACATTTTGGTTTTGATTTGCATTTCCCTAATTAATAATGTTCATTATCTTATCATGTGCTTATTGGTCATTTATATATCTTCTTTGGTGAAATGGCTATTCAAGTTCTTTGCACATTTATTAATTTTATTAATTAGGTTGTTTGCCTTTTGGGGGAGTTTGTATGTTTTTTTTTGTTTTCTTTTGTTTTTTTTGTTTTTTTGAGACGGAGTCTCGCTCTGTCGCCCAGCCTGGAGTGCAGTGGCGCAATCTCGGCTCACTGCAATCTCCGCCTCCCGGGTTCACGCCATTCTCCTGCCTCAGCCTCTCCGAGTAGCTGGGACGACAGGCGCCCGCCACCACGCCCAGCTAATTTTTTGTATTTTTAGTAGAGACGGGGTTTCACCGTGGTCTTGATTTCCTGACCTCGTGATCCGCCCGCCTCGGCCTCCCAAAGTGCTGGGATTACAAGCGTGAGCCACCGCGCCCGGCCTGAGTTTTATATGTTTATGTTTAGATCCAGGAATCCACCAAGACAAGATTTTTTTTTTTTTTTTTTTCATGGAGAAAGTAGTTTTGAGAGAAAACAAAGAGGTAGATTTGGGACCCATTTGGAAAAGATTTTGCTTATCAGAGATCAGGAAAGCGCCTGTGTGGTCTGGGAGCGGTAGTAAGATTAGAAATGACTGTAATGTGAATTTTTATCATAGTAAAGAGGCATTTGCTTTTTACATTGCTATAAACATACTCCAGAAGGTAGGGCAGCAGTACGAGACTGAGTGATACTGCATGCTACTGAGCTTAGAGGGAAAAGTGGGAAAAAAACAAATTGCAACAGCACCATCAACCCCTCTCACAATTACTCACTTCTATCAAAAAGGTCAATCTCATTCATGCCTTGTCTGTAAACTTGCTCCTTGCTATGCCTGAAATTATACTCCTTTCCCACCCTGATCCTGGCTTATTTGGGCATACATACTAAGAAAAGTATACATGTAAATTGACTAGCAGAGTGCTTAACATAATTAGGCCCTGACATGGTTTGGATGTTTTATCCCCTCCAAATCTCATGTTGAAATGTGACCTCCAATGTTAGAGGTGGACCTAGTGGGAAGTGTTTGGGTCATGGGGGCGAATCCCTCATGAATGGCTTGGTGCCGTCCTAATGGTATTGAGTGAGTTCTCATTCTATTAGTTCACAAGAGAGATCTGGTTGTTTAAAAGAGCCTGGCACCTTCTCCCTCTCTCTGTTGCTCTCTCTCTTGCCACGTGACGTGCCTGCTTCCCTTCTGCCTTCTGTCATGACTGGAAGCTTCCTGAGGCCCTCAACAGGAGCACAGACCAGCACCACACTTCTCTACAGCCTGCAGAACCATGAGCAAAAGTAAACCTCTTTTCTTTATAAATTACCCACTCTCAGGTACTTCTTTATGGCAATGCAAGAACAGACTAACAGGCCCTCAATAAGGATAAATAGGAAATATCATAATGATAAATGGATAATTAATCAGGAAGAGGTACAATTCTAAATATGTATGAACCCGTATCACAGAACTTCAAAATTCATGAAGTAAAAATCAACAGAAATAAAAGGAGAAATCGAGAAATACAAAAAAATACAGTTGGAGATTTGTACACATCTCTCTTTAACTGAAAGAACAAGTGGAGACAAATTTCACTAATGATGTAAGATCTGTGCAATGCTATTAACCAACTTGATGTAATTGATATTCATGGGGCGGTATAACCAAAACTCAGAATACACATTTTTATTTTCAAGTGCACATAGATTTTCCACTAAGGCCAAATTCTGAGCCAAAAGACAATGTATTTCATATACTGCCGAGACCAGCTCGGTCGGGGAGACCCTAACCCAACTGCACCAGAGGAATTAAAGACGCACACACAGAAATATAGGGGTGTGAAGTGGGAAATCAGGGGTCTCGCAGCCTTCAGAGCTGAGATCCCCGAACCGAGATTTACCCACGTATTTATTAATAGCAAACCAGTCATTAGCATTGTTTCTATAGATGTTAAATTAACTAAAAGTATCCCTTATGGGAAACAAAGGGATGGGCCGAATTAACTGCAGCAGGAACACGCTCTTAAGACACAGATCACTCATGCTAATTGTTTGTGGCTTAAGAATGCCTTTAAGCGGTTTTCCGCCCTGGGCGGGCCAGGTGTTCCTTGCCGTCATTCCCGTAAACCCACAACCTTCCAGCTTGGGCGTTAGGGCCATTATGGACATGTTATGGTGCTGCAGAGATTTTATTTATGGCCAGTTTTGGGGCCAGTTTATGGCTAGACTTTGGGGGACTTGCTCCCAAAAATATACTGAATTTTTTCAATTTAAAATTCTCTTTATCTCATCACTTCTTTTCAACACAGTTTTGGAGGTCCTAGCCAGAGCAATTAGACAAGAGAGAATTAAATGGCATGCTAACAGAAAAGAAAGAATTGAAACTGTTTCTTTTTGCTGATGACATGATGTCATCATCCATCATGTATGGATACATTTTACAAACATTTGTGTGTGCAATATAATTCACAGTTAAAAAAATGTCTAGACCAGTTTCAAACTTCGGTCGCATATCTAATTTCATAGAGCTCCAAGGCCTAGAGTGGAGACAGGGAATACTCTGCTAGTAGCCTATATCCTTTTTCTTCTCAGTTTCTGCTTCTTCTCTCCTACTGACTACAAGAAGGTTTTGGGGAGGGGGCATGAGAGGAGACTGTCTCTTTTATTAACTGACAGCATTTTGCAGACTTCTTGGTGTTTTCTTAGTTCATTTAGACTGCAATAACATCATACCACAGACCACAAGAGATGAAGGTGCCAGCATGATCAGGTTCTGATGAGTGCCCTCTTTTAGGTTGCAGACTGTCTTCTTGCTGTGTCCTCACATGGGGGAAGGGGAAAAGGAATTCTCTGAAGTTTCTTTTTTTTTTTTCTTTTTTTTTTTTTGTGACGGAGTCTGTCTCTATCACCCAGGCTGCAGTGCAGTGGTCGGATCTTGGCTCAGTGCAACCTCCACCTCTCCCAAGTAGCTGAGATTGCAGGTGCCTACCACCAGGCCTGGCTAATTTTTGTATCTTTCTTAGTAGAGACGGGGCTTCACCACATTGGCCAGGCTGGTTTTTAACTCCTGATCTCAAGTGATCCACCCACCTCAGCTTCCCAAAGTACTGGGATTACAGGCGTGAGCCACTGCGCCCAGCCTGAGGTTTCTTTTAGAAGGGCACAAGGTTAAAATGTCAACACATTGATTTTAGCAATTGTTGTTGCTGATTTTCTATCAAACACTGGCTCTCTATGCCCTCTGCGTAATAGACACCCAAATGCTGACTCTTTTATGGAGTGCACATATAAGTATTTTTGAGGACTCTTGGGACTTCTCCACTGCACAGTTCTCAACCACTTGTATCGCCTATTAAATTCTTCACACAGTAGTTCACTGAAGGACCCGTGCCAGCTTCTATCCTTGATCACCACTTAAACTATAGATACTCAGGTGTTATTTCTGTGTTGAGCTGTAGGAAGTACAGGCTGCTTCACTGCCATTTCTTCTTTAAGTTCTTCCTTCTTCCTTTAAGTCTCTCTTTATTTTCCTGATGAGATAGGTATAGGGTGGGAAACAAAGTTTATGGGAGGCCATTGTTTTGGACTAGCCTCCTCTACTAGGTCCCAGCCAGACCAGACCAAACCAGAATGGAGTCACTTGTGCTAAGTGCTAATCAAACTGAACTTTGAAAAGGGCTAGTTTTTCTGAAAAATGAGATTCTAGTCAACCAGAGTCAACATAATAAGAAAGTTGTCTCTATTTTAACCTGTAAGGACAGTAGCTTCGAAAGGACCAACTCACTTTTTGTTCTGTTTCTGCTGCTTCAGTCCTTTTCTGTCTATAAAGCCCACCTCCTCTGCTCAGCTCACTGGAACACTCATTCTGTTTTATAGAGTGAGATGTTACCAGATTCTCAAATTGCAGGTAAAAGTCAGTTTGATCTTTAAACTAAATCTGTTATAGTTTTTTCTTTTGACAAGGGGCATAATAGCAAGCCTGTTGCCTAAGCAATTATCTAGCCAGGGAACAAAATGTCTCTCTAGTTTTCTTACATGCATGCATCCTACATTTTATAAATATTTTCTCTTGGAACATCACATTATTTGGTTTCAAGAGGAAAAGAACACCTCTTCCCTCCTATTACAAGGAGGTAGAGGAATCACTTTGATGAGCACTCTACCTTCCCTGGTGCTCTCCTTATATACCAGAGTGAAGTAGTAGGGCACTGGTTGATTATGATATGGGTGAGTTGGGACACCAATTAGAAAACCTTGCAATGTGATACCTGGATGCAAGTCGGGGTAGCTTGTTGGAAGCTCATTTTAGAATAAGATATGTAGTGCCTTAGTATTTTTTAAATCTTTTTTTAGCTGTGAGTTCTAGTGGACAATCTCAAGACAACAGGGGAAGTCCTTTTCAATGTCTTATTATGTTAGACTCCCATATTTATTACTTTGTGTGTTCCCAAGCAAGTATCCTAAATTCTTCCAAATTTAATTTTCTTATGATTAAATTGGAAAGAATAGTGTATCTGCCCTTTCACAGTTTTTTTTTTTAAGATTAAATAAAGGGCTTGTTCAGATTAAATGTTCAAGAAAATTTGAGAAAGTACTTTTACATGTTTACAGGAAATGCCTGATTTCAGTAGAAATTAACCCAATACAATGAATGGAATGTTCCATAACTTTTGGGAACTAGATCTTGTAAGATTGTAAATTTTACCACATATTCTTAAAATAAATTACATAATAAGTAGGAATAATATGTGAATCAATATGAATTAATGGATTGGTAGTAGAACTATAATTATCCTTTGGTGAAATACATTTCCTTAATTTTATCTTTGGTCTTAAATTTGGTTATTCCATGCATTCGATTAAAGAAGATAGATACTACTCTTTGGAATGTGCTTACTTTTTAAGCCTAAGAACTTTCATTACTTTGCATTGTTTTCTTCCCTAAACAGCAGGATATTTAATTTATATTATACTGGATTACTTACTTGGGAAATCGGTACTGAGATGACTCATTATTATACATATTGATACAAAAGTAGGCCTTATAGGCCATTCAATGACAGTTTGTTTCGTTTCATTTCAATAACTTTCAATTGAAAGTTAGTTTGAGAGTTGGGAAAATTAAAGGCGCTTATTCCTATAAAGTACTTAGCAAGGTGCCTGGCATATAGTAAAGGCTCTATAAATGCTAGCTATTATGATGATTATAAAGCTTTCTACACAAGGTTTTTACTATTATCATCATGCCAAATTAAATTATAATAATAAAATGCTGATAGGAGAAAAATGGAGTTGGACAATGATAATTGAAAATTATATTTATTCACATGACTTCTCCATTGTGAAAAGCACATATTTTATGTTATTAAAATAGTATTGAATGGGGGATATGGATAATACAATAGCTCTTCTCCAGAATTCTGTCTGGTAACAATAGCTTTATGGCTAATAACACATCAAAGGGCATTGATAAATCTTTTTTTTTTTCGTATGTCATGGTAGTAGTTTGTTGGTTTCTGTTTTTCTTTTAAGTAAGCAAAATTGAGGAAATATAAAAATGATGGACTGTGCCATAAATGTTAAAATATGAAATATATATTTGGCTTTTCTTTTTAACATAGGGCTTTTCCTTTGAGTATATAAATCAATCATTTGAGTTTCACATTATTCTTACATGAACTATTCAAAAAAATATATAAATCAAATAATTTATTTTTTACAATTTGAGTTTCTTTAAAGTGAATAGGGGACTTAAAGAAAATTGGCAAGCAGTGTGAGTTTAGAAATTTTTTAAATGTTAATAAATAACCTTATATTTGCAATTCTTGTCTACACCAAATTCAAAAGCAATGTTTAAAGATGTACTTTTAGTAATATGTTTCAAAGCATTCAAATTAGTTTTTATAGAAAGAACAACTCTGATTTTGCATTCATATCTTTTCATTTTACGCAATATTGCCTTAAATTACTTAACACATTAACATGTACAACTGGCATAAATAAGTTTTGGAATAAACTCAACAGACTCTTTTTTTTTTTTTTTGAGACAGAGTCTCGCTCTGTCACCCAGGCGCGAGTGCAGTGGCGCAATCTCGGCTCACTGCAAGCTCCGCCTCCCGGGTTCACGCCATTCTCCTGCCTCAGCCTCTCAGAGTAGCTGGGACTACAGGCGCCCACCGCCACGCCCGGCTAATTTTTTGTATTTTTAGTAGAGACGGGGTTTCACCGTGGTCTCGATCTCCTGACCTCGTGATCCGCCCGCCTCGGCCTCCCAAAGTGCTGGGATTACAAGCATGAGCCACTGCGCCCGGCCAACAGACTCTCGGTAAGCATCAAATTCATATGGTGGAAGAAGCCTGTGAAGGTAATGAGTACAGCCAACTAGCAGTGAGTGTCTAGCCTGTGCTGGGCATCAGTTAGAATGCTTTATAGAGGAAACAGAGAACACTTATTATTTTCCCAAGTCAGCTAATTGATAATCTGGTAAGGGAACTTTTTTGTATTGTATTCTAATAAGATGACATTTTAAACTGCTATAACTGAGAGAATTGATCTCCTTAGTGACCATCTGGAGGTAGTGTAGATCTACATCAATGAGTTTAGAATTTTAAAATTTATTTTATTTCTTATTTATTTTATTTTATTTTTTTCTTGAGAGGGAGTCTTGCTTTGTCACCCAGGCTGGAATGCAGTGGCACGATCTCATCTCACGGCAACCTCCACCTCCTGGGTTCAAGAAATTCTCCTGCCTCAGTCTCCAGAGTAGCTTGGACTACAGGTATGCGCCACCATGACCAGCTAATATTTGTATTATTATTATTTTTTAAGTAGAGGTGGGGTTTTGCCATGTTAGCCAGGCTGGTCTTGAACTCCTGGCCTCAAGTGATCCACCCGCCTCGGCCTCCCAAAGTGCTGGGATTACAGGCATGCACCACACTGCCCGGCCTATTTTCATTTTTATTGGAATGAAAAAAATGAACTAAATCCCTTTGAATTAGAAGTGAGCTCCAAAGAATCACTAGTATTATTTTCTTCAACGTTTTCTCAAAATGCACCCTCAAGGTAAGTAATTTAAAATGTACCTAGAACATAATTTCAAACTATGTATTCAAATCACAGGATAGTTTTTGTATAAAAAAGAAGTGTTAGTTTTGTCCTTGAGAATGTGCCACATATTTGGGAGAACTATGATCTTGTGGGCTTCATCAGAGTTCCATGGGCATGGGGCTGTGTGCGGTGGCTCATGCCTGTAATCCCAGCACTTTGGGAGGCCAAGGCAGGCAGATCACTTGAGGTCAGGAGTTTGAGACCAGCCTGGCAAAAATGGTGAAACCCTGTCTCTACCAAAAATCCAAAAAAAGAAAAAATTATCTGGGTGTAGTAGCCAGCGCCTATAGTCCTAGCTACTCGTGAGACTGAGGCGAGAGAATCACTTAAACCTGGGAGGAGGAGGTTGCAGTGAGCCAATATCGCGCCACTGCACACCAGCCTGGGTGATAGAGCAAAACTCCGTCTAAAAAAAAAAAAGTTCCATGGTTATGTGCATCCGCTCTTGCTGTCTTCCTGTGCCACTGTTTATCCTTAAATGTATATGAAGCCGTTCTTTGTCAATTGTGATTAAGGATTCCAGATGTTCATTGATTTCATCAAAAAATGAATTTGCTTTTTTATTTCCTCATTCTCCTTTTATTTGTGGGTGATTTTCAGAAGGTTAAAATAAAAGATTCTGTCTTTACGTCACCATTTAAAAACCAGATTTCCCAGTCAAATATTTGCAAGAACAGCTAAATTTAAGGAGATTTAAATAAGCATCTAAAATCAAAGTTACTCCTTTGCATACACAAAGCTTTTAAAATGTCTTTTTTTTCTTCCATTTTCTCTTGTCTTTTTATGGAATTCAAATTATACGTGTATTAAATCTCTGCTGATTTTTTTTCAATCATCTTTTTTCCCGTTTTTCAAATAGGATAATTTCTATTTATCTATCTTCAAATTCCTTGCCTTTTTTTCCCTTTGATGTTTCCATTTTGCTGTTAACCCTATTAAACAATTTATTTTATTTAAGATACTTTTTAAAGTAGAAGTTCCTCTTCGTTCATTTTATAGTTTCTATATTTCTGCTAAGATTTCCTTTCATTCATAACAAGCATATTTTCTTTATATCCCTGATCATAGTTATAAAAGCTGTGTTATAAAATCTTAGGGTTTTATAGTTATTACATAGTTATAAAATCTTGAGGTTGATTTCCATTAATTTTCCTTTTTTTGAAATTGATAATTTTTTCTCTGATTCTTCATATTCTAAATATTTTGAATTGTACCTTGAAGTTGTAAATCTTGTGAAGATTCTGGTTTTTATTTTTATGTTTTCCTAAAGAATGTTCATTAAAAAAAAACTCTTTTAACTTCGCTGAACTCGTAATGTGAACAATGTCTCTCCCGTGGTGGGTAGGCAGCTCAGATCTCAATTTAGTTATTTTATTTTGGCTTAGCTCCTTGTAGTCTACCTCACCCTTGTCTAGTTCAAGGGTCAGCCAGAGATTTAGGCAGAGACTATTCATAATACATGAGCATCTCCCTTCCTGGCTCCCTTTTTCCTGTGAACTTTTTCCCTCACTGTCAGTAGCTGTGATCGCCCAGAACTCCTTTCTCTCATTTTTCAAGCCAGTTAGACTACAGCATTTCTATCAGGGCATTATCCACAAGGCTAGCACAGATTGGGGCCTGCTGTAAGGCTAAAAGCTATTAAAAGAAAAAGAAATCTCACCTCATACCTTAACTTCCTCATGATTGTCAAATCCTTCCAGTTCCTGCTTGCTTTCAATCATAATCCGATGCCTTAATTAAAAAAAAATTATTCAGAATTGGTAGTGTTATTTGTACAAGGATTGCTCTGAAAGGAGACACTTGGCCATTACGGGAAGCTGAACCCATTCTCCCTTACGTGTATTCATTTTTCACATGAGAAGACAAGTAATCACATGAAAACCCAATAATACCAACTTCAGTTGCTCAGTGGGTTTGGCCTCAGAAGAAAATGTAGGATGTAGTTTTGCTTCTTCTAGTTGTTAGCTATTTCTCTCCAAGTAGAAAATTATGGGAAGAGAGAGAATCCTATGATTTTTCTTCAAAATAAAGCGGACAAAGTAAACTATATTTGTGGAAAAAATGAGATGTGAAAACAGATATGGTAGTTTTCTAGAGTAGTAACAACATATTGCCAAATGTGTTTTGATACACACAGATAATTCCAAAGGCATTAATGTGGTGAACACTATATGTATATATATATATATATATATGGAACTCAAATTATATGTGTATTAAATCTCTGCTCATTTTTTCAGATACATATATGCATATATCTCTATGCGTATGTGTATAAGTGTAGAAAGCCCCCCGCAACAACACACACACAGAGAATGTTAAAGAACATATTCTTCACATTCCTAGCTGATTTCATTTAAAATGCATGGAATACTCTAATCACTAGTTACCTATTTCTTATCTTTGAGTATCCTACTATATCTTGGTTTAGAAAAATGTGTACATCAACCTTTAAAAAGTTTTATTTTAATGAGGTTTACTTTACATGGATTGATTGAAAGAAAACTTTACAGCTGATTGAAAGACATAATTTTTTAATTAAAAATAATTGAAAGACATAATTACTATCATTTGCTAAACAATAGTAATTATTTCTTAGTGTGTGATTATGTTTAAGTGTATGTGCTATAACTGAAGAAACACACGTGAAGTAGTACAGATTTTCTCCAAAATGCTAGTGATACTGACAATCATAAAGCTATAATTACATTCTACTTACTCGTCAGCTAATAAATTACTAACAGTTGCTGTAAAGGACTAGTTCCAGTTTTCTTCAATATTAAGGTGTGTTTTTCTTGCACATTGATTCCCAAATGCGGGAAGTTATTTCATGTGTTAACTTGGGTAGAAGTACAAGAGAGGGCTCTAATCATATTTCTTTGATTACTGGCAAATTTAGAAAAATTGCAGGAAGAAGGTAATAGCTTTTTTCTCCTACACTATTATATAATCATTTGTGAGTATTGTCCCATCAAGCTAGGTAATGGTGTTCCATAATAATCAGCAAACCCATTTAGCCAGTTATCTGGGTTCAAAATCTGAGTCATTTCTGATTCTTATTCTCCTAATCAAAACAATTACAATGTCTCAGTTTTACGTACCTCATAATGTCCTCCATATATGTTCTTCCCCTTTGATTATTATTGAAGTTAACCTGCCTCTGATGCGTAATGCCTCAAGTGTGTACCACTGCCATGGATTTATCATACTTTTCCTCATTACTGATACCTTCACTTACAATCCATCCTGTACACGTCACGACTAATAGTCCTAAATATTGCTAATAGACCTAAAATGTTGCTTTTTATGTTAATTACCTGATCATTAATGCTTGATGGTTCACTGGTCTTTAAAGAGTTTAAAGTTCTTGGCCTGGTAGAAAACATCCTTCCAGTTTTGACCATCTGTTTCACCAGTTTAGTCTACTCAGTAATCCTCTGAAGCATGGCATGGGCTACATGTTGCTGTCAGGAAGGGACAGTGCAATTTTCTTTTAAGTTTTAGTGGTTTAAGACTCTGTCTTGAATGGGAGAAAATTTTTGCAATCTACTCATCTGACAAAGGGCTAATATCCAGAATCTACAGAGAACTTAAACAAATTTACAAGAAAAAATCAAACAACCCCATCAAAAAGTGGGCAAAGGATATGAACAGACACTTCTCAAAAGAAGACATTTATGCAGCCAAAAGACACATGAAAAAATGGTCATCATCACTGGCCATCAGAGAAATGCAAATCAAAACCACAATGAGATACCATCTCACACCAGTTAGAATGGCGATCATTAAAAAGTCAGGAAACAGCAGATGCTGGAGAGGATGTGGAGAAATAGGAACACTTTTACACTGTTGATGGGACTGTAAACTAGTTCAACCATTGTGGAAGACAGTGTGGTGATTTCTCAAATGGTATTTCTAGAACTGTAGACCCAGCCATCCCATTACTGGGTATATACCCAAAGGATTATAAATCATGCTGCTATAAAGACACATGCACACGTATGTTTATTGTGGCACTATTCACGATAGCAAAGATTTAGAACCAACCCAAATGTCCATCAACGATAGACTGGATTAAGAGAATGTGGCACATATACATCATGGAATACTATACAGCCATAAAAAAGGATGAGTTCAGAGAGATCACTGCTGTACTGTGAAGTCATACAGTATTTCTCTGTAACACTCATTCATTCATTCATTCATTCAGCTTTCAAAGAGGACTACTAACCTTTTTGGAATAGCTATTCCATCTCTTCTATCCCCTTAACCTACTTTATTTTCCTCCGTAGCATTTATTCTTGTTTGATACTACAGTATATCTATAAATGTGTAAACCAAAAAGGGTCTGAGGCAGATCTCAATCAATTTGGAGGTTTATTTTGCCAAGGTTCTGGACATGCCTGAGTAAAATCTGTAGCCCAGTGCTTTCTCTAAAGAGAGTTTGAGAAGTTCAGTATTGAAAGGGGAGAGTGGGCAGGAGGGAAAAGAGGAATAGTCAATTATGCATTTATCTCACTCTCAGTAAATCTGCATTTTACATAAGATAGAGTAAACAGGGAAGAGAAAGTCAAATGTGCATTTTTCTTAGGGTGCGTGGAGGGATGATTGCCAGTCTTGTCTTTGTGCCACACCTGTGAAGACAAGTTGTTAATTTGTACTGTCAGGGTGATATTCAACATAACTCTGCTTTAGGGTAAAGATTTTGGGGCCCACAGGAATTTCCTTGTGAGCAATTTGTAAAGGAGGCCCCCTGGGAGATACGTGGCCTTCTGTTGTTGCAGCTATCTGTTTAGGAACAAAAGAAAGGCAGCTTTCGCGTGACTCATCTCCCAAGCTTAATTTTTCCCTTTGGCATAGTGAGTTTGGGGTCCCCAAATTTTATTTTCTTTTCATAGTTTCTTTTCTTACATGAAAATAAGCTTCATGAAGGTAGAGACATTGTGTTGTTTTCTTTCATTGTATTAACAGAGCTTAGAAAAGCATAGTAGATAATAAATATTGTTTAACACATGAATTTGACACTTAGCACATAGGCTTTTATTGTTAATTGTCTTTTCATGAATGATGCAAAAATGTAGAATGCTCTTTAGGGTAAGATCTCTTTTACAGTTCTCTCTATTATACTTTATAGCACCCAATCCATTGGTTTGCACAATAAGTACACAATGCAGATTTGTTGATATATGTTTTTCTATTGACATGAATCTGAAAATAACATGAATTGATAACTGATTTAAGTTTCATTTTTAAGTAAAAGTGTGGAAAGCAGAATAATGGCCCCTAAAAGATGTATGTGTCCTACTCCTCTGAACCTGTTAATACATTACTTTGCATGGCAAAAGGGATTTTGCATCTGTGATTCAGGTTAAGAAGCTTGTAATGGGAAGATTACTCTGGATTATCCAAGTAAATCCTATCTAATTTCATGAGTCTTTTAAAGCAGAGAACCTTTTCCAGCTGCAGAGAACCAAAGATGGTAGTGTGAGAAGTGAGTTTGATGTTGCTGGCTTTGAAGGTGGAGGAGGAGGGCCATGAACCAAGGAATGTAGATGGCTTCTAGAAGCCAGAGAAGGCAAGAAAATGGATTCTCCCCTATAGCCTTCAGAAAGGAATGCAGTCCTGATGATGATGCCTTGATTTTAGCCCAATGAGTTGTGTTTATGACCTACAGAGGTGTATAATACATTGTGCTATTTTCAGCCACTGGCTTTGTGATATGTTTTGGTACCAATAGAAAACAGGTATAAACAATAATAAGAGCAAAAAAAAAGCCTTTCAACCTTATTCTTCTGTCCATATGAGAAATGAAGCAGATTCCTGAAGGGCTGGGGCATTTTCCATATATATTCAATTATAAGATAATTTTGAATGTAAGAAATGTTTCTATTTTCTTAAGGAGAACTTTTTTTTCAAGAGTATGTGGCTAACTTGAATATAGAAAATTGTGTAAATGGCAATTAAATAAGATGATATCTCCCTATTTACTTTGCAAATGTTGATTAAATTAATTACAAATATATATTTAAAAAATTCATGAATGTTTCTGATGATCCAACAATATAGTATGCCCTTTGGGGTAAGTTGTCTTTCACACTTCTATTATCCTTTATAGCACCCAATCCATTGGTTTCCACAATAAACACACAATGCAGATTTAGGTATCATATAATGTTATATTATATCTTTCTCATGTTTTATAAAACAATTTTATTTACATTTTACCGTCGAATTTAACATTTGTTGCTATCATCACTGAAGATTTTTTTCTGGAGAGATCTGACACTTTTCTAGAACACAACATAATCACTTCTATCCAAGATATTTTAAAGAAAGCACTTTTTGAATCTGCGTATGAAGCTATCACTCAAAATTTTATCCCAAGTTACAAGTATGTATCTGTTATTCATGATAAAATCCCTAATAAAACCACTTAGCATATATTTGTTTCTAAAGTAGCCTTGAAAAGGCTTGTTTATACTTGGTATCCAAAATCCGTAATTGTGAGGTCATCTCTCTTCACAGATGATAATTTATTTATTTATTTATTTATTTATTTATTTATTTATTTATTTTTTTGAGACACAGTCTGGCTCTGTCCCCCAGGCTGGAGTGCAGTGGCACCATCTCGGCTCACTGCAAGCTCCCCCTCCCGGGTACACGCCATTCTCCTGCCTCAGCCTCCCGAGTAGCTAGGACTACAGGCGCCCGCCATCACGCCCTGCTAATTTTTTTGTATTTTTAGTAGAGACAGGGTTTCACTATGTTGGCCAGGATGGTCTTGAACTCCTGACCTCGTGATCTGCCCACCTCGGCCTCCCGAAGTGCTAGGATTACAGGCTTGAGCCACCATGCCCGGCCCACAGATGATAATTTAAAAATCAGTGTTGATTGGGCTGGGTGCGGTGGCTCACGCCTGTAATCCCAGCACTTTGGGGAGGCCGAGGCGGGTGGATCACGAAGTCAGGAGTTCGAGACCAGCCTGGCCAACATGACGAAACCCTGTCTCTACTAAAAATACAAAAATTAGCTGGGCGTGGAGGTGTGCACCTGTAATCCCAGCTACTCGGGAGGCTGAGGCAGGAGAATCGCTTGAACCCTGAAGGTGGAGGTTGCAGTGAGCTGAGATCGCGCCATTGCACTCCAGCCTGGGCGACAGGACGAGACTCCATCTCAAAATAAATAATAAATAAAAATTAGTGTTGATTTTTTGCCTTCCTTTTTTTCTTATAAATTCTGGCTGATAATTTCTATTAACATACAAAACTAACATTGATTAAGGTCATTTTAGATTTATGTATTTTTTCCAAATAGTTGTTCAAAATAAAGTAATTAAAGAAAATGTGGCACATACACACCATGGAATACTACGCAGCCATAAAAAAGGATGAGTTCATGTCCTTTGCAGGGACATGGATGAAGCTGGAAACCATCATTCTCAGCAAACTAACACAAGAACAGAAAACCAAACACCACATGTTCTCACTCATAAGTGGGAGTTGAACAATGAGAACACATGGACACAGGGAGGGGAACATCACACACTGGGGCCTGTCGGGGGGTGGGGGGCTAGGGGAGAAATAGCATTAGGAGAAATACCTAATGTAGATGGTGGGTTGATGGGTGAAGCAAACCACCATGGCACGTGTATACCTATGTAACAAACCTGGATGTTCTGCACATGTACCCCAGAACTTAAAGTATAATAATAATAATAAAAAAAAGTAATTAAGAAGGGTTCTCTACTGTGAGAAAAATTTTGTTTCGTTTTCTTTATGAGACAAAATATTGAGCTAAAATTTCAGCTTATATTCAGAAAGATGAACACTTTTATTCCACTTACTTGGTTTACTTTCTTTTTCATAGACATGAAAATTCACAGGAGACATCCTATTTGTAATCCATTATTGCTCAATACTGTCTCATGTATTCCTTTCAATGTACATATATCCTGACAATATATTCAATGCTATATGTTATTTTTTTTCCAGTCCCCTATTGATTAACTTTCAAATTGATTCTAATTTTCACCAATGACACATGATGATGCAATAATCATTACTTTGCATAGATTTTTACAGTCATGTATTTATTTTAAAAATTTATTTTAATTTATTTATATTTTTACTTATTTTATGTTTTTAAAATTCAGATTTCCATGTTTCAGCAGCAAGTCATTAGCTGAATGAGAGTCCATGTAAGTCATCATGTATATATATAGTTGTATATTTCTGAAGGATAAATTCTTAGAGGTAGAACTGCCATGTGAAAGGAAATGAACATTCCAAATGTAAAAACTATTGCTAAAATGACCTACAAATATATAAATAAATATATGTTGCCATTTGATATGGTTTGCCTGTATCGCCACCCAAAATCTCGTCTTCAGTTGTAATCCCCATAACCCGCACATGTCAAGGGTGGGGGCAGGTGGAGGTAATGGGATCATGGGGACTGTTTCCCACATGCTGTTCTCATGATAATGAGAGAGTCTCATGAGATCTGATGGTTTTATAAGCATACAGCATTTCCCCTGCTTGCACTCACTTCGTCCTGCTGCCCTGTGAAGAAGGTGCCCGCTTCTCCTTTGCCTTCCACCATAATTGTAAGTTTCCTGAGACCTCCCCAGCAATGTGGAACTGTGAGTCAATTAAACCTCTTTTCTTTATAAATTACCCAGTTTCGGATATTTCTTCATAGCAGTGTGAGAATGGACTAATACACCATGCACAGTGCCATGAAAATGTGCTTCTTCTATCTCTGATGGAAGAGAGTGTAACTGACCTGCGGCCCAATTGTAGCACTTAGAAATCCGTCACAGTACTTGTGCTATGCACAGACCACTCTTCCTAAGGACTTCTTCTAGCCAGTAAACAATTGAACACGGCAGAGATTCTAAGACAGGTCCATTCCTAAGACATGCAGGGCTACTCTGATAGGGGATTTTGGCTCAAGGACTCTCCAACGACCTTTCAGAATTCTCTTAAACCACAATGAAGTCTAGAATGCTTTCTCTCCCAACTTTTATTTAATTCTTCCTTCTTTACCCTTCTCTTTCATCCAGAGCCAGTTCTGCATTGTGGTTTGGCAGTTCTCCTAGATTCCTTCAGCTCCTTCCCCATTTTCTATCACAGGTATTTCTCTCAATAAATTTCTTTTTCTTTTCTTTCTTTCTTTCTTTCTTTCTTTCTTTCTTTCTTTCTTTCTTTCTTCCTTCTTTCTTTCTTTTTTTTTTTTTAAGATGGAGTCCCACTCTGTCGCCCAGGCTGGAGTGCAATGGTGCCATCTCGGCTCACTGCAACCTCCGCCTCCCAGGTTCAAGCGATTCTCCTGCCTCAGCCTCCTGAGTAGCTGGGATCACAGGCACGCATTACCACGCCTGGCTAATTTTTGTATTTTTAGTAGAGATGGAGTTTCACCATGTTCGTCAGGCTGGTCTCGAGCTCCTGACCTCGTGATCTGCCCGCCTCAGCCTCCCAAAGTGCTGGGATTACAGGCGTGAGCCACCGCGCCCAGCCTTCAATAAATTTCTTATATGAATAATCATATCTTGGTCTCTGATTCTTGGAGGACCTTGGCTAACACAGTGTATAAAAATATCTATATAGTTACATCATCAAATTGTAATATTTTTCTTTTTTTGAAGTTATTTAAATAATTGTCTTTAATTATGTAGTTTAGCATCTTTTGCGTACTTATTAGCCATATGTAATTTATTTTCTGAAGATTTTATGTTTATGAAATTTACTGTTTTTTTCTTTAAAATCTTCTTGTTGGTATTTTTGTCTTTTTTGTTTTTTGTTTTATTGAGATAGAATCTTGCTCTGTTGCCCAGGCTGGAGTGCAGTGGCATGATCTTGGCTCACTGCAACCTCTACCTCCCCAGTTCAATTGATTCTCTTGCCTCCACCTCCCGAGTAGCTGCGATTACAGATGCATGCCACCATGGCCGGCTAACTTTTTATATTTTTAGTAGAGACGGGGTTTCAACATGTTGGCCGGGCTGGTCTCGAACTCCTGACCTCAGGTGATCTGCCCACCCTGGCCTCCCAAAGTGCTGGGATTACAGGTGTGAGTCACTCCGCCCCCTTCCCCCGTCCCCCCCTCCACCCGCTCCCCCTGCCGCCGCAGTCTGCTTGCTGTTTTCTTACTGATTTGCAGAATCATTTATCAACAATGAAAGTAATACTATAGCTAATATTAAGTAAGGATTTACTATGAGAAAATCATTGTAAGAAGTCTTTAATGTAAATTATGAACCTACAAAAATCTTATGAGATAAATACTATTATATTGCTAATTTTACAAATGTGGCAATAAGGAGAAAGAGGACGCATAATTGCACTAAGGTCATCTATGGTTTATGTGGCAAAGTTAGGATATGTATCTGTCTTTTCTGACTTAATTCAAGACCAATGTTCTACACTATAATTCCACTACACTATACTTCTACTAGACCAAAATCTTTTGTGCTTCCTCTATATTGCAAAATATTTTCTTTCTTTTTTTTTTTTTTGAGACGGAGTCTCGCTCTGTCACCCAGGCTGGAGTGCAGTGGCGCGATCTCGGCTCACTGCAAGCTCGGCCTCCCGGGCTTACGCCATTCTGCCTCAGCCTCTCCGAGTAGCTGGGACTACAGGCGCCCGCCACCATGCCCGGCTAATTTTTTGTATTTTTAGTAGAGACGGGGTTTCACCATGGTCTCGATCTCCTGACCTCGTGATCCGCCCGCCTCGGCCTCCCAAAGTGCTGGGATTACAAGCGTGAGCCACCGCGCCTGGCCGTTTTAGGTAATTTTGAAATGCTATAAGATAGAAGTAAAATAGTGGAAAATAGTAATAGTTTATAAATTGTGCCTATTGTTCATTATTTTACATATATAAATTCAGTCTGGTTGTTTTTCATTTCTTCTTTTCCAGTTTGACTTGATATTTTGTTGTATCATATTCTAGAAAAGTTCAATGTAACTTATGATTTTTGAAATAGTTGTTAAAATTGCTATCTTTCTCTGCTATCTGTAGCTGTTCATATAAAGCTTGAATTAAATAAAAAAGAGCTTATGACAGTTTCTAGATCTGAATTTAAAGAGGGGGCTTTGTTAAATTTTGACACATAAAAATTCAGAATTCAGGGATCTTGTGCTAGTGCCAGGATACTTACTAGCAGTGTCTCAGGTCATTGCCATCATCTTACTGCTGAATAACAGACATCGGAGCTTTACTCAAGGTCTATTTGATAGAAAGGTATCATCAGTCAGGAATCAGGAGAGCTATAAAAATTGCAGAGCAGAGAAGGAAAGTGTTGTGCAGGGCAGGAAATGGCTGTTCAGGGCAGGGTAGGGCACATTAGAAAATGTAGGGGTAGGTTCAAGCCCAACAGAGTAAAGAGGGTTTGAAAAAGTCCAGGAGGGATTGAATAGTACCTTTTGGTAAAGGTATGGTTCGGAAAAAGTAAGATAAGGGGACGGGGCATGGTGGCTCATGCCTGTAATCCCAGCACTTTGGGAGGCCGAGGCAGGTGGATCACTTGAGGTCAGGAGTTGGAGACCATCCTGACCAACATGGCGAAACCCCGTCTGTACTAAAAATAACAAAATTAGCCCGACGTGGTGGCTCACGCCTGTAATCCCAGCTACATGGAAGACTGAGGCAGGAGAATTGCTTGAACCCGGGAGGTGGAGGTTGCAGTGAGCCGCGATCGCGCCATTGCACTCCAGCCTGGACAACAAGAGCGAAACTCAGTCTCAAAAAAAAAAAAAAAAAAAAAAGGAAAGAAAAAGAAAATAAAAAGGGGGATAAGGCAGGGCATAGCAGAGATACCCAGAGCAAGGAAGAGCTGAACAAGACAAGGTCAGGCAAAACGGGGCATGGTCTGACATGTTATGTCAGGGTGTGCTAGGACCAGGAAGCTGGGGCATGGCAGAGAACTGGTCACGAAAAAGTTGAAAAGTAAAATCTGTACAGTGCTGGAAGGGGTGGAGAAGAACGAGTCTATTATAAATGTAAGTGTAAAGTGATTTAGGGCAGGGCACTCTTGTAGAGGCTATATAGAACAGAAAGAGCTGAGTAAATGATGGCTAGGGTAACATGAGGTGAGGCAGGAAAGGGCAATGAATATGTTGAGTCTGTAAGGCAACCTTGAGTCTGATGATACTAAGGATGTTTCCATTAATTGATAAGAATTATATGGAATATAGTTGTGATTGACATGAGTTTTCAATATTGGTGGCATATAGTAAGCAGGTCTAAATATCAATTATCTCAAATTTTAAGGGTCCTATGTCAAAGTGCTCATCAATACCCATGTTACCAATCATAGAATTTTTTTTTTTTTTTTGAGACAGAGTCTTGCTCTGTCACCCAGGCTGGAGTGCAATGGCATGATCTCGGCTCATTGCGACCTCCACCTGCTGGGTTCAAGAGATTCTCCCGCCTCAGCCTCCTGAGTAGCTGGGATTATATGCATCCACCATCATGCCTGGCTAACTTTTGTATTTTTGTAGAGACAGGGTTTCACCATGTTGGCCAGGCTGGTCTTGAACTCCTGACCTCAGCTGATCCACCTGCCTCGGCCTCCCAAAGTGCTGAGATTGCAGGCAAGAGCCACCATGCTCGACCCCAGTCATAGAATTTTGTTCTGTTATTGATCCTTAAGTCTATAAAATGTGTTTTACGAGTATACTGTAAATAAATGTCTATTATCACTACTAATTTTTGTATCTTGATAATTTAATAGTGTTTCTCATTCTGACTGTTCTTAAGAATCATACGTGGAATTTGTGAAAATATTTATCTTAAGGCTCCACCTGTATTATTGTATCTGCTGGGATTGTTGCTATATTATTCTCACTAGCTTTCTGCAGTTAGAAAAAAATGAAAACCCATATCGTTGTACAATAGTTAATGAGGAGCCATTAATATCATATTTGTCGTTAGCTATATCTGTTCCAAAGAGAAGAATGTTCAGAGTGTTCTGCCTTGGAATAGAGGGTAGGAGAATGGGACTATATTTAGTAGGTGCCACTCCCTCCTTCCAGTTAGCATATATCTTTTCCCCTTTTGAATGTGCTGAGCAGTTGAGTGTAAAACTTAGTATAAACCATAAAAGTAGGCTACTACCTTAGTTAAGGACTTAGTCATCTCTTCCCTGGAACTATTGCAACAGCATCCTATGTGGTATCTCAGCATCTTATACCCTCCAATCTGTTCTTCAAAGCACTACTCTGTGTAAAACCTTTAAGTAACTCCCAGCACCTGTAGAATACTCAAAACACCTTAGAATGGAATGGAAAAGCACTCCATTCTAAGACCACTATTAATGCCACCAAAACCTATTTTACCGTTCGCACTCAAATGGCTACACACTTAGCTAAAATGTTCATTTCTTAGCCTCCCTTGCATATAGGTATAACCACATGACCAAATTTAGACCAGTGGAAAGTGAGTGTAAGTAAGTGTGTAAGATCTGAGCCATTTCTACCAGAAAGACACATTGATTTCTCTGAATTTTGATGTTTATCCTTCCCAAAGGTTAGTTTGAACCTTGTGGACGAAATCAGCACCCTAGAAGAGAATGGAGCAATAAGATGAAAAGATTTTTTTTTAAATTTTATCTGTCCAACCCACCCTGGATTTGACAGAAAAATAAACGTATATCTCATATTGTAAATATTATTGTGAAATCCACTGTAATTGTGGATGTCTTTGTTAGAGTAGTGTATCCCCTACAATAACTAATGAACTATCTTCTGCTCCTCTGCTTTATAAATCTGTATCTGGTTCATAATGTGTCTCTTGAATGAATGAATGGTAATGCACTAATATTGACTCATCAGGTTGGAGAAGTCATGTGTTACTGAATATATAAAACCACATATTGTCTGCTATGTCTTGTTACATTAATAGCTTATTTCTAGTTTAAAGTCCAATTAATGTAGATATTTTTATAAGACTTATTTTTCACAAGATATCTATTAGGGATGCAGCCTTCCATAAAAATAGACTTGGTATCTATGACCAACGGTATTAATCTATCCTCCTTTTCTTGCTACAAGCTGCTTGATGGTACCGTTAGAATTAAATCCTCTGCAGCAGTTACAGGGTCTCTAGGAGGTCCTAGTTCAGATGGAAGTTAACATGTTAAGCCACACTCACCCATTTATACCCTGAAAAGAATTAGTCATTTTGTTACTTTCAAATATAACAGTTGGGGTTTGTAGACCCCAGATAATAGGAAATATGGTAGGCAGATTTGATTAGCTGGAAAGTCAGAAAAAATAGTCCAGGCCATGGAGTCCTTCTGGAGAGCACAGATCCGGCCAGGTCCCAACTTTGCCTTTGTCACCAAGTGCTAACTGTGTAAAACTTATACTTAATAAATATTCACTAATTCTTGTCACTTGTATGTTCAGATTTAATGTGATTTATTATGAACTGGTTGAAATTTTTTCTTTAAGAATAATATTTAATTTGTGGTAGCTAATTAAAACAACCATCTTCACACAGGCTTTATCCATATAATAAGTTAGCCAAGAGAGAAATTTAAGTTGGAAAAAATATATATATTTGACTTAAAATTTTAAAAATAAGAAAGGATGAACTGGAATAACTTACTGTCGGGAGCATCACAAGCAATTTAGAGAGTTAATTCCACAGTGTGAGAAAGAGGAACACTTTTTTATAAAACAAATGTTTCTGATTTTCATTCTGAAATTGAAGAGTAAAATGGTCATATTTCATTGAGTAAAAATTGCTCTGACCCTGTCTACAAATCAGTGTATTATATAGTAAAAGGCTTCATCTCAAGCCATTTCTTCCACTGGTAAGTTTTTAAATAAAAAGAAAATGATTGTCCATAATAAAACTGCTATTCTATTTAAAGGATCTTGACCCTTTCATACTAAAAACGGTAGTCCTGCTGTTGAATTTTTAGAATATATTATTGGCCATTGATTTCATTAATCTAAAGTTAGTATTAAAAACCTCATTATCCTTGCAGCGAGCTGAGATCGCACCACTGCACTCCAGCCTGGGCGACAGAGTGAGACTCCGTCTCATAAATAAATAAATAAATAAATAAATAAATAAAAAAAACCTCATTATCAAGTAATAAATGATAGGCAGTTGGCAAGCTCAGTGATGGATAAATTTTACTGTCAACTTTAAGTGCAGTAACAAGCCACAAATATCTTCCTAGAGATGACAGGGCCTGTTGGCCATGAACTTGAGTATCCAAATTCAGTCTTCTCCTGTGGGGCTGCTCTTCACTGAAATCTCTCCTCTGAGCTCTATTTTCTGCCACAAGGACAACTGAGTATTTGTACCAACTGTCTCTTGTGTAGATCTTATCTTCGAGATCTACTAAAGAAAATCAGTGAGTTGGATAAGTATCTCAAATGTAATTAGAATGAGGGAAGAAGATTTAGGTCTTTTTTCTTTTGTATCATCAATTCCCCATAACCTTTCATTTAGAGACATACTGTATCACATCAATAAAAGAAAGAGTAGCAACCAACTTTCTGCACTTCAAACTACTGCCTGGATAACATTATCAAAGTGTGAACTAGGCCTGGCCTAACTATCCAATAGCCTATCTCTCACTAAAAAGAATCTTCAGGCTTAACTAGTGCAATCTATCCCCTTTGTCACAAACATACCATCTTTTATTTTTTTTTGAGATGGAGTCTCGCTGTGTTGCCCAGGCTGGAGTACAGTGGTGCCATCTCGGCTCACTGCATCCTCCGCCTCCGGGGTTCACACCATTCTCCTGCCTCAGCCTCCTGAGTAGCTGGGACTACAGGTGCCCCCCACAACGCCCGGCTAATTTTTTTGTATTTTTAGTAGAGACGGGGTTTCACCATTTTAGCCGGAATGGTCTCCATCTTCTGACCTCATGATCTGCCCGCCTTGGCCTCCCAAAGTGCTGGGATTACATGCATGAGTGACCCCGCCTGGCCCAAACATACAATCTTTATTATGCCATCTGTGACTTCATTTCTTTTGTCAGGAATGCCATCCCTTATCTATTCTATTTAGTTGTCCTACATCAATTCCTCATATTTTCTCCCTTTGAAATTCTGTCACCTTTAGAATCTTCACCACTAATACATCGTAGTTGCATACTTACTTCATATTGATAACTGTTTTCTATTCATTAATTCTGCTTTCCAACTACATTGTATTTACGTACTTCCAAATTATGTACAGTGTCTAGTACAATGCTCAGCTAATTGGCACTCATGCTCCACGACAGTCCTTTGTCACAGAGTATCCGAAGTAATCTTCTAAAATTATAAATCAAATTATTTTACTCTCTTGTTTTATATCTTCCAATGATTTCTCATTCTAGGTAGAGTAACATGAAAGAATCAACTTTAATTGGTTTTAATCCCATGGTTAGTACCCCTCTACCAACTTTCCTTCCAATCGTGACTTGAATGCCCAGTGTGCCATTCAAATGGAGCCCAACACTCAGCTTGCTGCCACATTAGGGAAGGTATGATCAACAAACACATAAAGTGCTATTTCGCTGATTCCTTCATTCAAAATACTTTTTAGACACCACCTGTATGTTAGGTTCTGTTTTAGATACTGGTGTCTAGTGATAAACAATAAACTGTCCGTTACTTCTTGGTTCATTTTCATTAGAGTGACCAACTGTCCTGGTTTAAATGGAGCATAAGAGGTTTCTTGGAATGTGGGACTTTCAGTGCTAAAACCAAAAAATCTCAGTGCTAACACCTGGGATGAGGTGATTACTGTAATTCTTTTTTTTTTTTTTCTTTTTTTTTTTACTTTAAGTTCTAGGGTACATGTGCACAACGTGCAGATTTGTTACATATGCATACCTGTGCCATGTTGGTGTGCTGCACCCGTTAACTCTTCATTTACATTACATATATCTCCTAATGCTATCCCTCCCCCGTCCCCCAACCCCATGACAGGCCCTGGTGTGTGATGTTCCCCATCCTGTGTCCAAGTGACTGTAATTCTAATAGAGGAAACAGGCAATAAATATGTACATACAGAGAAGACATCTGATAAGTATCTGCAAATTGATAAGCCAATATTAATTGATTAAAGAGAAAAGAGCTTTTACATATTCATTAAAACCTCAATTAATGATCTTGAATCTTGCCTTGTGTTTTTCATATGGAATCTGTCACATGTATTGCTGCATAAAAAATTATCCCCAAACTTAGCAGGTTAAAACAACAAACACTTATTTGTCAGAGTTTCTGAGCATCAGGAATCTGAGAGTGACTTAGCTGCATGGTTTTGGTACAGGGTGTCTCATGAGATTGCTATCTTGATAGTAGCTAGGGCTGCTGTCATCAGAAGTCGTGACTGGGTCCAAAGGGTCTTATACTCAGCTTACTTGCTCACTCGTGTGGTTGCTGGCAGGTCTCAATTCTTCACAGGTTGTAGGCTGGAGGCCTCGGTTACCCAACATGTGGGCCTCTCTATAGACTACCATAGTGTTCTCAGATGGCTTTTTTTAGAGCCAACAATCAGAGAGAGAATCTTCAAGATGTAAGCTTTAGTCTTTTTGTAACCTAATGTAAGAATTACATACCATGTTCATAACTTCTGCCATTTCTTTTTCTTTCTTTTTTTTTATTTTGAGAGAGTCTCGCTTTGTCACCCATGTTGGAGTGCAATGGTGCGATGTTGGTTCACTTCAACCTCTGCCTCCTGGGTTCAAGCAATTCTCCTGCCTCAGCCTCCTAAGTAGCTGGGATTACAGGCATGCGCCACCACACCCAGCTAATTTTTTTGTATTTTTAGTAGAGATGGAGTTTCGCCCTGTTGGCCAGGCTGGTCTTGAACTCCTGACCTCAGGGGATACTCCCGTCTCAGCCTCTCAAAGTGCTAGGATTACAGGCATGAGCCACTGTGCCCGGCCCAGTTCTGCCATATTTTACTGGTGACACAGATCAAACATGGTCAAACATGGAAGAGGGCTGTACAAAGATGTGTATACCAGGAAATGGAGCTTATTAGGGGTCAATTTGGAGGCTGGCTACCATGCCAGGTTTCTGTCCCTATGTTCACATTTATTATGCTAAAGAATCCCTTTTCCAAAATATAGAGTGCCAGGGCCAATTCTCAAAAGTTTTGATGTCAGGAGTGGAACATTTTCATGATGCATTCTAGAGAAGGCAATTAAAATATTTTACCCCAAAATATATTTCTTTGACATACTTCGAAATGGCCACCACTTGGCCAGCAAACAGAAGTGGTCTTGCAAAGCTGTCTTTTGTGGGGAAAAGTTTGTGTCTGTAGAGAATCTCCATTGGTGCAACCATGCCCCCTTCCCTTTCTATGCCTTTCCCTGGATCCAAGAGAAGTTGAGAGTCTGACATCATTAAAAATCTGAAAAGAAAAATTTACCAGTTATTCTCTTTGAGGAAGTCTTCATCTACCTAACAAGGCCACCTTTGCTAGCCAAGTGTCTTCCTTTCTCTGTCTCTTAACCTGTCTTGCCACCAATCCTGATTTACCAACAGTAGCTATTTCTGGCCAAGCTCTAACTTTACATATGTTACTGTGGCCTCAGGATGGCATATAAGTTTCTATAACTCATTGGCAAGTTGGGTCTTTGTTCTGAAGGACTACCATATATACACGTTAAATAAATTTGTATGCCTTTTCTCCTATTAATCAATCTACCTCATGTTGGTGATCTTTGGTGAAACTTTAGAGGGTCAAGAGCTTGTGGCCTCCCCACTAGATACTTCTGATGTAGGCTGTGTGAAGAACACATACAAACAATACTCTTAGCATGCCCCAGAAGAATTTCATCTCATCCTATGGGATTAAACTACCCCTTATATGAAGATGATGATGACTTCCAGATATCTATATCTGTATCTACCTATATCTGTATCTATCTGTATTTGTGTCTGTATCTATATCTATGTTGAACTTTAGCACAATCTCACAGAGATGTTTCACAGGTAGCTCAAACCATTTCTTCTACTCCCAATTCACACCACGCTGTAGTTGCAAGTCTCCCTGAATTCCTGAACTTGATGAATAGAAATAGCATTTTCTCTATAACTCAAGTGAGAACTTTGTTTTGCTAAAACTCCTCATATGAACAGATTTCAAAGTCTGCTGATCCTATTTTGTTATTAGTTTTTGTATTGTCTTTTCCCTTGTCAATGCCTTTAGTTCATGTACATATCATTTCCTCCTGGGTTGTGACCAATAACCTCTTACCCAGAGTACCTGATACTAATCCCACTCTTTTTAAATGGTATTCTCTACACCACTGCCGGTATTTTTTTTTCTAAAATGCTGATTGATCATTTCCTGCTCAAAATCCTTTATTTTGTTTCTCCTTATCTTCTGGATAAAATACAAACTGTACTGTGATATAGAAGGCTTATCATTTCCAAACCTTTGTAAACATCTCCAGTTTCACCTGCTGACATTCCACCAATGTTGCATATACCAAATTCAACCATAAGTCATTATAATATTTCAAGTCTCCCTGCTCTTGGAAATCTGTAAATTCCTATTCATCCTGAGATTCAGCTCAGGTGTCCCTCTTCCAGAAATCTCTTACTATGGTCTTCACTTACTCTTCTTACACTAAGTACCCCTCACTCACTTCTGTCAAAGTACTTGTCACTGTATATTATAATAATCTTCTGAAATTATTTTCTCCCACTAAACCTTGAAAGCAGGGACTGGTCTTTCATCTTTATATTTATAGTGCATGACAAAGTAGCTAGCTCAAGGTAGATGTACAGTATTTGTTGAATGAGCAAATTATTCTGTGAAATTTGCCTTTTCTGCTATATGACTGGGCAAAATTGATGGTTAATTTTTTTAACCTAGTAGCTCTACACAAGGAAGATACCAATTATTGGGGAGTCTGGCTATTTTAATTAGACCAAACAATCATGTCCATCATTAAAGAATTCATTGATAACTATAATAGAGGGAGAAAGTATTGTGGGGAACTTATATTTTATTGTGTGTGTTGGGCGTTTAGAGGAAGGTATTTTGGTTAGCACTAACATTTACTGGTTGCTTACTATATGCCAGGAGCCAATAGCTAAATGTTATTCATTAATTAAAAAGATAAATCCTAGAGAATATGAACTAACAATATTCTCATCTTACAGATAAGCAAACCAAGACTCACAGGGATTAAATGGTCGAATGATTTGCTTCAGGCTATAGAAAGTTAGGATTTGAACCCAGGTTGGTCTTACTCCAAAGTCCATAGTATTTCCAATTCTGCTAGGCAATTAATGACATTACTTTTGATGGTTTTTTTGGATTAAAAATTATAATTTTCACAAAAAGCACCAAATTGATAGCTTTCATAACCAAATAAAATGATAAAAGGAAATATCACTGTAAAATATACTTTTAAATCAGTTATTTGTTTAATTTTTTTTTTTTTTTTTTTTTGAGACGGAGTCTCGCTCTGTCGCCCAGGCTGGAGTGCAGTGGCGCAGTCTCGGCTCACTGCAAGCTCCGCCTCCCGGGTTCACGCCATTCTCCTGCCTCAGCCTCTCCGAGTAGCTGGGACTACAGGCGCCCGCCACCACGCCCGGCTAATTTTTTTGTATTTTTAGTAGAGACGGGGTTTCACCGTGTTAGCCAGGATGGTCTCGATCTCCTGACCTCGTGATCCACCCACCTCGGCCTCCCAAAGTGCTGGGATTGCAAGCGTGAGCCACCGCGCCCGGCCTTATTTGTTTAATTTATGTTTTTCTTTTCTATTGTTTTAGGTTACTAAACTAAAGCACAGGGTTTGTGGAGAAATTTTATATGTTAAACCATTTACCAAACCATTTACCAAAAAGGTCATTTACAGAATATTTTCATTAAGATTTCCCATTTGATTTCAATTTTATTATAAATGTTATTATTTACATCTCAAAAATATCTTTCTGTAATGACATTTGTGTGCTACCTGTTTGAGATATTAGCAGTGACCACAGCAAGCTCAGACAGAAGGATTTATTAAAGAAAAATTAAAAGTTATAAATCTTCATTGGTGACAAAAGACCACTGAGGATTTATCATCCAATATATATATCTGAGACATAAAAAACAAATCCCTTTCTTTGAATTTGTAGTTTCTTAGTTGAGTACTTATCATTTGAATAGTAAATGCACCATAAAATTGATTATCAATTCACCGATCATTATAATATGTGAATTTTTATCAGATAATCTAAGAGGGAATTTAAATTTAGATTAATGATACATCCTCTTTGATTCTGCCCTTAGAATCATAGCTAAATGGAACAACTGAATGAAACAATGAAACAGCTGAAATGAAAATGTTCATAGGCTTACATAACTTCTAGTTTTGTTCCCATCTTATATTGCACATAAGAAAAATCAGATTTGGACCAATTAGTCTGGCTAAACGTCCATAGCAAGTTAGTAAGTAGATGGACTAGAATATATTTATGTAGATAGCATACATTAATAAGGCATAAAAAATACCTAAACCCTTAGGCACTTATAGTAGAAGATCAGCTTTCTTTTAGCCTGATATTCAGATATATCTGAGCACTCTTGGCAATGAATTGGTGAGCAAGCCTGCGAAGAGATGATTTTCACAAAGTTATTAGAGATTTTGTTTTTGAGTTTGAGTGTGTAAGTGTGTGTATACCTGAATAAAAGGAAAGGGAGATGGAAGTGATACAGCATCTGTTGGAAAAATTTGTCCCTCGACCTTGCTATATGCAATGGACTGAATGCTTATGTAACCTATGTAAACCAAAAAGTATCAGAAACAGGTCTCAATCATTTTAGGGTTTTATTTTGCCAAGGTTGAGCATGCACCCAGGGAAAAAGAACACAAAACGACAGGAAGATCTGTGAACTGTGCTTTTTTCCAATGAAGGTCTGGGGACTTCAATACTTAAAGGGGTAAGAGTGGGAAATAAAAGAAAGAGGAAAGAAAAAGAAGTGGGGAAAGGGGAGCAGATAAAAGGGGCAAGTGGTTCTACTCTTTTAAGGTTTTGATCAACGCTCACTGAATCCATATTTACATGTGAAATGAAGGGGTACAGAAATAGTCAATTATGCATTTATTTCATGTTCAGTGAATCTGCATTAATATGCATTTGTGTCAGGTGGAATGTGTGTCATGTGTCAGAGATGACTTCGGGTCCTGTTTTTGTCCTGTACCCCTGAAGATAAGCTGTTAATTACATTGTCAGGATGAAATTCAACAAGACCATTTTAGGGTAAAGATCTTGGGGCCTACAAGGAATTTCCTTGTGAGCAAATTCCTTGTGAGGGAGGGCTCCTGGGGAGCTATGTGAATTTTTACCTTTGTAGGAACAAAAGTAGGAGGCAATTTTGTGTGACTCAGTTCCCAAGCTTGACTTTTCCCTTTGGCTTAGAGAGTTTGGGGTCCCAAGATTTTCTTTTTTTTTTTTTTTTTTTTTTGAGACGGAGTCTCGCTCTGTCACCCAGGCTGGAGTGTAGTGGCACGATCTCGGCTCACTGCAAGCTCCGCCTCCCGGGTTCACGCCATTCTCCTGCCTCAGCCTCCCGAGTAGCTGGGACTACAGGCGCCCGCCAACACGACCGGCTAATTTTTTGTATTTTTAGTAGAGACGGGGTTTCACCGTGTTAGCCAGGATGGTCTCGATCTCCTGACCTCGTGATCCGCCCGCCTCGGCCTCCCAAAGTGCTGGGATTACAGGCTTGAGCCACTGTGCCCTGCCCCAATTTTATTTTCCTATCCCATTTCCCTCACCAAAAAAAAAAAAAAAAAATTCTTTCACAGAAAACATGTTGGAAGAAAAGGAGTCTCTGGTCTCATATTTTGTCTGATCTCTCACTAGGATGATTTATTCCTAGAAAATAGGTCCCACGTTGTTAGGAAAGCTTATTCTTAGTAGGCTTTGAAGTCTCACATCTTGTGGGGAAAAACAGGGGGAGGAAGAAAGAGAAAGAAAAGGGAAAAGAACAAAAAGGAGGGAGGAAATATCATAATAACAAATGGGAAAAGCAATCCTGGAAAACTGATTTAGGCCGTATAACCCTGATGTCTATACATCAGCAAGCAAGTACGAAATTTCTTTATATATAATTTCCTGTTATTTTCTCCCAAAGCTTAAGTTGTCTAACTTTAGTTTGCAAGGATTTAAGAAAACCACAGTTTTAATTTCTAGTGATTTCAAGGCAGAAAAATGGGAGAAAAAAAGGCAAATATTAGTTTGGAAACTTGTAACCATGAAAAATTTCAGAATCCATACCAAATTGTAGAAAATAATAAAACCTGAAACACAATGGACAAGGCTACAATCTAATAACAGGTGTACTATAGCTTCTTTTGAAAAATAATTTTTCTCGGCCGGGCACGGTAGCTCACGCCTGTAATCCCAGCACTTTGGGAGGCCGAGGCGGGCGGATCCCAAGGTCAGGAGATCGAGACCATCCTGGCTAACACGGTGAAACCCCGTCTCTACTAAAAATACAAAAAATTAGCCGGGCATTGTGGCGGGCACCTGTAGTCCCAGCTACTCGGGGCGCTGAGGCAGGAGAATGGCGTGAATCCGGGAGGCAGAGCCTGCAGTAAGCCGAGATCGCGCTACTGCACTCCAGCCTGGCGGACAGAGCGAGACTCCTTCTCAAAAAAAAAAAAAGAAAAATATTTTTTCTCTTTCCAACTCCCCAATTGAACTAAAGAGGAAAGCATAGTAGGATCAATTTATTCGAAAAAGAAGTTTTAATCTTATTATACTCGGCTTGATTATTTGCATAAAGTGCAGCAAGAATAATTATTTGCCATATGGCTCATTTTTAAATTGGCTTTGCTGGAGTATTTTTTTCATGAAGAATCTCAGATTAGACCTTGTAAATAAAAGCCTCAAGCCCCAGCCAAGTATTTATCTGTGCCTGCATATACTTATATTAATTGGGTGGATTCCTCTCTTTTTAACGTCCCAAAATAATTTGGGGCCCCTGGGTCTGTCAGAAAGTGGCATTCTTTACCTACTGCAGATCAGGAACCTACCTGCAAGGAACTGTATAGATAAGGTGTGAGGCCAGTTTTTCCAAAGGGCTGTTATTGGCTCTATAAAGTCAATCTCAATTCTTAGAGTAGTCTTCTCATTTCTGAAAATATGCCATTCCAGTAAAAGCCTTGGTAAAATAACCAGTGCTTCCGCCTGATTACAATTAAAAAGATTTGTTTATAAGATTTATTAAATTAGCTTTAGCATTAATAACATGCGAATGCAAAAGTAAAATTTGGTTTTGTCTCTGGAGCAAGATTTCATGTAATTGCCTCTTTGAATAAATTAACAAAATCGGGGGAGGGGAGGGGGAGAGAGACAGATTCAGTTGACTTCACACTGTCTAATATGATTAGGTTTTATTATTTGCGAAACTTAGTCTCCTTTTTATCAGAGTAAAATTTTCTGCTTATTCTAAAAAACATGTTTGAGATATCACTTTGGATAAATGAATGATTTATTTCAAAGCGAGTGTATTAATCAGGGTTCTCTAGAGGGACATAACTAATAGTATATATATATATAATTTTGGAAAACATATTAATAACACATTTATATAAATGTAACCCAAAGAAATCTAAATACTATTTTATATTTGACAGTGCTTCTTGTATAATTTTAACGTGCCAAATAAGCCAAGTATGTCTCTCTTGGCCTTCTAAAAAGTTAGTTTTAGGCCAAGAGACTGAATTTAGAATTTGATTTTTAGAAAGTTTGTCAAATATCAAAGGTTCAAAACACTCGATACCACAAAAGGGAATTACAGGTCACTCACTGTGATGGTTAATACTGAGTGTCAACTTGATTGGATTGAAGGATACAAAGTAATGATCCTGGGTGTGTCTGTGAGGGTGTGGCCAAAAGAGATTAACATTTGAATCAGTGTGCTAGGGAAGGCAGATCCACCCTTAATCTTGTGAGCACAATCTAATTCGCTGCCAGTGAATACGAAGCAGGCAGAAAAACATGAAAAGGAGAGACTGGCCTAGGCTCCCAGCCTACATCTTTCTCCCGTGCTGGATCCTTCCTGCCCTCGAACATCGGACTCCAAGTTCTTCAGTTTTGGGACTTGGACTGGCTCTCCTTGCTCCTCAGCTTGTAGTCAGCCTACTATGTGACCTTGTGATCATGTAAGTTAGTAAACTCCCCTTTATATGTGTGTGTGTGTGTGTATATATATATATATATATATATGAACAAATCAACATTGCAAGAAAACCCTGTTATTTCGGCACTGAGGTCTAGATTCTGGCCCTGCATTAGTGTGGATTTTTATTTTAATGTTTAATTTACAGAAAAAAAAATCCCCTTTAAAGTTTAGCCAACTTGTTTATAAACAGAATTGTTTTTACAAGATAGATTTTCCTCAAAATTTTTACAACTTGCTTAAACCTTCAGTTGTGTCCTTTCTTTTTGCTTAAGACAATCTTTAAAAATGTCTAAACTAGACAAATTTCCTTTTAATAAAAACCACATTCCCATTTTTTTAATAACCTTTTACCAAAAACACATCTTAGTTTCCTTATACACTTTGTGTGTACCTAGTAGTTTTAATTACATTCATTAATTATAATGTTAACTCTTAGTAACTTTTATTCTTAGTGAAAAACCTAGGAAGTAAACAATTTTAATATGTACCAGGTATAGAGCCAAGGGCAAAGGACAATGCCTGGAGTTAGGCTTTGTCAAATCCTAAAGGCTCAAATCAAAGGACATAAATTTTTAGACGGGCAAGTGTCAGAAACAAAGATTTTTGTCTTAAAACATCTAGCAGAAACAGTGACTAATTCAGATGAAATGTCTAAATTTTAAATGCATTTCTATGTTATTTTACCAATAATTTAAAAACTATTTACCAGAGATTACTAAAATCATGTGAACTTGAAAGGCATTTGGGCTTATTTATTTAATTTACGAGTAAGTCAATTTGATACCCATGTAGACAGTACACAGAAAGACATATACCCATGTACACATAAAGATACAGAGCATTACAAAGACTTTATAGTTTTGATTGTAAAATTTTAGCCATGAAACAGATAAACTCACTAGTTTAAAAGGAAAGTTGGGTTAAACTGTGAAAAAGTTAAAGTTTATTTGTTTTACATGGCTATGGTAGACACCCTTACTGAGTTTTGGAGAAAAGAGGGTAGCAAATTTACATTTCAAAGTACAGAGAGAGAGAGAGAGAGAGAGAGAGAGTGTTTGGGTGTGTTAGAGCAAGATTAAGAATAGATGCCAGGGCAACACAAAATCATAGAAATTTCCCGTAAGATTTTATAAGGTGACCAATTCATTTAGATAGGTTGTTTTTGTTTGTGTTTGTGTTTTTTTGAGATGAAGTCTTGCTCTGTTGCCCAGGCTGGAGTGCAATGGCATGATTTCGGCACACTGCATCCTCCACCTCCCAGGTTCAAGCAATTCTCCTGTCTCAGCTTCCCAAGTAGCTTGGATTAGAGGCATGTACCACCACGCCTGGCTAATTTTTTTTTTTTTTTTTTGAGACGAAGTCTCGCTCTGTCGCCCAGGCTGGAGTGCAGTGGCGGGATCTCAGCTCACTGCAGGCTCCGCCTCTCGGGTTCACACCATTCTCCTGCCTCAGCCTTCCCAGTAGCTGGGACTGCAGGTGCCCGCCACCGCGCCCGGCTAATTTTTTGTATTTTTAGTAGAGATGGGGTTTCACCGTGGTCTCGATCTCCTGACCTCGTGATCCGCCCGCCTCAGCCTCCCAAAGTGCTGGGATTACAAGCATGAGCCACCGCGCTCGGCATGCCTGGCTAATTTTTTGTATTTTTAGTAGAGATGGGGTTTCACCACGTTGGCCCCACTAGTCTCAGACTCCTGACTTCAAGTAATCTACCTGCCTGGGCCTCCCAAAGTGCTGGGGTTACAGGCGTGAGCCACTGCGCCTGGCCTAGATAGGTAGTTTTAAATTTAGTCTCTATCTTTTTGTGGGGAAAAGAAAGGGAGATCAGATTGTTACTGTGTCTGTGTAGAAAGAAGTAGACATAGGAGACTCCATTTTTTTCTGTACTAAGAAAAATTCTTCTGCCTTGAGATGCTATTAATCTGTAACCCTAACCCCAACCCTGTGCTCCCTGAAACACGTGCTGTGTCAACTCAGGGTGAAATGGATTAAGTGCTGTGCAGGGTGTGCTTTGTTAAACAAATGCTTGAAGGCAGCATACTCGTTAAGAGTCATCACCACTCCCTAATCTCAAGTACCCAGAGACACAAACACTGCGGAAGGCCGCAGGGACCTCTGCCTAGGAAAGCCAGGTATTGTCCAAGGTTTCTCCCCATGTGATAGTCTGAAATATGGCCTCATGGGAAGGGAAAGGCCTGACCGTCCCCCAGCCTGACACCCGTAAAGGGTCTGTGCTGAGGAGGATTAGTAAAAAAGGAACGCCTCTTTGCAGTTGAGATAAGAGGAAGGCTTCTGTCTCCTGCTCGTCCCTGGGCAATGGAATGCCTCGGTGTAAAGCCAATTGTATATTCCATCTACTGAGATAGGGGAAAACCGCCTTAGGGCTGGAGGTGGGACATGCTGGCAGCAATACTGCTCCTTAAGGCATTGAGATGTTTATGTATATGCACATCAAAAGCACAGCACTTCTTTCTTTACCTTGTTTATGATGCAGAGACATTTGTTCATGTGTTTACCTTCTGACCTTCTCTCCACTATTGTCCTATTGTCCTGCCACATCCCCCTCTCCGGGAAATGCCGGATAAGGATCAATAAATACTAAGGGAACTGAGAGGCCGGTGCTGGCGTGGATCCTCCGTATGCGGAACGCCGGTCCCCTGGGCCTCTTTTTCTTTCTCTATACTTTGTCTCTGTGTCTCTTTCTTTTCCAAGTCTCTCCTTCCACCTAATGAGAAACACCCACAGGTGTGGAGGGGCAACCCACCCCTTCATCTTTTAACTGGACGACTGAGCTCAGGGTGGAGGCTACACTGAATCCTGGGTACCCAAAAAGGGAGAAATGGCATGGAACCAAGCCATGTAATGCTTTTACAGACATTTTTCTAAGAGTTTAAACTGTATCCTTTCTTATCGTAAACAAGCAAAGAGTAGCTCCTGTGGTAATGACTACTTCCTGTAAGCAACTGCCATTAGCCATCTCTGAAAGTGTATTTCTTACTTAGCTATTACACACACCAAAGTAAAAAATTTTCTCATAATGCAAAATAATTTTTTTGGTACTCCTCCAAAAGCCAAAGTAACAGGTAATACAACACAAAAGAGAGTAGAATTTTTATACCTAAGTGGAATCTGTCTGCCTAAAACTTGTGGGGTTCCTTGAGGAAAACAGATTCCTTTCAGAGGACTTGTTAGTGTCCTTTGATTTCTCAGGGAATCCCAGGCTATCATAAATTCCTTATTTTTTTGTTAGATCTCACATGTGGCACAGACAGTGGCAAGAGGGAGGAGGGACAGTCAGACGTAAATGGAGAAATCGAAGTCAGTTGACTGAGAAGAAAAAACTTTTTCTCAAAACAACAGCAACCACCACAAAATCCTAGAAGAGAAAAAGCATTCAGGTCTTTATACGCACACACACACACAAAGGTCATTATATATATATGTATATACATGCATACATATACACACAGACATATGTAAACATACACACCACACACATACACACACAGATGTCATATATATACACACCCACGCGTATATACACACGTATATACACACATATATAAACACATGCACCACACACGCACACACACACACACAGCTTGGAAATCGGCTTTTAATTAAGCTGACTTTTAACCATAGAGTTCTAAAAAAATTCTTTCCAATCTCTCACTATCATATTTTAGCTGGAACAGTTGATATTTCAAAAGTCACACAAATATCGAACCAGAAGGGATTCATTCTCTGAGCCAGGAATTGAACCCACATTGCCACAGTGAAAGGGCAGAGTCTCAGCTACCAAAATACAGTGTGGGGCAGTCACCATTGCTCTTCTAGAGCAGGCAGTTTTGAACTTACATAGGATTTGAACTGCTTGAGAGAATTTTAAAGGCTAGCCATGACATTATTGTGTATCTTTTTAAACATTTAAACTTTTTTTCCAATTGTTTAGAATAAGTCATCTCTAAAATCTTTTTTGTTTTTCTATCTTTTGGCCATTGACGATTAGAATTCTCAATTGTAGGCTTTATTCCAATAGCAACTCAATCCAAAAGCCTCTTTAATGTAGAGGAGGCAGCTCCCTGATCCCCAAAAATTTATTCTCAGAAATAGACTTAACGTAGACAAAAGACAACAAAAGCTTCATAGGGATAAGACTTTTTTAAGACAAAACTCCCCTAAGAGCTTGACACACTTGGTACAAAGAGTGTGTTGCTTAAAATATTATGTGTGTTGGACTCCCAGTCTTTCAGACTGTCCACTTGACCACAAAAATTCATGCCCTCTGGGTAGTAGAGACTATGAAAGAATATGCCACTTATTCACAAAATCAAGCTCTCCAGGACATAAAAGAAGACAAGAGGGAAACCTTACCCAGTTTTTCTTTCAGGGACCAACAGCAAAGTTTATCTTAACAGACATCTATCTAGCCAGTGTGCAGGGCCGGCTCAAACAGCAGGCTTTACAGACACTAGGCCCATATTCTATCCTATGGTACTCTTCTTTATGACAGAATGACATGGAAAGACAACGACAAAAGAAAATGGCTGCCCCAAAAAAGTTATTTCTGAGAGGAAAAGTGGCCAAACAATATGAATATTCACAAGGCACGGTGGCTCACGCCTGTAATCCCAGCACTTTGGGATGCAGAGGTGGGCGGATCACCTGAGGTCAGGAGTTCGAGATCATCCTGGCCAACATGGTGAAACCCTGTCTCTACTAAGAATACAAAAATTAGCTGGGCATGGTGGTGCATACCTGTATTCCCAGCTACTCTGGAGGCTGAGGCGGGAGAATCGCTTGAACCAGGGAGTCGGAGGTTGCAGCGAGCCGAGATCGCACTGCACTCCAGCCTGGAGACAGAGAGAGAGTCTGTCTCGAAAAAAAAAAAAAAAAAAAAAGAATATTCATACCACAAAGTACCAAAAATACACCAGAGTAGCTACAAGGCAAGACTAGTCAAACAGACCCTTCCCTTTTATCCCATTAATCAAAACCTTGCAGATTAGACAAACAGTGATTTTTATCATCTGCTCCACTGGAACATACAGAAAGAAAGGCCAGAAGCCTAACTGGTTTCTCTTCACTGTAGCCTCCAAAACAGAAGAGCGGCTTTGGTCATTCTGCTTACAGCACCATACTGTGGGGGCCATAGGCTCTTGGCCTTTTAAAGATTGCCTTAAAAATCACTGACATGAGGCAGATTGATTAATAGGAGAAAAGGTATACAGATTTCTTTAACATGCCTACAGGGGAGCCTTCAGAAAGAAGACCTAGTTTCCAAATTCATTCTGAAATTACAGAAAGAATGCTGACTCAGGGTATGTCCAAAGTAACATAACCATTTGTGGGAAAACAAGAACTAAGGAAGGTTATCGATATGGTTTGGCTGTGTCTCCACCCAAATCTCAACTTGAATTGTATCTCCTAGAATTCCTACATGTTGTGGGAGGGACCCAGGGGATGTAATTGAATCACGGGGGCTGGTATTTCCTGTGCTATTCTTGTGATAGTGAATAAGTCCCACAAGATCTGATGTGTTTATCAGGGGTTTCCACTTTTGCTTCCTCATTTTTTTCTTGCCACCACTATGTAAAAAGTGCCTTTTGCCTCCCACTATGATTCTGAGGCCTCCCCAGCCATGTGGTACTGTAAGTCCAATTAAACCTCTTTTTATTCCCAGTTTCAGGTATGTCTTTATCAGCAGCGTGAAAACTGACTAATACAGAGGGGGTAAGGAAGAGGAGTTGGTCAATAAGAAGCATGTGGAAGTTAGGAAAACAGGAATTGGAGTGTGGGGGCTAAGGAAGTAATCGTGACAAATGACGGGTCTGGCATCTCATTGTCTGGATTGATAATCTGCTGAGTTTCAGTTCTTTGATAGTTTTTGAGAGGCCTGAGGGTTGTTCTCTAAGGAAGGAACTCAAATAAAACAAATGTAAGTTTCAAGCTTCAAGATCAGAATAATCAATTTCTATGTGTATCCAGAAAACTGTCTTTGGGAGTATTGCATCAGTTTCAGTCTCTTCTTTCCATTTGTAAATTCTTCAATCATGGAGAATCTGGTCGTTGATCTTTCTGGCTGCTTTATGCTGAGGAGGGGCATCATGGGATAATGGTGAGGACAACACAGATAACCCGAATTTTAAAATACCAAAGAATATGGAGTGGATCCCCTGGGGAATACAAGAGAAGAATCCTGAAAACCACATGTTCCCTTTATGATTTCCTATCTAGGGCCTTTAACTGAGCTTTGAATATTAACTTAAGTTTCTCTGAGGGTTCACAAGACCCTGACGGTTTCCCCTGGAGACATCCCAGAGGGACTGGTTTTACTTGAATATGGTGAATCCGGGGCTTAACATCTGCTAACTTGACAGATGAGTGGGGTGGTCAACAGCACCTCAAAAGGGCAGACCCATTGTGCTTGCAGTTGGTTTTCAGCTTGATGGGATTTCTAGGTCTTCATCAAGACTTATCTCCTGGTTTCAGAGTGGAAACGCACATCTGTAGGGAACTGGAGCCTGCTGGAAGCAAACTCAGAGAGACTAGTGAACATATTTCCTAAATGTTTTATGTATTATCTAGTTTATTTTTCAAAGGTGAAAAAATTCTCAAGTGTCAGGGAGCCTGGGGGTCAGAGAAATGGTCTCTCAAACATTTCAAAGGAGGTAAGAGCCAGCCTACTTATAGGGCTACCCATATCTTCAGCAGGGCAAGGGGCACAACCTTTTCCCTGGTAAAACTGAACTCTTAGCAAATTTTAGGAAGACACTTCTTTAATTTCCTATTAATTCTTTCAGTCTTTCCAGAAGATTGGGCTCTTCAAGACGAATGCAGAATCCAATCAGCAGTTACTAAACATTGATACTTCCTGGGTTACTTGGGCTATAAAGTGGCTCCATTGTCACTTCGGGGAGTTTATGGGAGTCCATACTGAGGAATTATTTTCATTAGAAACTACAATTTTAGTAGCTTCCTCAGTCTTAATGGAGTAAACGTCAACCCAGCTTGTAAAAGCATCAACAAAAACCAATAAATATCAAAAATTTCCAAAGGCTTGAGCCATTATAGTGAAATTCAATTGCGAGTCTTCTCCAGGGAAAGTTCCTCTCCACAGAGTTCCTTGCTTAAAGGGGGCTTTTATGCCTTCTGGGGGCTTTGAATTATTTTTCAAGCAAGTAAGACAACTTTGGATTACAGTTTGTATTGTTCATTGCAAGTTAGGCCTAATAAGATAAGAATGTATCCAGCATAGAGTAGTCTACCACCCATAATGAGTGCTTTGATGGATTTCCTCAGGGATTGGTCTAATAAAAGTTTCTGGAAGGAGAATTATTCCTTCATTATTTGTAAGCCATTTATGGTCAGCATATTTAGAAAACCCCATTCCTCAGCTCTTTGAAGATCAGCCTCTGAATATCTGTGGTGATAGGTCTCCAGACAGAGTAGGAATGAGAACCAGCTGGGTAGTGGGTCTCTGGGTGCCTTTTTCACCTCTAGGTTAGTGTTAATATTTCCCTGTGGAACATTGGTGCCTGCCTTGTGGTATCCTTGGCAGTGAACAATTGCTATTTCTTTGGGCATTTTTATGGCCTCTAATAATTCAAGAATTGGAGGACCATGCTTTATTTCTTTGTTATTGAAAGTACAGAGCCCCCTTTCTTTCCAAATTACCCCATAAGCATAGGCTGTTAAGAATGTATATTTAGAGTCAGTGTATAAACACTTACTCTCTTTCCCTCACCCAGATGTACAGCTCTAGTCAAAGCAATGAACTCGGCCTTTTGGGCAGATGTCCCTGGGGTATGGCACATGCCTTGATTACCTGCTGGGTAGTAACTACAGCATACCTGACCTTTCTGACTCCTTGTTCCATGAAACTGCTTCCATCAGTGAAGAATTCTTTGTCACATTCCATCCATGGCAAATCTGTGAGGTCTGGTCTGCTGGAATACACTTGATCTATTATTTGAATGCAGTCATGAACAGGAGGCCAGATATTCCTTGGGAGCAGGATAGCAGGATTCAGAGTAGAAACAGCCATAAGAGTTACATTTGGGTCATCTAGAAGCATGGCTTGGTACTTTCCCAGTTGGCCTGCTGTCAACCAATAGCCCACTTTCTTCTGGAGTACAGTAACACATAATGTATAGTGTTCACTGTCATGGGATATCCCAAGGTGAACTTTTCAGCTTCCTGCAATATATCACAGGTGGCAGCCACCACACTGACGCAAGTAGGCCAGCCCTTAGCTACCATGTCAAGCTTTTTTTGAAAAAAAGATTACAGGATGCTTCAAGGTCACAAGGTCTTGAGTTAATACTTCAAGTCTAATTCCCTGTCTTTCTTGAACAAAAAATAATCAGAAGGTTTGCATAGGTCAGGAAGACCCAGGGCAGGGACTATCATCAATTTCTCTTTGATGGTTAAAAAGGCTTTCTAACATTCTCCACTCCTAGAAAGGGGCTCCTTATCTTCTTTTAAAGCCTCAAAGAGAGGTCTGGCTCTTAACTTGAATTTAGGGATTTAAATTTGACAAAATCCGGAAGCCCCATAGTTGTTTGTGGGTAGTGGGAACTGCCACCCTAATCTAATCTGAGAAAAGATTGTGAGCCCCTTGGAATAGCTGGAATCCCAGGTACAGTGGGAAGAAGTATATATGCTTTTTTCCTAGAAGCTTTGGGCGCATTATCTGCCAGGAAATTTAAAACTTTAAAGGCATAGAGAAGGAAGTCACTCTCTGTTTCACTGGCTATAAAGATATCATCTGTATTTGCAAAATAAGGCTGGGTGCATTGCATCACACCTGTAATTCCAGCACTCTGGGAGGCCAAGGCAGGAGAATCGCTGGAGCCAAGGAGTTTGAGAACAACTTGGGCAACGTAGTGAGACCCTGTCTCAATAATAAAAATAAATAACAAATAATACGTATGGCAAAATAGTTCCTTTATTGCAGGTTGTTTCCCTCGAGTCTTTGGATAAGATTTCTCCAAAAATATTGGGGAATTTTTTAAATCCCTGGGGAAGCACAGTCCAACAATGCTGACACATTTAGCTTGAGACTCCAAATCTTTCCACTCAAAAGTGAACAATTCCTGGGAGTCAGGGGCCAGGAAGATGCAAAAGAAAGCATCTTTAAGTCTATTACTGAGAAGCAGGCAAAATTCCCAGAGAGGGTGATAAGAAGAGTGTTAGCGTTGGTTACTATGGGATGACTATCTTCTACTATTTGATTTATTGCTCTTAGATCTTGGACAGAATGGTATTCTTGGATGCCAGGCTTCTGAACCAGAAAGATAGGGCTATTGTAAGGGGAACAACAGGGTCAGAGAAGCCCATAATCTAGGAAAGCTGTGACAAAGATTGGAGCCCCCTTCAAGCCTGGAGTTTTAGACGATACTGTTTGATTGGGGTGGGGGAATGTAATTTCTAGTTTCAACTTAACATGGATTGGTGCCATATGATCCTGTCCAGGACACACAGTGCCCTATACGTCATGGTTGAACTTCTTGAGGACTTCAGAGGGCAGAGCCTGAAGAACAGTCAAAGATGCAATTAAGGCTATTTGCATGCATGTTCTGGACTTGGTCATTCTGGAAAGTCATTCTGAAATGTCACCTGGGCCTGCAGCTTGGAAAGATAACAACCTAGTAATGGGAGAGGGTATTCTGGCATATAGAGAAAACTGTGGGCCAAAGCAAACTTTCCTATTATACATTCTAGAGGCTGAATAAAATATTTTTGGGATGATTTCCCAGACACGTCAGTGACTATCAGAGATTCCCTTCCAAGTTTAGCCAATTTAAGATTTAAAACTGAGTAGATTGCTCGAGTGTTGATCAGAAAAATCAATTTATCACCTACTTTAGCAGCTACCTTAGGTTCCTGGTGGGTGATACTAATCACAGAAAGAGCCTTAAGGCCCTGTCATGCCAGGTCAGAGCCATTGAATCTAAATATTTGCAATTCTGGTTCTTGGCTCCCCATTCTATTCAGCTTGGGGCAACATTTTTTCCAGTGTCCCTCTTTTCTGTAGTATGCATGTATTAGTCCGTTCTCACATTGCTATAAAGAACTACTTGAGACTGGGTAATTTATGAAGAAAAGAGGTTTAATTGACTCACAGTTCTACAGGCTTCACAGGAAGCATGATGGGAGGCCTCAGGAAACTCAAAATCATGGTGGTAACTAGTGGGGAAGCAAGCATGTCTTACCATGGTGAAGCAGGAGAGACAGAAAATGAGAAGAGGTAAGTGCCACACACCTTTAAACCATCAGCTCTAGTGAGAACTCACTCACTATCATTAGAACAGTAAGGGGGAGATCTACCCCCATGATCCAATCACCTCCCATCAGGCCCCTTCTCCAATTCGACATGAAATTTGTGGGGGGACACAAATCCAAACCATATCAGTGCACATTGTTTTGTTTTGTTTTGTTTTTTCCTAAGGGAGAACTTTCTAAGGATTTTCTCCCTTGTGGCCTTTGCCCTTTCTGAGGAGGACCTTTTGCACTCTTAGCTAAGGCTGCTGCTAGGAACTTAGCCTGCTATTTCATCTCCTGCAGTTTCGTTTCTGCTTTTGTTGTTCCTTAGTCTGCCTTCCAAATTTTGCAATTCATATTGAATGTTGGGCATCCTCTGCCCTATAAAAGTCATATTAATTAACCTGGAATTCTCTGGACTGTCTGGATATATATCTGTATATTTCTGATAAGCCTCCAAAATCCTTTCTAAAAATGCCAATGGGTTCTCATTCACTCCTTGTCTAATTTCCTGAATCTTGTTTAAGCTTTTGGTTTTGTGGACTCCCTTTCTGAGCCCCACTAGAGTAATCACCGAAATGTTGGACCTCACTTTCATCACAATCATTTGGATTCCATTTGGGGTCATGGAGAGGCATTGCCATATTGGCATCAGTCCTCACTTGGTTATTAGGATCTTCTGCATGCAGCCGGTCAGCCTCCTCCCAAGCCTTTTCTAGTACTCTGATGTTCTTCAGATTTCAACAAGACTCTAAGGAGGCTCTGAGCATCAGCCCATGTAGGGTGATGAGTAGTGAAAATGGACTCAAAAAGGCAAGTTATACTTTTTGGGTCATCCCTATAAGCTGGGTTGTTCTGCTTCCAATTATATAAGTCAGACATAGTGAATGGACAGCATACCCACATCATTCCAGCAGGCTGTTCTTCTTCAGTTAAACCCCAAATAGGGATCTGCCTTAGAAGATATTTTCCTGCTAGGAGTAGTGAACCTTGGCTAAATTGTGTTCCTTGACTGATATGAGAGGGTGAGACCATTCCTCTGGAGTTCTCAGATATCTTCTTGACGAAATGAGAGAACAAAAGATAAAGGGAGGGAGGATCCGGTGGAACTAGGGTAGGGGTCCCAGGTTCATGATGAAGAGGACTAGCAAAAGTCAGGAAAGGGTTTTTCAGAGGATCGGAATTCTCGGGTTGGAGCTGTTGGAGAGGCAGAAGCTGACTCCAGGGCAGCTGTCAGAGGACGGAGATGGTGGGATTGGGGTTTCAGAAGTTATAGCAGCTCAGGCTTCCTCATCTAAGCGAGAGCTCTCTTCTGCTGGTAAATATGATAACCTTAGTGCAAAGTGCAGACTCACCACCTTTCTTAAAAGTCTCTGTCCATTGCATCAAAATTTTACATTTAACTTGATTAGGTTTGCTCTGATAAAGAAACATAAAAGCCTGAACACAAGGAATTTCATCCCTCTTTCCCATTCAACAGCAAAATTAATCTAGTTTTAAGATCGCATTAAAATATAAAGGCCCATTGAGGAGCCATACTTCTCCAGATTGCAAAGAATATAGGGGCCAAACTGTACTACCAAAAATATCATTTTATTTTGTTCCACTGGATTATAACTATATTCAGACCAATTTTGAAGAATGCACCAGAGTGGGCTGCATTCTGGGATTGAATTTTAACTTCCCATGACTGTATCAACACGCACACACACACAAACACACACACACACAGGGACAGAGAGAGAGAGAGACACACACTTATCAAAACACAATCTAGGTACTCAAATATAATCCAACTACTGCAGTAGCAACTAAGAAGCCCCAAGAATGTTCAACCTGAAACAGTCGAGGTACTTTATCCTCTCTCAGCTGGTTGGGCTTTTTCAACCTGGAAATGGAAATTCCTTCAGAAGTCCTCAAATTGAGCGGAGTACATCCCATGTCTGGTAGGCACAAAAGACACTCACCCATTTAGACACAGATGTCGAATTTCAAATGCTGTTTTTCTTAGCAATCAGGAAAATGGTTGGGATTTAAAGTGGCAGGGCCAAAGAGAGAGAGACCAAACCCCACCTCTGGCCAAAAATGGGTAGGCAGCTGCTTAGAAACTCTCTTGGCCTGTGACAGCTGAGCCACAAGCAATGCGTTTTTGATCAGGGAACGAAAATCTGTTACCGAAACACCAGAGATTCGGTCTAGATCCTGCTGCTCGCTGCACAGAAAGCCATTCACTAAGGCAACGAATGTTTCCAAGGAAGCAGGCTTTAATCAGGTGCTGTAGCTGAGGAGATGGGAGATCAGTCTTCAATCAATCTCCCTGACTAAAATAAGGGTTTATATAGCAAGGAAGAAATGTAACTATATGTGCGAACATAGGTACTAGGGAGGGGTAAAGTGAGAGGAGTTGGTCAACAAGAAGCAGGTCTTCTTGGTTTCTTGGTTAGGAAAACAGGAATTAATGAGGAGTAAGGAAGCAGTCATGACAGATGAGGGGTCTGTCATCTCATTGTCTAGATGCAGTGATCTGGTAAGTTTCAGTTCTTTGATACTTTTTGAGAGATCTGAGGGTCCTTTCCTGAGGAAGGAACTCAGATGAAACAAATGTAAGTTTCAAGCTTTAAGACCTGAGGGTTTGGGGGATAGCTAATTCAAAGGCCTTGATCTCCTTAATTTGGAACTCTCCTTCAGATTTGACCAAGTCAAGAGGTGTGTCTTGTGGACCTACATTCTCAGGGCCATTATCCCATGAGCCAGTTTGGTCCCACTGTATTATGGCACGCTGACACAGCACATCAGAGGTTCAAAGTGTGTAGGGGGTTGGTACCTTATATGTACCTGCCAGCTGGGATTAGACCGTAAGTGTGTTTTTCAGAGGGGCAACCTAGTCAGACCTGCTGTGCATCACTGGGAGCATTCCTCCCAGATACCCACATGTGATTCTCAGTAACCTGGGAATCTCCTGAAAGGCTGAGGGGAGCAAGTTCCACACTCATACACTAGAGGAGTTTAGAGTTTGTCAAATCCAATGGGAGAAGAGACCAAAACAACAGCAAGACCAACCAAAAAAAAAAAAAAATAAGGAAAACACGTAAGCAATTGGAAGATTTATACAATGAATGAGCACTCTAATTTTAAGAAGTTAAGGCCAGCTGGTTGTCAACCTTATATTTTAATCATTAAAGAGAATTTTTAAGATAAAATCCCAACTCAGCTATTTACCTAGGAGTGGGTCCCAGGCTGCAGATTGCTCTCTACCATTTTAGAAGCAGGAAAAATCACTTTCCTTGTTGGAAGTGAGCAGAACTCCAGGAAGTAGTTAGCTGCCCCCCATCATTATGAAAGCAGGAAAAATTTGCCTCTCTTGTGGGAAGAAAGCAGAACTCCATAAATGAGCTGTACAGCAAAATAAGCCTTAAATCTCACCCAAAATTTGGGAGATCAGGTGTTCTCTGGAGCTGGGTAGCTTCCAGACCTCAGCAAATTGCCTTATTGGTTTGAGTGATAAAGATAGCCCAGCCAGTACCAGGCACGGATAGGAGATTTGCCACAGGTTAAGGGCCACCTCCATTCAGAATTCCTCCTGTAGTTGCCAATTTGTAAACCCAAAAGTCTCTGAAACAGGTTTCAATCAATTTCAAGCTTTATTTTGCCAAGGTTGAGGATGGGCTCAGGGAAAAGAAACACAAAACCCACAGGGACATCTGTGATTTCTGCTTTTTATTTCAAAGGGGGCTCGGGGACTCCAGTATTTCAAGGGGAAAGAGTGGGCAGTAGGAGAACCAAGAAAGAAACAAAATGTTGGGGTAGGGTAGATAAAGAGGCAAGTGGTTCCATTCTTTTGAGGCTTTCATCAGTGTTCACTGAATCTACATTTTATATATAAAAAGAAGGGATAGAAGAACAGTTAATTATGCATTGGCTTGTGCTCAGTGAATCTGCATTAATACGCATTTGTCTCAGTTGGGTAGAGTATGGCTTCTGGTCTCGTCTTTAATTAATTTATTTTTATTTTAATTAATTAATTAATTAATTAATTTTGAGATGGAGTCTCGCTCTGTCACCCAGGCTGGAGTCTCGCTCTGTCACCCAGGCTGGAGTGCAGTGGTGCGATCTCAGCTCATTGCAACATTCGCCTCCCAGGTTCAAGGGATTCTCCTGCCTCAGCCTCCCGAGTAGCTGGGATCACGGGGGCGTACCGCCGTGCCCAGCTAATTTTTGTATTTTCAGTAGAGACGGGGTTTCACAACGTTGGCAAGGCTGGTCTCAAATGGCAGCACATATACTAAAATCTGTTCTTGTCTTTATCCGTGATGGTGGCAGCACATATACTAAAATCTGCTCTTGTCTTTATCCGTGATGGTCTTGTCTTTGTCTTGTACCTGTGAAGATAAGCTGTTAATTACCTTGTCAGCGTGAAATTCAACAGAACTGTTTTAGGGTAAATATCTTGGGACCTATGAGGAATTTCCTTGTGAGCAAATTGTGAGGGAGGCTTCCTGGGGAAGTATGTGGCCTTTAATTTTTGCAGGAATAAAAATGGGAGGCAATTTTCTATGACTCAGTTCCCAAGCTTGACTTTTCCCTTTGGCTTAGTGTGTTTGAGGTCCCAAGATTTTATTTTCCTTTCATAGTCCCAAATTCATATATTGAACTCCTAACCCCTATACGGGGAAAGGAAAACATTCCCTTCACTCTCTGAAGGTTCACTGAAATATCAACTGACAAAAGGCAGATTAGCCAGGTACAGTGGGCATGCTTATAGCCCCAGCTACTCCAGAGACCAAGGCAGGAGAATCACTTGTGTCCAGTAACAGGCTGTAGTGCACTGTGCTGATAGAGTGTCCACACTGTTTGCCATCAATATCTTAATTGCGAGGGAGTAGGGGACCATCAAGTCACCTAGGGAGGGATGAACTGGCCCAGGTTGTAAGTGGAGCAGATGAAAACTCCCTTGCTAATCAGTGGTGAGATGGTACCCGTGAATAGCCACTGTAATTGAGCCTGGGGAACATAGTGAGACCGTGTCTTTATAAATAAAATTTTTAGAAAGGCATATTAATAGGAAGGAAGGCATACAAATTTATTAACATGTACATGGAAGAATCACAAAGTAATTACACCAACTCTGCAATGGGATACAGAAGCTTAAACACCATCTTGAGGTTAGAGAAAAAAATAGGGGCTCAGAACATTTATGTTGGTAAATCAGGTGATAGTGGCAAGACAGGTTATGGGAAGGGGAGAAGAAGAGGTCTGGCTAGCAAAGGTGGTCTTGTTATGCAGATGAAACCTCACTGTTAGCAGCCTTCAGGGAGAATACATTTTACGTGTTTTTTTCAGACCTTTAAAAGTGTCAGGATCTCAGTTAATCTATCCTAGATTTGGACAAAGAAAGGTCTGCTTGCATCAATGCAGAAATGCAGCTAGACTTAAATGCTAAATGGTCACACTTGTTTCATCTTAGACCTAACTTCTAATTTAATAATAGTCTTTTCCATAGGCAAGTAGTAAATTTATACAAAGGCCATCCATAGCTTTTAAAATGGAGCTACAAAGTAGATACTTACATGATACAATTGTTTTTTAAGAGTCTAACGTTGATTCAGCTCTGAAATCCTCATGTTTGTTCTTAAGCATGAAGCGAACCATAATGCAGCACTCATAAAGAATTCTGACATGTTGCAATGGATTTCATCTTGAGGAATGCAACTATGAAAAAAGTGCATCATCATCGTAAGATATTGCCTATTATGACTAGAGTGCAATTCCATTTCTCACTGTCTCTTAAAGGGGACCATATTAAAGTTTTGAGTGTGACAAGTCTTTGTTACATGGGACTTTTTGGTATCTCTGACTAATAGTCACTAGTTGCTAATATGGTATCCCAGTCATTGGACAATGAAAAATAATCACCCAGATGTGCAGGATAATATTCTCCTTTGAAAATTACTGTTGCAGCAATAGCCAAGAGTAATGGTATTTAAATGGCATTGTTTTCATGGGTAACTACTAAAAATCATAGAAAAATATACACAGTTTCAAACAATGTGTACATTTAGTCTGTCAACCCCCTGGCCACATAGTAAAGCCCTTCATAAGTAACTAGGAGCTTGAGATTTTTATATCATTGTACCTTTCATGCAGCTGAGAGAGGCATTATGGGTTTAAGTAGCTCCCCAAAGATCCCAAGAAGTGTTTCTGTGACACTTGTGATTTTTACATTTTACATTTGAATATCCGTCTTAGAGTAATTTAAATGTAATTTGAAGTACAACAATGGCTCTATCAAAGATCATTCTTAGGCCAAGTTTCCTTGGATTAAGCAAACTTTAATGAATGCTATTTTCTTGTACTCCATTTAACCAGTGGTAAACTTGGAACAGCTCAATAAACTACTGAAAGGGCAAGAGATGCAGAACCTAAGCTGAAAAATCTGTTTGCTACAGGCAAGATAGTGGTTCTTTCATGTTGCTCCAAATGCCAAGGTATTCAGACTCTGGAACAGATAGATTTTTAAAATTCCAATTTTTAAATCTGCAGGCATCACTTGAAAAATGTAGTGACCATTCCCACTGCTAATTATTTAGGAAATTAGTATTATAAAATGTAAGATTGGAACACCTCACTCAGAGACCAAACCTGAGAGTTACTCTTGGGTTACGTTCAAAGATACTAGATTGAAATTTCCTTGGAAAAGACACAGACTGAAATAAATCTGAGAATGGTGATCTTTCTAACTTTCTGGGATCCTCCATGTCAGACCCATCTGGTCTGAAGAATGCTGAATGTGTAATAACTGTATTTGTAACATGTATCATTCAGACTTCAGTAGACTATGATAAACATTCTGTAACTGTCTATATCATTTGAAATAGAAGTACCTAGTATGCCACAGGGCCTTGCAATAAAATTAGCCTTGTTGGCTAATATCCAGAGAGGAAGAATAAATGTGTATGTGTACTGCGGGGAGGGAGCGAAATGAGAACTATCACTACCAAAATTCTCATGGAATTATATTTCCCAAAGACATGCTATCTATGGAGGTAGCTAAACTTTTCTGAAAAATAAAAATTAAATGAGGTTATACTTTTGATATAACAGACAGTTTTGTTTATATCCCCAAATATTCAACTATTGAAATGTTCCCTTCACATTGTGCAAAGATGATTTATTAGGAGAATGTATTAGTATATTGTAGAAGACGTAATGTTCTGCAGATATGAACAAAAAGTCAAAGCTGTCAAAGGTCCTAATAAAAGTAGCTTTACAAAAACCTCTCCTTCTGAAAAGCAATTGGAACATTGGAAAAAATCATCAAAACAAACCTTTCTAAAACTCTGGAAATTAATTAAAGGCTTGCAACATTCCAAGGAGTATTTCTCCAAGAAAAACAGCTAAACTTTTGTAAGAACTGCAATCTCTGTGATGTGTTAGCTCGCTCTATTACTATTCTTCACTCCCTAGATTTGTGAGAGTCTTGAAATCAACAGCCTCACAACTGCAGTAGTCATGAAAACTTGCATTTTAGCAACTGCTAGAGGAAGCAGAAACAGGCATGTTCTTCCACAAAACCCATTCCCTGAGAAATGTGACTATTTGACATGTCTGCAAACTCCCTAAATAGCTCTATTCTCAGGGTTGTCTTTAATGGACCTGAACCAGAGCTCACTCTGTACAAATAAGCCTATACCTAAAAAATTTTCTCACAACAAGTGGTAGTTGTTTAACACTGCAGCTACCTGAAGCAATTAACAAGAGGCTGACCAAAAACTTAAAAGGAAAAACTGGTGAATGAGACATTCATAACAATCTTTGAAAATGTCAACATATTTCTGAGAATCTAGAAGGCCACTCAGGTGTGCAAGGCTGTAGGCTCAAGAAAGTCCTCAGAATGCCCTATTTGCTCAAGTCTGACTAATCTTTTTCTTTTCTTTTCTCTTTCTTTCTTTCTTTCTTTCTTTCTTTCTTTCTTTCTTTCTTTCTTTCTCCTTCTTTCTCTTTCTTTCTTTCTTTGTTTTTTCTTTTTCTTTCTTTCTTTTTTTTTTCTTTGAGATGGAGTCTTGCACTATTGCCCAGGCTGGAGTGCAGTGGCACAGTCTTGGCTCACTGCAGCCTCAGCCTCCTGGGTTCAAGTGATTCTCCTGCCTCAGCCTCCCGAGTAGCTGGGATTACAGGTACCCACCACCACACCCAGCTAATTTAAGTCTGACTAATCTTAAGCCTCTGAAGAAGTTGCAAGTAAGGATAACAGAGTTGTTAATTGCAGGAATATTTAACGCATGTCTAAAAAAATATACCAAATCCTTGGCAATGGCTGGGAGAATTACTGGTTCATGGCATTTAAGGACACCTCTGTCTTGCTAATCCCTAACCTAACCAAGGAGACACTTTAGTGGCTACATATGTCAAAGAAAACAGACTTTACAGTATCAGTCCAGGAAAGTCAGCAAACAAATGAGGAACAATAACAATATAAACAACAACAACAAAACAGCTAACAGCAAGACCAACAAACCCTGGGAGAAGAAGTTCTGATTTCAAGATTTACAATGTTATATTAAAATGTCAAGTATTTTAAAGAAAAAGTAAACATACAAAGAAACAGGAATGAATGGCCCATACAAAGAAAAAAAAAAAGAAAGTCAATAGAAAATGTCATGGTGGAAGCCAAGATGTCAGATTTATTATATAAAGATTTTAAATAGGTAATTATAAATATGTTCAAATAACTAAAAAACATCTTGTCTAAAAAAATAAAGGAGTATATGGCAATGATTTCTCACTAAAGAGAGTGTCAACAAAGAGATAGACATTATTTTTTAAAAGCACCAAATAGTAACTCAGTAGTTTAAAAATCACAATGACTGAAGTGAGGAATTCACAAGAGGAGTTCTACAGCAGATTTCAACTGTCAAGGAAACAATAAGAAAATTTGAATATAGTTCATTGTGATTATCATAAAGAACAGAAAGAAGAAATAATAAAGAAAATTAATATAGTCTCAAAGATATGTGAGACACTGAAGTCCCTGAGGGAGAAGAGAAAGGAAGAACAGAAAGAATATTTGAAGACATAATTTCTAAAGGCTAACACAATTTGATGAAAAAACATGAATTTGCACGTTCAAATAGCAAAACAATCTTCCAGTAGGATAATCTTAAAGTAGTCTACACCCAGACACATCATAGACAAAGTGACAAAACACAAAGAGAATCTTGAAAGCGGTAAAAGAAATGTAGCTCTACATACAAGGTATTTTTTAACAGCAGTAACAGCTAACTTCTTATCGGAAATGTGGAGGGCAGAAGGCAGTAGGATGACATATGTATCATGCTGAAGTGAAAAAAGCAACCCATTAACCAAGAATTCTATCTCTAGCAAACTGTTTCAAAAATAGAGATATTAAGACGTGCGAAGATTTAAAAAATAACAAAACAAAATAACTGACATAGTGAGTAGACCTTCCCTATAAGAAATACTAAAAGGAGTCCTTCGCTCTAAAAAATATTTTCACTAGACAAAAACTGAAATCCACATGAAGAAATAAAGAACACGAATAAAGGTAACTGCATAGATGAATATAAAATACAGGATCAGTATATTTCTGTTTGTAACTATTTTCTTCTCCTATCTGACTTAAAAGAGAACACATAAGACAATAATTATAAAACTATTAGTAGGCTTCCAAGGTACAATATAGTTTCTATGTCAATAAATAATAATACAAAGAAGGGTGAAAAAAACAAAGTTGGATTAGAGCTACACTTTTGGATACTGATCAAAGTAAGTTGGTATTAATCTAAACAAGTTCTTTTTAAGGTATGATATTAACCGTCATCACAAGGGGGACCATTAAGAAAATAACAAAGAATGGTAAAAGAAATAAAAAGGAAATTAAAATGGTACACTTGAAAATGTCTATTTTATACAAAACAAGGCTATCCCATAAACATAAATATACAATTAATAAATTGTCAATTGATAGTAAAATAAAATTCTTAAAAATGCCAAAAATCCTAAGGCAATAACACAGAAATAGAGGCCACAAAAAGAGATAAGACGTGGAAAACAAATAGCAAAACGGATACTTCAAAGGTACAGAGTAACAGAATACATAAAATATAAATCAGGATCATACTGTAGGCTATCTACTAGAGACACACTTTAGATTTAAAAAGACATGAATTTAAAGCAAAAGGATGGAAAATATATACAATGCAACAGTAACCAAAACAGAGCTGGAGTATCTATATTACTATTGAACAAAATAGACTGTAGCGCAAAGAATATTTCTAGAGAAAAAGAAAGATATTCTATAATGATAAAAAGATAAATCCATTAGAAAACCATAACAATGACAAATATACATGTAGGTAGCAACAAAGCCCAAAATACATGAAGCAAAATCTGTCTGAATTGAAGGGAGATGTTGGCAATTGAACAATAATTATTGGAGACTTCAACAGCTTCTTTCAATAATGAACAACTAGATACAAGATTGTAGGTAGCAACAAAGCCCAAAATACATGAAGCAAAATCTGTCTGAATTGAAGGGAGATGTTGGCAAACGAACAATAATTATTGGAGACTTCAACAGCTTCTTTCAATAATGAAAAACTAGACACAAGATTAACAAGGAAAAAATAAGATTTGGACAACACTAAAGAAACTAGACCAAACACACATATATAGAATACTATACTCAAAACAGCAAAATACATACGATTCTCAAGCCCTTGTATAACTTCATCCTGAATAACACTTATGCTAGGCCATAAAACAAGTCTCAGCAAATTTAAAAGTATTGAAATAATGCAAAGTATGTTCTCTAGCTAAAATAGAATGAAATTTAGAAATCAACAACAGAAGGACATTTGGGAAATTCACAAGTATGTGAAAATTAAACAACACACTCTTAAATAACCAATGGGAAAGCAAGAAATCACAGAGGAAATTAGGAAATAATTTGAGTAGGAGGAAATGAAAACGTAACATACTATCTACACAGCTAAAGCAGTGCTTAGAGTGAAATCTGTAACTATTAAATGCCTATATTAAAAAAACGAGAGCTCTCATATCAATTAACACTTCACCTTAATAAATTAGGAAAAGAAGAACATGCTAAATACAAAACAAGCAAAAGGAAGTAAGTGAAAAGATTAGAACATAAAAAAACAGTTAAGAGTAGAAAAAGGAGAAATCAGTGAAACTGCAAGTTGAGTCTTTCAAAAGATAAAGGAAATTAAAAACTAGCAGATTGATCATGTAAAAGGCAACTCAAATTACTAAAATGAGGAATGTAAGAGAAGATGTCATTACTAACATGACAGAAAAAAATTATAATAAAAGAATACTAGGAACAATTATACACCAAAAAATTAGATACCCTGGATAAAATGGATACATTTTCATAAAGATGCAAACTTCTGAAACTGATTCAGAAAGAAATAAAAAATCTGAATAGGCTTATAAGAAGTAGAGAGATGGAATTAGTAACAAAAACACTTCTCACAAAGAAAATCCAGGTTGAGCTGGCTTCACTGATGAATTTGAGCAAACATTACAAAAAAGAATGAACAGAAATCCTCATGTATTTTTATAAGTAATAGAGGAAAAAGAACCCTTTCTAACTCATTCTATGTGGCCAATATTACTCTGATACCAAAACCAGAAAAATTATCCCAAGAAAAGTATAGGCTAATATACATTAAGGCTGTAAATGCAAATATAGTCAACACAATACAGGAACCAAATCAGGCAACATATAAAAAGGATTATATATCATGACTCAGTGAGATTTATTCTAAGAATTTGGGATTTACTAAAATCAAACAGTGTTGTACAACCATATTGATACAATAAAGGACAAAAACTACATACTGTTTTTCAAAAGACACCAAAAAGGCCTGTGAAAAATTTAATGACATTTCATAATAAAAATACTCAACAAATAAGTCTTAAAAGGAAACCTCCTCAACCTTATAAAGGCTATCTACAAATAACCTATCATTAAATCGTGAATGATTAAAAAGAAATAAAGATGTTGTTCTCACTAGCAACTACCTAAGTCTTTGCTATTGTGAATAATGCCGCAATAAACATATGTGTACATGTGTCTTTATAGTACCATGATTTATAATCCTTTGGGTATATACCCAGTAATGGGATCGCTGGGTCAAATGGTTTTTCTAGTTCTAGATCCTTGAGGAATTGCCATACTGTCTTCCACAATGGTTGAACTAATTTACTCTCCCACCAACAGTGTAAAAGCGTTCCTATTTCTCCACATCCTCTCCAGCATCTGTTGTTTCCTGACTTTTTAATGATCACCATTCTTACTGGCATGAGATAGTATCTCACTGTGGTTTTGATTTGCATTTCTCTGATGACCAGTGATCATGAGCATTTTTTCATGTGCCTGTTGGTTGCATGCATGTCTTGTTTTGAGAAGTGTCTGTTCATATCCTTTGCCCACTTTTTGATGGGGTTGTTTGTTTTTTTCTTGTAAATTTGTTTGAGTTATTTGTAGATTCTGGATATTAGCCCTTTGTCAGATAGGTAGATCGCAAAAATGTTCTCCCATTCTGTAGATTGTCTCTTCACTCTGATGGCAGTTTCTTTTGCTGTGCAGAAGCCCTTTAGTTTAATTAGATCCCATTTGTCAATTTTGGCTTCTGTTGCCATTGCTTTTGGTGTTGTAGTCATAAAGTCCTTGCCCATGCCTATGTTCTGAATGGTATTGCCTAGGTTTTCTTCTAGGGTTTTTATGGTTTTAGGTCTAACATTTAAGTCTTGAATCCATCTTGAATGAATTTTTGTATAAGGTGTAAGGAAAGGATCCAGTTTCAGCTTTCTATATATGGATAGCCAGTTTCCCCAGCACTGTTTATTAAATAGGGAATCCTTTCCCCATTGCTTGTTTTTGTCAGGCTTGTCAAAGATCATATGGTTGTAGATGTGTGGTGTTATTTCTGAGGCCTCTGTTCTGTTCCATTAATCTATATATCTACTTTGGTACCAGTACCGTGCTGTTTTGGTTACTGTAGCCTTGTAGTATAGTTTGAAGTCAGGTAGCGTGATGCCTCCAGCTTTGTTCTTTTTGCTTAGGATTGTCTTGGCAATGCAGGCTCTTTTGTGCTTCCATATGAAGTTTAAAGTAGTTTTGTCCAATTCTGTGAAGAAAGTCATTGATAGCTTGACGGGGATGGCATTGAATCTATAAATTACCTTGGGCAGTATGGCCATTTTCATGATATTGATTCTTCCTATCCATGAGCATGGAATGTTCTTCCATTTGTGTCCACTTTTATTTCGTTGAGCAGTGTTTTGTAGTTCTTGAAGAGGTCCGTCACATCCCTTCTAAGTTGGATTCCTAGGTATTTTATTTTCTTTGTAGTAATTGTAAATGGAGTTCACTCATGATTTGGCTCTCTGTTTGTTATTGGTGTATAGGAATGCTTGTGAGTTTTGCACATTGATTTTGTATCCTGAGACTTTGCTGAAGTTGCTGATCAGCTTAAGGAGATTTTGGGCTGAGACAGTAGGGTTTTCTAGATACACAATTATGTCATCTGCAAACAGGAACAATTTGACTTCCCCTTTTCCTAATTGAATACCCTTTATTTCTTTTTCCTGCCTGATTGCACTGGCCAGAACTTCCAACACTATATTGAACAGGAGTTTCAGAGAGGGTATCCTTGTCTTGTGCCGGTTTTGAAAGAAAATGTAAGTGAAAGTCTTCCTGGGATTTGGCAATGGATTCTTAGAAATGACACCAAAAGCATAAGTAACAAAAGAAAAAAAAGATAAGTTAGAGTTTATCAAAATCAAAAACTTTTATGCTTCAAAGGACCCCATCAAAAATGTGAAAAGACCACCCACAAAATGGGAGAAAATGTTTGTCAGTTATATGTTCGATAAGGGATCTGTATCCAGAATATATAGTAAACTCTTACAAATCAAAAACAAAAAGGCAGATGACCTGATTTACAAATGGTCAAAGTTTTGCTAGCTGCAAGTGGAGTGCAGCTCACATGTGTCAGGCCATATTTTCTAAGGTCTCAGTTTCTCAGCTAAGTGTCTATGTTCGAAGACCAAATGGACGATTAAAAGAGATACTAAAAAAGGAAAACAAAAGCTGCCATGGGAATAGTGCCAAAAATTGGAAAAATGTGGGACGGTAAATTGATGGGAAGAGTAAAGTCAACTTCTAGATCCTTTGTTGCTGCTGTCTCTGAGCTTATAAGAAAGTGTTGTAAAGAAGGCTATTATAAACTGGGTGATATAGTTTGGATATTTGTTCCTTCCAAATCTCATGTTTGAAGTAGGGCGTAAAAGAAGGGTTTGGGTCATCGGGGCAGATCCCTCATAAATGGCTTGGTGCTGTCCTTGGAGTAATGAAGTAATGAATTTCTGCTCTAATATTTCACACAAGAACTGGTTGTTTAAAAATATGGCACCCCTCTCCTCTCCCTCTTGCCTCCTCTTCTCTCACCATGTGACACCTCTGCTCCCTTTCACCTTCTGCCATGATCGGAAGCTTCCTAAAGCCCTCCGCAGAAACAGATGGTTGCATCATGCTTCTTGTACAGCCTGAAGAAACATGAGCCAAATACATCTGTTTTCTTTGTGAATTATCCAGTCTCAGCTATTCCTTTATAGCAGTGCAGTCGTCTAATGCAGTAGGAAAAGGCAGGCAGGAAAATCTTTGTCTTTGTAAATTGCTGTCCTGCCATCAGACAAGTAGAGGAAAAGGAAAGAGAGTCCCTCTGGATTATACCTGTCTTCAGCTCAACAATCTCCAGTATTTTAGAGAGGGATATTTTAGTTTTCTTCAGTAGAAAGGATTACAAATGTATGCCGTCAAAGGTCAAGAGTCACACAAATAATTTAAAACAAGTAATTCAAATTAATTTTTTATAAATATTTATCTCCAAAGCTAAAGTTACCCACCGAGGAAAGGAATTTTGTGTTTGCCTACAGGACTTTAACTCTGTTTCAAATCTGATCTCAGCTGGAATGTTGCTTAGCTAATTCCCTGGATGTTAACATTTCATGGACATGGTAAGATTTATATCTCCAAGGGACCGAGAGGGCTCTGTATTAATAAACAAACAAACAAACAAATAAAACTTTGAAATCCCTTAACTTTGGGGCAAAAGAACTCTCTTTCATGCACATTTTAGTTTAAAACTAAGAAGCATTGGTCACAAATAAGACAAAAACAAGTCTGAATTACAAACAATACAAAGCAACAGCAATTTGAAAAGAATGCTATGTAATTTAGGCCAAAAAAGTAAAACCAGTGGTGTTATTGGACTGCTAATACCATGACCTGGACCATTAGCTGTGAAGCAGGGGTAGAGCAGGCAGATTTATTCCCTTCCCTTCCCTTCCCTCCCCTTCCCTCCCCTCCCCTCCCCTCCCCTCCCCTTTCCTCCCTTCCTCCCTTCTCTTTTCTTCTCTTTTTCTTTTCCTCTTCTTTTTAAATCTCCCTAAAATGTGAATCTCTTGTCTGGAGGCAAATATGGAACCTCTGTTCTAGAAAGAGAGGGTTGAAATAAGCAGACCGAATAACGTCTAGACTTCAGCCAAGAAGAAAGTAGGGCTACGAGCAGTAGCTCGTGTCTGTAATCCCAGCACTTTGAGAGGCTGAGGAAGGAGAATCACTTGAGCCCAGGAGTTTGAAACCAGCCTGGAAAACATAGTGAGACCCCATCTCTACAAAAATTAAAAAAAAAAAAAAAAAGGCCAGGCATGGTGGCACATGCCTCTGGTCCCAGCTACTCAGGAGGCTGAGGTGAGAGGTTTGCTTGAGCCCAGGAGGCAGAGGCTGCAGTGAGCTGAGATCGCACCACTGCACTCCAGCCTGGGTGACAGAGTGAGACCCTGTCTCAATTTAAAAAAAAAAAAAAAAGAAAAAAAGAAAGACACTGTGACAAATTCATATAGAGATTTTATTTGGCCTCAAGTTGAGGACGGTAGCCCGGGAAACATTGGGAAGTGGTCCAGAGAACAAAGGGAAGGTTCAAGTTTTTAAAGATAAAAGGATGAAACAGAAGAGGAGGCAATCGCAAAAGTTGTTTTTCTAGAATTGTCATTGGTTTACAGAAATAACATTTATTTGTGATTGCCTATGCACTGTTGAACTGCAGGGTATGAATGACGGTGTCCAGCCTGGGGCATTGTTAGGTTATTTTATAAGGTATTTGCAGCAAAACTCACTCTAGAGTCCGTATAGCATGTGGCTTTGAAATGATTACTTATCTTAAGTGGTGGGGGAGCTAAGGCAGGGGGCGATGTAAGACATTATTGCTGTGACATTTCAATGGCTTCTGGGTCTGATAAGTAAAAGGGGCTTGCATTCCTCAGAGAAAAAGTTTCTTTTCTTTCTCATGCTAATCAGTTATAGTATTCCAGTTAAATATTGGAACACCTATCTGAGAATCAAAGCTGTCATGGAATTCTAAAGAATTTCAGGAACATGAAAAGGTTGAAATCACAAGAAAACACATGAGTACTAAATATACTTTTGAATGCTAAAAGAAGCCATGCCTGTATAAGCCAACTGTCAGGCCTGGTTTCTTTTATTCAGATTTTGATATAGTCATGTAATAATAACAACAAAAATAATAAGTGACATTTATTGAATGATTACTATATAACATCAGATAAATAAGGAACAAGTATCATCATTTTATAGATGTGGAAACTGAAATTTAAAGTGGCCTCATGCCACTTAGGTAAGGCTAAAGTCAGTTCGATTAGCAAGTGGCAGAATTGAGATTATCTGAAATTTTCCACATCTGACACATTCTAATCCTTTTAAACTTGGTTTTTGGTGACTAGTGTATAAAGCAAGTATTCCTTTAATAAAGTAGAAAAGTAAAGTATAATAAAATAGCATACTTTTTCTGGCTCTTGAACTGAACAAAGACAGATATTGCATAAAATTTCATATTTATCTTTTTTAAAAAGAAATTTAACAACTGCAATCATCTTTCAATCTCAATTTTCCAAGGGGATCAGGTTTAACAAGAAAATTATTTAGTATTAGTGAATACAATCATTTCGGTTCTTCTCTCTCTTTTTTTTTTTTTGAGACAGGGTCTGTCCGTGTTGCCCAGGCATGAACATGGCTCTCTGCAGCCTTGACCTCCTGGGTTCAGGTGATCCTGCCTCTTCAGTCTCCTGAGTAGCTAGGACCACAGGTGCAGGCAACCATGCCTGACTAGTTTTTTATTTTTTAACAATTTTTGGTAGAGACTGGGTCTTGCCGTGTTGTGCAGGCTGGTCTTGAACCCCTGGGCTCAAGCAATCCTTCCTCCTCAGCTTCCCAAAAGTGTTGGGATTATAGGCATGAGCCACCACATCTGTCCTTGGTTATTTCCAAATCCCCCCAAAAAAGGTGTTAAATTTGTATAAATACATCTCTCAAATATGAATAAAATACTGAGTTTGATGAATTGGGTGCATAGACCAATGGTCCACTGCATTCCCAAGTTAAAAGCTAATGCTGTTATGGTGCTAGTTCTGTGACAGTTTCTGATATATAAGTATACATGGATATTTATGAATTCCAGATAAATCAGGTGTGTGTTAATTTTTTGCAATGATATGATCAGACAATATGATGATAAATGGTGAAATTTACTGACTATAATGATCATTTAGCTTATCAGCAACATTCATAGTCCCATATTTATGAGTTATAAAATTTGGCTGAACAAACAACCTAAAACATCTTACAGTTTTTTAAATAATGTACTTGTTACATTATCCCAATATCTACTATGAAAGTACATTTTTAGTGCAAGATACAAACACTTCAGAGTCAAAAGAGGTGGAAGATATTAAAGTAACCATATTCTGCAATTCCCCAAATAGGTAACATGTATACTTGGTAAACAGACAAAATTTTCTGCTTTCAGATGGTGTCTTCGGAATTTCAAATAAAACTGAGTTACGGGAATTGGCACAGTAAGTAAAGGTCTACAGTCGGGGAAAAAGGATTTATAAGGCATATGTTTTATAGCTCCTGTATGAGTAGGCTTTTGATGTATCATATACATGCTTTGAAGGTAGTATCATGCAGGGTACTAAATTGAGTTATACTTACAGTCAGTGAATATCATTTGACCAATGACATTTTAGAAAAAATATCTATATAATTTTCCAAGGTTATATCTTAGAAATTTTGCTCCGAGTCTTATATCTGAACGTCTCAAAAGAATTTTTAGGGAAAACAATTTCACAGATAATGATAATTAGATACCTTCACTTTGCAAATATATGAACTGCGTTTTGAATGGCCCTTTTAGTAAAATGAGATTGATTGTGTCCTCTTCATGGCAGAGATTTTACCGCAAAACATGAATCTATTATGAAAAGTACATACATGTAACCTGGTATCCTTGCTTGGCAGGGTGATGTTACATTTAGGTACGTGACCTACCCACTGTGATAAGCTCCCTATCTCTTCAAATATTAATTCTCTGGCTCATTCCTGTCTGATGCCTGAAATTCCTTTAATATTACAAAAAGCTTAATCAATTTATTAATAATCCTATATTTTCTTGCATTATTGCTGCCCAGTGATCTGCATTGTTTGTGGTTCTTGATTGGAAAACTAAAAAGTCTTAGCAAATATCATTCTAATGTTCTTGTATCAAAATGAATTACCCACATACAAGCACAAAGTAAAGCTGTAAAGCAGTTAATTCAGTTCCTCAAATAAACCAAAAAAAGAAGAAAGTGAATGACAACTATCAGTTACTTTCTTAATTTGATGGATGAATTTATTTTTATTCACTCTCCATTTTTCTCTCCCAGCCTATTTGTGGTTTTGTAGCAAAAAGATTTTTACATGGCTTTTTCTGTAATTATTTTGTGAAAAGCCACAATATAAAAGAAACTGACTTATTTTAAGAATAAAGGAACTTCCTCTTTTCAGAAGGGTCTGAAGCAATTTTTCTCTTTAAGCAAAACCTCTGTTCTATGGTTCACGTTCAGATGTGGGCTTATTTCAAACATGCTTCCCTTCTTCTTAGCTGCTAATGAAAGCATGTGGTAACATTTCTGCCTTGGCAAATTTAAATCATCTCCTTTAAGGTGAGGGTAGGTAAATAACTTAGCAAGTTATCTCTTTGATACAAACAGACTTATTTTGGCACAGTGTATAATTGTATACATACAATTGTATAAATACTATTTTAAAATGCTAGATTTTTTTCCCCATGCACACTGAATTGAATTCATTGTAATGTGAAAATGACTGACGTGTAATTCTTTTCTCGGAGCAACATTAGCCATAAAAATGGAGACAGATCAACAAACTCCTGGGTGACTACGTGTCAGGAAAGGGAAAAACACCGTAGGGGTAGAATTTACAGAAGTCTTATTTTAAATACAATTTTGCCTCAAAAGATGGGCCATAGAAGGGAGGTGTGTATTCCACTCTCCTTATAAAATATGAGTTTTTAAATCTGTAATTAGGAAGAGATGTACAACATATACTAACAAAGAAATCTGTTGCCACATTTTAAGTATTAAAAAAAGGTATGTCTATATCTGGTGGTATTTTTTTTTTAATGACTTAATTTATTCCTACTGCAATAAATTAGGCTATTCAAGCAATCCAGGGTCCATCCATCTATTAATAGTATCAAGCTTTTAAAATGTAAAGCTTTCAGTTCTGCTGCTTCTAAAATCATATAGTGCTTTCATTCTAATTTATGTTGATTCAGTTCAAATAATGGAAATTGTGAATGACATCATGGCTATTTTGACAGGTATACAGACTATAGTAAAGTGGTTTTGGACATGTGTTCAGAATTCTATAAGCAGGGGAAAAATAAAAATAATGGATTCCTAATTTACAATGGTTGCTATTTGCAATAAATTATGTTATAAGCAATTATTTTATAAGATGCTTATATAATCAGTAAAATATGCAATAAAATTATAAAGATGCTGAACCTCCTATCAAGTTTAGTGATCATACCAAAATTCTCACAAAAAGATGCTACATTTCATTTATTTAGAAAAAAAGAACAATGATATTGTCAAGATAGATAATTTTGAATTCTGATTTACAAACATTCAATGAGTGAGTTCCTAACGCTGTGTATTCCAATAGGGTACAGATATTTGAACTGAAAGTGAATATTTCTCTTGATCCCAAAAAGCTTTGGGTGTCTTAACCACCCTGAGAGTTTTCTACATAGTACTCAAATTGATTGACAGGTTTGTAGATCAACGATGTCTTTCTTTTTTTTTTTTTTTTTTTTTTAGATGGAGTCTCGCTCTGTTGCCCAGGCTGGAGTGGGGCAGTGGCGCGATCTCAGCTCACTGCAAGCTCCACCTCCCGGGTTGACGCCATTCTCCTGCTTCAGCCTCCCCAGTAGCTGGGACTACAGGCGCCTGCCACCATGCCCGGCTAATTCTTTTGTATTTTTTAGTAGAGATGGGGTTTCACTGTGTTAGCCAGGATGGTTTCGATCTCCTGACCTCGTGATCTGCCAGCCTCGGCCTCCCAAAGTGCTGGGATTACAGGTGTGAGCCACCGCGCCCGGCCGATGTTTTTCTTTTAACTTTACATTATTTCTCTTCCAAGGTTATCTCAGCCCCAGGAATTCACTGACACTTGGGGGAATGGTAGTTTTAATTATTGATTTTTGAGCAGTTTAACTTTGTGACCACTACCTCTTGATAAGTGCTCAAGGTACGCCTGGCCTAAAACTCCAATATAGTAGCTAGTTGGGATATGAAGATCAGAGTCTTCTAATCTCTGTCTGCATCTCTTCCTTCCCTGAGACTCCTTGAGATGCAATGCCCACCAATAAGGATTTCTCCTTTATAAGCAGTGTCTTTCAAAGTTTCTCTCAGAGAGGTAACAGATTAGGATCTGACACATTATTGTGAAATAATTGATCAAATTTCTTTTCTTCATTGCTGGGAGGGAAGATCCCCACCATGAAGAATACACTGGACTCCTGAGGCTGAGGCATTATACAGGGGCCAAAGAACTCTCAAAAGGGAGGCAGGGGAGCTCAAAGGATCGACACTGCATCCTTCATAGTTTGGCTAAGGGCTGACTCACCTCTGAAGAAAAGTAACCTCCCAAATCAAGAGCTGCATCCATAGGGTGCACATCTGAAGGACAATTGTTTCAGGCTGGAATGTACAACACTAAATAGCTTATTTTGCCTTCCTCTTTTTCCATTGAGGTTATAAAATCCTAAATCCAAATTCCAAGACAAAGGTCCTTAATAAGAGGAAATTCCTCTGGCATTGAATAGGGAAGATTAGTAATGGCTGTTGTCCCTTTTTATAATCATGTAGCTACTTATAACAAAATGAAAGAAGACCCCCTGCCTTGCTCACTTTGTAAACACATGGGAAAGAATGGGATCACATGCCCAGGCAGGTCTGCGTGTGCTTGAAGGGTATTGCAAGGTCCTGCACCCCCACCACTGATTTGGCTTGGCATTTGCACCATTCAAATCACTCTAGATCTGTTTTAACAAATGGAAGAAAAGACTGAGGACCTAGGAGCCCCCAGGGTTATTCACTCCCCGGTTCCAAGGTAGCTCTATGACATCAATGAATGCTTTACTAAGAGGAATAACAAAAAGATAGTATTTATTGAATGTTCATTATATGCCTGGCACTTTACATTTATCTGAGTTAATTTTGGCAACAATTCTGGTAATTATGCTTATTATCTTCATTTTGCAAAGCTATATAACTCCATTCAGGTAATACAGCTAGTAAGCAGCTGAAAAGGGATTTGGACTCTAGCAGTGTACCCACATTGTCCACACTTTTCACCATTATAGTAAGTTGTCAGTAGATGAACAGAACTCAATGAAGTGGAGGTGGCTATTGATGCAATTGAGCAGTTTATTGAGAAGTAAAACTTCTAACTGGATACAGCACTTGCATCGCCAGTGTCAAAACATTGTAAAGGAAAGATGAAAAATGTCATCAATAGTTCAGCACTTTGGAAGCATTTGTATATTTGGCATCACAGAGACAAAATATCCAGATGGGAGATTGAATATTTTATTTTGCATCTGGGTGTTCTGGCAAAATAGAAAGCAAGAAAAGTGATTTCTATTTGGTTATTTTTAATTTGTGGTGATATCAGAACCCTGTAAACTGAAGGAGAGAAACTCAATGGTAGTGGTCCTACTATATCTGTTTTATGCTGAAATGCACTTGCAACTGGAATTGTTTGCTTTAATATATTTCAGTGGTGTGTCACCAGGGGTAGCCTCAGTGAAATTGTAAGAGTTAGACTTATCTTTGATGTTCTTTTGCATCTTCAGGGATGCACTACCCTTTTGTCCCTAACAGGTGAAAGCTGACTTTATGCTTTATATATCCCCCATTTGCAGCATGCTCTTATAAATAAGCCATTTGTAATAACATATAAAAGGGGTCAAAATTTTAAGTAACTGTGGGACAGAAGTGATGGTAGAATTTTAGGTACCTGTCATAGGTGACAAATTTGTGAGGAGAGAGGACTTCTGTGCCCCTTACATGCCCTCTAAATTACCACCAGATTATATGACTTCCAGACTTGTAAGTCTTAAAACCCCTGTAGAGGAAAATCATAGTGATAAAACAAAATCAAAGACTGATTAATTACTAATTATGTAACTTAAAAGAATGGGGACACAAAGACTACACACGGTAATGGTTTAGATTAGGAGTATTTCTTTGAGAATAATCAAAAGCTAAATACTTTAACTATGCCACTTTCTTCCAAAGGCAGTAATTCAAGACCCTCTGTAAAGGCTACGGCAATGCCAGTTACTATAAAGCATAATCTGTTTCTCTCTCTCGTTCTCTTTCAATTGTCCTAGAAATGCAACTACTCAACCCTTTCATAGCATGGAAACACTTATAGACAATATGCAAACAAATGAGTAGAGTTGTTTTTCAAAAAACCTTTATTTACAAAAACAGGAAGTCAGTCTACTGCCATAGACTGCTGCCTCTTTCTCTTCAAGTGTTATTTTAGATTGTATATTTGAGTCCAGTGATGCGTTTTGAATTAAATTTTATATATGGTGCAAGGTATGGATCACAGTTTATTTTCTTGCATATTGATATCACATTGTGCAGTAACATTTGTTGAAAAGACTATCCTTTTCCCCTTGACTTGCCTCTGTACCTTTGTCAAAAATCAGTTGTCCATGCACTTGTGGATCTCTTTCTGAACTTGCTACTCTGTTCTGTTGATTCACTTGCCTATTTTTAGGCTACAATTACACTGCTCTATAAATATATAATGAATCTCAAAATAAGATAGTGTTAGCTCTCCAAATTTGTTCATTAACTCCTGGCTACTTTTACGATTTTTCTCTTCATTGCTGGTTTTAAGCAATTTGATTTTGACGTGCTTTGTTATACTTTTCTCATGTTGTAGTGCTTGAGGTTCATTGAACTTCTTAGATCTCTGGGTTTACAGTTTTCATCAAATTTGGAATTTTTTTTGGCCATTGTTTCTTGAAATATCTTTTCTGTCCTCTCCTCTAGGGGCATCAATTGCATATATATTAGGTTCCTTGAAGTTATTTTGGAGCTCACTAATGATCTGTTCTTCTCTTTCTCTGGATTCTTTTTTATTGCTTTGCTTCACTTTGGGAAGTTTTTATTGCTGCATCTTCAATTTCATTAATCTTTTTATCTTCAGTACATAGTCTGCCATTAATTCCCAGCAGGGAATTTTTTTTATCACATAAATTGTGGTTTTCATTCGGAGATATTTTATTTGAATCTGTTTAACTACCATATGTCTCTGCTTACCTTTATGCACGTGTTTAATACAATTATAATAACTCATTTAATGTCCTTATCAGCTATCATCTAGGTTAATTTCAATTGTTTAATTTTTCTCCTCATTATTAGTTGCACTTTCTTATTTCTTTCCATGTATAGAAAGTTGTGAATTTTACCTTATCAATGCAATAAATAGATAGACAGATACAGATTTATATATATTCCTATAAATATTTTTGAGTTTTGTTCTGGGTCACGGTAAATTTACTTAGAAATGGTGTGATCCTTTCAGGCTTTGCTTTTAAGAAATATTAGGCAGAATCAAAACTGTGATAAGTTTAGCACTGCTTATTCACCACTAATGAGTCAAGACACTTCTGAGTACTCTACCCGATGCCCCATGAACTATGAGGTTTTCCAGTGTAACTTGTGGAAAAAGGCATTATTTCTGGTCCTGTGTGAGTGCTAGGTACTGTTCCCTATACTCTTCTCTGATGATTCTTTTCTCTGTCTCAGGTCGTTTCCTCACACATATGACCCTGTGTCCGGAATTGGTGGGTTCTTGGTCTCACTGACTTGAAGAATGAAGCCGCGGACCCTCACGGTGAGTGTTACAGCTCTTAAGGTGGCGCGTCTGGAGTTTGTTCCTTCTGATGTTCGGATGCGTTTGGAGTTTCTTCCTTCTGGTGGGTTCGTGGTCTCGCTGGCTCAGGAGGGAAGCTGCAGACCTTCGCGGTGAGTGTCATAGCTCTTAAGGCGGCGCGTCTGGAGTTGTTCGTTTCTCCCGGTGGGCTTGTGGTCTCGCTGGCTTCAGGAGTGAAGCTGCAGACCTTCGCGGTGAATGTTACAGCTCATAAAAGCAGTGTGGATCCAAAGAGTGAGCAGTAGCAAGATTTATTGCAAAGAGCAAAAGAACAAAGCTTCCACAGTGTGGAAGGGGACCCGAGCGGGTTGCCGCTGCTGGCTCCGGCAGCCTGCTTTTATTCTCTTATCGGGTCCCACCCACGTCCTGCTGATTGGTAGAGCCGAGTGGTCTGTTCTGACAGGGCACTGATTGGTGCGTTTACCATCCCTGAGCTAGACATAAATGTTCTCCACGTCCCCATCCGATCAGTTAGATACAGAATATCGAAACAAAGGTTCTCCAAGGCCCCACCCGAGCAGCTAGATACAGAGTGTTGATTGGTGCATCCACAAACCCTGAGCTAGACACAGGGTGCTGATTGGTGTGTCTGCAAACCTTGAGCTAGATACAGAGTGCCGATTGGCGTATTTACAATCCTTGAGCTAGACATAAAGGTTCTCCAAGGCCCCACCAGAGCAGCTAGATACAGAGTGTCGATTGGTGCATTCACAGACCCTGAGCTAGACACAGGGTGCTGATTGGTGTATTTACAATCCCTGAGCTAGACATAAAGGTTCACCACATCTCCACCAGACTCAGGAGCCCAGCTGGCTTCACCCAGTGGATCCTGCACCGGGGTTGCAGGTGGAGCTGCCTGCCAGTCCTGCACCATGTGCTCGCACTCCTCAGCCCTTGGGTGGTTGATGGGACTGGGCACTGTGGAGCCAGGGGGCTGCGCTTGTCGGGGAGGCTCGGGCCACACAGGAGCCCATGGAGGGGGTGGGAGGCTCAGGCATGGCGGGCTGCATGTCCCGAGCCCTGCCCCGCGGGAAGGCAGCTAAGGTCCGGTGAGAAATCGAGCGCAGTGCCGGTGGATCGGCACTGCTGGAGGACCCAGTACACCCTCCGCAGCCGCTGTCCTGGGTGCTAAGCCCCTCACTGCCCAGGGCCGCCAGGGCCGGCCGGCTGCTCCGAGTGCAGGGCCCACCAAGCCCACGCCCACCCGGAACTCCAGCCAGCCCGGAAGCCCCGCGTGCAGCCCCGGTTCCCGCTCGTGCCTCTCCCTCCACACTCCCTGCAAGCTGAGGGAGCTGGCTTCCGCCTTGGCCAGCCCAGAAAGGGGCTCGCACAGTGCAGCGGTGGGCTGAAGGGCTCCTCAAGTGCCACCAAAGTGGGAGCCCAGGCAGACGAGGCGCCGAGAGCGAGCGAGGGCTGTGAGGACTGCCAGCACGCTGTCACCTCTCAACCCTGTCATCCAATCAGTACTCTGAATACTCTGGAGTTCTCTCTTCGTGTGAAGAAGGCAGCCTTCAGGGTTGGCTTATATAGGCTTGGCTTCTTTGGGTACTCATGGGTATCTATAGTAGTCATGTGTTTGCGTGTTATTTCAAACTTCTCATGTTCCTCGCATTTATTCGAACTCTATGGACGTTGTGTCTTCTCCAGTACTCTTCCCTGTGTATTTTGGTTATCTTGGGTTCTTCAGACTCTCAGCTCCTTGACATAGGGAACTCAAAGCTGGGGTTCCCCCTACCTGCAACACAGCCAACAAACTCTCTCGAGACAGTCACCTGGGGAAATAATATGCTAATTTTGTTTGCTGACTGTCTTTCAAGGATTACTGTCCTTGATTGCCTGATATCCAGCGTCTTGAGACCCTTATTTCACTTTTTTTTCAATTTGTGTATAAGTTTTTTTCAGAGAGGAGAGTAAATCTGGTTCCTATGACTCCACCTTTGCCAGCAGTGGCATTCTCAGCCTATTCAACCTTATATTTAAATATAAGAAAACATCCTTGTCAAGTTGTCTATCAGTGATCCTGACATTCTAGTTCTACTTTGTGTGAAATGGCATCCAAAGGACTAAGAGAATACTTTAGTACTTACTTTAGTAACTATTCTGTAGTTACTAAAATTCTCATTTGGCTTATTTTATAGCTTAAGGTACTGAAAGCTAGTATTTGATAGTAGTATTATTATTAATTTTTTTTTTTTTTGAGACGGAGTCTTGCTCTGTCGCCAGGCTGGAGTGCAGTGGCGCGATCTTGGCTCACTGCAACCTCCATCTCCTGAGTTCAAGCAATTCTGCCTCAGCCTCCTGAGTAGCTGGCATTACAGGCTTGTGCCACCATGCCTGGCTAATTTTTGTATTTTTAGTAGAGACGGGGTTTCACCATGTTGGTTAGGCTGGTCTTGAACTCCTGACCTCGTGATCCACCCACCTCGGCCTCTCAAAGTGCTGGGATTACAGGTGTGAGCCACTGCGCCTGGCATTATTATTAATTTATATTTATATTCTTCGGAGTATTGTTTACAATTGTAAAAATAAAAACCATTGCAAATAACCAAGAATATAAATATTAAGATAAATACGTAATTTAGAATATTATGCACCCATTAAACATATTACTTATTTATTTATTTACATTTAATATTTATTTATTTATTTATTAGATGTAGGCTCTTGTTTTGTCACCCAGGCTGGAGTGCAGTGGCATGATCATAGTTCACTGCAGCCTTGTACTCCTGGGTTCAACTGATACTCTTCGCCTCACCCTCAAGTAGCTAGGAGTATAGGCAAGCACCACCATGCCTGGCTAACTTTTTAAATTTTTTAGTAGAGATGAGGTCACACTATGTTCCCCAGGCTGGTCTTGAACTCCTGACCTTAAGTGATTGTCCTGCCTCAGCCTCCTAAAGCGCTGGGATTATAGACATGAGCTACCGTGCCGGGAAAAACATGTTTTTTTTTTTTTTTTTTTAAATATTCAATTACATTAAAAAATATTACTGTGCAACGTTAAGTAAAATAAAATTATATATGCAGTTGAATGCCAATTTCATAAATACATAAATAAGCACTTTAAAATTGGGAGAAAATCCATTAGTTTCTCAATACTAATTGTGGCTACCTTTGAGTGTTCTATTCTATAGTCATTAATTGTTGTTTGTTAAATTTTTTAGTTTTCCCAGCACATGATAGAACTGCATTTCCTGGCCTACCTCTGATTGGGTGGAACCATTGAACTATTTCTGGCCAATGAATTGTTAGCAGAAATAATATGTTACTTCTGGGATGTAGCATTTAGTTGGTATTGTTAGACCCCTAAAATGCATCTGCCCTTTTACAGGACTAACAATAATGTTCAACTCAGTGGGTGCCCCATTAACCTCAGTATCTGAGTGGTATTATGAGTAGAGGCTCTCCTTGCCACAGTGGACAGGCAGTGTGAGCAAGCCATGTCTTTGTTGCTTCAGCAATTGAGATTTGGGGGTTGCTTGTTATAATAACACAAATTGGACTATCCTGACTGATACTGGGGAATTATGGAAGATTTCGCTTTTCTTATTTATATATTTCTGTCCAGAATTTACACAATGAACTTTAATTACTCTTATGATATAAACACTAATTAATATCAACATATTTCATTGAATGAAAGGTGACATTAATTGTAAGACACACCACTATTTTATGTATCCTTAAGAAAGAACAAATATTTTAAATTATACTATGACTCAATGCCTTAATGATAGTTCTATGTGTTATTTGAATTGGTCACACCAGTCTCTTGTGCTTTGAGATTTCTTTTATCAGATCGCAAAGACTTGGCAATTTCTTCTGTCTTCTGCCTTAAGTTGCCTACTAGTTGTATGGTAAATAATCATTCTCCACATGTATCTGTAAGAATTTAATGGTATATAATGGAGGTCCATGTACATGTAGGTGTCTTTTACTATTTAGTTTTTATAAAATATTTGGTTTATTCTTTGCAAGAAAATTAGGAATTACAGTCTTTTCTCCACTAATCACTTATATAATTATATTACCGTTCTATTGCTGCTGTAACAAATTACTGCCAAATCAGTGTCCAGAAACAACAGAAACTTTACTGTCTTATAGTTATGGAAGTCAGAAGTCCTAAATGGGTCCCAAAGGGCTAAAATAAAGTTGTCAGCAGAGCCGCATTCCTTCGCGAGGCTCTATGAGAGAATCCGTTTCCCTGCCTTTTCCGTCTTCTAGAGGCTGTCCACATTCCTTGGCTCATTCAAAACCAGCAATGGAACCAGCTGGTTCGTTTCAAAACCAGCAATGTCAGACCATGTATTCACACTGCCATCTCTCTGATTCTCTGTTTTTTAGTCACATCTCCCACGACTCTGACTCCTCCCCTGCTTCCCTCTCCCACTTTTAGAGACTCTGGTGATATGATTGCATTGGACCCACCCAAACAATCCAGGAAAATCTCCCTATTTTAAAGCCATCTGATTAGCAATTTTAATTCTCCTTCCCCAGGTAAGGTAACATATTCACAGGTTCCCAGGATGGCTATGTGGACATCTTCGGGGGAAGAGGTATATTATGCTGTTTACCACAATCACTAACATCAAATTCATGTCCCTGCTCTTGTTCTGCTCCTGTATGTATAACAACTTTTGCTTCAATGAGGAATCACATTATAGTTTCTCTGGAGACATTTAAAACTCAATGCATGTAATATAGTACCTAGAAAGCATATAACACATTGCTGTGATGATCATACAAACAGTGATGAACAAATCTCACTGTGTAGAAAATGACAAACAAGTCACACTTAATTGATGAAAAGATGCCATAGAATTTCAGGATGCAGCCCTATTTCAGAGACATTAGCATGTAGAAAAACAATATAATCTTAAAATAGATGAAATACAGTATATGCAAAAAACTAATCTACAGATCTGCCAGTTAATCATCTAATAGGTGTCTAAAGAATGGAACACATACATGATTCACTTTGATGGGAAAAGGCTAAGAACAAGGGCATGTTCCATGTCAGACAGTGAAAAACAGGCATGAGGACACTATATGTCTATGTCATGAGGTACTGAAATGAGGGCTGAGATGACCAGCATATGCATTGACTAGAATATAAGTAATCCAAAGCTTTTTTTAAAAAAACAAAACAAAACAGAAGACTCCAACAAATATTCAGGGAAGTTTTCCGTTTTTGTAAATAAGATTTTCTACATGTGTATTTATTTTGACATTTTCAGTTGCACAAGAATGAATGTGCTTTGGAGGGTGGCTAATTTTGTAAAAATCGTGTGCCATTAATCAGATAATGGTTATAACATGATTTCACAATCTAAAAAGTCTTCAAGTACACTTTTCAACAAATCATTTTTCTTTCTTTCTTTTTCTTTTTTTTTTGAGATGGAGTTTCACTCTTGTTGCCCAGGCTGGAGTGCAATGGTGCGATCTCAGCTAACTGCAATCTCCACCTCTCAGGTTCAAGTGATTCTCCTGCCTCAGCCTTCCTGAGTAGCTGGGATTGCAGGCATGCTTCACCATGCCTGACTAATTCTGTATTTTTAGTAGAGACAGGGTTTCTCAATGTTGGTCAGGCTGGTCTCCAACTCCTGACCTCAAATGATCCACCTGCCTCAGCCTCCCAAAGTGCTGGGATTACAGGTGTGAGCCACCACACCCGGCCTACAAATAATTTTTCTTAGCTAAATTTCCTTTTTCTTTATATCCATGGTATGGACTTTATGAACTATCTTGGGATGATAAAAATACCAGGACAGCAAATATAAACAAAACTTTACCATTATGTCCTAAATTTCTGCTTTGAAAAATAGCAAAGCTTTAAGATGCAACTACAGCTAAAACGTTAGTAACTAAGAATAATTTGGAAGAAGGCAATTCTGATATAGTGAAAAGTCTAAATCATATAATTTTGAAAAGAAATGTAGCTGGGTTGCATTTAAGCAGTGTAGTAAGATGCAGTTTTTAAAAAGAGATAACCAACTGGCAATCGGCGGGCCTGCTTTAGTAAAAATAAGGTTGTGATTAAGCTATATTATTATTATATATTATTTTGTCTCATCTAGACTTGTTTTTTCTCAATAGTGATAATTGCTAGAAATAGAAATCATAAGGTCAGACTTAATTTTAGGGGAAACGGGGTCAAGGTGGGTGAGTTGGGAGGGAAACAAAATAGAAGGAAGGGGTACAGTGAAAATAAGTTGGATAAGGAAGCAAGGAAGGAGTTCTGGAAAAGTTTGTAGTGGCATAAATGTAGAGTGGGATGTAAGTCACATACACACACACACCAAAAAGAAGGAAGGAAGAGTGGAAATACCCAATGGACTGGTGACATGACACATACGCCCTGCTCCCAGATCTGCCACTAGAAGTGTTTTCAGTGTTCTCATCTATCAAATGAATGGATTAGAATAGATTATTTCTGAGATTTCTTGAAGGTCTACTATGCCTTAAGTATTTACCAGTAAATGGAAGTTTCTAAAGTGGTTTTAGAAGAGCTTGAATCAGTGATTTAGGCATTCTTCCTATAATCCTCTTTAAAAAATTAATTTATCATTCCTCTTTTCTAGAGAAGTTAAAAAATAAAAAAAGACCCTGGCATGACTTTTGTTTTCGTTCTTTTGCTTTTGAGATTATTTCTGTGGTATTCTCACAGTTTATTGGAATTTGTAATGACAGATAAACATAAATTGAAGCAATTAAAACTAACACTGTATTGGGAAACACGACAAAGAAAGATGAGAATTTCAACCTGCTTTCATTCTGGAAAAGCATTAAAATTATATAAAAATGATGCAATGCAGTCATTTCGCTGTCAATCAAAATTTGATCTATGCTTTAAACTGAATGACAGCTAGCATTAAAGGGACAAACGTGCTCTGAAATGTGTGTGTGGTAAGGACTTGGAATGGTGGTAAGCAGGAGGAGTAAACTCACAAGAATGAAGTTCAAGTTATTTTTGGTGTGTGTGTGTATGTGACTTACATCCCACTTTTCTACATTTGTGGAACTATAAACTTTTGCCGAACTCCTTCCTTGCCTTCCTCACCCAACTTATTTTCGTTGTACCCCTTCCTTTTATTTTGTTTCCCTCCGAACTCACCCACCCTGACCCCATTCACCTAAAATTAAGTCTGACCTTATGATTTCTATTTCTAGCAATTATCACTATTGAGAAAAAACAAGTCTAGATGAGACAAAAAAATGCCTATTTTGCCTAAAACTTGCTAAAATTTCAATGAGAATATAAAAATGACACTAATCTGCCAGTGGCTTTCTCCTAATTTTTTAGGACCACTTTTAATAAAAGCAGCCCACAAACTTTATTTTGTGGTTTTACATTTGGATCTTTATTTGTAATAGAGAATTCATTTAAACTGAAGGAAAAACTAAGTGGTTTGCATGCGAATACAGCAATAAGAGGAGATTGCACAAGTAATGAATGTGGTATATTAACCAATCTTTTCGCAATGAGTGACGAGGAATATATTCATTCTGAGTGAGTCTCTAATTCATTCTAGTTATTACCATAAAAGTGCACTAAGATGTGTATATCACTTTAGATTAAATGCAACAATTCACAGTATATTTTTCTCACAACATCATGAATTGTAAGGACTAAAAGGACTGTATCTGCACTGGAGATGCTTAAAAACAGTCACATCATGAAATTATAAATTGCTTGAGTCGACCTGGATCTGAAAGCATTCAGAAAATGAAAATTAATGTCCATTAATGATCAGTGGTTGTTTTTCATCATAGAGTTGTCCTTTCTATAATTGAAATATTACTTACTAGCAATGACTAAAAGGTTTGTATTTCTTTGACTTTGAGAACAATGAAATACATCCAGATTATTTTATCAAAAGATGAATGAGCTGCTAACAACAAGATGACAAGTTTGCTGCCAGCCACAATAATCCTCTCTTTTTTGGATCAGGCTTTCTGGAACAGAAAGGGTCTTGATATCTACTATTTCATTTGATTCCCAGCACATCTGGCGAGGAGGTAAAACCTGTGTGTTTATCCCTGTTTTACAGCAGGTGACTAAGACTATCTAACTTGTCTAAGTTCACTCAGCACACATTGTCCTGTTTGCTACATCATTGTTTCGGAAATGTTGGAAGAATACGTGGAAAGCGTTTGCAGTTCGAAAATAAAGCCATTTTTTTCAATATTGATTTGTTTTCAGTCTTTATGTTTAATTTATCTTGAAATTCCAAATAACATTAAAGGCAATTTAAAACGTTTAAATATCTATCAAAGGGGCATGGCTTGTAAAAGGTAGGGAAATAATATGTTAGATATTCTGATAAACTCCAATATTTAAAAATGCTCAGAGAAAAGTACTGTTATATGAAATTGGCAAGGAGATCTTAGTTTTACTTTTTTGGTGCCATTAATTTGTAAACCATTGTAGGCAGTATGTTTTTTTAATGAGTTACTCTGTTTAAAATAGAAACAGTCTCTCATTATTGACAGCAGTCAACTGTATGACATAGTAAAAATACTAACAATAGAAGATGGCCGAATAGGAACAGCTCTGGTCTACAGCTCCCAGCGTGAGCGACACAGAAGATGGGTGATTTCTGCATTTCCGTTGGAGGTACTGGGTTCATCTCATGAGGGAGTGCCAAACAGTGGGTGCAGGACAGTCGGTGAAGCGCACTGTGCGTGAGCCGAAGCAGGGTGAGGCATTGCCTCACTCGGGAAGCACAAGGGGTCAGGGAGTTCCCTTTCCTAGTCAAAGAAAGGGGTAACAGACGGCACCTGGAAAATCGGGTCAGTCCCACCCTCATACTGCGCTTTTCCAACGGACTTGGAAAACGGCACACCAGGAGGTTGTGTCCCGAACCTGGCTCGGAGGGTCCTATGCCCATGGAATCTCACTGATTGCTAGCACAGCAGTCTGAGATCAAACTGCAAGATGGCAGCCAGGCTGGGGTAGGGGCGCCCGCCATTGCCCAGGCTTGCTTAGGTAAACAAAGCAGCCAGGAAGCTGGAACTGGGTGGAGCCCACCACAGCTCAAGGAGGCCTGCCTGCCTCTGTAGGCTCCACCTCTGGGGGCAGGGCACAGACAAACAAAAATTCAGCAGGAACCTCTGCAGGCTTCACTGTCTCTGTCTGACAGCTTTGAAGACAGTAGTGGTTCTCCCAGCATGCAGCTGGAAATCTGAGAATGGACAGACTGCCTCCTAAAGTGGGTCCCTGATCCCGGAGCAGCCTAACTAGGAGGCACCCCCCAGTAGGGACAGACTGACACCTCACTCGGCCAGGTACTCCTCTGAGACAAAACTTCCAGAGGAACTATCAGACAGCTGAATTTGTGGTTTCATGAAAATCCACTGTTCTGCAGCCACCGCTGCTGACACTGAGCAAAACAGGGTTTGGAGTGGACTTCTAGCAAACTCCAACAGACCTGCAGCTGAGGGTCCTTTCTGTCAGAAGGAAAACTAACAAACAGAAAGGACATCCACACCAAAAACCCATCTGTACATCACCATCATCAAAGACCAAAAGTAGATAAAACCACAAAGATGGGGAAAAAACAGAGCAGAAAAACTGGAAACTCTAAAAGGCAGAGCACCTCTCCTCCTCCAAAGGAACGCAGCTCCTCACCAGCAACGGAACAAAGCTGGATGGAGAATGACTTTGATGAATTGAGAGAAGAAGGCTTCAGACGATCAAACTACTCCGAGCTACGGGAGGAAATTCAAAACAATAACAAAGAAGTTAAAAACTTTGAAAAACAATTAGACGAATGGATAACTAGAATAACCAATGGAGAGAAGGGCTTAAAGGAGTTGATGGAGCTGAAAGCGAAGTTTCGAGAACTACGCGAAGATTGCAGAAGCCTCGGGAGCCGATGCGATCAACTGGAAGAAAGGGTATCAGTGATGGAAGATGAAATGAATGAAATGAAGCGAGAAGGGAAGTTTAGAGAAAAAAGAATAAAAAGAAATGAACAAAGCCTCCAAGAAATTTGGGACTATGTGAAAAGATGAAATCTACGTCTGATTGGTGTACCTGAAAATGACTGGGAGAATGGAACCAAGTTGGAAAACACTCTGCAAGATATTATCCAGGAGAACTTCCCCAATCTAGCAAGGCAGGCCAACATTCAGATTCAGGAAATACAGAGAATGCCATGAAGATACTCCTCGAGAAGAGCAACTCCGAGACACATAATTGTCAGATTCACCAAAGTTGAAATGAAGGAAAAAATGTTAAGGGCGGCCAGAGAGAAAGGTCAGGTTACCCACAAAGGGAAGCTCGTCAGACTAACAGCTCATCTCTCATCAGAAACTCTACAAGCCAGAAGAGAGTGGGGGCCGATATTCAACATTGTTAAAGAAAAGAATTTTCAACCCAGAATTTCATATCCAGCCAAACTAAGCTTCATAAGTGAAGGAGAGATAAAATACTTTACAGACAAGCAAATGCTGAGTGATTTTGTCACCACCAGGCCTGCCCTAAAAGAGCTCCTGAAGGAAGCACTAAACATGGGAAGGAACAACCGGTACCAGCCCCAGCAAAAACATGCCAAATTGTAAAGACCATCGAGGCTAGGAAGAAACTGCATTAACTAACGAGCAAAATAACCAACTAACATCATAATGACAGGATCAAATTCACACATAACAATATTAACTTTAAATGTAATTGGGCTCAATGTTCCAATTAAAAGATACAGACTGGCAAACTGGATAAGGAGTCAAGACCCATCAGTGTGCTGTATTCAGGAAACCCATCTCACGTGCAGAGACACATATAGACTCAAAATAAAGGGATGGAGGAAGATCTATCAAGCAAATGGAAAACAAAAAAAGGCAGGGGTTGCAATCCTAGTCTCTGATAAAATAGACTTTAAACCAACAAAGATCAAAAAAGACAAAGTAGGCCATCATATAATGGTAAAGGGATCAATTCAACAAGAAGAGCTAACTATCCTAAATATATATGCACCCAACACAGGAGCACCCAGATTCATAAAGCAAGTCCTGAGTGACCTACAAAGGGACTTAAACTCCCACACAATAATAATGGGAGATTTTAACACCCCACTGTCAACGTTAGACAGATCAACGAGACAGAAAGTTAACAAGGATATCCAGGAATTGAACTAAGCTCTAAACAAAGTGGACCTAATAGACATCTACAGAACTCTCCACCCCAAGTCAACAGAATATACATTTTTTCAGCACCACACCACACCTATTCCAAAATTGACCACATAGTTGGAAGTAAAGCTCTCCTCAGTAGATGTAAAAGAACAGAAATTATAACAAACTGTCTCTCTGACCACAGTGCAATCAAACTAGAACTCAGGATTAAGAAACTCAAAATCGCTCAACTACATGGAAACTGAACAACCTGCTCCTGAATGACTACTGGGTACATAATGAAATGAAGGCAGAAATAAAGATGTTCTTTGAAACCAACGAGAACAAAGACACAACATACCAGAATCTCTGGGACACATTCAAAGCAGTGTGTAGAGGGAAATTTATAGCACTAAATGCCCACAAGAGAAAGCGGGAAAGATCCAAAATTGACACCCTAACATCACAATTAAAAGAACTAGAAAAGCAAGAGCAAACACATTCAAAAGCTAGCAGAAGCCTAGAAATAACTAAAATCAGAGCAGAACTGAAGGTAATAGAGACACAAAAAACCCTTCAAAAAATTAATGAATCCAGGAGCTGTTTTTTTGAAAAGATCAACAAAATTGATAGACCGCTAGCAAGACTAATAAAGAAGAAAAGAGAGAAGAATCAAATAGATGCAACAAAAAATGAAAAAGGAGATATCACCACTGATCCCACAGAAATACAATCTACCATCAGAGAATACTACAAACACCTCTATGCAAATAAACTAGAAAATCTAGAAGAAATGGATAAATTCCTCGACAGATGTACCCTCCCTAGACTAAACCAGGAAGAAGTTGAATCTCTGAATAGACCAATAACAGGCTCTGAAATTGTGGCAATAATCAATAGCTTACCAACCAAAAAGAGTCCAGGACCTGATGGATTCACAGCCGAATTCTACCAGAGGTACAAGGAGGAACTGTTTCCATTCCTTCTGAAACTATTCCAATCGATAGAAAAAGAGGGAATCCTCCCTAACACATTTTATTAGGCCAGCATCATCCTGATACCAAAGCCTGGCAGAGACATAACCAAAAAAGAGAATTTCAGACCAATATCCTTGATGAACATTGATGCAAAAATCCTCAATAAAGTACTGGCACACCGAATCCAGCAGCACATCAAAAAGCTTATCCACCATGATCAAGTGGCCTTCATCCCTGGGATGCAAGGCTGGTTCAACATACGCAAATCAATAAATGTAATGCAGCATATAAACAGAACCAAAGACAAAAACCACATGATTATTTCAATAGATGCAGAAAAGGTCTTTGACAAAATTCAACAACCCGTCAGGCTAAAAATTCTCAATAAATTAGGTATTGATGGGACGTATCTCAAAATAATAAGAGCTATCTATGACAAACTCACAGCCAATATCGTACTGAATGGGCAAAAACTGGAAGCATTCCCTTTGAAAACTGGCCCAAGACAGGGATGCCCTCTCTCACCACTCCTAGTCAACATAGTGCTGGAAGTTCTGGCCAGGGCAATCAGGTAGGAGAAGGAAATAAAGGGTATTCAATTAGGAAAAGAGGAAGTCAAATTGTCCCTGTTTGCAGATGACATGATTGTATATCTAGAAAACCATGTCATCTCAGCCCAAAATCTCCTTAAGCTGATTAGCAACTTCAGCAAAGTCTCAGGATACAAAATCAATGTACAAAAATCACAAGCATTCTTGTACACCAGTCACAGAGAGAGAGCCAAATCATGAGTGAACTCCCATTCACAATTGCTTCAAAGAGAATAAAATACCTAGGAATCCAACTTACAAGAGATGTGAAGGACCTCTTGAAGGTGAACTACAAACCACTGCTCAATGAAATAAAAGAGGATACAAACAAATGGAAGAACATTCCATGCTCATGGGTTGGAAGAATCAATATCGTGAAAATGACCATACTGTCCAAGGTAATGTGTAGATTCAATGCCATCCCCATTAAGCTACCAATGACTTTCTTCACAGAATTGGAAAAAACTACTTTAAAGTTCATATGGAACCAAAAAAGAGCCCGCATCGGCAAGTCAATCCTAAGCCAAAAGAACAAAGCTGGAGGCATCACGCTACCTGACTTCAAACTATACTACAAGGCTACAGTAACCAAAACAGCATGGCATTGGTACCACAACAGAGACATAGATCAATGGAACAGAACAGAGCCCTCAGAAATAATGCCGCATATCTACAACTATCTGATCTTTGACAACCTGAGAAACGGAAGCAATGGGGAAAGGATTCCCTATTTAAGAAATGGTGCTGGGAAAACTGGCTAGCCATATGTAGAAAGCTGAAACTGGATCCTTTCCTTACACCTTATACAAAAATTAATTCAAGATGGATTCAAGTCTTATATGTTAGACCTAAAGCCACAAAAACCCTAGAAGAAAACCTAGGCAATACCATTCAGGACATAGGCATGGGCAAGGACTTCATGTCTAAAACACCAAAAGCAATGGCAACAAAAGCCAAAATTGACAAATGGGATCTAATTAAACTAAAGAGCTTCTGCACAGCTAAAGAAACTACCATCAGAGTGAACAGGCAACCTACAGAATGGGAGAAAATTTTGCAACCTACTCCTCTGACAAAGGGCTAATAAACAGAATCTACAATGAACTCAAACAAATTTACAAGAAAAAAACAACCCCATCAAAAAGTGGGCGAAGGAGATGAACAGACACTTCTCAAAAGAAGACATTTATGCAGCCAAAAAACACATGCAAAAATGCTCATCATCACTGGCCATCAGAGAAATGCAAATCAAATCCACAATGAGATACCATCTCAGACCAGTTAGAATGGCCATCATTAAAAAGTCAGGAAACAACAGGTGCTGGAGAGGATGTGGAGAAATAGAAACACTTTTACACTGTTGGTGGGACTGTCAACTAGTCCAACCATTGTTGAAGTCAGTGTGGCGATTCCTCAGGGATCTAGAACTAGAAATACCATTTGACCCAGCCATCCCATTACTGGGTATATACCCAAAGGACTATAAATCATACTGCTGTAAAGACACATGTACACCTATGTTTATTGTGGCACTATTCACAATAGCCGAGTTGGAACCAACCCAAATGTCCAACAACGATAGACTGGATTAAGAAAATGTGGCACATATACACCATGGAATACTATGCAGCCATAAAAAATGATGGGTTCATGTCCTTTGTAGGGACATGGATGAAACTGGAAACCATCATTCTCAGTAATCTACCACAAGGACAAAAAACCAAACACCGTATGTTCTCACTCATAGGTGGGAATTGAACAATGAGAACTCATGGACACAGGAAGGGGAACATCACACTCCGGGGACTGTTGTGGGGTGGGGGGAGTGGGGAGGGACAGCATTACGAGATATACCTAATGCTAAATGACAAGTTAATGGGTGCAGCAAACCGAAAGAGCACATGGATACATATGTAAGAAACCTGCACATTGTGCACATGTACCCTAAAACCTAAAGCATAATAATAATAAAAAATACTAACAATAGCTATCATTTATTTAGTACTTTCTTTGTGTCAAGGATTATTTTAAACATTTTACATATTTACTCATTTAACTCATTAATTCTTCGTAACAACCCTATGCGGTAAGCATTATTATTATTTCATTTTACCGGTATGGAAATTGAGGAACAGAGAATTAACACACTTACTTGTGGTCACACAACTAGTAAATGAAACTGTTGACATTAGGGGATTCGAATCAGGGAAGTCTGGCTGTAGAGCTACAGCTCTTAACTATTATGGATGCTGTCTAAAAAAGGGAGGAGTTTGTAGAGTCTCACTATCTGGACTTCAATCTTGGATTCACCCCTTACTAGCAATAGTCAATTTATTTAGGATCTGTAAGCCTCAATTTCCACATCTATAATATGTCATAACGATATCAACTTAATAGGATTAATGTAAAGAGGAGATTTTTAAAAAATTAATAAAGCATAGCAAGGTACCTGGAACCTAGTTGTTAATGAATGTTAATTTTCCTTCTTTATAAATGAAAATTTGAGTTCCGCCTCATCATAATTCTTTTCCTGAACTTTAAGGTTTTCATAGGTTTGTATTTTTAACCTTGTTTTACCCATGCCTCTTGTCGCCCCAAAAGCTGCATTTACACCACACCATCTAAAAGTATCTGTGTAGGTGGCAAGACAAAAAGAAAAAAAAAATCAACCAAATGATTGATTCTCGAAGCAGCTATTTATTTGTCAGATTATTTGTTTTACCTTGAGTAACTTGAATTTGGACTAAAATTGAAACTGGCCCAATTATCCCATAGAACTGATGTTTATGGTTTCTTTTGAATTAACGTAGAAATTGTCCTCGCGTTCTTAAAACTTGAGAAAGCTACATTTGTCTTATCTGAGTTCCTTTCTCAGGAAACCAACCATCAGGCTTCCCAGATAGTATCAAAGAACTGAAATTCACCGAATCACCACATCTGGACAATGAGATGTCAGACCCCTAACCCGTCATGATTGCCAGCTGACCACCTGTTTCCTGTTGACCAACTCCTCTTCCTCACCCCTCCCTAATTCCTGCTTTCTTGCATGTAGTTACATTTCTTCACTGCTATATAAATTCATGATTTTAGTCAGTCAGGGAGATGGATTTGAGACTGATCTCCCATCACCTCAGCTGCCCACCCAATTAAGGGCTTCTTCCTTGGCAATACTCATTGTCTCAGTGATTGGTTTTCTTTGCAGCAAGCAGCAGGACTGAGACAGAACTCTTGGCATTTCAGTAACAAAACTCCTCAAGGGGCTGCTGGTTTTGATTTTGCATATAGACTAAACTAACACAGTTAAAAGGCACTATATGATTAGTGTCCACCTCTGACAAATAAATGTGTGCACCAAAATTAAGGTTTGCTTAGCAATTAAAAACATGTATGCTGAGTAGAAAAACTTTTAAATTCTAAACGTCTATTCCATTGGCCACTTTGGCTGAGCATAATTTGTTGGCATTCAACCACTGACCAACAAATACTACATTTTCAAAAGTGAAAAAGAAATACACAAAATGATTATTAAGCCCCTATGATAGACAAAAAATTGCAGAGGCTCCCAAAAGATTTCAGTAGTTTTGTGATTGTTGAGTCAGTTTTCTGAAATCTGACCATGGTGTGCACTTCAGTAAGCCTAATTTGGAAGAATGACCCAGCAGGATGTTTCTGATTGATTCTGGAAATCTTATCTAAAATCTAATGCTGAGTTAACTAAAAATCAAAATAAACTCATGTTTAGATCTCCAGCAAAGTTCAGCTTTGATTAACCTATCCAGATTTGTTATTTAGAAATACCAGGGAGATACCATATTAATTGTATCACATATTCAAGTTTTTACTGTTTTAAAAAATTAATTGAAAAAATTATGTAGCAGTGTATAGGTCGCTGTAATCATGCGAGAGTTAGGACCTTACTCTAATCTTGCCTCCAATTCTTTTTTTTAATTGGTAACACTACTGTGTGACTAATCACTGAATGATGTGTGATCTGGAAAAGGGTCTTGAAGCAAAGTTACCTTTTATGGGAATGTAGCATTTACATTTATTTGTTTGTTTTTATGAGATGTGCCAGTAAGAAAATGGATGGGTTAGTTCTAAGTGACCTTGCCAAGGCTGACCTTTGAGTTATTATAAAAACTATTCAATTTCTAACTTCCAAATTCCCACTCATTTTTAAACTATTAGATCCTGAAACAGGACAGGAGCCCGAGGAAGGCCAGTTGGTTGATTGCTGATTGATTGTTTCAGGGGGCTGTTCTGCAGAGCCTTTAGAAGAGCTGCCTGCTTCTTGATCCTATGCTGTTACTACAACTCAGGCACCTGACAAATTCCCTTGCCAAGGCAGAGTGGCCATTGTTCAGGGAAGGAATTCCCTTCAAGTGTCCTTGAAAGGGCTTTTTTTTTTCGAAAGAGCACCTTGTAAACCTTCACAATTTTGTGTCTCCTCGGATGCTAATTGGTGTGTAAGCCTGAGAGGTTTACAAAAGTTAGCTAAAATTTCAAGTTGCTTTTGACATGTTCAAGTACCCAAATGGATAGACATCTCTAGCTGATTTTCTCTTTACATGATTTAGGCTTTGTCTGTATAATGCCAGTTTTATAATGTTGAGCTGAGGTTGAATATAGCGATTTTTGAAATGGACATTAATCAAATGTTAAAAGAGTTCAGTCACTAGGAAGTAAAAGGCCATTTGTTTTGTTTTTTTGAACTGGAGAAAGAGCGAACATACTTCACCACCAGCATAAATTATGCAATCAAGTTTCCCACATTTGGTGAAATCTCAGGGGGTCAGCACATCTGGAATGGAATAGATGAGTCTTGGTGCTGGGAGAACCACCTTCATGATCATGGCACTTCCCCTGACATATAAGAATTCATCATTTTTACTTAAGTGTTTCTCTTTAGGGGACAGAGAACAGTTTAAACTTGCAAAAGACAAAAACAGGGTTTTTACCTACTCACTACATTGATTAGCACTCCTGTGTACCTATGTGGGCATAGGCCTTTTGGGGATAATGTAAAGAAATTGTACAATTGCTCAAAATAGTGACACTACCTGTGGTGATCTCAGACTCAACTAGAATTAGAACTCAGGAACTAAAATTAGTTCCCAGAAATCTTCCACCACACATCAAAGAGTCACAGTGCATGCACAAACACAAACTCACACTTCAGTTGTGAAAACCAACTCATTTCAAAATATAACCTCTATATCTATTTGAATTTTGGTTGAAACAACTTATTTTATTGGTGCTCTCTACTGCTGAATAGCTTCCCTTCAAGCTTCTCCATCCTTCTCCAAGATACTGATGGCTTAATGATTTAGGTTGGTATGCTTGGCTAGATATGTACATGCATAGGAAAAGTTTGTAGAATTACCCATATACTTTTTCTTTCATCTAGATCTAGAAATACAAACATTTCTTTGGAAGGACAATTCCCAGAATTACTCAAGAGTATGGAGAAATGTTAGAAATTGCATTAATTTTATAACCACCAGTTAAAGCAATGTTCATAGGTTTCCATAGATGACAATATTACTAAAAAGCTCTAGTCATAACATACTCTTCTAAAAAGTAAGAGTCCAAAAACAGGTTAACATTCATTTCATAAAAATAATGAAAAGTAAAATAAAAAAGAGATGTTTTAAAAGTAAGAAATAGAAGACTAATAAGTTTTGAACTAAAAAAGCTTCTTGTGAGGTAAATAATTTCCTAATAATGTGACTGTCTACTTAAGTTTGACAAGTCTTATTCATTTATTTATTTTTATTTTTATTATTTTTTGAGACAGAGTCTTGCTCTGTCCCCCAGGCTGTAACACAGTGGCATGATATCGGCTCACTGCATCCTCTGCCTCCCGGGTTCAAGCAATTCTCTGCCTTAGTCTCCCGAGTAGCTGGGATTACAGGTGCCCACCAACACGCCCGGCTAATTTTTTTGTATTTTTTAGTAGATATGGTGTTTCACCATCTTGGCCAGGCTGGTCTTGAACTCCTGACCTCGTGATCCACTTGCCTCGGCCTCCCAAAGTGGTGGGATTACAGGCGTGAGCCACCACGCCCGGCCCAAGTCTTTTTTATTAGTGGTGCTATGTATGTGGTTTAATAGTTATGTTTATTCATTTGGGCAAATTCACTCATAACTAGCAGTCATTAAAAAACGTTGAAGGCTTTTTAAGCTGTGAACCTTCTTTATTGTATCTTCTTGATGGTATCCTACAAAACACATTGAAATGGTCACGTGAACTTATCAAGTGGAAATGTGAAGATTAGGGTAATAGTCCATTCTCTGTTCATGTTACACTTGATGGGAAAATCTTCAAATGACAAGAACAGCAGCAGTGTCTTGATTCGTTATCAAGAAATCACAATTCAAATCCTTACGAATATATTCACAATGCTGCTTGGAAAAAGAAAAAGAAAAACACCTATAGCCCTCAATATTGAAGACTTGTCACAGAGTTTTGGTCAGGTTTTTAAGGTAGAGAATATTTGGATTTTGGCCCCTCCGGTTATGGTTCAGTTATATATTTTTAAAATATAGCACATACATGATAGGGATTTTGAGTAGTTATTGAGGCTGGAGGAGGTCCTCTATATAATTAATGTAATTAATGAATAGGCCTAACTAAAGACTGGAAAAGGACTGACGAAAATGCAGGAAGATAATAGTTACACATTGGTTAATGAAATCAAGTTGTGAGAGCTCTAAGATGAGCCTTAACAGGATTTACACATTTCAAGTCTTATGGGAAAACGCTCTTAGAATCCGTGTTTGCTAACATCAGTAATTTATGAAAGAATGATTATACATCTTTAAAAAGTCTATTCCTAGAATGTAATTTTCAAATTGTTTGTTTTTCATCAATCAGAATTATTTTCTTTACTTATTTTTACATAGTAAGCTATGTATCCCCAAATACCTAAAAATAAAGCATCCGACTCCCACTTCAGAAGTAGACTGTGATTTTAAAAATCATCTTTTAGGAAGGAGCTTCCAAGATCAGAAGTTTATTTTCTCCTGAATTCTTTGACTTCAATTAAAGGTAAACTGCCTCCAGGTGGACAGTGGTAGTTTCACAACAGCTAGGATAGCCGTGTGTCTCAGCTTGCCTACAATAGATCTAAATTATGCCTGTTGTTCCACCTTAACTAGTAATAGCACCTACTTTTCACTCTCGAAATTTGCCAAGTTTGGACAATTAATTTTTTGGTCACTCTATTAACTTTATGGTCAAAGGGCATTGTCAACTCTGGATGAATGAGTTCTTGTTTTTGCTAAAATGGTAACTGAAAGAAAAACCGTAACAATTATCTTAGTCTGTTTGGGTTGCTATAACAAAATACCGTAGATTTGATGGCTTATAAATAAAGTAAATTTATTTCTCTCAGTTCTGAAGGCTGGGAAGCCCAAGATCAAGGATCTGAAAGATTGGGTGTGTGGAGAAGTCCTGCTTTCTGGCTCCTAGATGACGTCTTCTAGCTCTGTCCTTACAGGGATGGAAGACCAGGGCTATGGTCTCTTCAGCCTCTATTTGAGTGCTAATCCCATTCATAAGAGCGCCACACAACACATGAATTTTGGGGGAGACACACATATTCAGACCATAGCAGCACTCCTGGTTATATTTTCTTTCACATATAGCATTTTTTTCCTCTGACTTAAAAATTGTTATGTTTTGTCTATTAAAAAAAATCTATGCCTATGTTTTTCATTGTCTCCACCATTTTTAAACCAGTTTAGTAAAATGCAGGTTACATGTTTTTCTGGAGCCTTTCATCTTGTAGTCTAGTCTGGAATTGTTGCACTTCAGCTCTCCTGAGTAACTGCTGATATAGTTTGGATATTTGTCCCTGCCCAAATCTCATGTTGAATTGTAATTCCCAATGTCGAAGGTAAGGCCTGGTGGGAGGTGTTTGGGTCATGAGGGCAGATCCTTTATGTATTGGTGCTGCTCTCACCATAGTGAGTGAGTTCTCATGAGAGATGGTTGTTTAAAAGTGTGTAGCACCTCCCCCAAACAACTCTCCCTCTGTCTTGCTTTGGCTCCTGCCATGTGAAACACCTGCTCCCCTTTTGCCTTCTGCCATGATTGGAAGCTTCCTGAGGCCTCCCCAGAAGCAGATGCTGCTATGTTTCCTATATAGTCTGCAGAACCATGAGCCAATTAAATTTCTTTATGAATTACCCAGTCTCAGGTGTTTCTTTATAGTAATGCAAAAATGGACTAACACAGACATCTTGGAACTGCAGTTGGTCATCCTTAATGGAATTCCCTTTTTCTCTTTATCTCTCTTTCTTTCTCACATTGAATCAATTGCGTTTTATATACTACTTTATTGTTTTTTTCTAGTTTAGGTAGAGTATGTTCTCCAGAAGCTTCCTAGGAAAGGCTATATGGGAGATAAAATACTTTAAGTTTTTAGTGTGTAAAAATATATCTCAGTTGATAATTGGATTGCATATGGCATTTTAGATTGACATCATTAGTCTCAGAATCTTGAGCTTTGCCTTCTAGCTTTTAGTGTTATTATTGAGAAGTCAGAAGCTATTCTAATTCTTTATTCTTTGCATGTTCATGTAACCTATCTATTTTTCTCTTTGGAAACTTTTCTTTGTCTCCAGAGTCCTAAATTTTATAATCATTTGCCTGGGTGTGGGTTTTTTTTTTCTTTAATTTTCTTTTGTTGTTGTAGTAGACAATTAATAGGTCCTTTCAATCAATGGATTGACAGCCTTCTATTCTAGGAAATATTTTTAGATTTTTATTTGATGATTTCCTAATATTTATTCTAATCTATTCTCTTTATTAGTTAAATTGAGCCATTATAGTAGTGAAATATACCTCACCCTCAGTGCAAATATCTTTCAGGGCCCTATTACAAATAATTTCAGAGAGTGAACAGTGCCTGACATGTATTTGAAAAGTATATCAAAGTGTGTTGAATAAATGACAATTCTGATTACCTAATAGAAAGTATTAAAATGCAATCTTTGCTTATAGTTAACGTTTTCTTCATATGATTCTTCTTTTTACTGTGGAACCATCTGTTTCAAAGGAGATGTGACTGGCATACTCCAATAATGTAATTTTATTCTCCCCTCACAAAGTCCCATTCCACCCTACAGCTATTTACTGGAAATTCTAACATTTAGATTTTCAGGGGTCACTTTTTCACTTCTTTGACTTTTAGGTACTAGTATATTCAATGATGATCTCTCTAGTGGGCCATAACTTTCTGGAAGGCATCCAATTAGTGACTCTGAAAACAGTCTTAAAGGCTGAGTTTGGATAGCACTCTGATTACTCTGTCACCTAGAGCTATCTGCCCAGAAAAGGTGATCCATATCTAAGCAGGGCATGAAGGTGAGAGCAGCTATAATCCCCAAAAGTTTAGCTTATTTTTCAGGTTTCTTTTGCTTTAACCTAAAAAACTTAGTACCACCAAATAACATTTAAGAAATTCAGAAACTGGATGAATTGCAGTAGAGCTTGATGAAAGTTTCTGAGAGAATCTAAAAGCTAAATCCAGCTGCCTGATAAGGTCTCAACATAAGTAGAATTGGCAACTTCCTATCAAGAATTTTGTGAGTGTGAGAACACTCCCCTTACAAACAATACCAGAGTCTTCTATATCTGCAGCAGGACAGTTCTTACCACGAGAGTACTTTTGGCTTTAACATGGAAATTCTGAACTGAATAATTCAGAGGTGGCATTAACTGCCTATCCTCTTCTGTGGTAGGCTATTTATTTAGAAGCTCTACTTATTATTAAGCTCTACTTATTACTGGAGAAGCTCTACTCCATAACTTTCTGGGAGAACCAAAGGACCAATTCTTTTTGCCAGTAGTAACCACCCCCGCCCCCACCCCCACACACTTTTAGATATACAAGATTCTCAGGTGATTTCTAAGAATCAGGGAAATACCTTTTACACGGCTCTGTACTCTCCAGAAATGACTAAAAAATACGAATCTACAGATTCTTGAATGCAGTGGCACCTAAGTATGGTACACAAATTATATATAAAAATAAATCTACACTAGGACAAATCACAGTGAAACTGCAGAACATTAAAGACAAAGAGATTTTTATAAACAGTCACAGTTAAAATAATAGTTGACTTCTCAAGAGCTACAGTGGAAGTCAGAAGACAGTAGGATCATAGTTTTCAAAGAAGTGAATGGAAATAACTGCCAAGCTGGAATTCCATACTCATTGAAATATGCCAAATTTCTGATGATTAGTTTGAAATAGTGACATTTTCAGATAACCAGTAGACCCTCACTAAAGGAAATTCTGAAGGATGGAGTTTAGGCTAAAGGAAAGTGATCCAGGTACAATAATAATCATATAAGAAATTGTGAAGACTGTATTTTCAAGGTTCATTTCTATAGTTCACTACTGGAGAAGTTTATCTGAACATGTGGAACACCAGGAAACAGGAAGAAGCACAGTATTCTCTCCTAAATGTGAAGCCAGCCGTTGGTGTTGCTTTGCTGTAACTGCTATTTGCCATTGATGATTATTTTCCTCTTCGTCCCAGAGAGTAAGAGGGAGAGGATGCAGTCTGTGTGGTTCCCATTAAAAAGAAAGAAAAAGAAAGGAAGAAAGGAAGGAAGGAAAGGAAGGAAGAAAGAAAAAATTTGTGGATAGAATAACAAAGGGATAACAAAGAAAGAGAAATAAAAAAAAGAATTGCTCTTCTTTGTGAAAATGTGATGCTCTCTGAGTTAAAACGTTATCTCCAAAGTCTTTGTAAAATGCAAACATGCTATAAAAAAGGGATGACATATTACGTCCTTAACATTTCCTGATATAGTGTGTGTTCTAATATAGAAAGTGTGTTCTTGGCCAGGTGCGGTTCCTCACTCCTGTAATCACAGCACATTGGGAGGCTGAGGCAGGTGGATCACCTGAGGTCGGGAGTTTGAGACCAACCTGGCCAACTTGGCAAAACCCCATCTCTACTAAAAATACCAAAAATTCTTCCTTCCTTCCTTCCTTCCTTCCTTCCTTCCTTCCTTCCTTCCTTCCTTCCCTCCTTCTTTCCTTCCTTCCTTTCTTTTCCCTCTGTGGCCCAGGCTGGAATCTAGTCGGCTCACTGCAGTCCCCCTGCCTCCGGCTCCCGTGATTCTCCTACCCTGGCCTGCGGGCTGCCTGGGATTGCTGGCGCATCCCACCACCCGTGCCTGCTTTTTCTGCTTTCGCTGGAGGCGCGGTTTCCCCATGTTGGCCAGGCTGGTCTGCAGCTCCTGACCCCGAGTGCTCTGCCCGCCTCGGCCTACCGAGGTGCTGGGACTGCAGACGGAATCTTGCTCACTCGGTTCCCGGTGTTGCCCGGCTGGAGTTCGGTGGCGTGGTCTTGGCTCGCTGCACCTTCCGCCTCCCAGCCGCCTGCCTTGGCCTCCCAGGGTGCTGGGATTGAAGCCCCTGCCTGGCCGCCGCCCCGTCAGGGAGGTGGGGAGTGCCTCTGCCCGGCCACCCATAGTCTGGGAAGTGAGGAGCGCCTCTGCCCGGCTGCCCCATCTGGGAAGTGAGGAGCGCCTCTGCCCGGCCGCCCCGTCTGGGAAGTGAGGAGCGCCTCTGCCCGGCCGCCCCGTCTGGGAAGTGAGAAGCGCCTCTGCCCGGCCACCCATCATCTGGGAAGTGAGGAGTGCCTCTGCCCAGCCACCCATCATCTGGGAAGTAAGGAGCGCCTCTGCCCGGCCACCCATTGTCTGGGAAGTGAGGAGCGCCTCTGCCCGGCCGCCCCATCTGGGAAGAAGTGAGGAGCGCCTCTGCCTGGCCGCTCCGTCTGGGAAGAAGTGAGGGGCGCCTCTGCCCGGCTGCTCCATCTGGTAAGTGAGGAGCGCCTCTGCCCGGGTGCCCCGTCTGGGAAGAAGTGAGGAGCCCCTCTGCCCTGGCGCCCCGTCTGGGAAGAAGTGAGGAGCGCCTCTGCCCGGCCGCCACGTCTGGGAAGAAGTGAGGAGCGCCTCTGCCCGGCTGCCCCGTCTGGGAAGTGAGGAGCGCCTCTGCCCGGCCCATCTGGGAAGAAGTGAGGAGCGCCTCTGCCCGGCCACCTATCGTCTGGGAAGTGAGGAGCGCCTCTGCCCGTCGCCCCGTCTGGGAAGTGAGGAGCGCCTCTGCCTGGCCACCCCGTCTGGGAAGAAGTGAGGAGCAACTCTGCCCGGCTGCCCCATCTGGGAAGTGATGAGCGCCTCTGCCCAGCCGCCCCGTCTGGGAAGAAGTGAGGAGCGCCTCTGCCCGGCCGCCCCGTCTGGGAAGAAGTGAGGAGCGCCTCTGCCCGGCCGCCCCGTCTGGGAAGAAGTGAGGAGCACCTCTGCCCGGCCGCCCCGCTGGGAAGTGAGGAGCGCCTCTGCCCGGCCCGTCTGGGAAGAAGTGAGGAGCGCCTCTGCCCGGCCGCCCCGTCTGGGAAGTGAGGAGCACCTCTGCCCGGCCGCCCCGTCTGGGAAGTGAGGAGCGCCTCTGCCCGGCCTCCCTGTCTGGGAAGTGAGGAGCGCCTCTGCTCGGCCACCCATCGTCTGGGAAGTGAGGAGTGCCTCTGCCTGGCCACCCATCGTCTGGGAAGTGAGGAGCGCCTCTGCCCGGCCGCCCTGTCTGGGAAGAAGTGAGGAGTGCCTCTGCCCGGCCGCCCTGTCTGGGAATTGAGGAGCGCCTCTGCCTGGCCGCTCCGTCTGGGAAGAAGTGAGGAGCGCCTCTGCCCGGCCGCCCCGTCTGGGAAGAAGTGAGGAGCGCCTCTGCCCGGCCGCCCCGTCTGGGAAGAAGTGAGGAGCGCCTCTGCCCGGCCGCCCCATCTGGGAAGAAGTGAGGAGGGCCTCTGCCCGGCCGCCCCGTCTGGGAAGAAGTAAGGAGCACCTCTGCCCGGCCGCCCCATCTGGGAAGAAGTGAGGAGGCCTCTGCCCAGCCGCCCCGTCTGGGAAGAAGTGAGGAGCGCCTCTGCCCGGCTGCCCCATCTGGGAAGTGAGGAGCGCCTCTGCTCGGCCTCCCATTGTCTGGGAAGTGAGGAGCACCTCTGCCGGGCCACCCCGTCTGGGAAGTGAGGAGCGCCTCTGCCCGGCCCGTCTGGGAAGAAGTGAGGAGCGCCTCTGCCCGGCCACCCATCGTCTGGGAAGTGAGGAGCGCCTCTGCCTGGCCGCCCCGTCTGGGAAGTGAGGAGCGCCTCTGCCCGGTCGCCCCGTCTGGGAAGTGAGGAGCGCCTCTGCCCGGCCGACCCGTCTGGGAAGAAGTGAGGAGCGCCTCTGCCCGGCCGCCCCGTGTGGGAAGTGAGGAGCGCCTCTGCCCGGCCGACCCGTCTGGGAAGAAGTGAGGAGCGCCTCTGCCCGGCCGCCCCGTCTGGGAAGAAGTGAGGAGCGCCTCTGCCCGGCCGCCCCGTCTGGGAAGAAGTGAGGAGCACCTCTGCCCGGCCACCCCGTCTGGGAAGTGAGGAGCGCCTCTGCCCGGCCCGTCTGGGAAGAAGTGAGCAGCGCCTCTGCCCGGTCGCCCCGTCTGGGAAGTGAGGAGCACCTCTGCCCGGCCGCCCCGTCTGGGAAGTGAGGAGCGCCTCTGCCCGGCCTCCCCGTCTGAGAAGTGAGGAGCGCCTCTGCCCGGCCACCCATCGTCTGGGAAGTGAGGAGTGCCTCTGCCCGGCCACCCATCGTCTGGGAAGTGAGGAGCGCCTCTGCCCGGCTGCCCCATCTGGGAAGTGAGGAGCGCCTCTGCCCAGCCGCCCTGTCTGGGAAGAAGTGAGGAGCGCCTCTGCCCGGTCGCCCCGTCTGGGAATTGAGGAGCGCCTCTGCCCGGCCGCCCCGTCTGGGAAGAAGTGAGGAGCGCCTCTGCCCGGGCGCCCCGTCTGGGAAGAAGTGAGGAGCGCCTCTGCCCGGCCGCCCCGTCTGGGAAGAAGTGAGGAGCGCCTCTGCCCGGCCGCCCCATCTGGGAAGTGAGGAGCGCCTCTGCTCGGCCACCCATTGTCTGGGAAGTGAGGAGCGCCTCTGCCCGGCCACCCCGTCTGGGAAGTGAGGAGCGCCTCTGTCTGGCCACTCCGTCTGGGAAGTGAGGAGCGCCTCTGCCCGGCCAACCATCGTCTGGGAAGTGAGGAGCGCCTCTGCCCGGCCGCCACCCCGTCTAGGAAGTGAGGAGCATCTCTGCCCGGCCGCCCCGTCTGGGAAGTGAGGAGCGCCTCTGCCCGGCCGCGCCATCTGGGAAGAAGTGAGGAGTGCCTCTGCCCGGCCACCCCTTCTGGGAGGTGAAGAGTGCCTCTGCCCGGCCACCCCGTCTGGGAAGAAGTGAGGAGCGCCTCTGCCCGGCTGCCCCATCTGGGAAGTGAGGAGCGCCTCTGCCCGGCTGCCCCGTCTGGGATGTGGGGAGCGCCTCTGCCCGACCGCCCCATCTGGTAGGTCTACCACGGAGGCCAGAAGCAATGTGGGGGCTAGACGTGGTGGCTCACGCCTGTAGTCCCGGCGCTCTGGGAGGCTGAGGGGCGTTGATCACTTCAGGCTAGGAGTTCGAGACCAGCCTGGCCAACATGGCGAAACATGTGAAAAATACAACAGACAAACCAAGCAACCAACCCAGTGACAACAAAACAGGTCTACCCTGGAGTCATACTCTAATTTTTTCTGTTTTCCTCCCTTTCTGATCCTTTATCCCACTTTCTTTTTCTTCCTCTTCCTTCTCCTCCCCGTCTTCCCATGTGCAACCTTCCTAATATGTTTGATACGCATCTTTTTGTTTGTATGTATTTTTAGAAAATGTTTATTGTTTTGTGTGCAAAAAAAAAAATTCATAAAAAAAAAGAAAAAAATACCAAAAATTAACTGGGCATGGTGTTGGGCACATGTAATCCCAGCTACTTGGGAGGCTGAGACAGGAGAATAGCTTGAACCGGGGAGGCAGAGGTTGCAGTGAGCCAAGATCCCGCCAGTGCACTCCAGCATGGGCAACAAGGGTGAAACTCCGTCTCAAACAAACAAACAAATAGAAAACGTGTTCTCTGTAAGATTAGTGCTCCAAGTGCCTTGAAAATAAGGTTCAAATAAGTGTGGGAAATGTGGTGTTAAACAAAGGGAAACCAGATTCTTAACTGTTGGACTTCATAGCACCTTTAAGTATGCTAATGTACATTTTTAGTTTCCAAGAGAGTGATAAAGTATACATTTCCCAATTTTATTTAACCGCAGATTTTATTATTCTCAGAACAATTTAATAGATTGGCATTCCTATAGATCACATTTAAAGCCCCTCTGTCCCTAGCATGGTCCCTGAGATTCTTCATCAAATTAGATGATATTCCTGGAACATGGGGGCATGGGATGGGTAAATCCTTACAGAAACACGAGAAAACAACAAGATTAAGAGTATGAAGTGGCTCATGGGATGGAAGATCCAGATTGGGGAGCTCCCTTGTGAGAATGAGAATTGCAAAAGTACAAGGGGTAAAATGACAAATGGAAACATGTGCCCTTGTGCTGATGCTTCTATTGCTCAACTGCATGGGTCATCCATGAGTATTTGCAATCTTTTGGCAGTATAAATGAAAATGGTTTAGATGGGAAATAAACAGAGGCCTCAAAAACATGCAACTGGGGCTATTTCTGGTTTATCTGATTTGGAAGCATTGTCCACTGAACATTTTTAGAATCATATCTGAAATTTCATCTCAATGGTAACTTTTTGCCTTATTACTAGATACAAAATAATAAAATCAGGCGTGTTTCCATTATACAAGATTGATATGACTTTATATACCATGACCAAATATTTCCTACATAAAATAATCATCAGGCTGGGCACGGTGGCTCATGCCTGTAATCCCAGCACTTTGGGAGGCCGAGGCAGGCGGATCATCTGAGGTCAGGAGTTCGAGACCAGCCTGACCAAGATGGAGAAACCCTGTCTCTACTAAATACAAAAAAGTTAACCGGGCATGGTGGTGCGTGCCTGCAGTCCCAGCTCCTTGAGAGGCTGAGGCAGGAGAATCAGTTGAACTTGGGAGATGGAGGCTGCAGTGAGCCGAGATTACACCATTGCACTCCAGCCTGGGCAACAAGAGCAAAACTCCATCTCAAAATAAATAAATAATCTTCATTAGATACCTATAGATTGTTTCTCACTCATCAGCAACATTCATGTCTATGTTAGCACTGAAAGCAGTGATATATTCCCAAGCAATAAGTATTTGTCCAAGTAAGTTTAGAATTAAAAAATAATAGATTAGTACCAAAATTATGAAATCTCATTAAAACAAATTTTAAAAAGTATTTTTTATGGAAGGGAATAAGAATTTTATGTACAACTCAATGTAAATACATCTAGTATATTTTTAATTTTTTAATTCATATATTTTCTAATGACTCATATACAGAATATATACATCATTTTCACAAAACCGTAAGGAAAAGGCAATCCAATTAATGGTTAGAATGTTCAATAGATATTTCATAAAAGAGAATATTCAAATAAGATAGACGTCTCTAATGAATTAACTTTAAAAGTTTGATCTCTTTGATCATTCTTTCCTTTTAATTTTGAAATTTAACTTTTTTTAAGAACACCTAGCATGAGATTTACCCTTTTATCAGATTTTGAACTGTATAATACAGTATGGTCATCTGTAGTCACAGTGTTTTACAGTGGCTCTCGAGAACTTATTCATTTTGCATAATAAATTTTATACCCATCAGCAACTCCCTTTTTCTCTCTCTTCCTAGCCCCTGGAAACCACAATTCTATTCTTCATTTCCATTAGTTTGACTATTTTTGATATCTCATGTAAATGAAATCATGCAGTATTTTCCCTTCTGTGACTGGTATATTTTGCTTAGCATAGTGTTTTCCAGGTTCATTCATATTGTTGCATATGGTAGAATTTCTTTCTTTTTTAAGGCACAATAATATTCCATTGTATATATACATACAAAATTCCATTCATTTCTAAATGGGCATTTAGGTTTTCATTTATTTTGGCTTTTGCAAATAGTGCTACAATAAATATTGGAGTGCTAATATCTCTTTAAGATTCTGATTCAAAGTTTTTGGATAAATACCCAGAAGTGGGGTTCCTGGATCATATGGTAATTCTATTTCTAATTTTTTGAGGAATCTCCATATTGATTTTCACAACGGCTGCACTGTTTTGTATTCCTGCTAACAGTACATAAGGGTTCCAATTTCTCCACAGCTAGCCAACACTTACTGCCCTTAAAAAAAAAAAAAATACAGATTGAGTATCCCTAATCCAAATATCTGAAATCTGAAATGCTCCAAAATCTGAATCTTTCTGAGCACTGACATGATACCACGAATGGAAAATTCCACACCTGACTTTATGTGGTGGGTTGCAGTCAAAACTTAATTTTATGCACAAAACTATTTAAAATATTGTATAAAATTACTTTCAGGCTATGATATAAAGTGCATAAGGTGTAAATGAAACACAAGTGAATTTTCTGTTTAGACTTACATTGCATATCCAACATATATCATTATGTATATGTAAATATTCCAAAATCTGAAAACATCTGAAATGTGAAACACTTCTGGCCTCAAGCATTTTGGTAAGGGATAGTCAGTAAGTGTGGGTGGTATCTCTTGTCGTTGTGATTGCATTTCTCTGATGATTAGTGACATTGAATATCTCTTCATCTACCTGTTGACTCTTCATATGTCTTCTTCAAAGAAATGTCCATTCAAGTCCTTAGCGCAGTTTAAAATCAAGTTATTAGGGTTTTGTGGGGGTTTGTTGTTGTTGTTGTTGCTATCAAGTCATAGCAGTTTCGTATATATTTTGGAGATTAGCCCCTTATCAGATTTATGGTTTGCAAATATTTCTCTCTTTCCATAGGTTGTCTTCTTACTCTGTTTCCTTCACTGTGCAGAAGTTTTTTAGTTTGATGTAGCCCACTTGTCCATTTTTACTTTGTTGCCTGAGCTTTTGATGTCATTTCCATGAAATCACTGGATATACTGATGTCATAAAGCTTTTCCTTTATGTTTTCTTCTGTGGGTTTTGCAACTTTCAGGTCTTATAGTGAAGTCTTCAATAGATTTTTAGTTGATTGTCATTACTCTGTGCCCTTTATTATAAAATATTTTGGCTTTAGAGTTCTTATATATTAAATGACAAGCGCTGGACTAAATAATCTCTAAGCACCCTTCCAGCTCTATTCTTCTGTGATTCATAATTTTACAAAAAAAATGTGGAATTCTCACTTCTCTTTACTCCACAATACAGTCACTATACAAGCATTGTTTTTGGCGGCTGTTCAATTGAAAGAACTAAATTACTAGCAGACAGACCATGTCACCTGGGAATTTTTTCTTACTATCTTACCACAGAAACTCAATTAATCTTAGGACTCTTCCTTTTGACTTTTCCCAAGAAACTTTTAAATCTGCCATTCTGTCAACTAACATTTATTGGATTCCTACTATATTTGTGGACGCAGGGTTAGGCGTGTGGGATAGAAAGATGAATACAACACATTGATGGTTTTAAAGGCAATTACACTATACTGGGGGAGATAGTGATGTATGCTATATGGGCAATACCACAAAAGAGATATGTGCAGGATATTATGGGCATAGGAGAAAATAGGATATAACACAACTTGAAAGGGGTGATAATGGAAGGTTTCCAAGTAGAGATTTTACCTTATATTGTTTCTCAAGCTGAGATGTGTACTTGTGGGAGAATGTTAGGCAGAGCATGCCAAACAATGAGAACAGTATGAACAGATGAGCAGAAGTGAGAAATAGCATTATAGAAAAGGTAGTTCAATCGTAGTTGTCTGCCCTATACCCCTTGTTTCTTTTATGTTTTCTTTGTCCTTTAAAATGTTTTTTTGAGGCAGGATCTCAGTCTGTCACCCAGGCTGGAGTGCAATCACATGATCCAGGCTGACTGCAGCCTCTGCCTCCTGGGTTTAAGCAATCCTCCTGCCTCAGCCTCTTGAGTAGCTGGAACTATAGGTGCAGGCCACTGCACCCAGCTAATTTTTGTATTTTTTTGTAGAGACTCGGTTTTGCCATGTTGCCCAGGCTGTTCTCAAACTCCTGAGCTCAGGTGATCCACCCACTCTGGCCTCCTAAAGTGCTGGGATTACAGGCATGAGCCACTGCCCCAGCCCTCTTTCTTGTTTTAGCAGTATATTTTTCCCTCACTCCAACTATGTGGTAGAACTGTTAAGCATATTACACAGCCCAGTTAACTATAGGCCTGGGTATATGACCCAGACTAAGCAAATCATTACATAGCATTCTCCTGGCTAGAGCAGTTAATCCAAGGAATGGCATATGACCCAAGCCAGATGAATCAGATTCTTTTCCTAGGGTTTTATTACACTAAAATAGCAACTGAAAAACGGTGTCGGAGGGGTGGAGCCGAGATGGCCGAATTAGGAACAGCTCGAGTCTATAGCTCCCAGTGTGAGCAACACAGAAGATGGGTGATTTCTGCATTTCCGTTTGAGGTACCCGGTTCATTTCACTAGGGAGTGCCAAACAGTGGGTGCAGGACAGTCGCTGCAGCGCACTGTGCACGAGACGAAGCAGGGTGAGGCATTGCCTCACTCAGGAAGCACAAGGGGTCAGGGAGTTCCCGTTCCTAGTCAAAGAAAGGGGTAACAGACAGCACCTGGAAACTTGGGTCACTCCCCCTCAATACTGCGCTTTCCCAAAAGGCTCGGAAAACGGCACACCAGGAGATTGTGTCCCGCACCTGGCTCGGAGGGTCCAACACCCACGGAGTCTCGCTGATTGCTAGCATAGCAGTCTGAGATCAAACTGCAAGGCGGCAGCGAGGCTGGGGGAGGGGCGCCCGCCATTGCCCAGGCTTGCTTAGGTAAACAAAGCACCCAGGAAGATCGAACTGGGTGAAGCCCACCACAGCTCAAGGAGGCCTGCTTGCCTTTGTAGGCTCTACCTCTGTGGGCAGGGCATAGACAAACAAAAATTCAGCAGGAACCTCTGCAGACTTAAATGTCCTGTCTGACAGCTTTGAAGAGAGTAGTGGTTCTTCCAGCGTGCAGACGGAGATCTGAGAACGGACAGACTGCCTCCTAAAGTGGGTCCCTCACCCCCGAGCAGCCTAACTGGGAGGCACCCCCCAGTAGGGACAGACTGACACCTCACTCGGCCGCGTACTCCTCTGAGACAAAACTTCCAGAGGAACTATCAGACAGCTGAATTTGTGGTCTCATGAAAATCCGCTGTTCTGCAGCCACCGCTGCTGACACCCAGCTAAACAGGGTCTGGAGTGGACTTCTAGCAAACTCCAACAGACCTGCAGCTGAGGGTCCTGTCTGGTAGAAGGGAAACTAACAAACAGAAAGGACATCCACACCAAAAACCCATCTGTACATCACCATCATCAAAGACCAAAAGTAGATAAAACCACAAAGATGGGGAAAAAACAGAGCAGAAAACTGGAAACTCTAAAAGGCAGAGCACCTCTCCTCCTCCAAAGGAACGCAGTTCCTCACCAGCAACGGAACAAAGCTGGATGGAGAATGACTTTGACGAGTTGAGAGAAGAAGGCTTCAGACGATCAAACTACTCTGAGCTACGGGAGGAAATTAAAAACAATAGCAAAGAAGTTAAAAACTTTGAAAAACAATTAGACGAATGGATAATTAGAATAACCAATGCAGAGAAGGGCTAAAAGAAGCTGATGGAGCTGAAAGCCAAGTTTCGAGAACTACGCAAAGATCGCAGAAGCCTCAGTAGCTGATGCGATCAACTGGAAGAAAGGGTATCAGTGATGGAAGATGAAATGAATGAAATGAAGCGAGAAGAGAAGTTGAGAGAAAAAAGAATAAAAAGAAACGAACAAAGCCTCCAAGAAATTTGGGACTATGTGAAAAGACCAAGCCTACGTCTGATTGGTGTACCTGAAAATGACGGGGAGAATGGAACCAAGTTGGAAAACACTCTGCAAGATATTATCCAGGAGAACTTCCTCAATCTAGCAAGGGAGGCCAACATTCAGATTCAGGAAATACAGAGAACGACACAAAGATACTCCTCGAGAAGAGCAACTCCGAGACACATAATTGTCAGGTTCACCAAAGTTGAAATGAAGGAAAAAATGTTAAGGGCAGCCAGAGAGAAAGGTCAGGTTACCCACAAAGGGAAGCCCATCAGACTAACAGCTGATCTCTTGGCAGAAACTCTACAAGCCAGCAGAGAGTGGGGGTGGGGGCTGATATTCAACATTCTTAAAGAAAAGAATTTTGAACCCATAATTTCATATCCAGCCAAACTAAGCTTCATAAGTGAAGGAGAAATAAAATCCTTTGCAGACAAGGAAATGCTGAGCAATTTTGTCACCACCAGGCCTGCCCTAAAAGAGCTCCTGAAGGAAGCACTAAATATGGAAAGTAACAACCGGTACCAGCCACTGCAAAAACATGCCAAATTGTAAAGACCATCTAGGCTAGGAAGAAACTGCATCAACTAACGAGCAAAATAAATAACTAACATCATAATGACAGGATCAAATTCACACATAACAATATTAACTTTAAATGTAAATGGGCTAAATGTACCCATTAAAAGACACAGACTGGCAAACTGGATAAGGAGTCAAGACCCATCCGTGTGCTGTATTCAGGAAACCCATCTCACGTGCAGAGACACACATAGACTCAAAATAAAGGGATGGAGGAAGATCTATCAAGCAAATGGAAAAGAAAAAAAGGCAGGGGTTGCAATCCTAGTCTCTGATAAAATAGACTTTAAACCAACAAAGATGAAAAGAGACAAAGAAGGCCATTACATAATGGTAGAGGGATCAATTCAACAAGAAGAGCTAACTATCCTAAATATATATGCACCCAACACAGGAGCACCCAGATTCATAAAGCAAGTCCTGAGTGACCTACAAAGGGACTTAAACTCCCACACCATAATAATGGGAGATTTTAACACCCCACTGTCAACGTTAGACAGATCAACGAGACAGAAAGTTAACAAGGATATACAGGAATTGAACTAAGCTCTAAACAAAGTGTACCTAATAGACATCTACAGAACTCTCCACCCCAGGTCAACAGAATATACATTTTTTTCAGCACCACACCACACCTATTCCAAAATTGACCACATAGTTGGAAGTAAAGCTCTCCTCAGGAAATATAAAAGAACAGAAATCATAAAAAAATATCTCTCAGACCACAGTGCAATCAAGCTAGAACTCCGGATTAAGAAACTCTCTCAAAACCACTCAACTACATGGAAACTGAACAACCTGCTCCTGAATGACTACTGGATACATAATGAAATGAAGGCAGAAATAAAGATGTTCTTTGAAACCAATGAGAACAAAGACACAACATACCAGAATCTCTGGGACACATTCAAAGCAGTGTGTAGAGGGAAATTTATAGCACTAAATGCCCACAAGAAAAAGCAGGAAAGATCCAAAATGGACACCCTAACATCACAATTAAAAGAACTAGAAAAGCAAGAGCAAACACATTCAAAAGCTAGCAGAAGGCTAGAAATAACTAAAATCAGAGCAGAACTGAAGGAAATAGAGATACAAAAAACCCTTCAAAAAATTAATGAATCCAGGAGCTGGTTTTTTGAAAAGATCAACAAAATTGATAGACTGCTAGCAAGACTAATAAAGAAGAAAAGAGAGAAAAATCAAATAGATGTAATAAAAAATGAAAAAGGGGATATGACCACCGATCCCACAGAAATACAATCTACCATCAGAGAATACTACAAACACCTCTATGCAAATAAACTAGAAAATCCAGAAGAAATGGATAAATTCCTCGACAAATACACCCTCCCAAGACTAAACCAGGAAGAAGTTGAATCTCTGAATAGACCAACAACAGGCTCTGAAATTGTGGCAATAATCAATAGCTTACCAACCAAAAAGAGTCCAGGACCTGAAGGATTCACAGCCGAATTCTACCAGAGGTACAAGTAGGAAGTGGTACCATTCCTTCTGAAACTATTCCAATCAATAGAAAAAGAGGCAATTCTCCCTAAGTCATCTTATGAGTCCAGCTTCATCTTGATACCAAAGCCGGGCAGAGACACAACCAAAAAAGAGAATTTGAGACCAATATCCTTGATGAACATCGATGCAAAAATCCTCAATAAAATACTGGGAAACTGAATCCAGCAGCACATCAAAAACCTTATACACCATGATCAAGTGGGCCTCATCCCTGGGATGCAAGGCTGGTTCAACATACGCAAATCAATAAATGTAATCCACCATATAAACAGAACCAAAGACAAAAACCACATGATTATCTCAATAGATGCAGAAAAGGCCTTTGACAAAATTCAACAACCCTTCAGGCTAAAATCTCTCAATAAATTAGGTATTGATGGGACGTATCTCAAAATAATAAGAGCTATTTATGACAAACCCGCAACCAATATCATACTGAATGGGCAAAAACTGGAAGCATTCCCTTTGAAAACTGGCACAAGACAGGGATGCCCTCTCTCACCACTCCTAGTCAACATAATGCTGGAAGTTCTGGCCAGGGCAATCAGGCAGGAGAAGGAAATAAAGGGTATTCAATTAGGAAAAGAGGAAGTCAAATTGTCCCTGTTTGCAGATGACATGATTGTAGATCTAGAAAACCCCATTGTCTCAGCCCAAAATCTCCTTAAGCTGATTAGCAACTTCAGCAAAGTCTCAGGATACGGCCGGGTGCGGTGGCTGATGCTTGTAATCCCAGCACTTTGGGAGGCCGAGGCGGGCGGATCACGAGGTTGGGAGATCGAGACCACGGTGAAACCCCGTCTCTACTAAAAATACAAAAAGTTAGCCGGGCGTGGTGGCGGGTGCCTGTTGTCCCAGCTACTTGGAGAGGCTGAGGCAGGAGAATGGCGTGAACCCGGGAGGTGGAGTTTGCAGTGAGCTGAGATCGCGCCACTGCACTCCAGCCTAGTCGACAGAGCGAGACTCCATCTCCAAAAAAAAAAAAAAAAATCGCATGATACAAAATCAATGTACAAAAATCACAAGCATTCTTGTACACCAATCACAGACAAACAGAGAGCCAAATCATGAGTGAACTCCCATTCACAATTGCTTCAAAGAGAATAAAATACCTAGGAATCTAACTTACAAGGGACTTGAAGGACCTCTTCAAGGAGAACTACAAACCACTGCTCAATGAAATAAAAGAGGATACAAACAAATGGAAGAACATTCCATGCTCATGGGTAGGAAGAATCAATATCGTGAAAATGGCCATACTGCCCAAGGCAATTTATAGATTCAATGCCATCCCCATCAAGCCACCAATGACTTTCTTCACAGAAATGGAAAAAACTACTTTAAAGTTCATATGGAAAGAAAAAAGAGCCTGAATCGCCACGTCAATCCTAAGCCAAAGGAACAAAGCTGGAGGCATCACGCTACCTGACTTGAAACTATACTACAAGGCTACAGTAATCAAAACAGCATGGTACTGGTAGGAAAACAGAGATATAGGTCAATGGAACAGAACAGAGCCCTCAGAAATAATGCCGCATATCTACAACTATCTAATCTTTGACAAACCTGACAAAAACAAGCAATGGGGAAAGGATTCCCTATTTATGAAATGGTGCTGGTAAAACTGGCTAGCCATATGTAGAAAGCTGAAACTGCATCTCTTCTTACACCTTATACAAAAATTAATTCAAGATGGATTAAAGACTTACATGTTAGACCTAAAACCATAAAAACCCCAGAAGAAAGCCTAGGCAATACCATTGAGGACATAGGCGTGGTCAAGGACTTCATGTATAAAACACTAAAAGCAATGGCAACAAAAGCCAAAATTGACAAATGGGATCTAATTAAACTAAAGAGCTTCTGCACAGCAAAAGAAACTACCATCAGAGTGAACAGGCAAGCTACAGAATGGGAGAAAATTTTTGCAACCTACTCATCTGTCAAAGGGCTGATATCCAGAATCCACAATGAACTCAAACAAATTTACAAGATAAAAACAACCCCATCAAAAAGCGGGCAAAGGACATGAACAGACACTTCTCAAAAGAAGACATTTATGCAGCCAAAAAACACATGAAAAAATGCTCATCATCACTGGCCATCAGAGAAATGCAAATCAAAACCACAATGAGATACCATCTCACACCAGTTAGAATGGCCATCATTAAAAAGTCAGGAAACAGGTGCTGGAGAGGATGTGGAGAAATAGGAACACTTTTACACTGTTGGTGGGACTGTCAACTAGTTCAACCATTGTGGAAGTCAATGTGGCAATTCCTCAGGGATCTAGAACTAGAAATACCATTTGACCCAGCCATCCCATTACTGGGTATATACCCAAAGGACTATAAATCATGCTGCTATAAAGACACATGCACACGTATGTTTATTGAGGCACTATTCACAACAGCAAAGACTTGGAACCAACCTAAATGTCCAACAACGATAGACTGGATTAAGAAAATGTGGCACATATACACCATGGAATACCATGCAGCCATAAAAAATGATGAGTTCATGTCCTTTGTAGGGACATGGATGAAACTGGAAACCATCATTCTCAGTAAACTATCACAAGGACAAAAAACCAAACACCGCATGTTCTCACTCAGAGGTTGGAATTGAACAATGAGAACTCATTGACACAGGAAGGGGAACATCACACTCTGGGGACTGTTGTGGGGTGGCGGGGAGGGGGGAGGGACAGCATTAGGAGATATACCTAATGCTAAATGACGAGTTAATGGTTGCAGCAGACCAACATGGCACATGCATACATATGTAACAAACCTGCACATTGTGCACATGTACCCTAAAACCGAAAGTATAATAATAAAATAAAAAAAAGGAAAACGGTGTCACAAAGTTTAGTACCATATACTCTGGAGTGAAACTTCAAGAGTTCAAATCTAATTTCCAGTACTTAATAGCTGTGTAAGCTTAGATAAGCTATTAACCTTTTCTTTACCTTCGTTTTCTTATTTGTAAAGGAGGGAGATCAGAATAATACCTACATTGTAGTAGTTTTGTGAGGTCGAATGTGTTAATACATGGAAGGACTTATAATATTTCCTGTCACATACTAAATACTCATTAAATGTTGTTGGTTTTATTGTTGTGTTATATATGCTACTGTCATATTTGTTATACACTAGTGATTATTATGGGATTCTTACACTGGAATGATATAAGATTCGAATCACCCCTAGAGGAAGGTTTCTCAACATTGGAAATCTTAATATTCAGGTCAAGATAATTCTTTGTTGCAGGCAGTTGTCCCAAACATTGTAGAATATTTAGCAGCATTCCTAGTCTCTATCCATTAGATGCCAGTAGCATCTTCCCAGTTATGACAACTGAAAATGTCTCCAGACATGTTCAAATGTTTTCCGGGGGTCAAAATTGCCTTTGGTTGAGAACCACTGTGGCCATTTTACCTTCCAACTGGAAACAGAGCATTTACTGTAGGAAAGAATGAAGTCAATGTGTAAAGAACAACTGAAAAAAGAGATGGGGAAGATGTAGGGAGAATGAGTCCTTAGTGCAACTACATCTTTAGTTCCAGTTTCTGAATCTTCTAAACTCTTCTTGTTCTTGCAGCTCACCTTTTGGTTTTCTTTATCCTTCTATTAAAAAAAATGTATATATATTTTTGCTAAATTAATTTGCTTGGGATTCTATTACTTGCAATGAAAAGAAATCTGACTATTGGTGTATACAGGTTATCATCACTAGATATATATATATATATTCAGTGTCCCCTTAGGAATGTAAACACCATGAGAACACAGGCTTTGTCTGCCACATTTATTGCTGCATTTGTAGGATGTAGAACAGTGACTGACATATAAGATGTACCAATTAAACATTTGTGAATGAGTCAATGAAGAAACTATAAGCAGTTGGATGTTTTTATAGCTAAAAATTATGAAAGTGGGTATGTTGTATGTTATACGGGCAATTAAATAGTGTTAGAAGTCTTTTGATTGCACTCATCATTCTAGTGATGGTCGAATTAGACATGGAATACCATAATCAGGAATTATCACCTTAAAGATTGATTACTTAATATTGATCATGTGGCTGAGCAAGGTGGCTCATGCCTGTAATCCCAGTGCTTTTTGAAGGCTAAGGCAAGAGAATGGCTTGAGGCTAGGAGTTTGAGACCTGCGTGGGCAACACAGTGAGACTGTGTCTCTGTCAAAAAATTAAAGAAAATCAGCTGGGAATCATGGTGTGTGCCTGTGTCTCAGTTGCTCAGGAGGCTGAGGCAGGAGGTTCTGTTGAGCCCAAGAGTTCAAGGCTACAGTGATCTACAACCACATGACTGCACTCTAGCCTGGGTGACAAAGTGAGATACTGTATCTAAAAAATAAATAAGTAAATAAAAATAACTTAAAAATAAATAAAAGCATGTTATTTAATGGATGTATAATATTCTACCTTATGCATTTATCTTAACACTTCCATTACTGGATATTTGCAGTGTTTTTCATTTCTGCAATTAAAAGCAATATTCTTGAGAATATCAATAGCAATTAATAATAATAATACTTTTGAATAATTGCTTTCAGTACCTTAAGCTATGAAAGAAGCAAAATAAGGATTGTAGTAGCTATGGCATACCAAGTAAGTACTACAAAACTCTCTCAGTCCTTTCGATGCCATCTAAATGAGTTTACACAAAGTAGAGCTAGAAAGTCTGGGTCACTGATTGACACCATGGTAAGAAGTATGTCTTCTTATATTTAAATGTAAGGTTGAATAGGTTGAAAATGCCACTTACAGCAGAGGTTCGAAGATCACTTGCGCCCAGGAGTTTGAGGTTATAGTGAGCTACGATCTCGCCACTGCATTCTAGCCTGGGTTGAGAGAGTAAGACCTTGTCTCAAAAAATAAACAAAAAAAACTGCCGGGCACAGTGGCTCACGCCTGTAATCCCAGCACTTTGGGAGGCCGAGGTGGGCGGATCACGAGGTCAGGAGATCAAGACCATCCTGGGTTACTCAGTGAAACCCCGTCTCTACTAAAAATACAAAAAAATTGTCCGGGCGTGTTGGCGGGTGTCTGTAGTGCCAGCTACTCGGGAGGCTGAGGCAGGAGAATGGCGTGAACCCGGGAGGCGGAGCTTGCAGTGAGGAGAGATGGCCGCACTGCACTCCAGCCTGGGTGACAGAGTGAGACTCCGTCTCATAAAAAAAAAAAAAAGAATAGAAAGAAAAAAAAACATTGATCATCTTTACCAAAAGCTACACCACAGGGTCTACTTGTCTTCAGGAACATAAGAAATAAATTTTTGTTGTTGAAGTGAATGGTGTTTAAGGTAGGTAATTGTTAGAAGTGATGTATAAGATCCACTTGCTCCTGCATGAAGGAGATTTTAGATTTCAGCAAAAGCTAGGGGTCTAGAGCTGCGTTGGTCTCAGGTACCTCAATTTCTCAGTCTGCTGCTGCCCAGTCTTACTGTAGAGCACCTTAGTCCTACCAATACTCCTACATTGCATCTTGTTGAAAATGTGCTTTTCATGAAAAGTACTGGTCTTTGGGTTTATGTCAGAGAGTGGGATCTCCCAGAGCTATAGAACAGATTATATAGGTTTTTTTTTTTTTGGCTCCTTTCTAATGAACATTTGTGCATTGTATGTAATTTAACTTGATACTTTATTTTGTTGTAACTACTATCTAATAGCCAAGATTTGGGAGAGAGAACATATAGTTTTCACATATCTTTTACCACCAGATGCTACAATATTTACAAAAACAAAACAAAACACAACTTGGCATTTGCTGTATTATCCAAATTGTTTTCACTCATCTGCAACACATAGAAATGGCTTAAAAAGAAAGGTAGAGTAGCTTTAACTTTATTCTGAGTTGGTGAAGAGCCACTAAAAAGTTTAAAAGACGTGAGTGAGTGACATCATAAGTTTTCAATTTTAGATGTCATTCTTGTATCTGTGTGGACTAAGGACCTAAGGAGGAGAAGAGACCGAAGGCCGGGAGATTTGTTAGAAAGGTTTTAATTTGGGTAAGAAACAAAACAGGCAGTGATTGCAGGAGAGAAAAGGAGGGGACAGATTATAAGAGTATACACAGTATTTAGAATAGGTAAGTGATTAAAAGGATTAAGAAGGTAAAGAAAAAGGAGGAATCATAGATGCCTCCTAGGTTTCTATCTTGTATAATGGGGCATGATGGTGGCATCAAATGCAATAGGGAATAGAAGAGGAGGTGCAGGCGTTTGTATTTATTTCTTGAGTTTTTGTTTGTTTTGTTTTCGCTCATTTGCTTCCTTGTTCTGTCAGCTTCCTTTATTTGCCGAATTCCATTTTAACACCCTGACTTCCTCACTGACTTCTCTGTAGCTATGGTAAATGTTTACTTTTCAGTCCCCTTTGAGCTATGTCTACTCATACATCATTTTGACAATAAACAAAATAAAACAATAGTTAAAATCAACTAAAAGTGGTTATTGAAAAGAACAACATTGAAATAAAACAACACCGAATTGCAACAATTTGTTGGTGACTTATTAGCACCATCAACATTAAAGTCAACAAATATTTGAATGCCAACTCAGTGCCAAGCACTGTCCTGGGCTCTTTGGAAACAAAGACCCATAGCAGTTCTATAAAGTGGAGAGAGTGGTGATTTTGGAGTTATAACTGGATTGGATTTCTCCTTCCATTACCTACTGGATTTGTGACCTTGAGCTAGTGGTTAGCTCCTCAGGGTCTCATTTATTTCCATTTGTAAAATGAGGAAGAATGCATAATAGAGATATCGTTCGGCTGTCATCTTTTTTTTTTTTTTTTTTTTGAGACGGAGTCTCGCTCTGTCGCCCAGGCTGGAGTGCAGTGGCGCGATCTCGGCTCACTAGAAGCCCCGCCTCCCGGGTTCACGCCATTCTTCTGCCTCAGCCTCTCAGAGTAGCTGGGACTACAGGCGCCCAGCTAATTTTTTTTGTATTTTTAGTAGAGACCGGTTTTCACCGTGGTCTCGATCTCCTGATCTCATGATCCGCCCGCCTCGGCCTCCCAAAGTGTTGGGATTACAAGCGTGAGCCACCGCGCCCAGCCCGTTCAGCTGTCATCTTAAGTGAGATAAAAAAATCCAACTTAGCACAGTAGCTGACATGTTGTAAGCACCTGATAAATGTTAGCTGCTATGGAAATATAATCATAACTGTACTCTCAAGAAGCTTACGGCCTATTACATATTTTTTAATATAAGCCTCTTACATCATTTTTATGATTAATTCAGAGAATAGCATAGCATTGGATCATACTCTTATCACAGAGAGGGCATAATGATTCAAAATGGTAGTACCCCATAGTCTTAGGGCAGCATGTTTTTCAAAACTCTGAATATAATCAAATATAAGATTTAAAGTTTTTGAGACTTACTTGAGTGATCTAATGAAGAAAATGAAAAAACACAAACTCCTTTAGAATAGTAATAAAAACATGATATATTACAGACAGTTAAAGTATGTTAATTGGCTGTAATGTAACACCAAGGGTGTGATGGGGTTTGGATGAGAGGGAAAAGAAAAGAACTTCAAAAAGCAGAATTACATGAGGTGATACAAACCCAGAGTACTGAGAGTTTCTGCCAGATTGGGTTATAATGAACACACTATGTTTTAATGAAGCTAGTAACTGAGTATCTTATTAGATTTCACTAGAATCCATTGCAGACCATTTTATGGTAGCCCAGTTAAGATCTTTTATGAGTTTAGAATTGTGCCAGATATTATGAAAAAGAAAACCTAACTGCATTACTCTACTTCCAGCATATAATTTGCTTGAGATGTTTGTCAGTAGTTAATAAACCATATTTTTCCTCAACTCAGTATTTTTATTATAATAATTGAGGAAAAATGTTGAAAATAAAAATATTCACCTAAAATATTCTTGCTTTCACAAAATCAGAAGGACTAAATTTTAAGTGAAGCATATGTTTTTGTAAAGTTTTAAGTTACAAGAATAAAAATAAAAAGACTTTTGGCTTAGATTTTCAAAACTCAGTGAGTAGGATTTTGCAAAGTACAAATTTATATATTTCATGCAAACCTGGGTAAACTCTGCAGAATAACAAATTCCAGTAAAACAGATGGCAGTGACTCCTGGGTTGATATGTCCAAGTGATGCTTTTCAACATTCAGCAATAGATTCTTTGACCATCCACATGTACAGCCAGTGCTTGGTCATGCTATCCAGCTGGCAAGTTCCTTCTTTGTTTTCTACTATTCCTGGTTTAGTAGTCTTTCCCAGACTTTCAGCTACCTCTCATTTATTGACAGTCATAAAGTTCTGGCTATGCTGCTATCCATATATCTTCTGAGTAGAGAGTAACTCACATGAATAATATGTTATTTTCTCAAGGGTATTTTATTTCATAAGTTAATGCTTCAAGAACCTTTACTGAGCAGAAAACAAAAATGTACACATTTAGTTTCAGACTTGGAGAATTTTAATGGAGCATTGGATATCTGTATATATCGTAATCAGATTTTGTTTTTTTTTTTGATGGAGTCTTGCTCTGTCTCCCAGGCTGGAGTGCAGTGGCTCAATCTTGGTTCACTGCAACTTCCCCTTCCCGGGTTCCAGAGATTCTCCTGCCTCGGCCTCCCAAGTAGCTGGGATTACAAGTGTGCACCACCACACCCGGCTAATTTTTGTATTTTTAGTAGAGGTGGGGTTTCACCATGTTGGTCAGGCTGGTCTCAAACTCCTGAGCTCAAGTGATCTTTCCGCTTCAGCTTCCCAAAGTGCTGGGATTACAGCCATGAGCCACCATGCCCAGCCCTCTAATCTGATATTTTATCATCAGTAGCCAATTCAAGGCTGTAACCATGTCCAGAATTAACATTATTCTTCTTCACATGCCTTCTCAATCACAATCCAAGGTAGAGTCACAGTCACTTCTCTGCGTCTTTCAGGAATGCTTTGTCTAATGGCCTTTAAATTGGACATTTCCTGCTTAGGGTGGAAATGGAAGGATGGGACAGAGGTGGTATTTGTATGAGCCAAGTGAACCCCTAAACAGACAATTCCATTATTTATAAAGCCGTGCCTAAATTTTAAATCAAGATGAAGATATGAATTTGTCAATGTTATTGATACTGTCAAGAAGTAGAGTTAGTGGACTTAATGATAGTGTTTTATATAATGGAGGTCCAAGTCAGACAGGAAGATAAATGAAAACATTTCATCTATTTTTGATGTATTGTGGGGGGAAGAAGAGGAAGAGAGACAGAGAAAAAGTTGGTCCGATGTTTGTCCAATCACCTCTCTCTGGGTAAAGGTCCTGGAGGGAGAGGTTTATTAGATAAGCTGAAGGGAATAAAAAGGACAGGAAACTTCTGTTCCACTTCCTACTTGGAACTCTGCAAAGAAGCAGTTTTACCACCTAACCCTGGCCCCTGCCTAATTATACCAGCTTTGAGACTCAGAGGATCAAATGGCTTACTAGGCATATCAACTTTTTCTTTCCCTGGGAAAATAGGCCTCACGGGTAGGTTTAAGAAGTGGAATACTTCAACAGAACATGATTAAAGATGGGCAAATGAATACAAATACCCCCTACCAGAAATTAGCAAGTGTTGGCAAGGATGTGGAGAAATTGGAACCTTTGTGCACTGTGGATAGGATTGTAAAATAGTGTAGCCACTATGGAAAACAGCATAAACAAAGCTGTAGTAATCAAGACGGTGTGTTACTGGCATAAAGGCAGACATATAGACCAGTGGAATAGAATAGAGAGCTCAGAAATAAATTCTCACATACAGGGTGAAATGATTGTTGACAAGATTACTGAGACATTCAGTGGGGAAAGTATAGTCCTTTTGACAAACCATGCTAGGAAAACTGGATAGGTACAAACAAAAGAATAAAGTCGGACTATTATCTTACACTATATCCAAAAAACCTCAAAATTGATCAAACACCTAAATGTAGTAGATAAAACTATAAAACTCTTAGAAGAAAACATAAGAAGAAAAGAAAAAACCAAGAAGTTGGACTTTATCAAAATGCAAAACTTCCACGTTTCAAATGACACTATCAGCAGAGTGAAAGGGCAGTCTGTGAAATGGAAGAAAATATTTGCAAATCATATATTTAATAAGGGATTAATATCCCACATATACAAAAAAAAAAAAAAAAAATCTCGTGCAACTCAACAACAAAAACAACCAGATCGAAAAGTTGGGTAAAGGACTTGAATAAACATTCAACATCTGTACATCTTATACAGATGGCCAATAAACACATGAAAAGATTCTCAACATCACTAATCATTAGGGAAATGCAAATCCAAACCACAATAAGATTCCATTTAATACCCATTAGTATAGTTATTTTAAAAATAAATGAATAAAAATACCCAAAAAACCCATCAGAAATTGGCAAGTGTTGGCAAGGATGTGGAAAAATTGGAGCCCTTGTGCACTGTGGATAGGATTGTAAAATAATGTAGCCACTATGGTAAACAGCATGGTGGTCCCTCATAAACGAAACACACAATTACTGTATGATCCAGCAATTCTCCTTCTGGGTTTATACCCCAAATAATTGAAAGCCCGGATTCAAAAAGATACATCTATATCCATATTTACAGATCTATCTATCTATCTATCTATGTGCAACCATCACCACTATCCATCTTCACAACTCTTATGTTCCCAAAATAAAACTTTGTATTCATTAAACAGGAAGTCCGCATTCCCTCCTTCCTCCAGTCCCTGGTAACCGCTAATCTACTTTCTGTCTCTATGGTACATACAAAAGAATAGGTACATACAAAAGAATAAAGTCGGACCACTATCTGACTTGTCAGGCTACTGTGTGTGTGTGTGTGTGTGTGTATGCATATATATGTATATGTGTGTATATATGTATGTATGTATAGATGTATGTATATGTGTATATACACATATGTATACATATATGTATACACGTATATACACGTATATACACATATATGTATACACATATGTATACACGTATATACACATATATGTATACACGTATATACACATATGTATACATATATGTATACACGTATATACACACATATGTATACACGTATATACACATATACACACATATATGTATACACGTATATACACATATACACTAGTAACAAAAGGAGAAATAATTTATGTTCCCTTTTCTATGAAGCACCTAGTGAAGACAAATTCATAAAGACAGAAAGTGGAGTAGTGGTTACGGGGGCTGGAGGAAGGAGGGAACGGGGACTTATTGTTTAATGAGTAGGAAGTTTTAGTTTGGGAACATAAAGGCTGTGAAGATGCATAGTGGTGATGGCTGCACAATAACATGAATATACTTAATACTACTGAATTGTACACTTAAAAATTGCTAAAGTAATAAATTATATATATGTACATTTATAGATATAAAACCACAATAAAAAAGAACATTAAAACTAATCAGTCACACAGACACACATATATAGATATATATTTATTTATTTTAAATCCTTGTAAATAAAAGGAGGAGGCAGAGCAAGATGGCCAGATAGAAACCCCCAGCAATTGTCCCCCCTACAAGACCACCAAATTGAACAACTGTCCATGAAAGAACTCACCTTTATAAGAACCAAAAAAATCAGATGAGCAATAATAGTACCTGGTTTTAACATAATAGCAGGGAAATATGCTTTGGAGAGACTAAAAAGGACAGGCTTGCATTGCGCACACCACCCTCCCCGAACCCCAGGTGGTGCAAGATGGAGAATCTGTATGCTTCCGGAGGGGACAGCAAAGTGAGTGTGGGACATTGCATTAGCACTCAGTGCTGCCCTGGTCATAACAGAACACAATACAAGGCAGAATTCTGCCACTGCGCATGGAGGGAGCATCTGGACAAGCCCTAAGCCAGAGGGCAATCTTCTGCTCCACTGAGAGGAATCCAGGTCCTGGCCACGGCCACCTTCACTACCAGCTGACTAAAGTGGTTTGGGGCTATCAGTAAATTTGACTAGCAGTCAAGGCACAAGGATAGCAGTCCTTGGGCAAGCTCTGGTGCTGAGCTGGTCTAGGAAGCAGTGGACTTGGGATGGGACCCTGTGCAACACTAGTTGCGGCAGACATGGGAGTGCCTGTGTCAACCCTCTCTCAACTCCAGGCAGTGCAGCTTGGGGAGAGACTCCTTCCACTTGGGAGAAGGAGAGGGAAGAGTACTCTATCTTGCAACTTGGGCACCAACTCAACCATAGTAAACAAAGTACCAAGTAGATTCCTTAGGACCCTGATTTCAGACCTTTGCTCATTAATGGCATTTCTAGACATACCCTGGGCCAGAAGGTAATGTGCTCCCTTGATAAGACAGATCCATTCCTGGCAGATTTCACTGCCTGATGACTAAAGTGGCTTTGGGCTTTGATTAAACATCACCAGCAGCCATGCAATAGTGACCGTGAGCCTTGGAAAAACCCCAAGAATTTGCAGGTCTGGAAGATGACATAAAGTGGTGCCCCCTGTAGGGGCCATGGGAGTGCTCACATCAGCCCTCCCTCAAATGCAGGCATCCAAGTGCAGAGAGGGGATCATTCTGATTGGAAGAAAGAGAGGGAAGTGAGTAAGAGATGTTGCCTGGTAAGCCAGGGAATGCTTTATCTTCCCCAAGTCCACCAAGGCTGTGTATTACGAGTGTGCAAGATTTCCAGCATTCCTGGGCTTAGGATTCCCCCTAGTGCTGAAACAGATGCAGTGTCCACAGGCTTAGGTCACTGCACTAAATCCCCTAAGAATTAATTCTTGGAAGGCTCTCTCAAGAATGGGTACAAACAAGCCCAGAGTACAAAGATTAGAATAAATACCGAACTTTTCAAAACCCAGATATTGACAAATGTTCAAAAACATCATGAACATCCAGCAAATCATGACCACACCAAATAGAGTTAAATAAGGCACCAGTAACCAATCCTGGAGTAACAGAGATATGAGATCTCTCAGACAGGGAATTGAAAATAGCCTTCTTCAAGAACCTAAATGAACCTCAGGATATTGCAGAGAAGAAATTGAGAATTCTATCAGAGAAATTTAACAAAGAGATTGAAATAATTTTTAAAAATTAAGCAGAAATTCTGGAGCTAAGAAATGCAGTGGAGAAACTGAAAAATGCATCAATCTCCCAACACCAGAACTGATCAAGCAGAAGAAAGAACTAGTGAGCTTGAAGACCGATTATATGAAAATACACAGTGAGAGAAGAAAAGATAATTTTTAAAAATGAAGCATGCCTACAAGATCTAGAAAATTGCCTCTAAAGGGGAAATCTAAGAATTATTGGCCTTAAACATGACACATATAGAGAGAGAATGAAGTAGAAAGTTTATTCCAAGAAATAATAGAGAACTTTCCAAACCTAAAGAAAGATAAGAATATCCAGGTCCAAAAAAGTCAAAGAATGCCAAGCAGATTCAATGCAAATAAGACTAGCACAAGACATATAATAATCAAACTGTCAGAAGTTAATACAGAAGGAATCCTAAAAGCAGCAAGAGAAAAGAAGCAAACAAACTACATATGAAGGAGCTTCAATACGTATGGAAGCAGACTTCTCAGAAGAAATCTTACAGGACAGGAGGGAGTGGGAGGACATACTCAAAGTGCTGCAGGAAAGCAACTTTCAACCTAGAATATTATATCCAGGAAAATAACCCTCCACAAATGAAGGAGAAATGAAGAGTTTCCCAGAGAAACATAAGCTGAAGGAATTTGTAAACACCAGACATGTCTTACAAGAAATGCTAAAGGGAGTTCTTCAATTTGAAAGGAAAGAAAATTAAGGACCAAAAAGAAATCATCTGAAGGTATAAAAATCACTAGTAAAAGTAAGTACACACACAAATATAGAACACTCTCACACTATAATTGCAGTGTGTAAACTACTCATATCTTTAGTAGGAAGACTAAAAGACAAACTTATCAACAATAATAATTATAGTAATTTTTGAAGAGATTGACAATATAAAAAGATATAAATAGAAACAACAAAAAGTCAAAAAGTCGAGGGATGGTGTTAAAATGTAGTTTTTTAGTTTTCTTTTTACTTTCTTTTTATGAAAGTTTTCATCCATTTAAAATAATTGGCTATAAAATGTTCCTTGCAGGTCTCATGATAAACAAAAAATGAAAACCTATAATAGATATATAAAAAATAAAAAGCAATGGATTGACTGAGTACAGTGGCTCAAGCCTGTAATCCCAGCACTTTGGGAGGCTGAGGCAGGTGGACTGCTTGTGACCAGGAGTTCCAGACCAGCCTGGACATGGTGTGAAACCCCCTCTCTACTAAAAATACAAAAATTAGCCAGGTCTGGTGGTGTGTGCCTGTAGTCCCAGCTAATCCAGAGGCTGAGGCATATAGCTTGAAGCCGGAAGGCAGAGGTTGCAGTGAGCTGAAGTTGCGCCACTGAATTCCAGCTTGGGCAACAGAGTAAGATGGTCTCAAAAAAAAAAAAGAAAGAAAGAAAGAAAGAAAAGAAAAGAAAAAAAAGGCCCAGTAAATTAAAACACACTACCAGAGATCACTGTCATGTTAAAAAAAAAAAAAAAAAGATAAGAAGGAAGGGAGAAAGGATGAGAGGACTCACAAAACAACCAGAAAACAAATAACCAAATGGCAGGAGTATGTCCTTACCTATCAATAATAACATTGAATGTAAATGAACTAAATTCTCCAATCAAAAGACAGAGTGGCTGAATGGATTTTAAAAACCCAAGATCTTGTTATATGCTACCTACAAGAAAACGACTTCATGTATAAAAATAAACACAGACTGAAAATGAAGGATTGGAAAAAGATATTCCATGAAAATGGGAACTAACAAAAAGCAGGAGTAGCTATATTTAGATAAAATAAATTTTTAGAAAAAAATCTGTATAAAAAGATAAAGAAGATCATGATATAATGCTAATGGAGTAAATTCAGCAAGAGGATATAAAAATTGTAAATATGTATGCATCAAACACTAGAACACCCAGATATATAAAGCAAATATTAGAGCTAAAAAGAGAGACAGACTCCAGTACAATAATTGCTGGGGACTTTGACACCCCTATTTTTGGCATTGAACAGATCATCTACACAGAAAATCAAAGAAACATCAAACTTAAACTTCACTATAGACCAAATGGACCCAATAGACATTTACAGAACATTTTATTTAACAGTTGCTGAATACACATTCTTCTCTTCTCACATGGATCATTTTCAGGGATAAGACCATATGTTATGTTACAAAACAAGTCTGAAAAATTTCAAGAAATTGAAATCATATAAAGCGTCTTTTCTGACTGTAATGAAATAAAACTAGAAATCAATAAGAATAAGAACTTTGGAAACTATACAAACACATGAAAATTAAATAATATGCTCCTGAACAATCACTGATCAATGAAAAAATTAAAAAGGAGATTTAAAAATTTCTTGAAATAAATAGGAACACAATATACCAAACATGAGACACAGCAAGAGTAGTATTAAGAGAGCTGACAGCAATAAATGCCTACATCAAAAAAGTAGAACAACTTCAAATAAACAAGAATGCCTCTGAAAACACTAGAAAAGCAAGAGCAACAAAACCTAAAATTGGTAGAAGGAAAGAAATTCTCTCACATCAGTGGCCCTCTTAGGGAACCCTCAAAATAAACTAATATCTGGCCCTTAAAGCTAACAACAAGCTTTGTGCCAGAACTCTTGATGATGGCAGTTTTCTTTCAGGAAAAGGAAGATTTTAACACAATTTGTAGTTTGCACATAGGAATTTAGAAGGAGCAAGAAGGAGGAGATTATACTTCCAAACTTGTTTCACAAGGCAAATATTACCCTGATACCAAAATCAGACAAAAACCAGATCTAAAAAAGGAGAAATCTATAGACCAATATCTCTGATAAATATAAATGCAAAATTTGTCAGCAAAATGCTAGCAAACCAAATTCAACAGCACATTAAAAAGATCATTCATCATGATCAAGTGAGATTCATCTCAGAGATGTAAGGATGTGTCAACATATGCAAATGTATAAATGTGATACATACCATTAACAAAATGAAGGACGAAACTATATGATCACTTCAATAGATGATGAAAAAGTATTCTAAAAATTCAACATCCCTTCATGATAAAAAAAATCTCTCTGTAAACTGGGTATAGAAGGAACATACCTCAACACAATAAAAGCCATATATGACAAACTCACAGCTAGTATCATACTGAATAGGGATAAACTGAAAGCCTTTCCTTTAAGATCTGGAACAAGACAAGAATGATCACTTTCACCACTCTTATTCAACATAGTACTGGAAGTTACAGCCAGAGCAATAAAACAAGATAAAAAATATAAAGGGCATCTAAATTGGAAAGGAAGAAGTCAAACTGTCCTTATTTGCAGATGATATGATCTTCGATTTAGAAAAACCTATTGACTCCACCAAAAAAACTGTAAGAACTGATAAAAATTTCAATAAGTTGCAGTATACAAAATCAACATAAAAAATCAGTAGCATATGTATATGCAAACAGTGAACAATCTGAAAAGGAAACCAAAAAAGTAATCTCATTTGCAATAGCTACAAAAAATTAAAATACCTAAGAATAAACTTAACCAAAGATGTGAAAGATTTCTACAACTAAAACTATGAAACATTGATGAAAGAAATTGAAGACTATAGACAAGGAGATATTCCATGTTCATGGATTGGAAAAATCATTACTGTTAAAATGTCCATACTACCCAAAGCAAAATTTATATGGAACTATGAAAGATTCAGAATGACTGAAGCAATACTCAGCTAAAAGAGCAAAACTGGAAGTATCACATCACCTGACTTCAAGTTATACTATAAAGCTATATAGTAACCAAAACATAATGGTACTGGCATAAAAAGAGACACATAGCCAATGGAACAGAATATAGAACCCCGAAACAAATCTATGCATTTATAGTCAATTAGTTTTTCACGAAAGGACCAATGACATGCAATGGGGAAAGGACAGTGTCTTCAATACATGGTGTTGGGAAAACTAGATTTCCATGTGCAGAAAAATGAAATTAGACCCCAATCTCTTGATATATAAAAAAGTCAAATCAAAATTTATTAAACACTTACATCTAAGACCTGGAGCTATGAAACTACTAGAATAAAACATTGGGGAAGCACTCCAGGACATTGGGCTAGGCCAAGATTTCTTGAGTAAGACCTCAAAAGCACAGGTAAACAAGTAGAAATGGACAAACAGGATTATATCAAGCTAAAAAGCTTCTGCATAGGAAAGGAAACAACAAAGTGAACAGACAACCCACAGAATTGCAGAAAATATTAATAAACTACCCTTTTGGCAAGGGCTTTATGACCAGAATATATAAGGAACTCAAACAACTCAATAGAAAAAGAAACCCAAATAATCCCATTTAAAAATGGGCAAAATATTTGAATAGATATTATTTGAAAGATGACATATATGAAAAAATTGTTAACATCATTAATTATCAGAAATACAAATCAAAACTATAATGAGTTATATCATCACACCCCAGTTAAGATTGCTTTTATTAAAAAGACAAGCAATAGTGGATACTGATGACAATATGTTGAAAGGGGAGCCCTTGGTGGGCTTCATTTTTCTGCATATGGATATCTAGTTTTCCCAGCACCATGTATTGAAGACACTGTCCTTTCCCCATTGTATGTCACTGGTTCCTTTGGGAAATATGCTGTTGGTGGGAATGTAAATTAGTATAGCCACTGTGGAAAAGAATGTGGAGTTTACTGAAAACTAAAAAGAGAACTACAATATGATCCAGCAATCCCACTGCTAGGTATATACCAAAATAAAAGGAAATCAGTATATTAAAGAGATACTTGCATGTCCATGTTTATTATAGCACTAGTCACAATAGCCAAGATATGGAATCAACCCAAGTATGCATCAGTAGAGGAATAGACTAAAAGAAAAAAAAAAAAAAAGCGGTACATACACACAATTAATTGATACTCACCCAAAAACAAGGAGTGGAATTATGTCATTTGCAACAACATGGCTGGAACTGGAGGATATTATATTAAGTGAAATAATCCAGGTACGGAAGGACAAATATTGCATGTTCTCACTCATATGAGAGTGCTAAAAAAAAAACTGAACTGATGGAGATAGAGGGTAGAATGATGGTTACCAGAGGCCAGGAGGGGTATTGGGAAGGGGGATTATAAACATGTTAATGAAAACAAAAGTATAGTTAGATAGAAGGAATAAGATCTAGTGTTTGGCAGCATAATAGGGTGACTATAGTCAATGATACTTTATTTTAGATTTTAAAATAACTAAAAGAGTAGAATGTGAATGTTAGAATGGAAATGTTCCTAACACAAAAACATGATAAATGCTGTAGGTGATGGATATCCCAATTACCCTGATTTTATCATTATATATTGCATGCCTGTATCAAAACCTCACATGTACCCATAAATATGTACAACTATTATCCATCCATAATAATTAAAAATACAAAATTTAAAAAATCACCGATTACAAGTGTCTTGTCAGTTGCTATACTTCCTCCCAATGTCAGCTATTCATAGGATCATGCTCCTTGACCCTACTACCCTCCTGCATCTCCCTTTACTCTCAACAGATTTTGCCTTCTTAGATACCTTTATAAGGTAACTCCCTGACATGTTTTCCTCATTTTGACTCCATACCTAAATGTGCGTCTATCCTTATATTCTACTGAGAAGAAGCAATTTCCCTCCTTCTGACAAAGCCCGTGTTCCCTTTTGTGATATTGTAGTTATGAAATACAGGTATTGGGGAGAGAGGAAGAGATAAAGACAAAGTCAGAGAGGGGAGAGAGGGACAGAGAGATGGGCAGGGAGACAGAGAAAAGGATTTCCTAAATTTCTTTTATTTCCGATTACCATACCAGGAGGCAAAGATACTTTGTCTAGAGTTTTACATCAGGGAAGTCATGGTCAGATGGAAAGGAAAAGGGAAATATTTGTTCCTATTAGCCCCAGTGGAATAGGGGGAGTAGAAAGGGGAGGTACAAGAAGCAGGAAGGCAGATGCATCCCTATCTTTGCTCTCTGGCCTGAGGTTTTAGAAAAAAGAGAGGCGGTTAGGTTGATTGAGGCAAATTCCTGGAGGCAGGGAGGGTTCTGTCTTACTTGTTGTTTGGGATTCTGGAAGATTCTGGAAGGAGAAGACCTCAGAGGTTGCCACCTTACCGAAGTCTCCTTGAGCTCCTCTGTGTTGTGAAAGTTATTTATTACAAGCTACTGTTTCCTGTGAAGAGATGTAGAATGTAGCTGGGGGTCCTGAATGGGGAGCTTGTCTGGGTGGGTTATAGCAGGGATAAAGTAGCCCTGGCTCCCGTGAACACATGATACTATTCTCAAGCCCTTACTGTGTCAGGAATTGTTCTAAGCACTTACACATTTGTACTCATTCATACATCACATATTCCTCTAAAGTAGAACCATTTTTATTATCCCAAAGCCTCAAGTCTTACGCAACTTATTCTTGAATATCATGCCTACCCAATCAACTAAAAATACAACATTAATAGGAGAACGATGTATAGTATATTTCAGAAAGTAGGTTGTTGGCGCATTGCAGGTGGTAATAGAGTTAAATAAGGCACCAAATAAAGCTTTACTGCATTCACCTCATACTTTATGTCACTAATGTAGTTCAGTAACTTTGATTTCATTTCCCCCTTCACTGGATAATTGCTGGAAACTTGGCCCTTACATTCCAGTTCCAAGTGGTGAACATATCCTTTAAGTAGGTCTAAATCCTTCAGTTGACTGACTGTCATTATTTTGTTTCAGACTAAATTTCCCATTGAGGGAAAATTCATTCTCTTTTCAGACTCATGTGTGTATTGCCAGGTGCCAGTGCACTCAATCTTTCGTAATTTTGCAATTATGTCTCTTCTATCTTTGGCAGGGAGCATACTTGCAAGGTGGTCTTACTGCTTAATGTAAATAAAAAGGGTTTCAATAGCACAGATCCCTTTCTTCAACTGTTAAATAACTGTAGACATTCCCTAAATAACATTCCCTATAAAGATTTCACTTACTATCAATTACGTGAATGATATTTGGAAAACTGCCACAGCTATTTGTGATTCCCGTTTTCATTCTCAAAGATTGAAACCATGAAGTGTAAAATCTCTCCCCTTGTCAAAAAAAGGCAGCTTCCTCATCCGTAGATGGCTTTGAATAGTTACTCTTTCATATACAATCATAATCTTTCTCTCACTGATTGCTTATTACACAGATGTTACTTTTGTTCCCCAATTTCAGTGTTGTAATTGGGTTCCACTACATTCTTTGCCTTGTCAGAAAACCAGTAACATTTTCTCAATGTACCACCCCTCTGATTTGTATCCAAAATTACTCTAGTCAACATTTGTGTAGTATTTGATAAATCATGTCCCCTTTCCAAATCTGAACTGCTTTCATATACCCTCTTGATCTTTATTATCATTTCTGTAAACTAAATCTACTGAAAAATGTTGATGCCTTTATATTTTTAAGTAACTTATCTTTTTACTTAGCTTGCGTGAAATTATTATCCTTAACTAAATTACTATTTGTTAGTTTATCCTAATTCCTTGAAACTAGATTTGTATTTCTTTTTCTCGGAAGTATTATGAAAACAAACTACTCTTACCTCATTCTTCTATGCCCCGAGACAACTTTATCTGTAACTCTATTTAGCACTAACCACAATTTGCCTTGCATTATTTTCATATATAAGTGTCTAGCTAAGTGACGGCCCCATATCTTTTTTTTTAAATTTTCTACAGGGTAGGGATCACAGCTTATTCATTCTACAGAACTTAGCACAGTGCTGTAAAAATAGAAAGTAGTTAATAAAGCGTTAAGTTATTTATATTGGGTGATGTGATTTGGCTGACAATGTGCACATAGCAGTATCTGTTTCTTGAAATAGTCATTATTCCCCTTCCTTCTCCCTTGCTTTCTGATAACATGTGGTCAAATGCTGGTGCTTGTTCTAGCCCATGTTTGTTTTGAGACCATGACTAAGAACAAGAGGCTGAGGTATTTATTGGCTAGAGTGAAGGGAGTCTGTGGTTCCCCGTGTGGATATCATGAGTGTTTTATTATGATTGTGGTTAATAATAATCATTGTGATAACTAATCCTTCTGTAGACCTTCGCAATTCTGCTTGTAAAATGCCAATTATGTGTCAGGAATTTTATATATTATATAACTAACCTTCATATGAGATATAAGAAAGCTATTGTTATGCCAATGACAATATAAACAACAATAATATTTATTGATACCAAGCATTGTGATAAGTGCTTTCCAAGCATTCTCCCACTGAACTCTCATAATAACCCTAGGAGGAGGTTAGTACTATCAATATATCCAGTTTACAGGTACGTAAACTAAAGTTCAGACTGTTTACATAACTTGCCCAATAGCAAACAACTGGTAAAAATAAACCAGAGGAAATGGAAAAAAATAATGGGCAAATATATACTAGAATTAAAGTTTAATGAGATGAATGAAGAATGAAATCTACAAGTTGAAAGGACTTATTATAGACCAGAAAATAAGAAAGATAGATTAAACTCTAAACTAATCTATCTGAAAGTTTTAAATTTTATGAACAATGGGAGTTCTAAAAAGATCCAGAACCCCAGCTCCCAAATCAGATCACCTTAAAGCAATAAAACTCAGATCGGCCTCAGAATTAGCCTCAGCACCAAAAAATGCCAGAAGACAATGCGATCACCTAACATTTATTAATGATTATTATGCACCAGGCACTGTGCTACATAATTAATATTGCCAGTCTCATTTAATCTTCATTACAACCTTTTGAGGTTGGTATTATTTTTTATTTCCATTTGAAGTTGAAGAAATGAGGCACAATGTAAATTTCTCAAGTTCACATAGGTAGTAAATTGCAGAAATAGGATTTATACCTGTTTGAATCCAACACCTATCTTCTTACCACTTTTGTGCCCTGCCTAACTTGCTTTTACATCTCTGTTGTCAGTTGCTTAAAGCTGTGACTTATGCTACTTCTTGCTTGATTTAACCCAACATACGGATTATTTCCTGATATCAAGATTTGCATGTTTGCTTTAACACTTACTCTTCTAACACGTCTCACACTCCATGTCCAAAATGACCTTAGGTTTCAGTTTTAAACAACTATTCTTGCTGTATCTGATTTCGTATGTAAGATACTAATTCTGAAATCTAACACTGACAGTGATTTGGAAGTCCTGTGTTTTTTTCTCACATCTACCTTCACTTCTCCAGTCTGCCTCAGCATAAGGCTCAGCAGACATTACTTCCTGCCTGAAACACTCTGTATGGACAGGTAGGTAGATCTGATGACCAAAGAGGGTCTGAATGTTAAATTTGGCTAAAATATTACTCTGCATATTGCTTTCTTGAACGAATGGTTTTCTTCCCCAGTGATTTCAGTCATACTAAAAGTTTCTCTTTTTTACATAAAAACAATATCAAAGAACAAGGACTTTAACTGAGAATGGAACTGTGTGTTTTTCTAGCACACTGTTCCTCAAGATTTCAGGAGACAGAGTGGGCTTATAAACAGAACAAAGTTGGGAATAGAAATGATTTGTGTCAATATATGTTATCTATATTTGCATACATGCCAATTTGCAAAACAAATACTTCAAATTCATTTCTACAACATTGAATAACTAACTACTCTGGCAAAACTGTATCTATGTCCTCCGAGATGAGCCAACAAACTACTCTTAAAGAGACCTTAGTTATTCTCCACAAAGGGGCATGTTTTTGGAAGAAGACAGAATAGGCTCCGAAAGAACACAGACTTAGTTTGAATCTTGATTCTTATTCTTAACACCAATGTGACCTTAGACAAAAGATATTAGAGTCTGTGAATTTCAGCTTCCTAATCAAACAAGACTTGGGGATTTTACTACTTAACTCTTTGTTTGATTGTACCAATTAAATGAGATAGTGCACATGAAAATACCAAAGGAAATTCCTGGTATATGACAGTAAGTACTCAATGTTACTTACTTAGTCTGCCTTCCCACTTGGTATTTTGAACCTGTCGGACAGTAATGGTGACAGATTGGTTTTATGAAACAGTTAGTGGGAACTCTATAAAGTGCTTGATTCAGTATTCAAAGAAATATAAATGTACATAACAAGAAAACTTAGCATACACAGAATGCTTTTATACATTTTAAAGTGCCTTTTCTGGCCGAGCGTGATGACTCACACCTGTAATCCCAGCACTTTGAGAGGCTGAGGTGGGTGGATTGCTTGAGCTCAGGTGTTAGAGACCATCCTGGGCAAGATAGTGAGATATGGTCTCCACTAAAGATCAAAAAAGGTAGCCAGGCATGGTGGTACACATGTGTAGTCCCAGCTACATGGGAGGCTGAGGTGGGAGGATGGCTTGAGCCTGGGAAATCGAGGCTTCAGCAAGTTATGATCAGGCCACTGCACTCCAGCCTGGGTGGCAGAGTGAGATTCCAACTCAAAAATAAAAATAATATAAAATAGAGTAGGGGGTGGAGCCAAGATGGCCAAATAGGAACAGCTCCGGTCTCCAGCTCCCCGCCTGAGTTACACAGAAGACGGGTGATTTCTGCATTTCTGCTTGAGGTACCGGTTTCATCTCACTAGGGAGTGCCAAACAGTGGGTGCAGGACAGTCGGTGAAGCGCACTGTGCGCATGCCTAAGCAGGGCGAGTCATTACCTCGCTGGGGAAGTGCAAAGGGTCAGGGAGTTCCCTTTCCTAGTCAAAGAAAGGGGTAACAGACGGCACCTGGAATATCGGGTCAGTCCCACCCTAATACTGCGCTTTTCCAACGGGCCTGGAAAATGGGACACTAGGAGATTGTGTCCCGCACCTGGCTCGGAGGGTCCTATGCCCACAGAGTCTCGCTGATTGCTAGCACAGCAGTCTGAGATCAAGCTGCAAGGCGGCAGCAAGGCTGGGGGAGGGGCGCCCGCCATTTCCCAGGCTTGCTTAGGTAAACAAAGCAGCCAGGAAGCTCGAACTGGGTGGAGCCCACCACAGCTGACGGAGGCCTGCCTGCCTCTGTAGGCTCCACCTCTGGAGGCAGGGCACAGACAAACAAAAAGTCAGCAGGAACCTCCATAGACTTAAATGTCCCTATCTGACTGACAGCTTTGAAGAGAGAAGTGGTTCTCCCAGCACGCAGCTGGAGATCTGAGAACGGACAGACTGCCTCCTAAAGTGGGTCCCTCACCCCTGAGCAGCCTAACTGGGAGGCACCGCCCCAGTAGGGACAGACTGACACCTCATTCAGCCAGGTACTCCTCTGAGACAAAACTTACAGAGGAACTGTCAGACAGCTGAATTTGTGGTCTCACGAAAATCTGTTGTTCTGCAGCCACCGCTGCTGACACCCAGACAAACAGGGTCTGGAGTGGACCTCTAGTAAACTCCAATAGACCTGCAGCTGAGGGTCCTGTTTGGTAGAAGGAAAACTAACAAACAGAAAGGACATCCACACCAAAAACCCATCTGTACATCACCACCATCAAAGACAAAAAGTAGATAAAACCACAAAGATGGGGAAAAAACAGAGCAGAAAAACTGGAAACTCTGAGAAGCAGAGCATCTCTCCTCCTCTAAAGGAACACAGTTCCTCACCAGCAACGGAACAAAGCTGGATGGAGGATGACTTTGACGAGTTGAGAGAAGAAGGCTTCAGACGATCAAACTACTCTGAGCTACAGGAGGAAATTCAAAACAATAGCACAGTAGTTAAAAACTTTGAAAAAAAATTAGAAGAATGGATAACTAGAATAACCAATGGAGAAAAGGACTTAAAGGAGCTGATGGAGCTGAAAGCGAAGTTTTGAGAACTATGCGAAGATTGCAGAAGCCTCAGTAGCAGATGCGATCAACTGGAAGAAAGGATATTGCTGATGGAAGATGAAATGAATGAAATGAAGCAAGAAGGGAAGTTTAGAGAAAAAGGAATAAAAACAAATGAACAAAGCCTCCAAGAAATTTGGGACTATGTGAAAAGACCAAACCTACGTCTGATTGGTGTACCTGAAAATGACGGGGAGAATGGAACCAAGCTGGAAAATACTCTGCAAGATATTATCCAGGAGAACTTCCCCAATCTAGCAAGGCAGGCCAACATTCAGATTTAGGAAATACAGAGAATGCCACAAAGATACTCCTCGAGAAGAGCAACTCCAAGACACATAATTGTCAGATTCACCAAAGTTGAAATGAAGGAAAAACTGTTAAGGGCAGCCAGAGAGAAAGGTCAGGTTACCCACAAAGGGAAGCCCGTCAGACTAAGAGCTGATCTCTCAGCAGAAACTCTGCAAGCCAGAAGAGAGTGGGGGCCGATATTCAACATTCTTAAAGAAAAGAATTTTCAACCCAGAATTTCATATCCAGCCAAACTAAGCTTCATAGGTGAAGGAGAGATAAAATACTTTACAGACAAGCAAACGCTGAGAGATTTTGTCACCACCAGGCCTGCCCTAAAAGAGCTCCTGAAGGAAGCACTAAACATGGAAAGGAACAACAGGTACCAGCCACTGCAAAAACATGCCAAATTGTAAAGACCATGAAGGCTAGGAAGAAACTGCATCAACTAACGAGCAAAATAACCAACTAACATCATAATGACAGGATCAGATTCACACATAACAATATGAACTTTAAATGTAAATGGGCTAAATGCTCCAATTAAAAGAGACAGACTGGCAAACTGGATAAGGAGTCAGGACCCATCAGTGTGCTGTATTCAGGAAACCCATCTCATGTGCAGAGACACACATAGACTCAAAATAAAGGGATGGAGGAAGATCCATCAAGCAAATGGAAAACAAAAAAAGGCATGGGTTGCAATCCTAGTCTCTGATAAAACAGACTTTAAACCAACAAAGATCAAAAGAGACAAAGAAGGCCATTACATAATGGTAAAGGGATCAATTCAACAAGAAGAGCTAACTATCCTAAATATATATGCACCCAACCCAGGAGCACCCAGATTCATAAAGCAAGTCCTGAGTGACCTACAAAGGGACTTAAACTCCCACACAATAATAATGGGAGATTTTAACACCCCACTGTCAACATTAGACAGATCAACGAGACAGAAAGTTAACAAGGATATCCAGGAATTGAACTCAGCTCTACACAAAGTGGACCTAATAGACATCTACAGAACTCTCCACCCCAAATCAACAGAATATACATTTTTTTCAGCACCACACCACACCTATTCCAAAATTGACCACATAGTTGGAAGTAAAGCTCTCCTCAGCAAATGTAAAAGAATAGAAATTATAACAAACTGTCTCTGAGACCACAGTGCAATCAAACTTGAACTCAGGATTAAAAAACTCACTCAAAACTGCTCAACTACATGGAAATTGAACAACCTGCTCCTGAATGACTACTGGGTACATAATGAAATGAAGGCAGAAATAAAGATGTTCTTTGAAACCAACGAGAACAAAGACACAATATAGCAGAATCTCTGGGACACGTTCAAAGCAGTGTGTAGAGGGAAATTTATAGCACTAAATGCCCACAAGAGAAAGCAGGAAAGATCCAAAATTGACACCCTAACATCACAATTAAAAGAACTAGAAAAGCAAGAGCAAACACATTCAAAAGCTAGCAGAAGGCTAGAAATAACTAAAATCAGAGCAGAAATGAAGGAAATAGAGACACAAAAAACCCTTCAAAAAATTAATGAATCCATGAGCTGGTTTTTTGAAATCATCAGCAAAATTGGTAGACCACTAGCAAGACTAATAAAGAAGAAAGGAGAGAAGAATCAAATATATGCAATAAAAAATGAAAAAGGGGATATCACCACCGATCCCACAGAAATACAATCTACCATCAGAGAATACTACAAACACCTCTATGCAAATAAACTATAATATCTAGAAGAAATGGATAAATTCCTCGACAAATACACCCTCCCAAGACTAAACCAGGAGGAAGTTGAATCTCTGAATAGACCAATAACAGGTTCTGAAATTGTGGCAATAATCAATAGCTTACCAACCAAAAAGAGTCCAGGACCTGATGGATTCACAGCCTAATTCTATCAGAGGTACAAGGAGGAACTGGTACCATTCCTTCTGAAACTATTCCAGTCGATAGAAAAAGAGGGAATCCTCCCTAACACATTTTATGAAGCCAGCATCGAACAGATACCAAAGCCTGGAAGAGATATAACCAAAAAAGAGAATTTCAGACCAATATCCTTGATGAACATTGATGCAAAAATCTTCAATAAAATACTGGAAAACTGAATCCAGCAGCACATCAAAAAGGTTATCCACCATGATCAAGTGGGCTTCATCCCTGGGATGCAAGGCTGTTTCAACATACGCAAATCAATAAATGTAATCCAGCATATAAACAGAACCAAAGACAAAAACCACATGATTATCTCAGTAGATGCAGAAAAGGCCTTTGACAAAATTCAACAACCCTTCATGCTAAAAACTCTCAATAAATTAGTTATTGATGGGACGTATCTCAAAATAATAAGAGCTATCTATGACAAACCCACAGCCAATATCATACTGAATGGGCAAAAACTGGAAGCATTCCCTTTGAAAACTGGCACAAGACAGGGATGCCCTCTCTCACCACTCCTCTTCAACATAGTGCTGGAAGTTCTGGCCAGGGCAATCAGGCAGGAGAAGGAAATAAAGGGTATTCAATTAGGAAAAGAGGAAGTCAAATTGTCCCTGTTTGCAGATGACATGATTGTATATCTAGAAAACCCCATTGTCTCAACCCAAAACCTCCTTAAGCTGATTAGCAACTTCAGCAAAGTCTCAGGATACAAAATCAATGTAGAAAAATCACAAGCATTCTTGTACACCAATCAGGGAGAAACAGAGAGCCAAATCATGAGTGAACTCCCATTCACAATTGCTTCAAAGAGAATAAAATACCTAGGAATACAACTTACAAGGGATGTGAAGGACCTCTTCAAGGAGAACTACAAACCACTGCTCAATGAAATAAAAGAGGATACAAATAAATGGAAGAACATTCCATGCTCATGGTTTGGAAGAATCAATATCGTGAAAATGGCCATACTGCCCAAGGTAATTTATAGATTCAATGCCATCCCCATCAAGCTACCAATGACTTTCTTCACAGAATTGGAAAAAACTACTTTAAAGTTCATATGGAACCAAAAAAGAGCCCGCATCGCCAAGTCAATCCTAAGCCAAAAGAACAAAGCTGGAGGCATCACGCTACCTGACTTTAAACTATACTACAAGGCTACAGTTCCCAAAACAGCATGGTACTGGTACCACAGCAGAGATATAGAACAATGGAACAGAACAGAGCCCTCAGAAATGATGCCGGATATCTACAACTATCTGATCTTTGACAAACCTGACAAAAACAAGCAATGGGGAAAGGATTCCCTATTTAATAAATGGTGCTGGGAAAACTGGCTAGCCATATGTAGAAAGCTGAAACTGGATTTCTTCCTTACACCTTATACAAAAATTAATTTAAGATGGATTAAAGACTTAAATGTTAGACCTAAAACCATTAAAATCCTACAAGAAAACCTAGGCAATACCTTTCAGGACATAGGCGTGGGCAAGGATTTCATGTCTAAAACACCAAATGCAATGGCAACGAAAGCCAAAATTGACAAATGGTATCTAATTAAGTTAAAGAGCTTCTGCACAGCAAAAGAAACTACCATCAGAGTGAACAGGCAACCCATAGAATGGGAGAAAATTTTTGCAACCTACTTATCTCACAACGGGCTAATATCCAGAATCTACAATGAACTCAAACAAATTTACAAGAAAAAAACAAACAACCCCATCAAAAAGTGGGCGAAGGACATGAACAGACACTTCTCAAAAGAAGACATTTATGCAGCCAAAAAACACACGAAGAAATGCTCATCGTCACTGGCCATCAGAGAAATGCAAATCAAAACCACAGTGAGATACCATCTCACACCAGTTAGAATGGCTATCATTAAAAAATCAGGAAACAGGTGCTGGAGAGGATGTGGAGAAATAGGAACACTTTTACACTGTTGGTGGGACTGTAAAGTAGTTCAACCATTGTGGAAGTCAGTGTGGCGATTCCTCAGGGATCTAGAACTAGAAATACCATTTGACCCAGCCATCCCATTACTGGGTATATACGCAAAGGACTATAAATCATGCTGATATAAAGACACATGCACACGTATGTTCATTGCGGCACTATTCACCATAGCAAAGAGTTGGAACCAACCCAAATGTCCAACAACGATAGACTGGATTAAGAAAATGTGGTACAGATACACCATGGGATACTATGCAGCCAAAAAAATGTTGAGTTCATGTCCTTTGTAGGGACATGGATGATACTGGAAAACATCATTCTTAGTAAACTATCGCAAGGACAAAAAACCAAACACCGCATATTCTCACTCATAGGTGGGAATTGAACAATGAGAACTCAAGGACACAGGAAGGGGAACATCACAATCCGGGGACTGTTGTAGGGTTGGGGGAGGGGGGAGAAAAAAAAATGATGAGTTCATGTGCTTTGTAGGGACATGGATCAAACTGGAAAACATCATTCTCAGTAAACTATCACAAGGACAAAAAACCAAACACCGCACGTTCTCACTCATAGGTGGGAATTGAACATTGAGAACTCATGGACACAGGAAGGGGAACATCACACTCCGGGGACTGTTGTGGGGTGAGGGGAGGGGGGAGGGACAGCATTAGGAGTTATACCTAATGCTAAATGACGAGTTAATGGGTGCAGGAAATCAACGTGGCGTATGGATACATATGTAACATACCTGCACATTGTGCACATGTACCCTAAAACTTAAAGTATAATAAAAAAAAACAAAAAAATTAAAAAAGAAAAAAAATAAAATAAAAAATATAAAATAAAATAATTTAAAAGTGACTTTTGTTAGGTTGCCTCATTTGTATTTCACAAAATTTCTGAGGCCAGGTGCCAAAATTATGAGAAAATTGAGGCAAAGACATGTTTAGTGCCACCCAAATCATGGGAACAAATTAGTTAAAACTGTGTTGGTGCAGTCCAAAGAGAGAGCTCTGAAAATTCCAAAACTGAATCAAGGTCTGAACTTAGGAGGTTTGAGGTTTCCTACTGCCAATCGCCCACCAATCAAGCATAACCTAAATCCTGGCTAAATCCTAAGTCATTCCATGCCAGATAGATCATGCTAAAATGCAATCATGGATTATAGTTGACTCTCTGACGTTAAGAGTCATAAGATAACAATGAGATTCCAACATGAAAAACCTAATTCGTCTCAGCTTCTCATACTAAAACAGCTAAGGTGGAGGAGCAAAATCATTGTAAAGTAGCATTACCCATTTTCCTTGTTTTGATATTATACTTAAGCAAAATGTTACCATTGAGGAAAACTGGATGAATGGTGCATGGGAGCTCCCTGTACATTTTTTTTTCCAACTTCCCGTAACTCATAATTATCTCAAGATAAAAATTTTAAAAGATAGCATCACACATCACAATCTTGTACTATTTGGTACTTAATTCATTTTTCTTTTTTTAAAGTGTAGCTTTATTGGACTGAGATCGGAATTTAATATTTAAAGTCCTACGACAATAAATAAATAAAGGAGTCACTTCCTGAAATGAAAGATAAACTTTGAAACTCAATGAGGCTGGGCGTGGTGGCTCAGGCCTATAATCCCAGCACTTTGGGAGGCTGAGGTGGGCAGATTGCCTGAGGTCAGGAGTTCGAGATCAGTCTGGCCAAAAGTAGTGAAACCTTGTTTCTACTAAAAATACAAAAATTAACCAGGCATGGTGGCGTGCGCCTGTAATCCCTGCTACTCAGGAGGCTGAGGCAAGAGAATTGCTTGAACCCGAGAGGTAGAGGTTGCAGTGAGCCGAGATCACCCCACCACACTCCAGTGTGGCGACAGAATGAGACTCTGTCTCCAAAAAAAAAAAATAATAATACTAAAATAAAAGCAACATCAGAGTAAGGAGGCTCCCCACCACTAGTCCTAGCTGGGCACTAGTTTGCATGCACTCAAGTCTATAGGCACATATCGGAGTCCCAGTAAAAAAGTGATGGGTGGCATGGCATATTATTACTGTGGGTTTGTATTGTTCCTCAGGCATTGTCTTTCCTTACCTTATGTTTCAGTCCCAAACACTATTTGTGCACGAAAATATCAGCCAGGGTGTCCATGGGAAACCCTTTTTCTAGTCTACTGCAATCAATACTCTTGTGAGTTAGGCCCTTGCAACTGAAGGGAAAGCTCCATCGATTATGGTTAGCTTTAATCTCTTCTGCAAGGGGGTTCAGATATTCCTGGGACCTACACAACACTATTAAAATAGTGCCCTACTGAGAACAGCATTTCTCAAGCTATGACAATGCTACACACTAAGTAGGCAGGACCCTTGTGAGAACTCAAGTATGAGACTGGAGTGCCCTATTTACCTATGCTTGGGCCTGCTGTTTTCTTCTCTTTGTTTCATTTACCTGTATTTATTCATGATCCTCTGCCTCCAAAGTGCTTTCTTGAAAATATATCCTTACCATTATCTCCATTATAACTCATCTCTTGATTATCATTCTCCATCATAGTCTTAAGTTCCTTCACATGGGCCCCCAAATATCCAAAGCTCCATGCTGTGGTATTCCACCCTAATTATCCTGATCTGGATATCAACCTCATGGTTAGGTCCTTTCTCTCTATTTTCAGCCCATGAAAATTTACCCATTCTGTGTCTCATACAAATGGAGTTCAACTACGGTATGTTACACTGAAAGAATCTGATCAACTAATGTATTAAACTCTAAGTTAATTTTTTACACCAATGGTTATTGAGAACCTACTATATGCAAGGCATTTTCTAGGCAATGAGGTTATAAAGATGAATAAAATAAATTCTTTGCTCTCAAGGAACTTACATGATAGTGGGGGAGACAATAAACAAATAAGCATGTAATACAATGTCTAATAGTGGTATTCCCTATGGAAAAAATATAACATAAAGCAGGATAAAAGAATATAGAGGCTATTTTATTTTCTAATTTGGTTTTTGGGTCTTTCTTAGGAGAGTGGCTATAAACTCTAGCCTTGCTCTGATGGGGTTCCAGGGGATTTGGTCTTGGTTATTTACAGTGTGCCTTTCACAGGATATTTCTTTATCCTGACTGACAGCTAATGCCTAAGTTTCTGACCTGTGACCAAGTGTCCCTCTTACAGAAAACTTGTTTATACTGGCAGATTCCCTTGTGGCTCTTGTCTGACCTGTGTCTAGTTTATTCTTCCAAGATAGCCACTCTCTAGGAGAGCTCTGACTCTCCTAAATAACTAAGAACTTGTCTTCCTGTTTGGCATGCTTTCCTCTGATTGGTCCCCACCTTTCGCCTATTTTACATATACGTACCCTTTCCTATTAGTTTTTTCTACACTGTCATGCCCACCTTTGTGTGTTTTCCAAAGCAATTTGGAGGCAGAGGATCATGAATAAATACAGGTAAATGAAACAAAGAGAAGAAAACAGCAGGACCAAGCATAGGTAAATAGGGCACTCCAGTCTCATACTTGAGTTGTCACAAGGGTCCTGCCTACTTAGTGTGTAGCATTGTCATAGCTTGAGAAATGCTGTTCTCAATAGGGCACTATTTTAACAGGGAGAGAAGTTAGGTGTGGGTGTGTGGGTCAGGTGAGACACAGAGGAGACAGCACAACAAAACAATGAAAAGACAGAGGCAGTGCATTAGTTACAGGTCCACAAGAGAAGAGAGGTATTGATGAAGGTCGACTGGAAGGTAAAGAGGATGGTGATGCCCCACCTGGGCCTCTCTCGGCCATGCTGGCATGCCCAAGCTTGCCTGTATTATGGCTTGTATTTGCATTTGGAGTTCCTGAGCTCTTTTACCATGCCCAAGAAGAATGAGGATATGCGGGACATTGGAGAGTGAGGAGGGTGGAGAATTTTATTGAGCAATGAAAATGGCTTTCAACGGAGAGGGGAGGGCAGGGGAGGGTAGGTGGGGGGGGCAATGGTTCCCCCGTGTGGCTGGGTCTGGGGCCCTTTCTGGACTCAGAATGGGGAAAGTGAGCTGATTAGTTTTGTGTATGCAAAAAAGGTTAAATAGAAGACACCACACAAAGGTGGGCATGACAGTGTAGAAAAACCAATAGGAAATGGTAGGTATATGTAAAATAGGCAAAAAGTGGGGACCAATCAGAGGAAAGCATGCCAAACAGGAAGACAAGTTCTCAATTCAGTCTGACGATTTAATCTGTAGCTTGGCTTTCAGGCTATAAACTGTCTTCGACTTGGAGATGGTATTTTGCTAGGCACCTGCAACTATCTGTCTAAGCATTTGTCTGCCTCTATCACTGTGGGCAGAAGCCTTTATTGGGGTCAAGGGTATTACCCTTGCCCTTGGTTTTCTAAAGAGAGTTCTAATTGGTGAGTTTAAAGCAAGCAGGGGTCACAGAGAGATAGTGACTGAGACATATTCACTGTGGCAGATCCGTGCAGTCTATATGGGATGTGGGATGAGTGGGGTGAGTGCTGTAGGTTGTTGTTCTATATGTCCCATAGGGAAGTGGTCACCAGGAGGCAGCTATATAGAACAGATATTTGGATTGATAACACTGGAACTGAGAGGAGGCGGAGAGCTGGAAATTGTCAAGGGTGACTAAGCCCGGCTTCTAGTATGATAAAGTCTAACTTATACTCAGAATGGATGCCAAGGCCATATAGAATTATAATATTTACTATAAGAGAATAATCAGAAGGAGGGGCTGAGAGGACTCCCTTGAATTGATGATATTTGTGCAGAGAACTGAATGAAGTGAGAGAGGGAGTCATGGGAGGGAAAAAAGTTTTAGGTAGAAGGCATAGCAAGTACAAAGATTGAGTGAAAAGAAGTAAATTATTGCATTAGTGTTTTGGTTTTCTCTAGGGCCCATACCAATACCTTTGTAAATTTCAGTTTTCTTGTGAATATTCCTTGCAACCTTAATTCCCTGGAGGCCTCACAAGATGGTAGGCTGTAAAAGGTCATAGTAAGAGCAATATTTAATTGTTTTGAAAATTTCTTTCCTCCCCGTGCCTGCCAGATGCAGATTAATTCTGCATCTAATCCTTACTATTTTCCAAATAACCAGAATCTACAATGGAATACACTATTTTTCTCCCAAAGGGCCTGAGGAATGTTAAATTGACTGGTTAAAGTTCTGCTTTGTTCTGCTCCATTGTATAAAGACACATTGTCTTGACTACCAGTGACAGTCACATTTAATCAATAAAGATTATTAAGATTGACAAAGTGACAGTCTTGCTCCCTGTGAGTTCCTTTCATACTAATTGGTTTAGCTCTTAAAGATCACAGTCTATCCCTACCCGCAAAAAGACCACTGCACATGATGTCATTTTTCTTTTCAACTTCTTTTACAATGTTTTTTTTTTTTTTCCTCCTCTCCATTGATTCTGATGGAAGGATCACCAGCTCTATTTTCTATGAGATACACTAATATGTTGTAAAAGTATCTTATTTGGTCATTCTGTGTCAAAACATCTCCCACAGATTATGATTCTGCAAGGTTCTGCTCTTGGTTACTTGCAATTATGGCTGAATAAAATCCTGGGCAATTACTTCTGGATTTAATTATCATAAGCATGCACATAACACACTTGGTGCAGTGAGGTGTAATACCCCAAGAATTCATATCTAAGATTTAGAGTTCTATAAGGGAAACTTGGTTGTAGTAATTAATTAGGATGATCTCTTTAAGCTCCCATAGCATTTTATTTTAAAACAATTGACAACTAGGCCGGGCGTGGTGGCTCATGCCTGTAATCCCAGCACTTTGGGTAGGCTGAGGTGGGTGGATCACCTGAGTTTAGGAATTTGAGACCAGCCTGGCCAAGATGAGAAAACTCCATCTCTACTAAAAATGCAAAAATTAGCCGGGCATGGTGGTACATGCCTGTAATCCCAGCTAGTCGGGAGGCTGAAGCAGGAGAATCGCTTGAACCTGAGAGGTGGAGGTTGCAGTGAGCTGAGATCACGCCACTGCAATCCAGCCTGGAGGACAGAGTGAGACTCTGTCTCAAAAAAAAAAAAAAAAAAAAAAAAAAAACTGACACCTAGAATAATGCATATGGATTTTAATTTGTGAAGTCCATCATACATCATACATTCAGCAGTAAAGAACGAGTCACATTTATAATGCTTTTATTATACATTTCTAGTCAATCAAATAGCAGTTTATGAAGACAAAGTTCTTCCTAAATGAGTTCCAACACTAATTTAGGAATGAATATTCCGTAATTTGTTACATCTGTTATGTCTGACCCAGTGGATGTGTGGGTCTCTACTGGAATATAATTGGGTATATAGGTGGGAAATGAACAGTTAAATTAAGCTGCATTGTTTTGAACTAAATTTCAATTAATCGTGTCTTTTATTGTGTATAGGGCAAAGTTCCACTCTTTACAATTGTGAAATCACAATACACATTAGATATTAAAACTAACATTATTATGAATCAGTCTACATGTTGATTGGATATAATTTTATTCTATAAGAGTATAGAGACTGAGGCCCTCAAAGTATTTGTGACACTGAGAGATGCAGTTATACTTAGCATTTCAAATTTTAGAACAGAATCTTAATTGATGACTGATGAGATGACTTCCATATAATAGGGATAATAGAGATAAAGAACTTCTCTGTACAGCTCCAAAAGTGTACTGGAATTCTGCTTACTCTTACTTTGTTGATACCTGGTTCCTAGAGTTATCTCTACTTTGATACAAGTTCTTTTTTGTTTCTGCCTCTGTGTTCCTATAGTACTTTTTTCATCTTTAGTATAGGGTGTAAGATATTACACTGTTCCATCTATTATGGTTTCTTTGTATCCACTGTGCTCTGAGAGCAATTCTGTGTTCTCTTCAGCTTTATTTCCCCTTGCTTAGTGCGGTGCTTAGTACCAAGTAGGTACTTAGTACATGTTCATGGAATGAATAAATGAAAAAATGGATGCATAAAAACAATATATGTCACTGCAGTTATTTCTTTCATTGTAAATTACTTTGCAGTGATGATATTTTCTGGTAATTAAAATATTGAGTACCCTGGAAAACCTGAGGAATTCTTAGTCCTTGTGCGTGAAAGACACCTAAACAAATTATAAAATCTATACTAATTTTCTCAGTCATAAATCATTAAACTGACCTTGAGGACATGCCTACTGATATGATTAGAATTGCTATTTCATGCTAATTTATTATTGAGCCACACGATTATTAACCCCAACAGAAAAAAGCAGAATATGATATTGCGTACTAATGTGATACCTTTGAAAATGTAATAAATTGTAATACCACCCTCTTTCTGAGGTTCTGAAACTAGGAATCACATTCCCCTGTGAGATTTTTGATTTATATAAAATTGTTAACTTGTCTTGGTAACTTGGATTAATAAAATCATAACTTAAAAAATACCTACAGTGCCTTCTGTTTAGAGAATTGCATCTGAAATTGGAAATTATATTTTAACTACCGATGGGAAAAGGACTGGCTGTTTTTTAACCATTCAGAACAGTGCAAATATTCTTCTTGCCAAAGAATATAAAACTACAATCTCAAAGTGATAGAGCAAGGCTTTAGGACTTGGTAGAGCAAGACCAAGTCCTTTAGGACTAGTCAGAGACCGGTTATCTAGTTGGGATGAGTCTGTAGGTCACTGCTCCAGTCTGCTCCTTGAAGAGAACACCCAAAGCCTTTGCATTATTGACACTATGCAATGCTCACACGTTGTCTACCTATTGTGGACAAATCGTAATGACTCAGTTAACTTGGAAATCAATTACCCATAACAACCCTGTCATATTTAAGAACAGTGTCAGAGAGTTAAAATTCACCAGTAATTTAGTTTAGGAACTCTGGATTAATAGAACTAAAACTTTTGAACAACCTGTTACCATGTTAATATTAGTAATATAAAGTAGATACATGAAAGGTGTCTAGACCATAATTTTGAAAATAGTGTGAGTTATATTAAGCTTACTTTTAAATGTAAATATTCCTTTTAAAGTTGAAAAACAATTATTTCATAACAATTTTGCCTCATAAACAATAGATACTCCCTGCCTTTCCCCAACAGTCCTCTAAGAAGGATGCAGGTGTAGGCTAAACTTTTTTATTTTTGAGACGGAGTTTCGCTCTTTTTGCCCAGGCTGGAGTGCAGTGGTGCGATCTCGGCTCACTGCAACCTCTGCCTCCTGGATTCAAGCGATTATCCTGCCTTAGCCTCCTGAGTAGTGGAGATTACAGGCATGTGCCACCACGCCCGGCTGATTTTGTATTTTTAGTAGAGACGGGGTTTCTCCATGTTGGTCAGGCTGGTCTCGAACTCCCGACCTCAGGTGATCCACTTGCCTCGGCCTCCCATAGTGCTGGGAATACAGGCGTTTGCCACTGCGCCTGGCCAACTTTTTTCCAGATCTGAGGCCGGGAGAAAGAGAAACTACATTTGTTCATCTTACTTCTTTTTGGTTTCATTTTGCTTTTGCAATGAAATGGACTGTTATTGCAACCTTTGTTTTATAAGAGTATGCATTTTGCAAAATGTTAATATTTGTGCTAAAGGGAGAGATAGGGAGAGAAGAGAGATGAAGGAAGGGAAAGATCTGTGATTAAGTAAATTTGGGTTTCTCTGAGTTAAAAGTTAAACACGGTTCTCCTCCATCTAATGATTCAAAACTTCTAATGCCACAGAACATATTGATTATACTAATGATTATTGAGAACATCTGTGATTTCAAAGATCCAATGCCTCAAAGAATATTACAATCTTAAAAAATAGATTTTAGGAAATGCTAGAGTAGACAGTAAGCTCCTTTGAGAATAAAAAAAAAATTCTAATTCACTTCTGTATTCCTATTGGCAAGCATAGTGCGTCAGTTCATTCTGGTCCATTGTTAAGTACATAACATAGCTCATAAGTTTAGAGGGATAGACCTGTACCCCTCTGTGTATCCAATGACTACAAGCCAAATTGAAGGTGTAGAAGATAGTCACTCTTATAAAAGCACTGCAACAAGAAAAATATAAATATAAACCGTACTGAACATAAGCCTATAAAAGATCACGGGGTATTCCAATAGAATAGTAAGAAATTTAGATTTTTTTCTTTCAAACATCTATTTGCATTGCTAATATTTTCCAATCAAATTGGATCTTGCAGCTGAATGGCTAAAGTTCATTTTTGTATCATGAGTATAGATGTTTACTGGAAAAACGGGAACATTGTTATTTCTTGAAATAGACACTGATCAGATTAAAAAAATAGATGCAAACTAAGACATGTGTTACTGACAACCTACACAGCCTTCTGAGCTAAATCTCATCAAGGGAGCAGAATGTGTCACTCAAGCCTCCATTAAGGAGACAAAAATGGAGCAAATGCTAAGATGAGCTTTAGTTAATTAATTGTAACATGTCACAAGTCATGTTGGCAAAATAGAAGGAGGTGTGAACACAGGGTTCAAGTAAAGAAGTGTCAAAGAGAATTATACATTCATATGTCTATAACAGAGTTCTTAAGCATGCAAAGCTAGACACCAAATCCCTGGAACCATCAGGACCACATCGATGTACACTTTATGCAGGATTTAAGAACAAAAATTCTGGAGTTAGGCAGATGTTTTAGACAGCCTCTGACACATACCAATTGTGTGACGTTGGAAAATGTATTTAACTGTCTAAGCCTCAAGTTTCCTCAACTTATGAAGAAGAAACTACTAACTGTATAGAGCTATAGAAAGAATAAATAAGAAAATGTGTATTAAATGCTATGTGCAGGGCCTCGCTCTATTATGGTTGAAAAATTATAATAGCACCATTACCTCTGCTATGGCTACTACTATCACATTGTCTGTCTAGCTGTCTCTTTCTCAACTTTTAACTAAAGCTCATGACATCACTCCACTTTTTTTATATGGTAGCCTAGGTTACATTATTTATTAGCCTCTGTGACCCTAATCATCTCTACCATTTGGATCAAACTAAAGATATCTTTGGGTACAAGTTCTAACCTCCAAGTCCTTTTTTTTTTTTTTCTTTTGGCAATGTTTTATTCCTGGAATACCCTTTGCCCCAGCCCACTAAATGAACTCCCTGGGATGAGAGATTTTGATGTCTCTGCTTCCTGTGCTTAAAACTTCTGTTAAGATTTGTTTAAATGGGCTTTTAAATATGCTGCTTCATTTTCATGTCATTTATTTATTATTTATATATCACTCGCTTCCAGAAAAGATTAGAAGGGGCTAAGTAATGTTCCAGTGAGCTTGATTTTAGAAATCTAATCTCTGTATTAAAAGTAATTCATTATCTGAACAACAAAAGGAGTTCCTTGGGTGAGGGTGGGGAGAGATGTTTACAGGGAAGCAATTCAAAGGAAATGAGGAACCATACAGTTGCTACTTTTAAAGCACAAAGATTTAAAAGTTGAACTTGCCAAATGTTAGAAACATAAAATTAGAGACCAAGGAAGGACCTTGGGTATCAGCTCACAAGAAAGTCTCATTTTAACTATGAGGAAACGAAAGCCCCAAAAGTTAAGTGACCACTGTTACACAGCTAGTTAGTGGCATCATTTTTCTATTTTAAACAGTAATAATTAAGCAAAAGTTAATTGATTATATTCTCTCAGTTACCTATGATTATAGGAAGAATGGTGCCCTTCCTGTAGCATTATCTACTATATGTTGTCAGCACATCTTATTGATGCAAAGTACCTAGAAAGAAAACATTTCTTGAATGCTAGACTCGTACACCCAAAGCAACAGATAATTCTGAACCCCTAACGCCACCACTAAAAGGGAGAGGGGCAAAAAACCAACAGCCAATGTCATACACTTATTTCTTCAACAGTTCTTGGGACTCCATTTCTTTCAGGAATAACTCATATGGTTATCTGATTTGCAGAAAAGAGTCTTTGGCCTCCTTTATTTTTTTCGAATTTGTCCTAAGTGTGAACTTATTCTTGCCCCATTTTTAGAATGCATTTACTCCTGATCAGCAGATGAAATATATGCTTGGCTTCCATTAAAGAGACATATATGCTTGGCTACTAATACTTTAATGTAGAATCATAGAATTTTAGAAATAGAAGTATTGATACTGTCATTCTACTATCTATGCCTTATTCCTATACTTTTGCTTTCATATTAATGAGGAGAGATATCTGTCTTAAATTGTAAACTCAAACTGGAGGAACCTGTTCTTTCACTTATTCACTCAAACAAATATTTATTAATCAACTATTGTGTACCACCTCTTGAATACTTAGAACTGGGTCAAGGTGAACACACACACACACACACACACACACACACACACACGTATATACATATATATACACATACATATATGTATTTATGTATATATGGCCCCATATATGGCAGTGGTCCCATAAGATTATAATACTGTATTTTTTGTACCATTTGTATGTTTAGATAATACACAAACACTTACCATTGTATTAGTTATCTAAAGTATTCAGTACAGTCACATGCTGTACAGGTTTGTAGCCTAGGAGCAACAGACTATAACATGTAGCCTAGGTGTGTAGTAGGGTATGCCATCTAGGTTTGTGTAAGTACACTCTATGATGTTCACACAATGAAATGACCTAATGATGCATTTCTGAGAATGTATCCCCATCATTAAGAAATGCATGACTACACACACACACACACACACACACACACACACACACACGCACACACAGAGTATGCTTTGCAAATAGCAGAGACTTATGTGTTTGACAAATGAATGAATGATATGATGGATGTGATCTCAAAAACATCTTGGAAAGACAATCTGTGTTCTCAAACCCTGCTTCCTAATTCAACCAATGGATAACTCATCACAGAGTTTGATGTGCTATGTAACTGGTTAACTTTGATGACACTGATGTTGATGGTCATAATGGTGAATTTCATTGTCTACGATTTAAAAACAAGAGAACTGCTTTTCTCTGTGTCTATTGAACCTCTCCATCAAATGAATTCTAGGAGAGGTTCCCTCCCTGAGTTAAAAATAACAGAATTGACTCAATAATTTTCTTCAAATTAGGCTTTTATAACATCAGGTTTAATCAGTTGGATAAAGCTTTAGAATTAGCAAGACTGGTATTATCTCAATACACATTTTCTGAGTTTGCTAATGTTTCTGTCAATTGTTGGGGTTGGAGTCATGGGGCCAAGGAGTTTCAAAAGTTAAGTACTCTATTATTTTTTTAAATTAGTAAATTCTAACCTGGGAGGCAAAGTGCAATATTGTTTTGTCATGTATTGAGCCTAACTCTATATGCAAAGCCACATTCTTCACTCAAATAAATATATGCTTAATTTCCTCGAAAAAAACAGTTTTGCTTGAGTGACTATACAATGCAGAGCACTGATTACTTCCTACTTGATACACACTTCTTTCTTTGGTTCACAGATTTTGAATATAATCATATCTCTTGGGCACTACTCCTTTTCTGTAAGCTTATTGGCTCATGGGGAATAATTAGTTAAACTTCTAGCTAATTTACAATATCTACTTAAACTTGGAGTCTCATGAAATCCACCATTTACCTTGTTGTGGAAATCAGTATTAGTACACAGGAAAAACAAAATTCTCTATGATTCCCAGTATCTCCAAATTGGTATTTTTCTCACATAATATTTAGCAGTGCCCTTTGGAGCTTTTGTTAACTAAAGGAATGGATGTGACAAACAAGGACAGTTGTTCATAGCTTTCCTAGCCCTAAGATTTCACTTTGACTTCTTTCCTAGTTCTGCAGCCTCTTCTATTGTGCCTCAGCTGGACTTTACAGTATTTCAGGGAGCCCTTTCAGCCCCTTGGCTAATCTGCCCTTGACAACTCTTTTTTCTTCTAAGTCAGCAGAGAGAGGTCCAGAGATACAGATTGACTTATTTGGCACTGCTTAGCAGGAATAGAGGCTGCATTTCTTTTTCCCTTAGTCTGATTATATCAGTATGAAGCACATTTTCCTGTAATAAATCTCAGCATCTTCACCAAGGTTAACATCGGGCAGCCACTGTGGCCTTGATAGAGGGGGGCTGAGTTAAATAAGCTGTTGATGTGCCTGTCATTCAAGTATTTTTTTTTTTTTAACAAAGTTCCACATGATATGGCCCCACTGTTACTTAAAAACTACAACTTTTAACAGTCTTTGCCTTTCACATTCTACTCTAGATAGATCACTTCAAGGCCTTTGTGCTTACTGTTCTCTTACCCTGGAATGAACTTTCCCCAGACCTGCCCATGACTTGCTTCCTTATTTTATTCACATCTCTGCTTACATGTCACCTCCTCAGATAGTCCTTCTCTGAAAACTCTGTGTAAAATGACCTTCAACTCTCAGAGTGTTTTGTTGTAGTCTGTTTTGTGTTGCTATAAAGAAATACCTGAGGATGGGTGATTTATAAAGAAAAGAAGTTTATTTGGCTCACAGTTCTGCTAGGTGTAAAGGAAGCATGGCACCAACATCTTCTGACGAGGAACTCAGGCTGCCCCCACTCATGGTGAAAGGGGAGCCTAAGTGTGTAGATCACACGATGAGAGGAAGGAAAGAAAGTAGGGAAGAAGTGGCCGGGTGCAGTGGCTCACGCCTGTAATCCCAGCACTTTGGGAGGCTGAGATAGGCAGATCACTTGAGTCCAGGAGTTCGAAACTAGTCTGGCTAACATGGAGAAACCTCATCTCTACTAAAAATACAAAAATTAGCAGGTCGAGGTGGTGGACACCTGTAATCTCAGCTACTGGGGAGGTTAAGGCTTGAGAATCGCTTGAACCTGGGAGGCGGTGGTTTTAGTGAGCCAAAATCCCGCCACTGTACTCCAGCCTGGGCGACAGAGTGAGACCCTGTCTCAAAAAAAAAAAAAAAAAAAAAAAAAAAAGGGAAGAAGTGCCAGGCTCTTTTTAACAATGAGATCTTGTCAGAACAAATAGAGTGAGAACTCACTCAGTGCCTTCCTCCCCTTCAGGGAGGGCATTAATCTGTTCATGAAGGATCTGCTCCCAGCCCAAACACCTCCCGTTAGGCTCCACCTCCAACATTGGGGATCCAGTTTCAACATAAGGTTTGAAGGAGTCAAACAACCAAACTTCAGCATCTTCTTTTTCCATCTCTTGCTTTCCTTTCTTGTTAGAACGTATCTGTTACTTGAAAGTATGCTTCATATTCATGTTTATTACTATTACTATTCATAATACCACTAGAATGAAAGTTTCATTTGCATTAGAGTAGGAATAGTGCCTAAATTGCTTTCATTGTTTTTCCATTTTACTACCTCAGTGCGTGGCACATAGTAGGTACTCAAAAATATTTTTTGAATGAGTGAATAGGATAGTAATTGAAGGCATGCTATATGTTTGGCATTGTTCCAAGTTCTGAGGATTTATCAGCGGATAATACTTATCCTTGCTTTTGTGAAACTTACATTCAATGAGAATTATTGTAAATAACCTGGCAAAAGATGATGAAAACTTTACTAGATTTGCAATAGTAGGCATGACAAAAAAGGGTTGAATTGGAAAGATGATTAATAAGTAGGAAACAGTCTTTGCTGATTTTCAGCATTAGAATGGTAGTTCATCAGGGTAGGGATGAGGTTTTGATTAAGTCAAAGACCTTCTAACCTTCTTTTCTATGCTTTATTTTCTGAACTCTCTCTCTTTTTTCTACAAGCACTCATTGTTGTCGTTTTTCCTTTTGGCTGATCAAATCTCCTCACTGGGGCAACCACCTCTAGTTTCCTAAGTGTCCAATGCTCCAAATTTCTATCTCTTTACTCCTGATATAAATCTGTAATTCTTGGGGCTTTCAGATTCAGGCAGTCATATTAACATAAAACTTCTCTACATTTGGGAGGCAGCAAATAGGTTTTAGCATTGTTATTTGCTAAGCACTAAGGATGCTTAATTAAACAAGACAGACAAGGTCTCTACCTTTAAGAAGCTAATAGTGACTCATACTGCTGTCTTATTTATAAAAAAAATGAGGCAATGCCTACATGCAATAAATACAATGCCTACATATAATTTTACCTTGCAAAAGATGAAATTGTGGTTCATACCACACATATAGTGTGTCTTTGAATGTTTCGTGATTAGATGAGTTATAAACATAGGAATAACTGGAGGACCATTTGAACAAGACCTAAACATTTTAAATCAATCTATGAAATACAGACAGCTGTTCTATTCAGATGACAGGGCTATAGGGAACAGTTAGGGAATTGTATGAATATTATGGTTATAATTTTAGTATAATTTAAAAACTTATTATTACAATTACTAGTAAAAACTAAAATGAGGTTTTAAAAACCTAAGCTGGAAGCACCAATTTTCTAATCTTCTCTTGGGATCGCATAAATTTCTGGTTGCATGTGTTGTTCATGTAAAGGTCGCAAAAGTTTTCAAAAGGGTCAGAAAATCTAGCAACGTTAATATAGGCATATAAATCGAAGAAATTAAAGAGAAAATTGTAGTTTTAAAAGTAATTAAAATAATAAAAATATCCAGAATGAAGTCTCATCAGAGGGTTTTTATTTAACCCTATATAATGTGGCTTACTTTCCAACCTCACTGTGTAATAACATAATGATATAGGAGTCAAGAAGAAATTACTTAGGCAGATAGTAAGGGTATTGGGGTCCTCAGTAAGGCTTTTCTTTTTAATGAAAAGCAGCCCCAAATTATTTTCCTTTCTAAGAAAGAGCAGCCTGTAAAATTGAGCTGCAGACATAGATACTGGCAGTTGTGCCAATCATGTTCAAGATGGTGGCTTCATCTTTCCTTCTCTTTGTCAGCCACCTGTACAGTTAAAAGCAGACAAAATGGTGCCAATCAACTGGAAATCCCATTTGCATAATAAGATTATGGTGGGGCGACCAGCCTTCCCCATGGACTATGTAGACATCATACCTGATTGATCTGTGAGTCCTGTGTAAATCAGATACCACCTTCTCTAGCCTGCCTATAAAATCTGCTGTGGTCCACCACCTCCCTCCTTTTTTTCAGACCTCTCTCTCTTCTCTCTCTCTCTCTGTCTCTTGCAGGGAGCTGCTCTCCTCTTTTTTCTTCTGTCTATTAAACTTTCCACTCCTTAACACACCCACATGTGTCCATGTTCTGAATTTTTTCTCAGCATGTGACAATGAACCCCAGGGTATATACCCCAGACAGTATAGCCATTTCAACAGCATGACAGATAGGAAATAAAAATATTTTAACCCCCAAAACATTTTTTTGCTGTATCTTGAAATAGCCCTACAAAGTTGTTTCTTGTGGGGGGAAAAAAAATCTACATTCTGTAGAGAATCCCCTTTCCCTCTTCCAGGCCTTTTTCCTGATCCAGGAAAGAACTAAGAGTGTGACAACTTTTTATGTCTGATAAGAAACATTTGCAATCTATTCTCTCTGAAGCCTGCTACCTGGAGCTTCATCTGAATAATAAGAACCTTGGTCTCCATAATCTTTTATCTTAACCCAGACATTTTCTTTCTATTGATTCCAGTTCTTTAGATAAACTCTTTGAACCAATTGCCAACCAGAAAAATTTTTGAATGTCTATAACCTGGAAGCCCCCCCACCCCGTTCCATTTTCAGTAAATTGTTCCGCCTTTCCACATCAAACCAATGTATATCTTACAGGTATCTCAAATGTATAAAACTTAGTTGTGACCCAGTCACCTTGGGCACATGTTCTCAGGGTCTCCTGAGGGCTGTGTCATGAGCCATGGTCACTCATATTTGGCTCAGATTAAATTTCTTCGACTATTTTACAGACTTTGACTCTTTTCATTGATAGTGAGAGACAGGACTAGCTGGATTTCCTAGGCCGACTAAGAATCCCTAAGCCTAGCTGGGAAGGCAACCGCATCCACCTTTAAACAGGGGGCTTGAAACTTAGCTCACACCTAACCAGTCAGAGAGCTCACTAAAATGCTAATTAGGCAAAAACAGGAGATATAGAAACAGCCAATCATCTATTGCCTGAGAGCACAGTGGGAGGGACAAGGATCGGGATATAAACCCAGGCATTGGAGCCAATAATGGCAACCCCCTTTGGGTCCCCTCCCCATGTATGGGAGCTCTGTTTTCACTCTATTTCACTCTATTAAATCTTGCAACTGCACTCTTCTGGTCCATGTTGGTTACGGCTCGAGCTGAGCTTTAGCTCGCCATCCACTGCTGTTTGCCGCTGTCGCACACCTCCCGCTGACTCACATCCCTCCAGATCCTGCAGGGTGTCCGCTGTGCTCCTGATCCAGCGAGGTGCCCATTGCCGCTCCTGATCAGGCTAAAGGCTTGCCATTGTTCCTGCACGGCTAAGTGCCCGGGTTCGTCCTAATCCAGCTGAACACTAGTCACTGGGTTCCACGGTTCTCTTCTGTGACCCACGGCTTCTAATAGAGCTATAACACTCACTGAATGGCCCGAGATTCCATTTCTTGGAATCCCTGAGGCCAAGAACCCCAAGTCAGAGAACACGAGGCTTGCCACCATCTTGGAAGTGGCTCGCCACCATCTTGGGAGCTCTGTGAGCAAGGACCCCCAGTAACAATAGCATTCAGCCAAAAATTATCAAGCATGTAACGATGCAGGAAAATAGGACTCAGAACGAGGAAAAAAAATGGATAGACCCACAAATAAAACAAATAATAGAACTAGGACACTAAAACAGTTATTATAACTTCGAGCACACTAAAAAACAGTTATTATAATAATTTTTTATATATTCAAAAAGACAAGTAGAATCGTGGAAGATATTAGAATACCCAAATAAAACTTTTAAAGAAGAAAACTACAATATTTGAGACAAAAATACACTGGGTAGGATTCGCAGCAGACTCAAAGCTAGAAAAGAAAATGTTAGTGAACTTAAAGACATAGCAATAGAAAGTATCCAAAATAAAACATAGAAGAGAAAAACCTTAAAAAATGAAAAAGCATCAATGAATGCTGAGAAAATATACAAATAATATTAGTCTCCAAAGAAAAGAAGGGGAAGCAAAATTATCTGAAGTAATGAAAGCCAAAAATTTTCCAAAATTGATGAAAATTTTAAATCTTGAATCAAAATTTAATTTAAAATTTAATTTTAAATCAAAATTGATGAAAATTAAATCTAAGATACCCACAGAGTCCCCTAGTGAATCTACCAGTCTCCTCTTATTTGCTTTTCTCCATAGACTCCATTGTTTCTGACAATGTCTTCAGGCCTGAAGTTCCCGACACTCTATTGCAAACGAAGTCAGTTCTTTTGAAAAGAGCTTTGGAACTAGCTCTGTATTAAGACTTGACTTTCCCCAAGGGCAAAATCTCTGAGCTATGGCTCTAGACCTGGAAACAGGAAAAGAGGTGTTCTTTTTTCCATGTGACATGCCTCGTTTAAGAGCTAAGTGCCCTGGGGGTAGGGGATGGTTAGTAGTGTCAGGTCTTTTTGGATTGCTTCTTTTGGTATGAAACCTAGGCCTTAAGAGCTGGGTAGAGGTGATCTGGTATACCAGAGGTAGAGTCTTTATCCTCTGATAGGGGACTGAGTAGAAGAAGGGAGCCCTACCTTTTGCCAACACTCACCCAAAACATACATTCTGCAACAGGTAACTGGGGATAGAATGAGAAATGCTGATGTCCTACCTCTCCTGGGAAGATACTGTAGCCCTCCGACTGGTTGCCGGGGACACAGCAAACCCTATGTACTTGAATGCAGCAGCCTGGAGTGGAATTTCTATCATGCTGTCTGGTTGCAGTTCAGATACCACAGTCTCCTGCTGTCATTGCCAAATTTTAGTAAATTTTCTCGAATACATTTCTTAATTCACAGTATGTCCTTTGATATTCCTTTTTAAGAGGAGTATAAAAGACCAGTCCCAAACATCACAAAAACTATCCCTACAAAGAACTATAAATGTAATTGTGTAAGTTTGTAAAGTAATTCATGCCACAGTGCATTGTTGTAAGCAATAGAGCAATCAGCCAGCAAGTAGTGGAGTTTAACAGCTGGGTGTGACCAGGGAAAGAGATGATCAAAGAGACACCTACAAAAATTACTGTCATCACAGAAAGAGTGACTGTGGACGTAACCAAGGCTATATCCTCTTAGGAACAACAACAGAGGTTTCACACTTCTTGAGGGATTGGATAGAGGGAGGACAGAAGGGGAGAGGGATAGATTTCACTAATATAGCCAGTCCATAAATAAATAAACAAGTAAACCATAAAAAGCCCTAGAGTGGGTAGAGCAGTACTCAGAGATTTTACAGTATATTATCTGAAATGTTAAATTTCCAACCAAAAATTATGAGATATGCAAAGAAACAGTAAAGCCTGATCTACACAGAGAAAAAAAGCAGACAATAGAAACTGCCTATGAGAGCAACGAAATATCAGATTTAATAGACACTTCAAAGTAGTAATTATTAATGTGTTCAAAGAGCTAGAAGAAACCATTATTAAGGAGGGAAAGTAGGATGACAATGTCTCATCAAACAGAAAATATCAGTAAAGAGAAGTTATTAAAAAGAACCAAATGAAAATTCTTGAGTTGAAAAGTACAATAACTAAAATAAAAATTTCATTAGAGGGACTCAAGAGTAGATTTGAACTGGCAGAAGAAAGAATTAATGAACTTGAAGACAGATTGATAGAGATTATTTAATCCAAAGAACAGAGAGAAAAAATATAATAAAGAATAAAGAATAGAGCTTCAGAGAAATGTGGGACACCATTAAGCAAACCAGCCAATACTTCAAACCAGCCAATAGTTCAAGACAGAAAAGAGCAGAAAAAATATTTAAAGAATCCACGGGAATAAATGAAGACAACCAAAAAATGGTAAATTACAACTCAATGTAATGAAAACTATAAATACACCTTGTTTTGTCTTTCTTCTCTCAGATTTAGTAGAAAACATAAAAATGTTATGTCACCATAAGTATAATAATGCATTGTTGCATTCATAATAGATATCATGTAATATGTATGATAATACCACAAAAAGAGGGAAAGGGGTTATATAGGAGTAATACTTCTGTATTTCACTGGATTTAAGTTAGTTTTGTTAGCACTAAGGGAATATATCTGAGTCACGTGGCACCAAAGTATGCTAGCAGCAGCAAATCTGTATGTATGTGCAGGTCTGCAGCAACCTCAATTCTTACTTCCTCAGAAGAAAGAATTTGACTGCGGAGCATAAGGCAGACGGAGAGACCAAAGCAAATTTTAGAGCAGGAGTGAAAGTTTACTAAAAAGTTTTAGGGCAGGAATCAAAGGAGGTAAAGTATACTTCGAAAAGGGCCAAGTGGGCAACTTGAGAGAGTCAAGTGCACAGTTTGATCTCTGACTTGGGATTTTATATGTTGGAGTTCTTCCAGGATCTGCATCTCTTCTCCCCTGATTCTTCCACTGGAGTGAGCTGTCCACAAGTGCAGTGGCCCGTCAGCACTTGGGAGGGGCCGCATGCACAGTGCGCTTACTGGAGTTGTACATATGCTCACTTGAGGTGTTCTTCCCCCACCAGTTGAATGTTCCTAGAAGGTCATACACCAGTGAAACACCACCATTTTGCCTCTTAGTGCACATGAGTGAGCCCATTCACCCAACTCCTGAGATCTTATCAGGAAGCTGCTAATCATTAGTTTCAAGTTTTTTCTATCTATTGGGAGACTGCCTTTCCCTGGTGCTGGCTGCAACCAATTATTTTAGAGAGACAGTTGACAACTGCCTGACCATCACCTGATGGTCATCTGACATTCCTGGTGAGGGGGTCAGGGGGACTCTCCTGCCCTGCTCTTGTCTGCCTGACTACTATAACAGTATCAGTTAACTTATCAGAAGTAGGCCGGGCACGGTGGCTCACGCTTGTAATCCCAGCACTTTGGGAGGCCGAGGCGGGCTGATCACGAGGTCAGGAGATGGAGACCACGGTGAAACCCCCTCTCCACTAAAAATACAAAAAATTAGCTGGGCGTGGTGGTGGGCGCCTGTAGTCCCAGTACTCGGAGAGGCTGAGGCAGGAGAATGGCGTGAACCGGGCAGGTGGAGCTTGCAGTGAGCCGAGATTGCGACACTGCACTCCAGCCTGGGCGACAGAGCAAGACTCCGTCTTAAAAAAAAAAAATTAAAAAAAAAAAAAACAAAATTTAACAGAAGTAGATTATGACAAGATTCACGACTCAAAAATATATAGTAAAAATAATTAAATAAAATATTATGTTAGAAAACATTTAATGTCAAAGGATGCAGTAAATCAGGAGGAGGAAAAAAAAGACATGATAGAGCAAAAGAGCACACTTAGCACCTAATACCTTTCTCCAACAAAAGAAACCAGGACTCCTTGAAGAAAGTGCTGGTTCTAGGACTGGGAAAGGAAATATACAAGATGAGCCTATAGCACTATTAGAAAATCCTTAGCCAAATTAAATTTAAAGGAGTTTAATTGAGCACAGTTTTTGAACACAGTATTTGAACACAGTTTGAACAGTTGGTCCCATTTGATTGGCCAAAACCCGGTGATTGGCAGAAGAGTAGGTTATAGTTGGCTTACACCTCCATTTAGGTTATAGTTCACTATACACAGAGAAACCTTTAGGCTGAATTTAAAATATGTAAGGAGGCAGCTTTAAGCTAAAGTTGATTTAACAGCACGCTATACTGCCAAAATGTAAGAAAGTGCTGGAAAAGAAATGAAAGCAAACTAATCCATGGGGGAAAATGTCATAGTAGAGGCTCAAAAACTATGGAATTAAATTTTAAATTGCTGAAAGATAATAATTTCCAACTTAGAATTTTACACTGAGTAAAAAAATATCTTAATGTCAGGAGCTTGACTGAGCTGTAGACAGCTGAACTGTCAGGTGTAGGAGTAATCAAAGAAACAAGCCAAAAATGAAAGTATTACTCAAAGCGTTATCATTTCTTGAGGATATAAGCAAAAAACTAAACCAAAAAAAAAAAAAAAAAAAAAAAAAAGAGATCTAACTTCCCTCTGCTCCATTTTCCCTCATGAAACAATATGCTGGTTGAAGGTCAGATGGATCAGTACAGATGTTGGACTTGCCTCACTGCTGCTGGAGGAACCTGAAAGAAAAAAATGGTTCTTGGGATTTTACAGACTCAAGAGATTGGAGGACAGGAGTGGAAGGGCTAGGAGTAGATAAGTACTGAGTACTGAGTTAGAGTGGAGAAAGGTGTCTTCAAGCTTTCTCGAAGCTGAATTTAAAAGAGTTCCTGAGAAAGGCTCTGGACAAAGGTCTCAAATAAAGAAAACTCCAAATAAAGGCACCTGGGTTAGGAATGCAAATATATTAATACATAAAAGCGTGGCTGGCCGGAGAGGTCTGAGTCATAGATTGTAACTCCCTTCAGTGACTGCCATGCACTGGCTGTACACCAAGATTAGTCAGGAGAGGGCAGCTTTCTCTCATAAGACCTGCTGGGTAAATCCTTGGAAATTGGCTATGAAAAAAATCACACATGATTTTAATGGGCCAAAAGCAGGACACTTTAAAAAGAAGATGTACAAGAGAAAAAATAAAAACCATCAAAGTTGGCAAAAAATTAGTTAAATTATCCCTATTTATTGATGATCTGATCTTTTATCTAGAAAACCCTAAAGACTCCACCAAAAAACTCTTAGATTTCATGAATGAATTCAGTAATTTTAAGATACAAAATTAACGTAGAGAAATCATAGAGTTTCTTTATACCAATAATGATCTAGCTGAGGACCAAATCAAGAAGGCACTCTTCATTTACAATAGCTCAGAAAATAATAATAAAATACCCAGAAATATATTTAATCAAAGAGGTGAAGGATCTATATAGGAGAACTACAAAACACTGATAAAAGAAATCATAGAAGACACAAACAAATGAAAAACATCTCATGCTCATGGATTAGAAGAATCAATATTGCTAAAATGATCATACTGCCCAAAGCAATAAACCAATTCAATGCAATCCCTATCAAATTACCAATATTGTTATTCATAGAAGTAGAAAATAATCCTAAAATTCATATGGAACCAAAACAAGAGCTCAAATAGTCAAAATAATCCCAAGCAAAAGGAACAAAGCTGGAAGTATCTCATCACCTGCGTTCAAATTATATTACAAGCCTATAGTAACCAAAACAGCATTTTACTGGTATAAAAATGGGCACATTTTAAATGTGCATCATTAAAGCAGACGACAAACATGTGACAAAATGCTCAGCATCAGCAATCATCAGAGAAGTATAAATTAAAACCACAATGAGATACCATCTTACACCAGTCAGAATGGCTTTTATTAAAAAGTCAAAAAATAGCAGATGTTGGTGAGGATGCATAGAAAAGGGAATGCTTATAGAATTTCGGTGGAAATGTGAATTACTATGACCTTTATGGAAAACAGTATGGAGATTTCTCAAATAACTGAAAATAGAACTACCATCCGATCCAACAATCTCACTACTGGGTATATATCAAAAGGGAAAGATAATTATATCAAAAAGATACCTGCACTCATATTGTTATTGCAGTACTATTCACAATAGCAAAGATATGGAATCAATCTGAGTTTCCATCAACAGAGGATTGGATAAAGAAAATGTGGGGTGTCTGTGTGTGTTTGTGTATATATATATATATATATATATAAAAGCATACCACTCAGCCATAAAAAAGAATAAAATCATGTCTTTTCAGTAACATGGGTGGAATCGGAGGCCATTATTCTAACTAGAATAACAAATACAGGAACTCAAATACTAAATGTTGTCACTTATAAGTGGGAGCTAAACAATAAGTACACATGTACATACAGAGTGAAATAGTAGACATTGAAGACTATAAAAGTAGCGGGGAGGGGAGAGTTGAAAAACTACCTACTGGGTACAATGTACACTATTTAGGTGATGGGTGCATTAAAAGCCCAGACTTCACCACTACACAAATATATGCATGTATGAAATCTGCACTTTTATCCTCTAAAGACATACAAATAAATTAAAAAGAATAAAGTGTAAACAAGGAATTCTCAGAAAAACAGAAACTAGAAAACTTTGTCATCAGCAGCCATGTGCTAAAATAAATACCAAAAGAGTGTTCTTTGGGTAGAAAAATATGTATGTGAGTCCACATGGAAGCGTGAAGAAAAAGAAGGAGAATGAAAACAGTACCTAAGTTATGCATGTACATACTATACAATAATATGATGAATTACTAATAAAAGAAGAACAAAATGTATAACTGATACGCTAATACAGAAAAAATGGAATAATAAAAAGATTTGATTGCTCTAAAAATAGGCTATAAAAGACAAAAAAATCATTGGACAAATGCACATATAGAGATCAAAGAGTAAGTGCTAAACTTCTTAAAATCACAAAAAACTCTCCAAATGTAAAGAAATGTTTGCAAATGCATTTTAAAACTATTTCTAATAAAAGATTCAACTTAAACATAAAAATTCAGAAAGCTTGAAAGCAATAGGATAAAAAATATGTCATGCAAATATTAAGTAGATATAGCTCAGGGAATAATACTAACACTGGACAAAGCAGATTTTAAGGTAAGAAGGTTTACTAGAGATAAAAGGGATATTTTTAAATAAAGGATCAATATAGTAGAAGAATATAACAATTCTATATTTGTATGCCCCTTACAACATAGCCTCTCTCTCTCTCTCTCTATATATATATATGTATACATATATATATAAAATAAAAGCTGTTAGATTTAAAGGAGAGATAAGATAAATTCGCAGTCATAACCATAGATACTGACATTCCATTTTAAATAAATAATGCGTTAAACATAAAAATAATTAAGATTATAGATAATTGTAACAACATGGTTAATAAAATTAATCTAATTTATGTTTATAGAAACAACTGCTTAATGTAAATTCCTGGGGCTTCGAACCAAATTAACCATATGCGGAGCAATAATGGAAGTCTCAGCTAATTTTAGGAACCAAAATTCTATAAGTTATACTATCTGGCCACAGTGGAAATAATCTTGAATGTATTACCAAAAGAGATAATGAGGAACTCAATCCCTTAAATTTTTGGAAATTTGGCAATATTCTTCTAAATAACCTATAGATAATGGAAAATAAATAGAAATGAGAATGAATATTTATTCAACTGAATGATAATGAAAGTATATTATATCAAAATAACTTGGAGTCACATAAAGCCACACTAAAGTATAATGTATAGCCTGAAATACATTTATTGGAAAAGAATAAGAGGGGTCATCTGAGGGGTCAAGAAGAACGTGCCTGAGAATTACAGGCTCAAGCGAAGAGAGATGGGAGCATTACCCCATTTGCCACTATCCTCCATTGGCCAAGACTTTCTCCATGGGCTGTTAATCCCTTCACACTTCTATGATGCGTATGCATCGTGAAGGGAAGATTTGCACATATATGTGTGGTTGCAGAACGAAAAAAAAGACCCAGTGAGGTGAAGTGCTGTGAAGTGTGAGGTAAGATGAGATACTGAAGTTATACCTGTGTGAAGTTGGTTGCCACAGCAATGTCTGGGTGAAAAGGTATTCCTACAGCATGTCAGGTGAGGCTCAATATATTCCCAATGCAACATTTATTTGAAGTCAAAAAAGAAAGAACAAATAATGGGGAGAAAAAGAATGCAATAGCAAAAAGAGCAGAAAATAATGACATAAACATATGTAATAGAAAACATCAGCAAGCTAAAAATTTCGTTTCTTTGAAAAAGTGTCATAAAATTGAAAAATCCCTGGAAAGACTGAGAAAGAAAGAACCAAAAGATAGAGAAAAGGTACACATTGTGAATAATGAGAATAATGGAAGGAAGCAAGATGGCATAATAAGTCTCAGTCCTTGTTCCTCCACAAAAATACTGATTTAACAATAAGGATTTATGGACCAAATAACTTTACAAGAAGTCCACAATCTAGTGAATAAGTTGCAAACAAGCATAAAACCCAGGGACAGCTGCATTGAAATGGGGGTTGGAGAGGGGAAAATCGGGAGTTGCTATTTAATGGGTGTAAAGTTTTAGTTATACAAGAGAAATAAGTTCTAAATATCTGCATATAACATTGTTCCTATGGTTAAAAATATTGTATCATATAGTAAACCATGTTAAGAGGGTGGATCTTTGGTTGTGTTCTCGCCACAGTAATAAAAAGTTTTATTGATCCTACCAATATTAAACATCATAACAGAATTTTTTGTTTTTTTATTGTACTTTAAGTTTTAGGGTACATGTGCACAATGTGCAGGGTTGTTACATATGTATACATGTGCCATGTTGGTGTGTTGCACCCATTAACTCGTCATTTAGCATTAGGTATGTCTCCTAATGATATCCCTCCCCCCTCCCCCCACCCCACAACAGTCCCCAGAGTGTGATGTTCCCCTTCCTGTGTCCATGTGTTCACATTGTTCAATTCCCACCTATGAGTGAGAACATGTGGTGTTTGGTTTTTGGACCTTGCGATAGTTTACTGAGAATGATGTTTTCCAGTTTCATCCATGTCCCTACAAAGGACATGAACTCATCATTTTTTATGGCTGCATAGTATTCCATGGTGTATATGTGCCTCATTTTGTTAATCCAGTCTATCGTTGTTGGACATTTGTGTTGGTTCCAAGTCTTTGCTATCGTGAATAGTGCCGCAATAAACATACGTGAGCATGTGTCTTTATACCAGCATGATTTATAGTCCTTTGGGTATATACCCAGTAATACGATGGCTGGGTCAAATGGTATTTCTAGTTCTAGATCCCTGAGGAATCGCCACACTGACTTCCACAATGGTTGAACTAGTTGACAGTCCCACCAACAGTGTAAAAGTGTTCCTATTTCTCTACATCCTCTCCAGCACCTGTTGTTTCCTGACTTTTTAATGATGGCCTTTCTAACTGGTGTGCGATGGTATCTCATTGTGGTTTTGATTTGCATTTCTCTGATGGCCAGTGATGATGAGCATTTTTTCATGTGTCTGTTGGCTGCTTAAATGTCTTCTTTTGAGAAGTGTCTGTTCATTTCCTTCACCCAATTTTTGATGGGGTTGTTTGTTTTTTTCTTGTAAATTTGTTTGAGTTCATTGTAGATTCTGGATATCAGCCCTTTGTCAGATGAGTAGGTTGTGAAAATGTTCTCCCATTCTGTAGGTTGCCTGTTCACTCTGATGGTAGTTTCTTTTGCTGTGCAGAAGCTCTTTAGTTTAATGAGATCCCATTTGTCAATTTTGGCTTTTGTTGCCATTGCTTTTGGTATTTTAGACATGAAGTCCTTGCCCATGCCTATGTCCTGAATGGTAATGCCTAGGTTTTCTTCTAGGGTTTTTATGGTTTTAGGTCTAACATGTAAGTCTTTAATCCATTTTTAATGAATTTTTGTATAAGGTGTAAGGAAAGGATCCAGTTTCAGCTTTCTACATATGGCTAGCCAGTTTTCCCAGCACCATTTCTTAAATAGGGAATCCTTTCCCCATTGCTTGTTTTTGTCAGGTTTGTCAAAGATCTGATAGTTGTAGATGTGTGGCATTATTTCTGAGGGCTCTGTTGTGTTGGTTATAGGATGATTGCAGGAGTCAGATCACTAAAGAATGCATAATGCTTAGTAGCTGAGAACGCAGAGAAAGGCATAGTGCCTCAGGTTTGTGTATACTCAATAATTTTAAATGAACAATAGAAAGATGACTGGAGGAAAAGTGTGGGTAGAGTACAGAGAGAAATGAGGCGTAAATTGCAACATGAGTGTGGAAGAAGACTGTCCAAGACCATGAAGAGCCTTTTTGGCTTTATTTAAAAGCTTGGTCTTTATATTTAGTACAATTAAATGTTGTTGGAAGATTATTTTTTAATCATAAGAAAATCTCTACGATATATTAAGTAAAAAAATCAAAATGCAAAACATAGTGGACAGAGACTAATGTTTATTAAAAATAAAATACATGTAGGTATATATAGAAAATGTCTGAAAAATATATAATAAACTGACAAACAGCATTTATTGCCTGTGGGAATGGGGATTTATAGCCTAGCATGTAGGTTATACCCTTTTATATTGTTTGTGTTTTCATTCTATTGTATGATTGCTTTTTTGAATAACCAAAAACTTGATAACAATGAATTTTGTCATCGAAGACAGATTGGAATCCTGATCTGCTTACTCACTGTGTGGTATTGGACAAGTGACTTCATTTCCTTGGACCTCAGTTTCCTCATGTAAATAGGGATGATAATCATGCGTACATATGGTTGTGAAGATTAAATAAATTAAGAAATGCTAACAGAGCCTGACACATAATAAGCACCCACTATATCATACCAATTAGCATTATTGTTTTTGCCTTTATCAAAAGTCACACAGGTCAGCAGAGCATAATAGTTAAGAACTTGAGCTTTGTAGTAAGAACTGAGTTCAAAATCTGTTTCTGCTACACGCTCATGGTGTGAATTTTATCATGCCTCTTCCTTTCTCTATGCCTCTGATGACTTATTGTAAATGTGAACAACTAGAGTACTTATTCCCAGAGTGGTTGCGAGACCTGTGCCACAACAATAATGATAGCTCCCAATTTTGAGGCACTTTCTATATGCCAAGTTATATTAAGTGATTACAGATACTGATTGATATCATAACTATTCTTTTTCTTATTATTAATACACATGTAGAGAGAGAGAGCAATATTAGTAAGAGTCACTTGCATGCTAGCCGTTGGGTGATTAATAGTCATTTCTCCAAGAAAGTGCAGATACAACAAATTTATTTAAAAATATTTCAATATATTCTAACTGCTCTGGCTAAGTCTCCCTACCATCAAGCCATAACCCCCATGAAGTCAGTCACACAATCTGGAGTGATGACCACAGATGCCAAGATATTTGTGGTCCAGGTAGGATAGTAGGTAGGGGCTCTGTACACAGTGTCTGGCACCAACTCAGAAAAGTGTTTCTTCGTGATGCTTATCCACATGGTACTCATCAGCTGCAGTTGATAGTCCTCAAGAATGGTGAGATGGTATAGGACCACCCTGTTACCACCACCCAAAATGACATACAGAAAAGGTTTTCCTGTGATATTGGCAGATGGGATAAATATACTCTATGTTGATCAGATCAATATATTTCTATTGATTTTTTTTCATTTAGAGGTTCCTGTTAGGAGAGTAGGTACAAGCTAAAATACACAGTCTTCTTGGGCAAAGATATCATCCACCACATCAGGTATCACAGCTTATCTTTGGGCAACTTGAATGTGCTCAAAACCATTATCTTCTGGAAGTGGTTCTTGATCTTGTTTTTGCCCAAGCTTCCAATGATGAAGGCTTACACAGCCTTCTTGATCATCCCTTCCAGGGTCTACAGATCCCTGTCTGGTCCTTCATAGATGATGATAAAAAGGTTACTTTTGTCTGATTGACAAATGGCTGCATTGCACCAGTTAGTCAATGGCTCTACCTGTACATGTCCTCCTAAAATATATGGTCCCATCAGCATGGTGCTGACAATTTCATTCATATATATGAAGATACATTTGCCCAGTGCATTATGAATTCACACTGGCTTCTCTGAATTCAAGAAGATCTTGATAACAAAATAGGTGCTAGACGCTACCACTTTCTCTCAGCAGATAATGCATTCAATTTATGAAGCCGTGGGGACTGTGGGTTTTTTGAATCAGCACTGGGCCGAGTCTCAAGCCCAGATGGTATTGTCTAAGCAAATGAAGCAACACAATGTGTCCAGCTGCTCTGCCATTATACCACTCACGATAACTGTGAACTGAGTATGAAGAAAAATGTGACCACAGGGCCAAAGTAACAGCTGAAGCTCATGTAGACTCTGGGATGGCTGCACTCAGCTACCAGCCTCAGGATGCTGATCTAGCCACTCCTATAGTGATAGTGGTGAAGGTCATCCTGACTTGCAGAAAATATGTGGTCAAAGAAAACCTTGGACATTACCATGTGGGTCACATGGCTAGTAACGCTCAATGATTTTAAAACAGGGCTATTCCATTATCCAACTTTTTTTTTTAAAAAAAGGGGATAAAGATCACTGTGTGTATTGTGAATGGAAGCAGGGGAGTCTGGGGGAAGCAAAACCAATTAGAAGGATGTGATATTTTGATATAACAAGAAATATATATTTAGTTTTTGTTCCTGTTCTTGGCAGGGAGTTCCTAACACACTTGGAATTTCCTGAGTTATAATGATGAGAGGAACATCTCTTGTTATACATAATATGCCCCTTCCAACCATATCTTAGTTTATACTAACAAAGCAACTCTTGGAGGATGAGGGCTGATTGCCAGAGGAACCAACCACATGATTAGAAGGTTGAAAGTTTCAGCCCCACCCCATGACCTTTGAGAAGGGAAAGGTGCTGGAAATTGGCTGAATCACCAATGGCCAATGATTTAATCAATCATGCCTACATAATAGAGCCTTCATAAAAATCCTAAACTAGGGGGTTCAGAGAGCTTCCCTGTTGGTGAGCACACTGAGGTGTCGGAAGGGTGGCATACTTGTGGAGAGCACGGAAGCTCTGTGCCCTTCCCCCATACCTTGCCTTATGTATCTCTTCTATTTGACTGTTCCTCAGCTATATATCATTTATAATAAACTGGTAATAGAAAGTAAAGCATTCCCCTAAGTTCTATAAGCTATTACAGCAAATTATTGAACATGAGGAGGGAGTCATGGGAGCCCCTGATTTGTAGCCAAATTGGACAGGAGTGTGGGTAATCTGGGGATCCACTATTTGCAATTGACTTGTGAAGTGAGAGAGCAGTCTTGCGGGACTGAACCCTTAACCCATGGGTTCTGAGCTATGTCCAGATTAGTTAGTTAGTGTCAGATTTAATTAAATGGTAGGACACTCGGTGTCTGCAGGGAGATGGAGAATTGCTTGCTGTGGAAAATCCACACATTTGGTGTCAAAAGTGTTGTGTACAGAGAAAGAATTTTCTTCAAAGGATATTACAGGAATCTAGGCATAAGGTAGTTGTGGCTTGGATAGTTCTATGGCAAAGGGAGAGTGGTTATTATGTTTGCATGTAAAAAATTATTTTAATGAAGACATATTAATCTGATGCTGGAAAAATCATCAAATTTGATATTCCAAGTGATAAGAGCATTAAATGCGTTTCATTACGGAGGGAGCAGTGGCAGGCATAGCTTCATGTGAAGTATTTGATTTGGGTCATAAAGAACAAAAAAGTCTAATGGATAGAGAAGAGGAAGGAGACAGTGGAAGCAGAATGAACAAATTCATGGAGATACAGAATTTTTAAAGACTGCTTGGGAAGCAGTAAATGGAACAATGTAAGTGAAGTAGACAGGATTTTTAAGGGCAGAGTGGAAGATAATGCTGGTAAAATAGATTGGTGTGAGATTATGAAAGTCCTTGCACACATGGCTTTGAGAAATGGACAATGGTACTATAGTGGCCCAATTAACAAAGATAAAGAATCAGGAAAAGGGGTACTTGGAGTGAGGAAGATAATTAAGAGCCTTTCCTAGATGTACTGGTTGAAGTCTGGATGCTAGATAAGGTTATCAAAGAGGAGATTAATAGAAGAGGTCAGAGAAAAATTTATGCTCCTGAGCAGTTGAAAAACTTTTCCTAACAATTTCTAAATTCCTATAAGTTAGGATATATGCTACCATAAGAAGTTCTATCCACACATCTCTTTCCATATACTAAATAAGTACAAATTCATCATATAGAACTGGACACAGGGGGGTGGAGCCAAGATGGCCGAATAGGAACAGATCCGGTCTACAGCTCCCAGCCTGAGCGGCACAGAAGATGGGTGATTTCTGCATTTCTGTTGGAGGTACCGGGTTCATCTCACTAGGGAGTGCCAAACAGTGGGTTCAGGACAGTCGGTGCAACTCACTGTGCGCGAGTTGAAGCAGGGCGAGGCATTGCCTCACTCGGGAAGTGCAAGGGGTCAGGGAGTTCCCTTTCCTAGTCAAAGAAAGGGGTAACAGACGGCACCTGGAAAATCGGGTGAGTCTCACCCTAATACTGCGCTTTTCCAACGGGCCTGTAAAATGGTACACCAGGAGATTGTGTCCCGCACCTGGCTCAGAGGGTCCTTTGCCCACAGAATCTCGCTGATTGCTAGCACAGCAGTCTGGGATCAAACTGCAAGACGGCAGCCAGGCTGGGGGAGGGGCGCCCGCCATTTCCCAGGCTTGCTTAGGTAAACAAAGCAGCCAGGAAGCTCGAACTCGGTGGAGCCCAGCACAGCTCAAGGAGGCTGCCTGCCTCTGCCACCTCTGGGAGCAGGGTACAGACGAACAAAAATTCAGCAGGAACCTCTGCAGACTTAAACGTCCCTGTCTGACAGCTTTGAAGAGAGTAGTGGTTCTCCCAGCACGCAGCTGGAGATCTGAGAATGGACAGACTGCCTCCTAAAGTGGGTCCCTGACCCCCGAGCAGCCTAACTGGGAGGCACCCCCTAGTAGGGACAGACTGACACCTCACTCAGCCAGGTACTCCTCTGAGAAAAAACTTCCAGAGGAACTATCAGATAGCTGAACTTGTGGTCTCACGAAAATCCGCTGTTCTGCAGCCACCACTGCTGACACTCAGCCAAACAGGGTCTGGAGTGGACCTCTAGCAAACTCCAACAGACCTGCAGCTGAGGGTCCTGTCTGGTAGAAGGAAAACAAACAGAAAGGACATCCACACCAAAAACCCATCTGTACATCACCATCATCAAAGACCAAAAGTAGATAAAACCACAAAGATGGGGAAAAAACAGAGCAGAAAAACTGGAAACTGTAAAAAGCAGAGCACCTCTCCTCCTGCAAAGGAAGGCAGTTCCTCACCAGCAACGGAACAAAGCTGGATGGAGAATGACTTTGACGAGTTGAGAGAAGAAGGCTTCAGACGATCAAACTACTCTGAGCTACGGGAGGAAAATTAAAACAATAGCAAAGAAGTTAATAACTTTGAAAAAAAATTAGATGCATGGATAATTAGGATAACCAATGGAGAGAAAGGCTTAAAGGAGCTGATGGTGCTGAAAGCCAAGTTTCGAGAACTACGCGAAGATCGCAGAAGCCTCGGGAGCTGATGCGATCAACTGGAAGAAAGGGTATCAGTGATGGAAGATGAAATGAATGAAATGAAGCGAGAAGGGAAGTTTAGAGAAAAAAGAATAAAAAGAAACGAAGAAATCCTCCAAGAAATTTCGGACTATGTGAAAAGACCAAATCTACATCTGATTGGTGTACCTGAAAATGACTGGGAGAATGGAACCAAGTTGGAAAACACTCTGCAAGATATTATCGAGGAGAAATTCCCCAATCTAGCAAGGCAGGCCAACATTCAGATTCAGGAAATACAGAGAACGCCACAAAGATACTCCTTGAGAAGAGCAACTCCAAGACACATAATTGTCAGATTCACCAAAGTTGAAATGAAGGAAAACATGTTAAGCACGGCCAGAGAGAAAGGTCGAGTTACCCACAAAGGGAAGCCCATCAGACTAACAGCTGATCTCTTGGCAGAAACTCTACAAGCCAGAAGAGAGGGAGGGCCGATATTCAACATTCTTAAAGAAAAGAATTTTGAACCCGGAATTTCATATCCAGCCAAACTAAGCTTCATAAGTGAAGGAGAAATAAAATGCATTACAGACAAGCAAATGCTGAATGATTTTGTCACCACCAGGCCTGCCCTAAAAGAGCTCCTGAAGGAAGCACTAAACATGGAAACGAATAACAGGTACCAGCCACTGCAAAAACATGCCAAATTGTAAAGACCATCTAGGCTAGGAAGAAACTGCAACTAACGAGCAAAATAACCAACTAACATCATAATGACAGGATCAAATTCACACATAACAATATTAACTTTAAATGTAAATGGGCTAAATGCTCCAATTAAAAGACACAGACTGGCAAACTGGGTAAGGAGTCAAGACCCATCAGTGTGCTGTATTCAGGAAAGCCATCTCACGTGCAGAGACACACATATACTCAAAATAAAGCGATGGACGAAGATCTATCAAGCAAATGGAAAACAAAAAAAGGCAGGGGTTCCAATCCTAGTCTCTGATAAAATAGACTTTAAACCAAGAAAGATCAAAAGAGACAAAGAAAGCCATTACATAATGGTAAAGGGATCAATTCAACAAGAAGAGCTAACTATCCTAAATATATATGCACCCAACACAGCAGCACCCAGATTCATAAAGCAAGTCCTGAGTGACCTACAACGGGACTTAAACTCCCACACAATAATAATGGGAGATTTTAACACGCCACTGTCAACATTAGACAGATCATCGAGACAGAAAGTTAAGGATATCCAGGAATTGAACTCAGCTCTGCACAAAGTGGACCTAATAGACAGCTACAGAACTGTCCACCCCAAATCAACAGAATATACATCTTTTTCAGCACCACACCATAACTATTCGAAAATTGACCACATAGTTGGAAGTAAAGCTCTCCTCAGTAGATGTAAAAGGACAGAAATTAAAACAAACTATCTCTTAGACCACAGTGCAATCAAACTATAATTCAGGATTAAGAAACTCACTCAAAACCACTCAACTACATGGAAACTGAACAACCTGCTCCCGAATGACTACTGGGTACATAACAAAATGAAGGCAGAAATAAAGATGTTCTTTGAAACCAATGAGAACAAAGACACAACATACCAGAATCTCTGGGACACATTCAAAGAAGTGTGTAGAGGGAAATTCATAGCACTGAATGCCTACAAGAGAAAGCAGGAAAGATCCCAAATTGACACCCTAACATCACAATGAAAGGAACTAGAAAAGCAAGAGCAAATACATTCAAAAGCTAGCAGAAGGCTAGAAATAATTAAAATCAGAGCAGAACTGAAGGAAATAGAGACACAAAAAACCCTTCAAAAAATTAATGAATCCAGGAGCTGGTTTATTGAAAAGATCAACAAAATTGATAGACTGCTAGCAAGACTAATAAAGAAGAAAAGAGAGAAGAATCAAATAGATGCAATACAAAATGAAAAGGGGTTATCACCACCGATCCCACAGAAATACAATCTACCATCAGAGAATACTACAAACACTGCTACGCAAATAAACTAGAGAATCTAGAATAAATGGATAAATTCCACGAAAAATACAGCCTCCCAAGACTAAATCAGGAAGAAGTTGAATATCTGAATAGACTAATAACAGGCTCTGAAATCGTGGCAATAATCATTAGCTTACCAACCAAAAAGAGTCCAGGACCTGATGGATTCACAGCCGAATTCTACCAGAGGTACAAGGAGGAACTGGTACCATTCCTTCTGAAACTATTCCAATCGATAGAAAAAGATGGATTCCTCCCTAATACATTTTATGAGGCCAGCATCATCCTGATATCAAAGCGTTGCAGAGAGACAATCAGAAAACTGAATTTCCGACCAATATCCTTAATGAACATCGATGCAAAAGTCCTCAATAAAATACTGGGAAATCAAATCCAGAAGCACATCAAAAAGCTTATCCACCATGATCAAGTGGGCTTCATCGCTGGGATGCAAGGCTGGTTCCACATATGGAAATCAATAAATGTAATCCAGCATGTAAACAGAATCAAAGACAAAAACCACATGATTATCTCCATAGATGCAGAAAAGGCCTTAGACAAAATACAACAACGCTTCATGCTAAAAACTCTCAATAAATTAGGTACTGATGGGACGTATCTCAAAATAATAAGAGCTATCTATGACAAACCCACAGCCAATATCATACTGAATGGGCAAATACTGGAAGCATTCCCTTTGAAAACTGGCACCAGACAGGGATGCCCTCTCTCACCACTCCTATTCAACATAGTGCTGGAAGTTTTGGCCAGGGCAATGAGGCAGGAGAAGGAAATAAAGGATATTCAATTAGGAAAAGAGGAAGTCAAATTGTCCCTGTTTGCAGATGACATGATTGTATATCTAGAAAACCCCATTGTCTCAGGCCAAAATCTCCTTAAGCTGATAGGCAACTTCAGCAAAGTCTCAGGATACAAAATCAATGTACAAAAATCACAAGCATTCTTTTACACCAATCACAGACAGAGAGCCAAATGATGAGTGAACTCCCATTTACAGTTGCTTCAAAGAGAATAAAATACCTAGGAATCCAACTTACAAGGCATGTGAAGGACCTCTTCAAGGAGAACTACAAACCACTGCTCAATGAAATAAAAGAGGATACAAACAAATTGAAGAACATTCCATGCTCACGGTTTGGAAGAATCAATATCGTGAAAATGGCCATACTGCTCAAGGTAATTTATAGATTCAATGCCATCCCCATCAAACTACCAATGACTTTCTTCACAGAATTGGAAAAAACTACTTGAAAGTTCATATGGAACCAAAAAAGAGCCCGCATCACCAAGTCAATCCTAAGCCAAAAGAACAAAGCTGGAGGCATCACGCTACCTGACTTCAAACTATACTACAAGGCTACAGTAACCAAAACAGCATGGTACTGGTATCACTAAAGAGAAATAGATCAATGGAACAGAACAGAGCCCTCAGAAATAATGCCACATATCTACAACTATCTGATCTTTGACAAACCTGACAAAAACAAGCAATGGGGAAAGGATTCCCTATTTAAGAAATGGTGCTGGGAAAACTGGCTAGCCATATGTAGAAAGCTGAAATTGGATCCCTTCCTTACACCTTATACAAAAATTCATTCAAGATGGATTAAAGACTTACATGTTAGACCTAAAACCACAAAAGCCCTAGAAGAAAGCCTAGGCAATACCATTCAGGACATAGGCGTGGGCAAGGACTTCATGTCTAAAACACCAAAAGCAATGGTAACAAAAGCCAGAATTGACAAATGGGATCTAATTAAACTAAAGAGCTTCTGCACAGCAAAAGAAACTACCACCAGAGTGAACAGGCAACCTACAGAATGGGTGAAAGTTTTTGCAACCTACTCATCTGACAAAGGGCTAATATCCAGAATCTACAATGTAGTTAAACAAATTTACAAGAAAAAAAACAAACAACCCCATCAAAAAGTGGGCAAAGGACATGAAGAGACACTTCTCAAAAGAAGACATTTATGCAGCCAAAAAACCCATGCAAAAATGCTCATCATCACTGGCCATCAGAGAAATGCAAGTCACAACCACAATGAGATACCGTCTCACACCAGTTAGAATGGCCATCATCAAAAAGTCAGGAAACAACAGGTGCTGGAGAGGATGTGGAGAAATAGGAACACTTTTACACTGTTGGTGGGACTGTCAACTAGTTCAACCATTGTGGAAGTCAGTGTGGCGATTCCTCAGGGATCTAGAACTAGAAATACCATTTGACCCAGCCATCCCATTACTGGGTATATACCCAAAGGACTATAAATCATGCTGCTATAAAGACACATGCACGCGTGTGTTTGTTGCGGCACTATTCACATTAGGAAAGACTCTGAACCAACCCGAATGTCCAACAAGGATAGACTGGATTAAGAAAATGTGGCACATATACACCATGGAATACTATGCAGCCATAAAAAATGATGAGTCCATGTCCTTTGTAGGGATATGGATGAAACTGGAAAACATCATTCTCGGTAAACTATCCGAAGGACAAAAAAGCAAACACCATGTGTTCTCACTCATAGGTGGGAATTGAACAATGAGAACTCATGGACACAGGAAGGGGAACATCACACAGTGGGGCCTGTTGGGGGGTGGGGAGAGGGGGGTGGGACAGCATTAGGGGATATGCCTAATGCTAAATGACGTGTTAATGGGTGCAGCAAACCAACATGGCACATGGATACATATGTAACAAACCTGCACATTGTGCACATGTACCCTAAAACCTGAAGTATAAAAAAAAGTAAAAAAGAACTGGATACAATTCCAAAACTTCTTTCTAAATTGAAAGATCTGGAAAGTAAATCTAAAGGAGGTTACAGAAATTAGCAATGTTTTGCTAATAATGCTACTAATATGTATTGCAGTAGTTTGTATGCATGTTTTGTCCTTTTTCTAAAGTGTATTGGCATATCAGAGGCTCAGGCAATACCAGAGCTTGGGCTCTAGTATATTGGAACTTTTATAAGTTTTTAAATGTACTTTGTTTTGTAAATCAGAATGATAGCATATACAAAAATAAAACTAGTTCAACTAAAAAGGATCCAAACTTATTATCAGGAGCTGTATTTTCTCTGGTTATGATGTCCATCCTTCCTTGTAGCCAGGTGTAATTTTCTCTACCCATCTGAATTCTTGCCTACCTGAAATCTGGCACCAGCATCGGCATTGAGTGGAACACAATCCAGAAAAAGAACATTTGTTACTGTTGTGCCTTAGTGTTCCCTGAGTTTTAGGTTATTTCCTATTTAAATTATCTGCCTGTATTTTCTTCATACACCTTTGTGGGTACCTGAAATTTGAATTATAGAATGTTTCTTTGTTCCTTCCTGTTTTAATTCACTTACCTGGACTTGTCATTTATCTTTTTCCCTGATTCTTACTTTGGTGGCATCTCCTTTCAAGTCAAAGTTGTAGTGCTATTCACCTTATTTTAGACTTTTCCTCTTTTCCTGCCACACAAGTTCTTGTCCAATGTTTGTGAATTTCGTTATTACATATCCACAGATGCTCTCACATGACTATAAATATATATATATATATATGTATGCATATAGCAGTCCGCTGTCTCTTTCTTAGCATTCTTTATACACAAAATGTCAAAATTCCTTAGATCTTTCCAAACTCATAGCATATTCCACCGAGCCCCAAAATCTTGTTTCATGACCTCTAGACATTTCCTGTCATCTGCCTCCATCAAAACTTATCTGTACTTCAGTCCATTCTCTCAGGACCCAGACCTCTAGGAAGGTGCTATGGTCTCAAAGTTGGTGGTCCTCCCAAAATTTATATGTTGGAATCTAATACTCAATGTGACAGTATTAAGAGGTAGTGCCTTTGGGAAGTGATAAAATCATGGGAGCTCCACTCTCACAAATGAGATTAATGCTCGTATAAAAGACACTTAAGTGGATTCCTTTACCCCTTCTCCATGTGAAGACTGTGTTCTACCCTTCTGCTATGTGATGATGCAGCAACAAAGCATCAAGGAAGCAGAGCAACAAGGAAGCAGAGCTTGAACACTTACCAGACATGAAATCTTCTAGCCTCTTGATCTTGGATTTCGCAGTTTCCAGAACTGTGAGCAATAAATTTCTGTTGTTTACAAATTACACAGTCTAAGGTAATTTGTCATAGTAGCACAAATGAACTAAGGTTAATCTTTGTGTTATAGCAGCAAAAATGAATTAAGGTTAATCCAAAAAATTAAACCTGGTTTAGATATTAATGATGGATTGTAAACTTACATACAATTCCTACTAAGAAATCAAGTTTTACTTTCCCTTGGCTTATTATGATTTAACTGCAAATAAATGTAGCTGGCAATGCAGCTACACTGAGGGTTGGGATTATTTCTGAAACACTCTTTAAAACAGATTGTGTAGTTAATACTGCAGCAGCCATCACATTTCTGTATTGGTTCTGAAGAATTATATCCTGATAATGTCTTTTTATACAGTTAAATACTCTGACATGCATTTACTCTTTTCCTGGGAATATGATTTATATTTGACATTGAACATATATTGGATATAATTTTCTCTGCACATTTCAGTTATAATATTTCCCAAATGCAATTATCACATTTGAAGATAGGATATTCCCCAAAGATGGAAACTTCTTATATTTTGAAAGGAAATCAATGCAATATGAAATTGAACAAAAAGATAAAGAGGATTGAGGAGCTTATTACAGATAGGGGGTAAAAAAAGTAAGTCTTCATTAAAGCTAACATAGACCATAAAGCAACCTTCAAAATTAGAACAAAAATGTCTGAAAGCCATTAGCAACTTTAGCAGCTTGAAAATACGCAAAATATCACCATTTCCTCTACTCATACCCTCTGGCCTCCAGGTCAGACTCTAAGCCCTCTCAATACTCTTCATAAAGATGATAGAACCAGGGTTCTGTTTGCAGCAAATGCACTTTAGTAACAAATTCACATTAAATCCAAACAAATTGGTGGAGCCAATATGGCCGAATTGGAACAGCTGCGGTCTCCAGCTCCCAGCCCGAGCGACACAGAAGACTGGTGATTTCTGCATTTCTGCTTGAGGTACCGGTTTCATCTCACTAGGGAGTGTCAAACAGTGGGTGCAGGACAGTCGGTGAAGCGCACTGTGCGCGAGCCGAAGCAGGGCGAGGCACTGCCTCACTCGGGAAGTGCAAGGGGTCGGGGAGTTCCCTTTCCTAGTCAAAGAAAGGGGTAACAGATGGCACCTGGATAATCGGGTCAGTCCCACCCTTATACTGCGCTTTCCCAACGGGCCTGGAAAACGGCACACTAGGAGATTGTGTCCCGCACCTGGCTCGGAGGGTCCTATGCCCACGGAGTCTCGCTGATTGCTAGCACAGCAGTCTGAGATCAAGCTGCAAGGCGGCAGCGAGGCTGCGGGAGGGGCGCCCGCCATTGCCCAGGCTTGCTTAGGTAAACAACGTAGCCAGGAAGCTCAAACTGGGTGGAGCCCACCACAGCTCAAGGAGGCCTGTCTGCCTCTGTAGGCGCCAGCTCTGGTGGCAGGGCACAGACAAACAAAAAGTCAGCAGGAAATTCCAGAGATTTAAATGTCCCTGTTGGACTGACAGCTTTGAAGAGAGTAGTGGTTCTCCCAGCACGCAGCTGGAGATCTGAGAACTGACAGACTGCCTCCTAAAGTGAGTCCCTCACCCCTGAGCAGCCTAACTGGGAGGCACCCCCCAGTAGGGACAGACTGACACCTCTCTCGGCTGGGTACTCCTCTGAGACAAAACTTCCAGAGGAACTATGAGACAGCTGAATTTGTGGTCTCACGAAAATCCGCTGTTCTGCAGCCACCGCTGCTGATACCCAGCCAAACAGGGTCTGGAGTGGACCTCTAGTAAACTCCAACAGACCTGCAGCTGAGGGTCCTGTCTGGTAGAAGGAAAACTAACAAACAGAAAGGACATCCACACCAAAAACCCATCTGTACATCACCATCATCAAAGACCAAAAGTAGATAAAACCACAAAGATGGGGAAAAAACAAAACAGAAAAACTGGAAACTCTAAAAAGCAGAGCACCTCTCCTCCTCCAAAGGAACGCAGTTCCTCACCAGCAATGGAACAAAGCTGGATGGAGGATGACTTTGACGAGTTGAGAGAAGAAGGCATCAGACGATCAAACTACTCTGAGCTACGAGAGGAAATTCAAAACAATAGCAAAGAAGTTAAAAACTTTGAAAAAAAATTAGAAGAATGGATAACTAGAATAACCAATGGAGAGAAGGGCTTAAAGGAGATGATGGAGCTGAAAGCCAAGTTTCGAGAACTATGTGAAGATTGCAGAAGCCTCAGTAGCAGATGCGATCAACTGGAAGAAAGGGTATCGCTGAAGGAAGATGAAATGAATGAAATGAAGCGAGAAGGGAAGTCTAGAGAAAAAAGAATAAAAAGAAATGAACAAAGCCTCCAAGAAATTTGTGACTACGTGAAACGACCAAACCTACGTCTGATTGGTGTACCTGAAAATGACGGGGAGAATGGAACCAAGTTGGAAAACATTCTGCAAGATATTATCCAGGAGAACATCCCGAATCTAGCAAGGCAGGCCAACATTCAGATTCAGGAAATACAGACAAGGCCACAAAGATACTCCTCGAGAAGAGCAACTCCAAGACACATAATTGTCAGATTCACCAAAGTTGAAATGAAGGAAAAAATGTTAAGCGCAGCCAGAAAGAAAGGTCGGGTTACCCACAAAGGGAAGCCCATCAGACTAACAGCTGATCTCTCGGCAGAAACTCTACAAGCCAGAAGAGAGTGGGGGCCGATATTCAACATTCTTAAAGAAAAGAATTTTCAACCCAGAATTTCATATCCAGCCAAACTAAGCTTCATAAGTGAAGGAGAAATAAAATACTTTACAGACAAGCAAACGCTGAGTGATTTTGTCACCACCAGGCCTGCCCTAAAAGAGCTCCTGAAGGAAGCACTAAACATGGAAAGGAACAACCGGTACCAGCCACTGCAAAAACATGCCAAATTGTAAAGACCATCGAGGCTAGGAGGAAACTGCATCAACTAATGAGCAAAATAACCAACTAACATCATAATGACAGGATCAGACTCACACATAACAATATTAACGTTAAATGTAAATGGGCTAAATGCTCCAATTAAAAGACACAGACTGGCAAACTGGATAAGGAGTCAGGACCCATCCGTGTGCTGTATTCAGGAAACCCATCTCACGTGCAGAGACACACATAGACTCAAAATAAAGGAATGGAGGCAGATCTATCAAGCAACTGGAAAACAAAAAAAGGCAGGGGTTGCAATCCTAGTCTCTGATAAAATAGACTTTAAACCAACAAAGATCAAAAGAGACAAAGAAGGCCATTACATAATGGTAAAGGGATCAATTCAACAAGAAGAGCTAACTATCCTAAATATATATGCACCCAACATAGGAGCACTCAGATTCATAAAGAAAGTCCTGAGTGACCTACAAAGGGACTTAAACTCCCACACAATAATAATGGGAGATTTTAACACCCCACTGTCAACATTAGACAGATCAACGAGACAGAAAGTTAACAAGGATATCCAGGAATTGAACTCAGCTCTAAACAAAGTGGACCTAATAGACATCTACAGAACTCTCCACCCCAGGTCAACAGAATATACCTCTTTTTCAGCACCACACCACACCTAGTCCAAAATTGACCACATAGTTGGAAGTAAAGCTCTCCTCAGCAAATGTAAAAGAACAGAAATTATAACAAACTGTCTTTCAGACCACAGTGCAATCAAACTAGAACTCAGGATTAAAAAACTCACTCAAAACCGCTCAACTACATGGAAACTGAACAACCTGCTCCTGAATGACTATTGGGTACATAATGAAATGAAGGCAGAAATAAAGATGTTCTTTGAAACCAACGAGAACAAAGACACAACATACTAGAATCTCTGGGACACATTCAAAGCAGTGTGTAGAGGGAAATTCATAGCACTAAATGCCCACAAGAGAAAGCAGGAAAGATCCAAAATTGACACCCTAACATCACAATTAAAAGAACTAGAAAAGCAAGAGCAAACACATTCAAAAGGTAGCAGAAGGCTAGAAATAACTAAAATCAGAGCAGAACTGAAGGAAATAGAGACACAAAAAACCCTTCAAAAAATTAATGAATCCAGGAGCTGGTTTTTTGAGAAGATCAACAAAATTGATAGACCGCTAGCAAGACTAATAAAGAAGAAAAGAGAGAAGAATCAAATAGATGCAATAAAAAATGAAAAAGGGGATATCACCACCGATCCCAGAGAAATACAATCTACCATCAGAGAATACTACAAACACCTCTATGCAAATAAACTAGAAAATCTAGAAGAGATGGATAAATTCCTCGACAAATACACCCTCCCATGACTAAATCAGGAAGAAGTCGAATCTCTGAATAGACCAATAACAGGTTCTGAAATTGTGGCAATAATCAATAGCTTACCAACCAAAAAGAGTCCAGGACTTGATGGATTCACAGCTGAATTCTACCAGAGGTACAAGTAGGAACTGGTACCATTCCTTCTGAAAGTATTCCATTCGAAAGAAAAAGAGGGAATCCTCCCTAACACGTTTTATGAAGCCAGCATCGTCCTGATACCAAAGCCAGGCAGAGACACAACCAAAAAAGAGAATTTTAGACCAATATCCTTGATGAACATCGATGCAAAAATCCTCAATAAAATACTGGCAAACCGAATCCAGCAGCACACCAAAAGGTTATCCACCATGATCAAGTGGGCTTCATCCCTGGGATGCAAGGCTGGTTCAACATATGCAAATTAATAAATGTAATCCAGTATATAAACAGAACCAAAGACAAAAACCACATGATTATCTCAATAGATGCAGAAAAGGCCTTTGAGAAAATTCAACAACCCTTCATGCTAAAAACTCTCAATAAATTAGGTATTGATGGGATGTATCTCAAAATAATAAGAGCTATCTACGACAAACCCACAGCCAATATCATACTGAATGGGCAAAAACTGGAAGCATTCCCTCTGAAAACTGGCACAAGACAGGGATGCCCTCTCTCACCGCTCTTATTCAACATAGTGCTGGAAGTTCTGGCCAGAGCAATCAGGCAGGAGAAGGAAATAAAGGGTATTCAATTAGGAAAAGAGGAAGTCAAACTGTCCCTGTTTGCAGATGACATGATTGTATATCTAGAAAATCTGATTGTCTCAGCCCAGAATCTCCTTAAGCTGATTAGCAACTTCAGCAAAGTCTCAGGATACAAAATCAATGTACAAAAATCACAAGCATTCTTGTACACCAGTCACAGATAGAGAGCCAAATCATGAGTGAACTCCCATTCACAATTGCTTCAAAGAGAATAAAATACCTAGGAATCCAACTTACAAGGGATGTGAAGGACCTCTTAAAGGAGAACTACAAACCACTGCTCAATGAAATAAAAGAGGATACAAACAAATGGAAGAACATTCCTTGCTCATGGGTTGGAAGAATCAATATCGTGAAAATGGCCATACTGCCCAAAGTAATTTATAGATTCAATGCCATCCCCATCAAGCTACCAATGACTTTCTTCACAGAATTGGAAAAAACTACTTTAAAGTTCATATGGAACCAAAAAAGAGCCCGCATCGCCAAGTCAATCCTAAGCCAAAAGAACAAAGCTGGAGGCATCACGCTACCTGACTTCAAACTATACTACAAGGCTACAGTAACCAAAACAGCATGGTAGTGGTACCACAACAGAGATATAGAACAATGGAACAGAACAGAGCCCTCAGAAATGATGCCGCATATCTACAACTATCTGATCTTTGACAAACCTGACAAAAACAAGCAATGGGGAAAGGATTCCCTATTTAATAAATGGTGCTGGGAAAACTGGCTAGCCATATGTAGAAAGCTGAAACTGGATCCCTTCCTTACACCTTATACAAAAATTCATTCAAGATGGATTAAAGACTTACATGTTAGACCTAAAACCATTAAAATCCTACAAGAAAACCTAGGCAATACCATTCAGGACATAGGCGTGGGCAAGGACTTCATGTCTAAAACACCAAAAGCAATGGCAACAAAAGCCAAAATTGACTAATGGGATCTAATTAAACTAAAGAGCTTCTGCACAGCAAAAGAAACTACCATCAGAGTGAACAGGCAACCTACAGAATGGGAGAAAATTTTTGCAACCTACTCATCTGACAAAGGGCTAATATCCAGAATCTACAATGAACTCAAACAAATTTACAAGAAAAAAACAAACAACCCCATCAAAAGGTGGGCAAAGGCTATGAACAGACACTTCTCAAAAGAAGACATTTATGAAGCCAAAAAACACATGAAGAAATGCTCATTATCACGGGCCATCAGAGAAATGCAAATCAAAACCACAGTGAGATACCATCTCACTCCAGTTAGAATGGCCATCATTAAAAAAGCAGGAAACAACAGGTGCTGGAGAGGATGTGGAGAAATAGGAACACTTTTACACTGTTGGTGGGACTGTCAACTAGTTCAACCATTGTGGAAGTCAGTGTGGCGATTCCTCAGGGATCTAGAACTAGAAATACCATTTGACCCAGCCATCCCATTACTGGTTATATACCCAAAGAACTATAAATCATGCTGTTATAAGACACATGCACACGTATGTTTATTGCGGCACTATTCACGATAGCAAAGAGTTGGAACCAACCCAAAGAAAATGTGGCACATATACACCATGGAATACTATGCACCCATAAAAAATGATGAGTTCGTGTCCTTTGTAGGGCCTTGGTGAAACTGGAAAACATCATTCTCAGTGAACTATCACAAGGACAAAAAACCAAACACCGCATGTTCTCACTCATAGGTGGGAATTGAACAACGAGAACTCATGGACACAAGAAGGGGAACATCACATTCCAGGGACTGTTGTGGGGTGGGGCGAGGGGGGAGGGACAGCATTAGCACATATACCTATTGCTAAATGACGAGTTAATGGGTGTCGGAAATCAACATGGCACATGGATACATATGTAAGAAACCTGCACATTGTGCACATGTACCCTAAAACCCAAAGTATAATAAAAAAAAAAAAATCCAGACAAATTATAATAGAATCCTTTAAAGTGAGTTAATTGCTACATTCTCTATGAAACCTTTACCAGACCGCTGTATCTAGAAGTAAGTTCTTCCCCCCCGAACTCTTTTTCTACTAATCTTCTGGAACATTTAGCACAGTCTAATATGCATTGCAGTAGTTCGTATACATGTTTTGTACTTTAACTAAAGTGTGAATTCCTTGAAGATAGATTTCATGTTCTGTCTTTGAATCTGCAGTGACCATTGGAATATAGATTATTAAAAGGCATTATCAAGTGTAAAAAAACATCTAATTTTATTCATTAGTTCATCATTAATTCACTTGCTCAACAAATATTTAAACACCTATAATGTGCAAAGCACTCTCCTAGTTAGAAGGCATATAGCGATGTACAAGACACATGGTTCCTACCTTGATGGAGCTGATATTCACATAGGAGAGACAAATAACAGCAATTGATTAACAAATTACTTTAATAAAATATCATATGTGGGAGAAAAACAGAGTAGTAGTTGTCAGTGGTTGTAAGAGTGATTGACTACAAAGAGGATGCACAGGGGAACTTTTAGGGTGTAACAATTGTTCCTTACTTTTAGAGTGAGATACCTGTGCTGTATTGGGGTGGTCAAAAACTATTTACATGTATTTGTCCAAACCCATAGAATTGTATATTATAAAGAGTGAATTTTAATGTATGCAAACTAAAAAATAAAATCAATCGGGATGTAGGGTATCTCACAATGGAATACATACTGTGAAAAATGAATCTATCTCTTTTACAAATGTATAATATGGCCACACTAAAGGGAGTGGGGAAAATGGTGTGACCTAAGTAACATTGGAAAATAATGTTTTGACTGAAAACTATAAAACTAAAAACAAAAGATATTATGTAAGCACAGTACTCTAGTGGGTAAATTTATTTCTCATGGAGATATAAGTTAATAATTGTAACCCTGTTGTCTGTATATCCTGGGTTAAATAAATAAGTAAATGGATGCTGCACTGTGGTAGCCAGGTTTCTTAAAGTTGGAGTGGTAAGTTACAAATATGCAGGTTTGGGTGGAAGGAAAGAGTATACCATGTGATACTGGATTGGAGTTGGAGACATCTGTATGAAGTCATGCTTAGCTTAATATAGGTATTAATCAATACACAGAAATATTTATTAAGATGTTTATATAGACGGGTTAGTATACACATATGTATTTTCTTGCTGCATCCACTGAAAGGGCCTAAAAACAATGACAGCTCAGTAGCAATAAGCACAGCCAGCACATAGATTGTCGTCTCTAAACACCATTTCTCAATAAAAGGAAAGAGGGTTCCTTGGAGAAATGGCTGGTTGTAAGGCTGGAGTGGGGAACATATGACACGAGCCTGCAGCATCATGTAATGGCAGAAATAAGGAAGTGCCGTCCTTGACAAAGAAAAACTAACAATGATAAGACGATGCTAGAGGGACACTGGAGCCAACTAGAGGCCCAAACTGGAACAATCTGAGCAACAAAATCAGTAAAGTAGTTCTGAAGTATAACCCAAAGTATAAAATAAATATACATTAGCCTATAGTGATATTAATAAATTAAATAAATAAATAAGTAGAGGTAAGGAGAAACATCATTTTTAACAAAAAAACTCCAAATAATATATGCAGATACTTCCCCATTCAAGGAGGTAGAGTTTCATCATCCCTCATCCTCCCACTAACTGCCCGCCCCATCCCCACTTAGCATGTGCCAGACTTAGTGACTTGCTTCCAGAGATTAGACTAGGGAAATGGAAAAATAAGAACTTTATAATAAAGGTAATAATATAATAAAATGTGGCAAACAGTACATTAACCAAGTGGTGAAGGTTAACATCAGTGGTGTCATATGGATATGTAAGCTCTCATAGATATGATGAGGAAGGCACTTCATCTCTGTGATATTCTTCCCTTAAATCCATAACTTTGGTTGAATCATGAGAAAAACAGTAGACAAATTCAGATTGCGAAACATTCTACAAGACACCTACAATATCCCTCCAGACTTTCAAGGCCATGAAAAACACAGACTAAGAAAATATCACAAAGCAAAGGAAACTGGGAAGACATCATATCTAAATGCATGGTGGCACCCTTCATTGGACACTGGAACAGAAGGAGGACGTTAATGGAAAAACTGGTGAAATCCAAATAAAGTTTGGAATTTAGTTGGTGGCGATGTATGTATATTGGTTCCATAGTGTTGACAAATACACTGCAGAAATGTAAGATGTTAACCATGGGGAAAATTAGCTGAGGAGTGTAAAGTCTTATTATCTTTGCAACTTTTCTATAAAACTAAAATTATTTCTAAATAATTTTATATACAAAGTTTATGAAATGCAATAAGTGATTCAAATACTTATTTGAATTGCTCTGTGATTTTATAATATTTTAAAGTATGCAAGTAGATACACATAAATCCATTAAACAATTTGAAGATCTTAGCAAGATCTATCTTACTGCTATGTCTGTACCTTTTTAGAAACCCTCTCCATCTTTCTGTCCTTTTGCACCACAGCTACAATCATCTCTCTACAGAAATGCTTCCATTATTCCACTTTTCCACTCAAAAGTCTATTGTGGCTCCCCGTTTCTGTAGGAGAAATCCCAGACTCCTCAGGTAGATATGCAAGTTTTCTTCATCAACTGATCATTACCTTATCTTTCCAATCTTTTGTTTGTTTTAATTGAATAGGTGAACAAATAACAAATGTTTATTAATCACCAACTATGAGTCAAACATTCTGCTGATAGCTTGGTATGATAGAGAGATTTAAGATGTTGTACCTGCCCTGGACTTGCAAAGAGAAACGTAAACTAAGAGATCTTAATGTTCTAAGTGCTAAAGGGTAGGATGGAGAAGATAAGACCATGGATAAATAACTCACAGAGGATGGAATGGGACAGATGAGTCTTGAATGTAAGTTAATGTTTACCAAGCAGAGAAGGGTATTTCATTCAAAGAGAAACAATTATAAACTCAGGAAGTCATAAAATACATATGTAGGGATCAATGACTAGAGTGGATGGTTCTTTGACAGATGCAAATGAGACTAGTGAAAGTTAAAGTCAGATTGTGAAAGGTCTTGGATTCTTGGTTAAGAAATTTTGTTTTCTTCATGGAAGCTGTAAGTAATCTATTGCTGAAATGCTAAGTCATCAAACACAGCATTCTATATCATTTCACACTGTTTTCTAGTAGCTGTTTTTGTATGAAAGAGTCTTTAACAAATTCTGCTTTTCTACCTGGGTTGCAAACCAAGTCTTCCATTCCTGGATCCCAAAATTATATAGCAGAGTAATGGTTTATATAAGTAACAGTTCTTGGAAACTTTTTGCTTAGCTTACCATTATTTATTTATGCCAGACATTCTTGCTCATTTTAAGACAAAATCAGTGAAAAAATATTCTTAATTTTCAGGGCCACGTAAGTGAACATTTTTATTCTAGTATTTGCATTCCTAAGTTCACTAGATACACAACTTCACTTTTTCCTTGAATTTCAGTATCAGTCAGTATTATACTGTGCACAAAATATTGTTTGGTTATTTGCCTAGTGACCTTAAATTACGTATGACTACTTTTCAAATCTATAAGGAAGAAACCAGTTGCCCATGGAAACTTTGCTCAAATACCTGGAATCATGGGAATTTTCTCAGCTTGTTATATGGTGACAGTCAAGCATGAATAAAATTGGTTTATGAGCTCTGTTCTTGTTCCTCTCAAAATCCCTAATGTTACTACTAAACAATACGTTATCATCCGTCATGATCTTGAGAGACAAAGGAAGAGCTACTCAACAAGGTGCAAGTCAGTCTATTTTTTTCTTCATTCTCTCTCTTTCAGGGAAATACATTGCATGAGACACTTTTGCCCTGCTGAAGAAAATCAATTATAGTTTTAAGACCAACAAATGTGTGAGACACTTCTATCTCTAGTGCAGATGAGAAAACAAACACAGAGAGGCTAGGTGAATACTGTTTAATCACAAAGCCAATTAATAGTGATTCCAAGAGCAGTCCAGGTCTCTTGATGCAGTAATTTACAAAAAATATAAAGTTCATCAGTAACCTAGCTAAGTTAAATACAGTTTACTAGAACACTAAGAAAAAATAATCAAATGGCATGATGCAGAATATCCTGGCTAAATTTTTATCATAGAAAGATGCTCTTCTGTGGGTTGCAGTTTTGAATGCAGGTGTTGCTGAAAGCAACCACAGTCATTACAAAAGTGATAAAATCAGGTTTGTCATGAAATTCATTCACAGACAAGCAATATTCTGTATAATATCAACCACTGCACATAAGAATATTTTATACAACTGACAGAATCATAACAATATGAAAAATAGTACATTTAATTGGATTAAAACCAAACAGACAAGACGGTGTGTGTAAATCCAAGCTTCTATAATGGTCACCGAAGGTGATCCAGATAGTCACAACTCCATAATGAACCTCCCGATTACTTTAAGCTGGGAATTAGGCTGTGTGATCTGTGTGACAGCTGTGACAGATAATAAAAGAAAAATTCCAATAAAGAGACACGATGTTGCATAATAATGTCACAAGAAGCAACAGATAAGATCAAGATTCATTGGAATTTGAACTTATGGTTAGCAAAGATAGTTTTATTCTATGGAGATTTATGAATAGGGAAATTTCTCTTTTTCCTAAATTAACAGGAGATATGAGTAGCCACAAGGTAAGATGGTATCTGTATATTCTGCCCTACGTAAGCTGGTTGGTAGCAGTCTTCATGTTTTCTCAGTCTTGTTGTTCTATGCAGCTTACTTTGCTATTCTAATTCCCAGGAAGTGAAAGATACAATCAATTTCCTTTGCCCTCCTCAATTTCCTTCTACTACACCCCTTCTTTGGGGATCTTCTTTTAACCAGCCCTACGACTACCCAATTTATTCATACCACAAGTGAATTAAAATTAATACAATAAGTTCAAAGCCTATAAGTGCTAAATAGTACTCACAGATGTGAAAATATAATTTTCCTTAAACTTTATAAGAACAGTGAGTATTTAGTCTTGGTATAATTGGACCATAGTCCTGATGACATAATTTATTTTCCAAATTCTAGAATATCAGTAGAAAAACCTTTCTTACAAACTATCCCTGATCATTTCTTCCTATGCCTATGTAAGAAAAGCATAAAATAGAGGAGAAAAGGATGGCATAGATATCTGAGATATTTTCTCTTGTTAAATAGGATATGGTTATATGTAACTTAACTATAGGAAAACTTTCTGAGAAATGTGTTGTTAGGCAAGTTCGTCATTGTGCAAACAGCATATAATGTGCTTACACAACCATAGGTGGTATAGCCTACTACACACCTATGCTATGTATTACAGCCTATCACTCCTAGGCTAGAAATCTATAGAACATGTTACTGTCTGTATTGCATCCTTAGACAATTGTAACATAAGGATAAATATTTGTGCATCTAAACATAGAAAAGTTACAGTAAAAATATGCTGTATTAGTGTATTCTCACACTGTTATCAAGAAATACCTGAGAAAGGGTAATTTATACAGGAAGTAGGTTTAATTGACTTGCAGTTCCGCATGACTTGGGAGGCTTCAGGAAACTTAGAATCATGACACAAGGCTAAGGAGAAACAAGCTGGGACCTTCTCATATGGTGGCAGGAGAGAGAAGACTGAGGAGCGAAGTGGGAAGAGCCCCTTATAAAACCATCAGATCTTGTGAAAACTCACTCACTCACTCACTACCATGAGAACAGCATGGGGGAAACCACCCCCATGATCCGATCACCTCCCAGCAGGTCTCTCTCCCTAGACACATGAGGATACAATTCAAGATGAGATTTGGATGGGGACACAGAGTCAAACCATATCATTCTCACCCTTGTCTCTTGCAAATCTCATGTCTTTTCACATTTCAAAAGCAATCATGTCAGCCGGGCATGGTGGCTCACATCTGTAATCCCAGCACTTTGGGAGGCCAAGGTGGGCAGATCACCTGAGGTCAGGAGTTCAAGACCAGACTGACCAACTTGACAAAACCCAATCTCTACTTAAAAATACAAAAATTAGCTTGGTGTGGTGGTGGGCGACTGTAATCCCAGCTACTCAGGAGGCTGAGGCAGGAGAATGACTTGAAGTCAGGAGGCAGACATTGCAGTGAGTCAGGATGGTGCCACTGTACTGCAGCTGGGTGACAAAGTGAAACTCCACCAAAAGAAAAAAAAAAAACCAACAAAAAACAATCATGTCTTCCCAAAGTCCCTTAAAGTCTTAACTCATTTGAGCATTAACTCAAAAGTCCAAGTCCAAAGTCTCTTCTGAGATAAGGCAAGTCCCTTCCACCTAGGCGCCTATAAATCCAAAAGCAAGTTAGTTGCTGCAAAGATAAAATGGGGGTACAGGCACTGGATAAATGCACCCATTCCAAATGGGAGAATGTGGCCAAAACAAAGGGGATATAGGTCCCATGTAAGTCCAGAATCCATGGGGGCAGTCATTAAATCTTAAAGCTCCAAAATGATCTCCTTTGACTTCATGTCTCACATCCGGGGCATGCTGATGCAAGAAGTGGGCTCCCACAATCTTCGGCAGCTTCACCCCTGTGGCTTTGCAGGGTAAAACCCCCCTCCTGGCTGCTGTCACAGCTGGCATTGAGTGTCTGTGGTTTTTGCAGGGGCACAGTTCAAGCTGTTAGTGGATCTACCACTCTGGGGTCTGGAGGATGGTGGCTGTCTTCTTAAAGCTCCACTAGGCAGTGCTCCAGTGGGGATGCTGTGTGGGGGGCCTCCAACCCCACATTTCTCTTCCATACTGCCCTAGAAGAGGTTCTCCATGAGGGACCTGCCCCTGCAGCACACCTGTGCCTGGATGTTCAGGCATTCCCATACATCGTCTGAAATCTAGGGGCATGTTCCCAAACCTTAGTTCTTGATTTCTGTGCACCCACAGGCCCACTACCATGTGTAAGCTGCCAAGGCTTTGGGCTTGTACCGTCTAAAGCAATGGCATGATCTGTACCTTGACCCATTTTAGCCACAGCTATGATGCAGGGCACCAAGGCCAGAGACTGAACTAAGCAACAAGGCCCTGGGCCAGGGCCATGAAACCATTTTTTCCTCCTAGGCCTCCTGGCCTGTAATGGGAGGGGCTGCTGTGAATACCTCTGACATGCCCTGGAGACATTTTCCGCAATGTCTTGCCTGTTAACATTTGACTCCTCATTATTTATGCAAATTTCTGCAGATGGCTTGAATTTCTCCCTAGAAAATGGGTTTTTCTTTTTTATCTCATCGTCAGGCTGCAAATTTTCCAAACTTTTATGTTCTGCTTCCCTTTTAAACATAAGTTCCAATTTTAGATATTCTCTCTCAAGTTCAAAGTTTCACAGATCTTTAGGGTAGGGACAAAATGCTGCCAGTCTCTCTGCTAAAGCATAGTAAGGGTTATCTTTGGTCAAGTTTCCAAGAAGTTCCTCATCTGCATCAGAGATCACCTCAGCCTGGGCTTCATTGTCCATATCACTATGAGCATTTAGGTCAAAACCATTTAATAAGTCTCTAGGACGTTCCAAATTTTCCTACATCTTCCTGTCTTCTTTGAGCCTTCCAAATTGTTCCAACCTCTGCCTGTTACCCATTTCCAAAGTCACTTCCACATTTTCAAGTATCTTTATATCAATATCCTACTTTCCATGGTACTAATTCACTGCATTAGTCTGTTTTCACACTGCTATAAAGACATATCTGAGACTGGATAATTTACAAAGACAAGAAGCTTTATTGACTCACAGTTCTGCATGGCTAGGGAGGCCTCAGGAAACTTACAATCATTGCAGAATAAGAAGAGGCACCACTTACCTGGTGGCAGGTGAGACAGAGAAGAGCGAAGGAGGAATTTGCCAAACAGTTATAAAACCATCGGATCTCATGAGAACTCACTCACTGTCATTAGAACAGCATGAGGGAAACTGCCTCCCATGATCCAGTCACCTTGCTCAGGTCTCTCCCTGGACATGTGAGAATTATGGGCATTACAATTCGAGATGAGATTTGAATGGGGACACAGAGCCAAACTATATCATATGGTTTAAAAATGTAAAAAAATGGTACACCTCTGTAGGGCACTTACCATGACTGGAGCCTACAGGACTAGAAGTTGCTCTGGGTGTCAATGAGTGAGCAGTGAGTGAATGTGAAGGCCTAGGACATTACTGTACACTGCTATACTTTATAACACTGTATACCTAGCCTGTACTAAATTTATTTTACAAGTTATTATTTCTTCAAAAATAATCTCAGCTAAGTGTAATGTTTTCACTTTATAAACTTTAAATTTTTAAAAACTTTTTGACTCTTTTGTAACAATATTTAGCACAAAACACAAACACCATTTTACAGCTGTACAAAAATATTTTCTTTATATTTCTATTGTATAATTTTTATTTTAAAATTCATTTATTATTTTGCTTTTTAAATAATCTCTATGGAAAACAGTATAGAGATTTCTCAGTGAACTAAAAATAGAACTATCTTTCAGTCCAACAATCCCACTATTGGGTATATATCCAAAGGAAAATAAATTATTATATTAAAAAAGACATTTGCACTCAAATGTTTATTGTAGCACTATTCACAATGTCAAAGTTATGGAATTAATTTAAGTGTCTATTAATTGATAATTGGATTAAAATGTAATATATATGTAATGGAGTTTTACTCAGCCATAACAAAGAATGAAATCATATCCTTTGCAGCAACATGGATGGGACTGGTGTCCATTATCCTAAGTGTAATAACTCAGAAACAGAAAGTCAAATACATGTTCTCACTTATAATTGGGAGCTAAACAATGGGTACACATGGACATACAAAGTGGAATAATAGACAGTGGTGACTCTCAAAGCTGGGAGAGTGGGTGGGGAATGAGGGATGAATCTCTACCTATTGGATACAATGTACACTATTCGAGTGATGTGTACACTAACAGCTCAGATTTCACCACTATGCAATATATCAATGTAACACAACTGCACTTGTATTCTTAAATCCATAGAAATAAAAAAAAATTAAAAATAAATAAACTCTGTTGTTAAAAATGAAGATACAAACATACACATATTAGCCAGGTCTATACAGGATGAGGATAGTCAGTGTCACTGTCTTCCACCCTCACATCTTGTCCCACTTGAAAATCTTCAGGGGCAATCGGCATGCATGGTGCTGCCATCTGCAATGATAATGATGCCTTTTTTGGAATACCTCCTGAAGGATGTGCCTAAAGCTGTTTTACAGCTAACTTTTGATAATAGAAGTAGTATACTCTAAAATAATGATGAATTGATGGGTGCAGCAAACCATCATGGCACATGTATACCTATGTATCAAACCTGCACGTTGTGCAAATGTGCCCTAGAACTTAAAGTATAATTAAAAAAAAACTGTAAGTATAGTAAATACATAAACCGGTAACAAAGCCATTCTCATTATCAATTTGTAAGTGTTGTACATTATTGAATGTGCTCTGCTTTTATGTGGCCAGCAGTGCAGTAGGTTTGTGTATAACAGCATCACCACAAACATGTGAGTAATGCAATGTGCTATGACATTACAACAGCTATGACATCACTAGGTGATAGGAGTTTTTCAGCTCCATTATAATGTTTTGGGATCACCATCTATATGCAGTCTATCATTTGCCAAAACATCCTTATGGGGCTCATGACTGTACATGCTGATTATATCTCACAGACCTTTTCTTCTTCTATTATATCATAAGACTATTTTAAAGAAAATTCCACCTGTGTCATAACTCAAATAAAACTGGAAGTTAAGGCATTTAATCAACAGGAAAATAAGGAAGGAAATGTGAAAAAACTGCATTAGTTTTCTATTGCTGGGTAACAAATTACCAAAATCTCAGTGGCTCAAAATAAAATAAATTTATTATCTCACAGTTCTGTGCATCAGAAGTCCTGGTAGTCTTGACTGGCTTCTCTGCTCCAGGTTTCAAAAGGCGGAAATCAAAAGTGTAAGTTGGTCTGTGTTCTTATCTGAGGGTTCTAGGGGAAAGTTCTCTTTCATGCTAATTTCAGCTGTTGGCAGGATTCCATTAACTATAGGACTGAGGTCACCGTTTCCTTTCTGGCTGCTGGTGAGAGGTTGCTTTTATCTTTCAGAGACCATCCACATTTCCTGAATCTTGACTCCTTTCATCTTCAGTGTCAGCATGGCGGTTTGAGTCCTTCTAAAGCTTCAAATCTCTCTGAATTCTCCTTCTGCTTCATATTTCCTGTTTTTAGCCTGAGAAGATTTTCTGCTTTTAAGGGCTCACGTGATTAGATTGAGCCCATCCAGATAATCCAGGATAATCTCCTTATTTTAAGATTTGTACCCTTAATTACCAAAACAATTTCCCTTTTGCTATGTAAGATAACATATTCACAAATTCTGAGATTCAGGTACAAATATTTTTGGAGAGGGCATACTTGGTCTCTCATAATAACCTACCGAAGACAAAACAGCCAATAAACAGTGTAGTAGTTTATTAAAATCTTGGGCTCTCCTCTCTTATCTATAGCACTTTCCACTATATTATGCTATACCGTCAGTCATTTTCTTTCCAGATTGGTTAACAAAGGACCACTAAATTACCATTACTGTACTGGGCGGTCAATATTATATCTTGAGAATAAGAAATGTTGTTGAAAATGTAAAGATTAGGAACTTTTATTAAGTATTCCAAGAAATTACTCTTCTGAGCTGTTATGGGGAAAAAATAATTCTGAGGTTCCTAGGGGCTTCTAAATAATGTCTTCCTCTCCAGGAAGAGATCTGCCCTTTGTTTTAGTCAGAAGCTCACAATTCTAATTACATAAAAGTAGTCGGTAAAGGAAACTTCATTTTCTTATAATAAGATATTATGTTTTCTGATAGGACAAAATATTGCCTAGGAAAATTATCTGAAATCAGCCAGGATGTCATGAATGCCTTCCCACCTGATAAGGTATTTTAAGGGGCTCAGTCTGGTTAGTTTCTCCTACTGTATGAAACAACTAACAAGCTATCATTTTTTCTTTCTAATTTAAATTCCATGTGCAGGCTACACACACACAACATACACACACACACACACACACACACACACACACACACACACATTCTCTCTCTCTCTGTCCCTCACTCATGTAGAATCTTCAGAAGTTGGCCTCCTATTCTACGGCTAGTGCGTATAATCAAGAGATCTGAGCTCTTGTCCTAGATGTGCCACTTTCTGTGTGACTTCAGGCCAATCACTCAGTCTCTCTGCAGCTCAGATTCCCAATCTCTAAGTTAAAGAGAATGATTTAGGTGATATTTAATGTTCACAATATCTCTGATTTTCTATGAATCAATCATGTTAAATATTCAAATGAAATATACTTGGCATCCTAGCCATTTTATCCACTTTATAAAGTGCTGTTTTGATAGATGATTCTCTGAATGTTTACTGGGATTTTCAATTAGAGATCTTCAATGCCAAACTTTGAATGTTTTGAATTTAAAATTAAATTTGTCTTTTATACAACTACATTATTGCTATTGGTCTTATTGCTGTATTTTCAACAAAGAGGATGCTTCCCGAACAATGAGGTCTACGCCATTTTTAAGGAGTTGCTGTCTAATGAGAGAACTCTTTTAGAAGTTGAACTACCTTTGGAAGCAATTTAATAACTTTTATTTAAAATTTTCTAGTTAGGCTAGAAGATGGAGATAAAGATAAATAGGCTAAAAACCACAATTCCAAAGCCTTCTACTCTATTTTAAATGGCATTGGAAAGCTTAGATCAAATTTCCAATGGGAAGATGGAATAGGAGGGCTAATCCCTGATCTCTCCATTTAATGAACTAGTAAGATGATTGTGAGAATGACATCAATGTGATAATTTTTAGTTCAAATAGGCTAACTTCTGTTTCAAGAAAACCCCAAAATTTCAGGGGCTTCACACAAAAGGGTATTTGTTTACCCAATTCCCGTTGTGGAGGGTGATGGGGTAGGAGGACTTCTGCTCTACACAGTTTTTCAGGGGCACAGGCTGCTAGCATCTCTGAATCTTCAGTAGATGATTCCCAAGGTCCCCCTGGGAGTCAATGTACAGACAGCATACTAGAAAATAGAATGGAAGATGGTAAGCATAGTATTTTAATGGGTCAAGCTTGAAAGACCATACATTATTTTCCTTCACACACCTCTTGTTATAAATCATTTGTATGGCCACACTTCACTGCAAAGGAGGCTGGGAAATGCAGTCCAGTTATGTACTCAGAAAGAAGAGGAAATGTGGTTGATGAGCTCTATAGAGATCACTTTTATACATTATTTTAACTAGTGAAAATGACAAGCTTGCAAATGCTGAAATTCAGAGAATTCATATTTGCAGTTAATTTGGGATCTTTATAGTATTTCATTCCTATTTTCTAACTAAATTGTTTAAGATTTATATTGATATTATATTGAGGTATAACTTTTGTAGCATAAAATCCACCCATTATAGGTGTACAATTCAATAATTTTTAGTAAATTTTACACCTGTGCAATCATCACAATGCAGTTTTAAAATGTTTCTATCTTGTGAAAATGTTCACTTGTACCCATATGCAGTCCATTCCCGCTCCCATCTCCAGTCCCAAGCAACCACTGATGTGCTTTTTGTTTGTATAATTTTACCTATTCTAAAACTGCATTATAAATGAAATCATATAATATGTAGTCTTTCATCTCCCTTCTTGCACTTAAAATAATGTTTTGGAAGTTCACCCACACTCCTGCATGTGGATGTGAGCAGTTGATTCTTTTTTACTGCTGATTTGGATGTACCACAGTTTACCTATTCACCAGTTGATGGACATTTGGATTGGCTATAGATTGGGGTTATTGCAAATAAAGGTGTTATGAACATTTTTATACAAGCCTCGTGTAAACGTGTAAATAAATGATTTCATTTATTTTAGGTGGAGACCTGGGAGTAGAAATTGCTGGGTCAAATGCTAACCTGATGTTTAAGATTTTAGAAACTTAAACTTTTTCAAAGTGGCTGCACCATTTTACATTCTTCCTAGCAATACGTAAGGGTTCCAGCTCCTTCACATCCTCGCTAGCACTTGGTTTTGTGTATCTTTTTTATTATAGTAATTCTACAAGTGTCTTGTAGCTTTAATACATTTCCTTTTGGAATTTGAAACTTGGTGCCCCAGTGGTATATGCAGGATATAATCGTAATAAGTTTATAGGTACTTAAATCGTCATTACAACACTCAAAGAACATAACTACATATAGGCAACCATATTCTATTTCATCGTTGCCAGGAATTTGGATAGTCCCATACATATTAAGTGTTTTGTTGTAATAAATCTGTATCCATCAGCGTTCTCCAGAGAATCAAAACCAGTGGATTTTGTGTGTGTGTGCATGGGAATGTGTGCGTGTGTAATTTATTTCAATAGTTTATTTCAAGGAATTGGTTTATACAATTGTGGAGTCTGGAAAATAAAAAATGGGTCGTGTGGGTTGGAAACCTGGAAGATTGGAAACGTTAGATAGAAGCTGATATGTAGTCTTGTAGAATAATTTCTTCTTTCTCAGGGAACCTCAGTTGTTGTCTTAAGGCTTTTCAAGTGACTGGGTGATGCCCACCCACATTATTGAGGATAATATTTCTTAAGGTCAAACAATTATGAAGGTTAACCACATCTTTAAAATACCTTCACAACAACACCTAGTGTTTGAATAATTGGGTATTGTAGTCTAGCCAAGTTGACACATAAAACAAACCATCACAGTATCTATTATAGGAAAAATTGCAGTGCAAAAGATTATTCATTTCCTAATAGCTAAAGTAAATCTTTCAAAGACAATATCTAGTTTGGCTGTAAAAAATAATAAAGGGCATTTTTTTTTCTACAGGGAAAAGTTTTCAAAAAAGAAAAGTTAATTGGTTCCCAATAATTATTATTTTCAAGGCTACTGATGTAAGACCAGATTAATACATCATGGTCAGATTTTAGGGAGAAGGGCCAAGATGGCCAACTAGAAACAGCTGTGGTTGGTAGCTCCCACAAAGAAGAACCAAAACGATGAGTGATTCCTGCACTGGCAACTGAGGTATCCAGATTCTCTCATTGTGAATGACTAGGTGGTTGTCGTGATCCACAGAGAGCAAGGAAAAGCAGGTTGGTGTGATGACCCACCTGATAGCCACATGGGGCAAGGGAAGCTCTCACTCCCAGACAAGGGAGGAGGTGAGTGATCATGCTACCCCCCATCCCCAGGAAACAATGCTTTTCCCATGAATCTGCGCAACCCAATCAATGGATTGCACAGAGGAGATCCCCCCTCGTGAGCCCACGCCACTAAGGCCTTGGGTCCCAAGCACAGAGCTGTGCAGATTCTAAGTGACCACCTTGCTGGAGACTAAGACTACCAAGTTCTGCAGGGGAGGGGCAGCCATCATCACTGTGGCTGTCTTTTGCCTAAGACAGCTGAACTCCCCATGGGAGGGGTGTCAGCCATCACCGCAGCTCCAGTCCGCCATCTTTGCCCTGCCAGTGCTGGGGAGACTAGACACTTTGGACCAAGGAGGAATTCCCCACAGCACAGCACAGTGGCTGTTGCAGACAGTGGCCAGACTGCCTCTTTAGGGTGGACTCTGACCCATCCCTCCTCACTGCGCTGGGCCTCCCTGCAGAAATTTCAGCAACTTCAGCCAGGAGTTTAGGGACAGAACTCTGATCTCCCTGGGACTGAGCCTCTGTGGGGAGGAGTGGCCATGGTCTCCATGGATCAACAGATATACTGTTTTCCCCAGCTGGCTTTGAGGGATCTGGGCAGTCGAGACAAGTGGGATTGCCTCCAGCACAGCGCACTCCCTCCTCCAGGGGGCAGACAGAGTGCTTCATTAAGTGGGTACCAGATCCCATGCCTCCTGACTGGGCGAGACCCCAAAACGGAGATCACTAGACACCTTATACAAGAGCATTCCTGCTGCCATCAGGTTGGTACCGCTCTGGGATGGACCTCACAGAAGAAGAAGCAGGCGGCCATTTTTGCTCTTCTGCAGCCTCCACTGATTATATCTCCAGGTGTGTGAGGGACCGGGGCGAATAGGGTCTGGAGTGGACCCCCAGCAAAGTGCAGGAGACCTATGGAAAAGGGACCTGATAGTTAAAAGAGAAACAAATGAAAGCAACAACAACAGCAGCATCAACAAAAAAAGTCTCCACAAAAACCCTATCCAAAGGTGAGCAGCATCAAATATTGCAGCTAGATAAACTCACGAAGATGGGAAAGAACCAATGAAAAAGTGCTAAAAGCTCAAAAAGCCAGAGTACTTTCCCACCATCAAATGAAAGGAACACCTTTATAACAAGGGCACAGAATTGGGCAGAAGCTGAGAGAGATGAATGGACAGAAGCAGACTTCAAAAAGTGGGTAATAACAAACTTTGCTGAGCTAAAGGAACATTTTCTAAGCCAATTCAAAGAAGCTAAGAGCCATGATAATGCATTACAAAAGTTCCTAACCAGAATAACCGGTTTAGAGAGGAACATATAGAAATGACCTGATGGAGCTGAAAAAGACAACATGAGAACTTCACAATGCAACCACAAGTATCAATAGCCGAATAGACCAAGTCAAGGAAAGAATTTCAGACCCTGAAGACTATCTTGATGAAATAACATAGGCAGACAAGATTAGAGAAGAAAGAATGAAAAGGAATGCACAAAACTTCTGAGAACTATGAAATTATGTAAAAAGACTGAACCTAGGACTTGTTGGGGTACCTGAAAAAGATGGAGAATGGAACCAAGTTTGAAAACATACTTCAGGGTAAAGCTAAGATGGCCGAATAGGAACAGCTCTGGTCTACAGCTTCCAGCGTGAGCAACACAGAAGATGGGTGATTTCTGCATTTCCGTTTCAGCTTTGAAGAGAGTAGTGGTTCTCCCAGCATGCAGCTGGAGATCTGAGAACGGACAGACTCCCTCCTAAAGTGGGTCCCTGACCCCCGAGTAGCCTAACTGGGAGGCACCCCCCAGTAGGGACAGACTGACACTTCACTCGGCCAGGTACTCCTCTGAGAGAAAACTTCCAGAGGAACTATCAGGCAGCTGAATTTTTGGTGTCATGAAAATCTGCTGTTCTGCAGCCACCGCTGCTGACACCCAGCCAAACAGGGTCTGGAGTGGACCTCTAGCAAACTCCAACAGACCTGCAGCTGAGGGTCCTGTCTGGTAGAAGGAAAACTAACAAACAGGACATCCACACAAAAAACACATGTGTACACCACCATCATCAAAGACCAAAAGTAGATAAAACCATAAAGATGGGGAAAAAACAGAGCACAAAAACTGGAAACTCTAAAAAGCAGAGCACCTCTCCTCCAAAGGAACGCAGTTCCTCACCAGCAACGGAACAAAGCTGGACGGAGAATGACTTTGACGAGTTGAGAGAAGAAGGCTTCAGACGATCAAACTACTCCCAGCTCCGGGAGGAAATTCAAAACAATAGCAAAGAAGTTAAATACTTTGAAAAACAATTAGACGAATGGATAACTAGAATAACCAATGCAGAGAAGGGCTTTTTTTCTTGTAAACTTGTTTGAGTTCTTTGTAGTTTCTGAATGTTAGTCCTTTGTCAGATGAGTAGATTGCAAAAATTTTCTCCTATTCTGTAGGTTACCTGTTCACTCTGATGGTAGTTTCTTTTGCCATGCAGAAGCTCTTTAGTTTAATTAGATCCCATTTGAAGAGCAAACACATTCAAAAGCTAGCAAAAGGCTAGAAATAACTAAAATGAGAGCAGAACTGAAGGAAATAGAGACACAAAAAACCCTTCAAAAAATTAATGAATCCAGGAGCTGGTTTTTTGAAAAGATCAACAAAATTGATAGACCGCTAGCGAGACTAATAAAGAAGAAAAGAGAGAAGAATCAAATAGATGCAATAAAAAATGAAAAAGGGGATATCACCACCGATCCCACAGAAATACAATCTACCATCAGAGAATACTACAAACACCTCTACGCAAATAAACTAGAAACTCTAGAATAAATGGATAAATTCCTCGACAAATACAGCCTCCCAAGACTAAACCAGGAAGAAGTTGAATCTCTGAATAGATCAATAACAGGCTCTGAAATTGTGGCAATAATCAATAGCTTACCAACCAAAAAGAGCCCAGGATCTGATGGATTCACAGCCGAATTCTACCAGAGGTACAAGGAGGAACTGGTACCATTCCTTCTGAAACTATTCCAATCGATAGAAAAAGAGGGAATCCTCCGTAACACATTTTATGAAGCCAGCATCGTCCTGATACCAAAACCTGGCAGAGACTTAACCAAAAAAGAGAATTTCAGACCAATATCCTTGACGAACATTGATGCAAAAATCCTCAATAAAATACTGGCAAACCGAATCCAGCAGCACATCAAAAAGCTTATCCACCATGATCAAGTGGGCTTCATCCCTGGGATGCAAGGCTGGTTCAATATACGCAAATCAATAAACGTAATCCAGCATATAAACAGAACCAAAGACAAAAACCACATGATTATCTCTATAGATGCAGAAAAGGCCGTTGACAAAATTCAACAACGCTTCATGCTAAAAACTCTCAATAAATTAGGTATTGATGGGACGTATCTCGAAATAATAAGAGCTATCTATGAGAAACCCACAGCCAATATCATTCTGAATAGGCAAAAATTGGAAGCATTCCCTTTGAAAACTGGCACCAGACAGGGATGCCCTCTCTCACTGCTCCTATTCAACATAGTGCTGGAAGTTCTGGCCAGGGCTATCAGGCAGGAGAAGGAAATAAAGGGTATTCAATTAGGAAAAGAGGAAGTCAAATTGCCCCTGTTTGCAGATGACATGATTGTATATCTAGAAAACCCCATTGTCTCAGCCCAAAATCTCCTTAAGCTGATTAGCAACTTCAGTAAAGTCTCAGGATATAAAATCAATGTACAAAAATCACAAGCATTCTTGTACACCAATCACAGACAAACAGAGAGCCAAATCATGAGTGAACTCCCATTCACAATTGCTTCAAAGAGAATAAAATACCTAGGAATCCAACTTACAAGGGATGTGAAGGACCTCTTAAAGGAGAACTACAAACCACTGCCCAATGAAATAAAAGAGGATACAAACAAATGGAAGAACATTCCATGCTCATGGGTTGGAAGAATCAATATCGTGAAAATGGCCATACTGCCCAAGGTAATTTATACATTCAATGCCATCCCCATCAGGCTACCAATGACTTTCTTCACAGAATTGGAAAAAACTACTTTAAAGTTCATATGGAACCAAAAAAGAACCCGTATCGCCAAGTCAATCCTAAGCCAAAAGAACAAAGCTGGAGGCATCACGCTACCTGACTTCAAACTATACTACAAGGCTACAGTAACCAAAACAGCATGGTACTGGTACCACAACAGAGACATAGATCAACGGAACAGAACAGAGCCCTCAGAAATGATGCTGCATACCTACGACTATCTGATCTTTGACAAACCTGACAAAAACAAGAAATGGGGAAAGGATTCCCTATTTAAGAAATGTTGCTGGGAAAACTGGCTAGCCATATGTAGAAAGCTGAAACTGTATCCCTTTCTTATACCTTATACAAAAATTAAATCAAGATGGATTAAAGACTTACATGCTAGACCTAAAACCATAAAAACCCTAGAAGAAAACATAGGCATTACCATTCAGGACATAGGCTTGGGCAAGGACTTAATGTCTAAAACACCAAAAGCAATGGCAACAAAAGCCAAAGTTGACAAATGGGATCTAATTAAACTGAAGAGCTTCTGCACAGCAAAAGAAACTACCATCAGAGTGAACAGGCAACCTACAGAATGGGAGAAAATTTTTGCAACCTACTCATCTGACAAAGGGCTGATATCCAGAATCTACAATAAACTCCAACAAATTTACAAGAAAAAAACAAACAACCCCATCAAAAAGTGGGCGAAGGACATGAACTGACACTTCCCAAAAGAAGACATTGATTCAGCCAAAAAACACATGCAAAAATGCTCATCATCACTGGCCATCAGAGAAATGCAAATTAAAACCAAAGTGAGATACCATCTTGCACCGGTTAGAATGGCCATCATTCAAAAGTCAAGAAACTACAGGTGCTGGAGAGGATGTGGAGAAATAGGAACACTTTTACACTGTTGGTTGGACTGTAAACTAGTTCAACCATTGTGGAAGTCAGTGTGGCAATTCCTCAGGGATCTAGAACTAGAAATACCATTTGACCCAGCCATCCCATTACTGGGTATATACCCAAAGGACTATAAATCATGCTTCTATAAAGACACATGCACACGTATGTTTGTTGCGGCACTATTCGCAATAGCAAAGAGTTGGAACCAACCCAAATGTCCAATAATGATAGACTGGATTAACAAAATGTGGCACATATACACCATGGAATACTATGCAGCCATAAAAAATGATGAGTTCATGTCCTTTGTGGGGATATGGATGAAACTGGAAAACATCATTCTGAGTAAACTATCGCAAGAACAAAAAACCAAACACCACATGTTCTCACTCATAGTTGGGAATTGAACAATGAGAACACATGGACACAGGAAGGGGAACATTACACTTCTGGGACTGTTGTGGGGTTGGGGGAGGGGGTAGGGACAGCATTAGGAGATATACCTAATGCTAAATGACGAGTTAATGGGTGCAGGAAATCAACATGGCACATGGATACATATGTAACAAACCTGCACATTGTGCACATGTACCCTAAAACCTAATGTATAATAAAATAAAATAAAATAAAATAAAGAAAACATACTTTAGGATATCATCCAGGAGAACTTCCCCAACCTAACAAGAAAGGGCATCTTTCAAAATCAGGAACTGCAGAGAACCTCAGTAGGATACTCCACATGAAGATCAACCACAAGACACATAATCATCAGATACTCCAAAGTCGAAATGAAAGAAAAAATGTTAAGGGCAGCCATAGTGAAAGGCCAGGTCACCTACAAAGGAAAACCCATCAGACTAACTGTGGACCTCTCAGCAGAAACCCTACAAACCAGAAGAGATTTGGGGCTAATAGTCAACATTCTAAAAATAATTTCTAAACTAGAATTTCATACCTGGCCAAAGTAAGTTTCATAAAGGAAGGGGAAATAAAATCCTTTACAGACAAGCAAATGCTGAAGGAGGTTGACACCACCAGGCCTTCCTTGAAAGAGCTCCTTTAGGAAGTACTAAATATGGAAAGGAAAAACGATTACCAGACCTTGTAAAAACACACTGAAATACAAAGACCAATGATACTATGAAGCAATTACATCAAGAAGTCTGCAAAACAACCAGCTAGCATCATGATGACAGGATCAAATTCACACATAACAATTTTAACCTTAAATGTAAATCGGCTTGGCTGGGTGTGGTGGCTCATGCCTGTAATCCCATGACTTTGGGACAGAGGCGGGCAGATCACTTGAAGTCAGCAGTTTTAGACCAGCCTGGCTAATAAGGCGAAACCCTGTCTCTACTAAAAGCACAAAAGCTAGCCAAGTGTGGTAGTGGGTGTCTGTAATTCCAGCTGCTTGGGAAGCTGAGGCACGAGAATTGCTTGAACCCGGAGCCAGAAGTTGTAGTCAGCCGAGATGGTGCCACTGCACTCCAGCATGGGTGATAGAGTGAGATTCTATCTTATAAAATAAAATAAAATAAAATAAAATAAAATAAAGTAGAGAAAAAAAACATGTAAATGGGGTAAATGCCCTAATTAAAAGACACAGAATGTCAGATTGGATAGAGTCAAAACCCATTGGTTTGCTGTATTCAAGAGACACATCTCACATGCAGACCCACATAATAAAGTGATGGAAGAAAAGTTATCAAGTAAATGGAAAGCATAAAAAAGCAGGGCTTGCAGTCCTAGTGTGTGACAAAACAGACTTCAAACCAACAAAGATCAAAAAAGAGGAAGAAAAGCATTACATAATGGTAAAGGTATTAATACAACAAGAAGAGCTATCTATCCTAAATATATGTTTACCCAATCCAGGAGTATCTAGATTCACAAAACAAGTTCTTAGAGACCTTCAAAGAGTCTTAGACTCCCACAAAATAATAGTGCGAGACTTTGACACTCCACTGTCAATATTAGACACATCATCAAAACAGAAAATTAACAAGGATATTCAGGACATAAACTCAAACTGTGGATCAAGTGGAACTGATAGATATCTACAAACTTCCTCCCAAAAACAAAACTATACATTCTTCTCAGTGCCACATGACACTTACTCTAAAATTGATCACATAACTGTAAATAAAACACTACTGAGCAAATGCAAAAGAACTGAAATCATAACAAACAGTATCTCAGACCACAGCACAATCAAATTAGAACTCAAGATTAAGAAGCTCACTGAAAACCATAAAACGACATGGAAATTGAACAACTTGCTCCTGAATGACTCCTGGGTAAATAATGAAATTAAGGCCAAAATCAAGAAGTTCTTTGAGAACAATGAGAACAAAGGGACAGTGTACCAGAATCTCTGGGACACAGCTAAAGCAGTGTTAAGTGGGAAATTTATAGCACTACATGTCCACATCGAAAAGCTAGAAACATCTCAAATTGACAACCTATCATCACAACTAAAAGAACTAGAGAACCAACAGCAAACAAACCGAAAAGCTAGCGGAAGACAAGAAATAACCAAGATCAGAGTAGAACTGTACATAGAAACATGAAAGACTCTTCAAAAAAATCAATGCATCCAGAGGCTTTTTTTTTAAAATTAAGAGAATAGATAGATCACTAGCTAGATTAAAAAAGAAGAAAAGAGAAGAATCAAACAGACACAATAAAAAATAATAAAGGGGATATCACCACTGTACACACAGAAATACAAACAACCATCAGAGAATACTACAAACACATCTACATATATAAACTAGAAAATCTAGAAGAAATGGATAAATTCCTGGACACATGCACCCTCCCGAGATTGAACCATGAAGAAGTTGAATCCCTGAATAGACGAATAACAAGTTCTGAAATTGAGGCAGTAATCAATAGCCTAGCAACCAAAAAAAAAAAAAAAAAGTCCAGGACCATATGGATTTACAGCTGAATTCTACCAGAGGTACAAAGTGGAGCTGGTACCATTTCTTCTGAAACTATTCCAAACAATTAAAAAAAGTAGGGATTTTAACTGATTTTATGAAGGTACAATTACCCTGACACCTAAAGCTGTCAGAGATACAACAAAAAAAGAGAACTTCAGGCCAACATCCTTTATGAATAGCAATGCAAAAATCTTCAGTAAAATACTGGCAAACCAAATCCAGCAGCACATCAAAAAGCTTATCCAGCGAAATTAAGTTGGCTTTGTACCCAGCATGCAAGGCTGGTTCAACATATGCAAATCAATAAACATAATTAATCATATAAACAGAACTAAAGACAAAAACCACTTGATTATCTTAATAGATGCAAAAAAGTCTTTGATAAAATACAATATCCCTTCATGTTAAAAAATCTTAATAATCTAGGTATTGATGGAACCTACTTCAAAATGAAAAGAGCCATTTATGATAAACCCATAGCTAATATTATATCAAATGGGCACAAGCTAGAAGAATTTTCCTTGAAAATCAACACAAAACAAGGATGCCCTCTCTTACCACTCCTAATCAACACATTATTGGAAGTTCTGACCAAAATAATCAGGCAAGAGAAAGAAATACAAGGTATTCATATAGGAATAGAGGAAGTCAAACTGTCTCTGTTTGCAGATGACATAATACTATATCTAGAAAACCAATAATCTCAGCCCAAAAGCTTCTTAAGCTTATAAGCCTCTGCACAGCAAAAGGAAGCATCATCAGAGTGAACAGGCAACCTACAGAATTGGAGGAAATTTTTGCAATCTATACATCTCTCAAAGGTTTAATATCCAGCATCTCCAAGGAACTTAAACAAATTTACAAGAGAAAACAAATAACGCCATTAAAAAGTGGCCAAAAGACATGAACAGACACTTCTCAAAAGAAAACATTTATACAGCAAACAAATATATGAAAACAAAGCTCAATATCACTTATCATTAGAGAAATGCAAATCATAACCACAATGAGATACCATCTCATGCCAGTCAGAATGGCAGTTATTAAAAAGACAAGAAACAACAGATGCTGTAGGGGCTGTGGAGAAATACTAATGCTTTTACACTTTTGGTGGGAATGTAAATTAGTTCAAGCATTCTGGAAGACTGTGGCAATTCCTGAAAGACCTAGAGACAGAAATACCATTTGACTCAGCAATTCCAATACTGAGTATATACTCAAAGAAATAGAAATCTTTCTATTATAAAGATACATGCACATGCATGTTCATTGCAGCACTATTCAAAATAGCAAAGACATGGAATCAACCCAAATGCCCATCAATGATAAACCGGATCAAGAATGTGTGTTACATATACACCATGGAATACTATGCAGCCATAAAAAGGAATGAGATCATGTCCTTTGCAGGGACATGGATGGAGCTGGAAGCCTTTATCCTCAGCAACCTAACGCAGTAACAGAAAGCCAAACACTGCATAGAAAATAATGATTCTATGAGTAGCCACCAGGCTTCTTGCTCTTAGCTATTTCTTTGTCGTTTCAGTAAACATTTTTTAGATTAGAAAAAAAAAAAACTCTTTAAACTACATAGTCACATTGAACATACCACTTTTCCTCTGACTAATTCAGGATGCTAGAAAGGAAACAGTTTCTGCCTGAATAACAGAAAATAACACCACTTTATTTCTTAGGATTCATAAAGTTAACTCATTAGCTGTCTAAACCCCTGAAATCAGTCACCTAGAATAGTTTGTGGAGCAAAAGAGATGCTTTTGCTATAAGATTTGCTTCTGGTGATTATTAATAGCCTAAAATTCTTTTTGTTTCCAGTTTAAATAAAAGATTAATAATGATAAATATGATAAATATGGTAATTTTAAAAATCCTATGAAACTGACTCTGAAAAGAACATTTTTAATATTTCTTAATGGATTTTTAAAAGTCTCAATGACCCTGAACATACTTAGCCTTAACCCATTTGCAAATAACCTGGACATATCTCCTCTACATGCATTAGCTTACAGTTTGATTTTTATTCATTATTCTTCTTTAATGAGATTCGACAAGTTGGCTTTGGGTTCTATAAGCTGGAAAATCTGAATAAGGAATATGACTAAAGACAAAAGAAAATAAGAAAAAATAAAAATGAAAAATATCTATATCAAGACTTTGGAAATAGTTTCCACCCTATATCTACTGATAGAATATTCTAGTTTTCAATGATACATTACATAAGCTATTTCAGGCAGAACTTTCAGTTCCTGAGCACAGTGGTCTCCTGTTTTCTATTTCTTATGATAAATTATCCCAGGATTTCAAAAAAAAAATTTTGTAACTCATATTAATAAAAGAAATAGCTGACATATCTGGGATCATTACGAAAATTTAGTGATTTACTGAATAACATACAGGATACTAGTAGTCAGGCTGGTTTGCTCACAAAACCCTGTGACAGGCTTTAGGGTTTGTTCTAATATTAATATCGTTTATTTCCCTAAATAATTTATCTCATTTAATCTCATCACAAACCCCATTAGGCAAGTATTATTGTTTTGATCTTTAAACATGAGGAAAGAGAAATTAATGTCATATGATCTGTCCGGGTGGTAATGCTATTAATAGTCCACTAAGCCTCTAGCTTGAGCATGTACAATGCCAAATCCACTTACCTCCTTTTAGTCTATTGCTAACTAGACAGTTGGAGAGATGTCATATTCTAGACTATCTGGATTTTCAGAATGCACATAGATCATTTTTTTCATGACACTCTTTCCAACTGGGGATGGACTATCTGCAAAGATAAAAATAAATATGAGAGTATAATGTGGGATGCAACTAGGATGTACAAAGATGGGTATCGATTCATGTACAGGTGCCAGCCTGAGAAAGATTTCTGTAGATGATACTGAAGTGGTCTTATGTTGCTTCTGTTCTATGCAACATACTTAGTAACAATGTGCTATAGTAAGTTGAGAATGTATTGATGTGATAATTTTTGCTCTCTTGAAACCATAAATTAAACTATTTCATTTGTTCAGAACATGGACCCATACTTTTCTGCCTACCTCACTTCTCAGTTTCCATTTTTTAGATATAGCTTAAATATTACTTCCTCTAGGAAGTCTTTTCAGAATTTCCTACCCCTAAACTATGTTAGAGTCCCATGTTACACAGTTATAACAAACTATTTTCCTTCACGGTACTTAATAACAATTTTACTAATATTAACATTGTTATAATAATTTTCATACTACCAATATAAACTGCATGGTTTTATATATTTTTCCTATATCTGATACCTTAGAGGTATTTCATAGTCTTAGGGTCTGGCAAAGACTAAACTGGGAGTGGAAAATTACATATAGGACTCAAAGATATAAAAAGAGAGCTCACTGGAGATGGGAAACGTCTGCTAATGCAGTTTATACTCAATTGTATTAGTCTGTTCTCACACTGCTATGAAGAAATACCCAAGATTGGGTAACTTATAACGAAAAGAGGTTTAATTGACTCACAGTTCCACATGGTTGGGGAAGCCTCAAGAAGCTTACAATCATGGCAGAAGGCACCTCTTCACAAGGCAGCAGGAGAGAGAATGAGAGCCAAGAGAAGAGGGAAGCCCCTTATAAAAGCATCAGATCTCGTGAGAACTCACTCACTATCACGAGAACAGTTCGGGGGAAACCATCCCCATATTTCAGTTACCTCCAGCTGGTCACGCCCTTGACACATGGGTATTATTACAATTCAAGGTGAAATTTGGGTGGGGACATAGAGCAAAACCACATCCTCCATTAATATCAACTGTAGCTCTTTTTTTTACACTATTTTCTCATATCAACTGATGATGAAATAGAAGTTGAGAATCAATCATTTCAACAAATACCATACTAAAATTAAATTTGTAAAGAGTATGAAGATGGCTTAGAAGATTCCTACTGCTAAATAGAGTGACATGCTAAGAAATATCCAGCCCATCATTTTTTATGGCTGCATAGTATTTCACGGTGTATATGTGCCACATTTTCTTAATCCAGTCTATCGTTGTTGGACATTTGGGTTGGTTCCAAGTCTTTGCTATTGTGAATAGTGCCGCAATAAACATACGTGTGCATGTGTCTTTATAGCAGCATGATTTATAGTCCATTCGGTATATACCCAGTAATGGGATGGCTGGATCAAATGGTATTTCTAGTTCTAGATCCCTGAAGAATCACCACACTGACTTCCACAATGGTTGAACTAGTTTACAGTCCCACCAACAGTGTAAAAGTGTTCCTATTTCTCCACATCCTCTCCAGCACCTGTTGCTTCCTGACTTTTTAATGATGACCATTCTAACTGGTGTGAGATGGTATCTCATTGTGGCTTTGATTTGTGTTTCTCTGATGGCCAGTGATGATCAGCATTTTTTTCCTGTGTTTTTTGGCTGCATAAATGTCTTCTTTTGTGAAGTGTCTGTTCATGTCCTTCGCCCATTTTTGATGGGGTTGTTTGCGAAATGAGTAGGTTGCGAAAATTTTCTCCTATTTTGTAGGTTGCCTGTTCACTCTGATGGTAGTTTCTTTTGCTGTGCAGAAGCTCTTTAGTTTAATTAGATCTCATTTGTCAATTTTGGCTTTTGTTGCCATTGCTTTTGATGTTTTAGACACGAAGTCCTTGCCCATGCCTATCTCCTGAATAGTATTGCCTAGGTTTTCCTCTAGGGTTTTTATGGTTTTAGGTCTAACATGTAAGTCTTTAATCCATCTTGAATTAATTTTTGTATAAGGTGTAAGGAAGGGATCCAGTTTCAGCTTTCTACATATGGCTAGCCAGTTTTCCCAGCACCATTTATTAAATAGGGAATCTTTTCCCCATTGCTTGTTTTTGTCAGGTTTGTCAAAGATGAGATAGTTGTAGATACCTGGCATTATTTCTGAGGGCTCTGTTCTGTTACATTGATCTATGTCTCTGTTGTGGTACCAGTACCATGCTGTTTTGGTTACTGTAGCCTTGTAGTATAGTTTGAAGTCAGGTAGCGTGATGCCTCCAGCTTTGTTCTTTTGTCTTAGGATTGACTTGGCAATGCAGTCTGTTTTTTGGTTCCATATGAACTTTAAAGTAGTTTTTTCCAATTCTGTGAAGAAAGTCATTCCTTTGTAGGGACATGGATGAAACTGGAAACCATCATTCTCAGTAAACTATCGCAAGGACAAAAAACCAAACATCGCATGTTCTCACTCATAGGTGGGAACTGAACAAGGAGAACACATGGACACAGGAAGGGGAACATCACCCTCTGCGGACTGTTGTCGGGTGGGAGGAGGGAGGAGGGACAGCATTAGGAGATACACCTAATGCTAAATGATGAGTTAATTGGTGCAGCACACCAACATTGCACGTGGATACATATGTAACAAACCTGCACATTGTGCACATGCACCCGGAAACTTAAAGAATAATAATAATCATTAAAAGAAAGATAATATATTGATTCCAGAGAGAAAAAAAAAAAGGTGTCAGAGCATGGTGTTTGAAGGATCAGGCTCTGGTGTGAGGTAGACCTATGTTTGAATTCTAATTCCATCAATTACTATCTGTTTTGTATTTGGGCAAATTAATTAACCTTTTTAGGCCTCAGTTTTCTCATCAGTAATATAGGACTAATAATAGTTCCTAATTCGTAAGGATTAAATGAAATAAATGCCAGCAAACAATTCAAAAAAAAGATTTAGTACAATGAAAAAGATTAAATATTTCAATAATTTTTATATTGGCTGCATCTTGAGACAATATTTTAAACTTACTTGGTTAAATAAAATATACAATTAATGTTTGTTAAGAAAAAACAGCCTACGTAGTTTAGATAGCTGACACCTGTGCTATAGTATTCATAAACAACAAAAACTTATTTGCTGTTTTTTAACTTACATAAACAGTATAAAATATCATACCATATACAACCTTATACAACTTTCTGTAACTTGTTACCCATCAAACTTATATATGTTGCTCTCTTTAGAGGCAGGCTATTCATCTTAACTGCTGCATCATGTTTCACTGTAAGACTATATTAACATTTACTTCTGCATTTCCCCACTGATATATATTTGGGTTGTTTTATGATTTTTACTATTACAAGAAGTGCAACAACAAGCATCTCTCTATTAATGTCTCCTGCTGCTCACTAGTGACAGTTTTGCCTGGAATCTATGCCTTGTAGTAAAATTACTGTGTCTAGTGTGTGACTATATAATATTCAATTTATTTTGTTACTGCTATGTTCCTCTGTGAAGGAGTTGTACAAACTTATAGTCCTACCTGCAGTTTACCAAAATTTCTGTTTCTCCACATCTTCCCCAATACTTTGTCAGACTTTTTAATTTTTGCAAATCTGATAATTATAAGTTTATGTTACATCATTGTTTTAAATGTCATTTTCCTGACAGGTGGAATATCTTTAATGCTAATTGATCTTCTCTGCTTCCTATTTTATAGCCTGCCTAGGCATATCATGCATCTATTTTTTGTTGTTGCTGCTACTGTTGTTTGTTCTGCTATTGGGTTGTCTCTTATTCTTGCGTTGTGTAGAAGTTCTTCATACCCCTTCTATTTTTAAACATTCGAGCTCACTATGATTATGTTGGGTCAGCAGAGTCACAACCTATTTCCACAGCCAGCAAAGCCCCACAGTGCCCAAAGTCCACATGTTTGCATCACTCCTTTTGAATAAAAATCAACACATCCCTTGAAAAAAAAAAAAAAAGAAATATCCAACCATTTCCCACATTAGGCTCCAGATAATCTTGTGTGATTTTCACCATTTTTTCTTGGTGTCATGGGAAAAACGTAAGTTTTGGATACAGATGGTACTGGCATCAAGTGTCACATTTTGCCACATTTTTTACTTAGCAAGTGTCAGGATTTGCAGATGCTGTTGCCTTGTCTCTCTAAGCATCCATTTTCTTAGCATGGATGAAACTGGAGGTCATTATGTTAAATGAAATAAGCCAGAAAGATAAATTTCATCTGTTCTCATTTATATGTAAGAGGCAAAAATTAAAACAGTTAAACTCATGGAAAAGGACAGTAGAATGACAGTTACCAGAGACTAGAAAGGGTAGTGGGGAGGGCCAGGGGAAGTGGGGATGGTTAATGTGTGCAGAAATATATTTAGATAGAATGAATAAGATATAGTATTTGATAGCACAACATGGTGACTATAGTGAACAATATTTATTTTTTATTTTAAAATAACTAAATGAGTGGAATTGGAATGTGCCTAACGCAAATAAATGATAAATTGTTGAGGTGATGGATACCCCAATTACCCTGATTACTACATATCATATGCCTGTGTCAAAACATAACATATACTCCATAAATATATATACATATAATGTATTTGTAAAAATTAAAAATAAATAAAATTGGTACAGGAATGTCTATATTATAGGTTAACTCTGAATATTCAATCCAACAACATGTGTAAAATACACAGCAGAGGTTTTGTTACATAGTAGACACCCAAAAATACTAACCTAACTCATTGCATCTCAAGGACCATGAACTCAGATAAGGTTCTTGTTTTCAAAATGTTTAAACTCATTCAAGATAAGCATATGCACTTTGTCAAAAATGATTGTGTTTGGCATTCTTTATATTAGAAATAACTAATCAAGAGTTTTGATTGTTGTCTTAGGATTTTGAGGTAGAGCTAAGAAATACTTTATTCCATTCTTAGAAGTGTTTTATAAATAAGAAATTGTGTCTCAATACTGCCACATTGGGGAGTAACATTCCACATGAGTTTTGGACAGAAAAAACAATCAAATGATTGAAAAAATATATAGTGCAACAGGAGACTTCCAAGGACTGTCATAATTATAGATGGCTGCTCTAAATCACGATCACTAATGCTCTCATGTTGACTTGTATTTTTTACTCTACTCTTCTGGTCCTACTCCTATCTCTTAGTGCTTCTCCTCAGATTCCCTTTCTAGCTCAATTTACTTCTTATATTTGGTGTTTCCCAAGACTTGAATCCTTGTTCATCTGCTGGTTTTCAAGGCTGGTAGAACAACATAATCTGGTATGTTTAGTGGCAGACAAAGCAGGACATCAACACTGACTATAGCTGTTCCATATTTATTGTTGAGTGACTAGTCATAAGCCTGAGTAAATGGAATTGAAGACTGCACATCTGGCGACTCAATATATGAAGAATTGTTAATTATATGATACAGTGGTCTACATGCACCTCTGAAAAATATAGCATGTAACAGGAAGCAAACAGATCCTTGACATTCTAAGAGGAATTTGGTTAACAAACCCAGGGAGACCTGACTTTGGATGGAAAATAAGGATGTCAGGCTTCAAACGTCTTGTATAAGGTGGGGTGAATTCCCCAAGAATTGAAGAGTTATATAAGAAGGAAATATTTATATGTACTGCTGCTTTATTTCAATTTTTTCCTTCTGCTACCTAATATACTGAAATGATGAAGGACATTTTAAAGTCTTTTGGCAAATCCATTCTCTACTAAGTCCATAATCAGGCTAATATTAAAGTATACTATCAGAGAAAAAAGCAGCATCTCCTAGAGCCAACAAAAATGCTAAACTGACGTCTCTTACTTGGAATACCCCTTAATAAGTAATGATTATCACTTGAGCGTCCACCATCACATTTCAACAGTGAGTCTACAAAAACCTTCATCTCAACAAGAGCACCAAAAATTCATCAGATTGGCAGCACTATTTTGTAATTGCAATATTTACAAAGTACTCATGTTTTCCATAGCGCCAACACTTTACTTTTATCTTTTAGTACCTGATAGGATTTAGTTTACCAGAGTGGCTTAATGAACTCATGGAAGTTGACTAAGGACACCTTAGGTTCTTAACTCTTCATGTTCTTTTCCATCTCACTCTTGCCCCATGCCTCCCAAATGAGAAAAATATCTTCCTAAATTTTAAGAGAAAATTACTCCAACTTTCCTCTACCTGCTTTTATCTTCCTGGAACATACCCTGAGGAACCTGCTGACAACTCTTTCCTTTTAATAGCCTTTCCTAAAATTACATATGCTGTAGATGCTAATTCCTGGTTTGTGTGAATTGCTTCTGTCCCAAAATGCATTTGTATCTTGTCTTTGCAGCACGAAGTGACTATATCTCTGTGAATGCTACATACATTACCATATTGTAATTTAACACCAAAGGCATTAGCTGCACCAAGTTTTTATTTGTTGTGATCTTGAAAAACACATGGTCTTCACATTTTTTGATAAGGGTCATTAAAAAATATTTATGGACTATGCATGTCAATCCCTGATATATTGAAATGAGTAAACATTCATATTATGCTGTTGGCTACACAACAGAGCAATAGCTGGAACTACTTTGCCCTGGACTCTTAAAACAGGAAAGGTTTTATATACTTCATTGTCCAAAGAGTTATCTAGATACCAAGTGATGTGAAGTGCTCTGACAGTTTCTTGATTTTATTCAAATACATTTCTAAAAACATTCCCCTTAAGATGGCTTTCTATTTTACATTTTATAGATGTACTTGAATTTGTAAGCACAGAATTAGTGCAACTTTTTGCATATCAATCATAGCTTTTTAATGTCTGAATTGGTTTGTGGATCTTTTGCAAAGTGCATTTTCTGTGCACTGCAGATCTTGCTGTCAAAATCATGCTATGGACAGCATTTTTATTTGTCCAACTCAGGAATGCTGTTACTTTAAGAAGCCATGCTCATCCACTTTAAAAAGATACCAATAAGTTATACTGATAGAAAAAGTAAAAAAGAAGAAGCCTACTAATAACTGCACAGTTCAGTATATTTCCTATGCTGTCCACTAGTTCTGTTTTTATGTATGTTTGGGTTCTCCAGTGAATAAATACAATCACGTAAATTAAGTTTGCTCTTTTTCCATTTTGCATGAACATGAATTATTAATTTAGCATGCAATAATGGACCACACTTGGTAGATTACTGAAAGATTTGAATTTGAATTTCAATCTTACCTCTGGCCCTAAAAAGCTCATGATCTTGGGTAAGTCTTTTCTATTCTTTAGGCTTTGTTTTCCTCAGTTCAGTGTTTAGTGCAATTTATTTAGAAGTATGGGATATGAATCCATCCACCCTGGATAGAAATCCTGGCTTTGCCTCTTACCACATGAGCAGCCTTAGGTAAGTTACTTACATGTGCCACAATAGTGATAATAATCCTACCTTAAAGGGTTGTTGGTAGGATTAGGTAAGTTTATTAAGGCAAATTTAAACATGGCTTGGCACAGGCAAAGTACTCACCAAATATTAGATGTGCTCATCTGGAAAACTAGGCTATTTGACCAGATAAGATTTTTAGAGTCATCCACTTCTACAATTCTGTGTCTTTGATTGTGTATAAGCTCCTTAAGAACAAGCCTTCTGTGAAATAGCATATTTAGCACAGAATTTTTCATATAGTACATTCTCAAAAATATTTGATGAATTAAATAAAATTAATAGAAAAACCTATATTAAAGGAAAAAGACAACTCTTTATCTACTATTGCCAGAAAATTTTCACCCATGGGTCTTTCATAAAAATATGGAATTAAAAAATGCTTTAAAAACATCACTGCCAATTAAGACAAACCATTTTAATTTGTTGACCAATTTTCAGATTCCAATTTCAAGGTGAAAATTGATATTCTATCATAAGTAGAAATTAGATTGCCTGAGAAGCAGGGTACTTTAAAATGTAATGAAAAGCACATTTCTTAACCTATTTAGACAGTTTAAGATTGAATACAAAGTACATTTAGAAAACGGTATGCAATGCCAATAGAGGGTAAGCCTGACATTTGAAACTCGCTTTATCATTCATGGCCTTCTCCTGTGAATATGCAGTTCCTTTGTGTTCTCTTAAACATTTAAACTGTTTTGTTCGTGTAACTGACCCGCTGAAGCTGGATGCTACGCAAAAGGATTGTAAAAAGCAATAGAAGTTAAGAATGGTTGAAAAAGTCAGTTGAATACAAAGCCATCCTTTTTTTGTACTCTCATCATAACTAGGATATATGTCTTATAGTAATTACCACCTTATAATTTTGATGTGACAGATAAGCAGGCTGGAGTTACCAAAGTGGTTGACTGAATTCCTAACTTAAAAAAAAAAAAAAAAGCAGAGTTCGATGTTGGGACACAAGCACATAGGCATCCTGGTTATCTGGTTTGGAATAGGCTTCTGACGGTTTATTTCTGATACTTCCTCAATAAAATCTTATGAAATAATTTATGTTCTTGAATTATAAGAAGTTTTGCCTTTAGACCTTTATCTGGCTACTTTCACACTTCCATTACTCACAGACTGCTGTGGGAAACAGAAAAATAAATTGAATCCAAGATATAAAAATTGCAGTTTTTAGAGAAAGAGGGTAGGTCCATATGAGACATTGAAGTTAAGGCAGTATGCATATGTCTAGTACAGTAGCTCTTAGGAAATTGGGTAATTCAGCTATCTTCCTCCCTCTTTCTCATTTCCTACATGTTTATCTCTTTGAATAGCAAAGAAAGTATAATTTCCTCTGGACAAATATCTAGGTCTTAGATTTACCTGTATCTTCTTCAAGACCTTAAAAATGGTACTATACAAGGAGGTCATTGATGATGGATTGGTTTTTTTTTTTTTTTGAGATGGAGTCTCACTCTGTTGCCCAGGCTGGAGTGCAGTGGCGCCATCTCAGCTCACTGCAACCCCCACCTCCCAGGTTCAAGCTCTTCTCCTGCCTCAGCCCCTGAACTAGCTGGGACTACAGGTACGTGCCACCATGCCCAACTAATTTTTGAATTTTTAGTAGATACGTGGTTTCACCATGTAGGCCAGGCTGGTCTCAAACTCCTGACCTCAGGTGATCCACCCGCCTTGGCCTCCCCAAATGCTGGGATTACAGGCATGAGCACCACACCCGGCTGATGATGGATTGATTTTAAGTGGGGACGATTAAAGTACAGATTTTTTTTTTTAAATGTGAGCATTCAGGATGTGTGCCTTCAGTGTCAAAAGAGGCTGTTTAGTTCAATGTCCTCATTTTAAAGATCTGGAACCTGAAAACTAGAGAAGAAAATGAATTTTCCCAAGATCATGTGAATGTTTCACCAAAATGCTGGGACTGGCATTCAGATCCCCCATCCAGCATCCTACTGCTCTTTCAACTACAGGAATTTTTTTCCCTTAGAGAAAAGGCCAAGTGGTCCTCTATGTAAAACAAGAAATCTTTCTGAAAGAAAACTTAGTGGAAAAGTTGAAGGAAAGGGTACCTTTTATTATTTTAAGGAGCATGAGAAATTTCACAACTAATCTCTTCATGGGAAGTAGTTAAAGGTGCTGTGGACTGAGCATTGTGAAATATGGTGGGGCCACATTAAGGTATTTCTTCCCTTCGGGCCACCCTCCTTTCCTTAAGGTATAGCCTTGTCGTTGTAAAGCAGTTCAAAGAAAATAGAACAGTAATAGAAGTTTCTAGAGAGAAGCAGTGACATTCTTCTACAGTGTAGAATATACATTTGAAGGGAAAAGTGAGTGCAGTGCTGTGGTCCTGAACATTCTGTAATTGATCTTCAGTGCACTGACTATATGATGCATTTACGTAGCTCTTATGTGTTGTCATCACAAATTAAATCTTCAGTAAGCTTCCCTTCATGTTGTTTATAATTAGGAGATGCTTCAAAATGAATGCTTCAAAATCAATTCATCTTGAACGAATGAATGAATGAATGGATGAGGGCTTACCTTTGACACCCTTGGACATGTACTATTAAAGCTCTTTTCTACATATATCACTGTCAACCTAAACTAATCAAAAGGGTCAGAATCCACTTTAAAGAGAGTTTATTCAAGTGTAAAGTTTAAAGATAGCCCCTTAGAAAGCACAGATTCCAAAGAATGGAAGTCAGTGTCCTGGACTGTAGAAGTTTGCGAACATTTATATAGACAAAGATGAGGGAAGCTTAACAGAATTTTAATATCTTTCTATCTAAGGCTTAGTGCGTCGCTAGAATATCTGACTAGTTGAGGTGGTCCTTTTCTTTCTAGAAAGTTATAGTTAGCATTCCACACTGAAGATGTAATCAGTGTAGGGCCTGTTGCATCATCTAGTCTGAGTTAGGTATAGGATAATTAAGGAGGGAGTTAATCTATAACAAAAATCAGGGATTGGAAGGGGAGAAGATTTGGTCTGTGGTCTTTCCTAGTCATTTACAGAACAAGAACAATGAAGAAGAGAATTAATCTATAATCTATAAAACAAAAGTTGCCAACATGTTATGTGACTCAGCCTCCAGGGCTTAATGCCTCCCTTGGCATAATAAATTTAAAGGGTCCTGAAATTTCATTTTCTTTACATCACCATTCATCTATTTCATTCCTCATCACTTCCCTTACTTAGAAATTAGCTAGTAACAAATGATGGATTGGAATCGTATAGAAGTGTATGGACCTGGTCTCTTGTTCATCATTGAATCTCCAGCACATAGCACAGTGCTCTGTACATACTAAATGTTCAATAAATATCTGATGAATTTTGAATGGAAGCTTATCAAATAGTAGAGCCCGTCTTTTCCTCCCAGAAAATATTGCTATTGATTAGAGTACTTTGTATAACGACAACAACAACAAATTAATCTCTCATTTGTGGAATTTGAGAACAATAGGTAAGACAGCTGATGTTGAGGACTTTTCACAGTCCCTCAAATATACATCAAGAGGATTGCTGTCTAATGCACCTATTTGTACAGCCATTCTTTCCTAGAACATTTGTTTGGAAAGGCTACCATTATAAGAACTTAATAACAATGTAAATTTAATATTAAGATGGGAATCTAGAGTTTTTTTATTTTTGTTTTTTCTCTATACAATTATTTATTTTTTGTATTATTTCTCTAAGATTTCATATATAATTCCAATTTATTTGGTTTTGCCCACATTTATGATTTAAATTGTTCATCATTTCCCCAGAAAACTCACATTAAACTAAATATTGAGGAAGAGTTCAAAGAACTGGGATAATACATGTGGTATCAAGGACTGGTTAAACATAGCCTATATGCACAATTAGCAAACATTAAAAAATGCCTTTACTTCAAAGACTTGAACAGACACGTTACCAAAAGAGATATTTAGATGCAAAATAAACTCATGGAAATATGTTTGATATCATTAGTCAAATGGGCAATGCAAATAAAAACCACAATGAGATAGAACTATACACCTATCAGAATATCTAAAATTAAAAAGGTGACCACAGTAAGTAGTGATGAAGATACAGAGCAATTAGAAGTGTCATACATTGCTGGTGGGAATACAAAATTATACAGCCACTTTAGAAAATAATTTGGTAGTTTCTTATAAAGTTAAATATAAACTTGCCATACAAAACAGCAATTCCACACCTAAGAATTTGTCCAAGAAAAATGACAAGATTTTTCTACAAAAGTCTTACGCATGAATGTTCATACACACATTAATCATAATAGCCCCAAACTGGAAGAAACCCAAATACCCATCAAGTAGTGATTAAGTAAACAAATTGTGACATATGTACTCAATGCAATACTAGATACTATTTCACAATAAAAAGAATGAACTGCTGATATATTCAGCAACGCAGATGAAATCTTAAACACATTATGCTAAGTCAAGTAAAGTGGACACAAAATACTGCATAGTGTATGATACCCATTAGAAGAAATTCTAGAAAAGGCAAAACTATAGTGACAGAAAGCAGATCATTGGTTACTAGGGTCTATGTATGGGAGGAAGGGGTTGATTGAAAAGAAGGCAGAAGAAGCATTTTGTGGTGATGGAATGTTCTACATCTTGACTGGAGCGATGGCTATATGACTATATACTTGTTATTACTCATTGTATTATTTACTTAAAATTGGTGAATTTTATTGTATATAAATTATACCTCATTAAAATGGGTTTAAAAAATGCTTTGGCCCAAAAGATTTTCCTTAGTAGCTAGCCATAATGCTTGAAAAGACTCATCATTAGTCTTTTCCTTGGTGAATTTCTTGAAGGCATCTGCTGAAATGTAAATCATAGCTGCATGATGTCATATATCAAGTTGTTAATCTTCATTAACTACTTGTTTTGAATTTGTTTTTTAATCTAACTTTCAGCCCCCTGCAGTGATATATGGGAAGGATACATAAGATACACAATCTATTGAGAAGGGAGAGACATGAGAGGCCAAGAGCAGAGGAGATCGTAACATGATGGTGTTGGTGTATGATAATGAATGAATATTATCCTCAGCAACAGAGTCAGTATTGGGCACAAGATAATGAAGGAGAGAAGAAATTAAAAGAGAATGAAAAGAGAAATTAGTCATTAGGCTCTTAATTGCCAATGCTTTCCAAATAGTAGGTTATTTAATCCTCAAAATAACTGTAGAACAATACAGTTATCACCAGTCAGAAGTGTACAGAGGAGGAAAATGAAATACAGAGAGGTGAAATAAGTTGTTTAAGATCATAGCCAGTAAGTGGCAGAGCTGGGATCTGAAAGTATATATTCCTCCTAAAATGTGTTGAAGGAATATATTTTCTAAAGTTCTCAGCTTGACAATTAAGATAATCAACAGTTGCCATAAAAGATTCAATTTCTGTTTTCCTGCACATGTAATTCCTTATTTTTTACCCAAGCGACTCATAGGTTTAAGACTGAAAAGTGGAAAATTCAACTTACTGTAGAATTTTCTAGAACTAAGATATATGAAACCAGGGAGCTGGCGTCCAATGGTAAACCTAAAAAGTTATAGAGACTAAGAAGACTTAGTCATTCTGTGCCAATGCATGACACAGAAACCCTACAATCTATGTAATTAGCTCTGGAATGGAATCTAGATCAAAGAAATTTTCCACAATGAAAATTGAAAGGCCAAGAAAACCATTTTCCTCCCAATACATGGCCTGCCTTAAATAGTCATTTGTTATTCTTACTTACCAAGTTAGGAAAAAAGATTATCTTTTTCATGAATAACATAAATGGTCTTTAGTTTCTTTGATATTCAGAGTTTACTGGCACCATTTGTAGGTGAAATTGTATTAATTAACTTTATATACTGATATTTTCACTCTCACATTTTCTCTCTGATTAGACATATGCAATTTCTTTCTTTTTTTAAATTTATTTATTTATTTTTTATTATTATACTTTAGGTTTTAGGGTACATGTGCACAATGTGCAGGTTTGTTACATATGTATCCATGTGCCATGTTGTTTTGCTGCACCCATTAACTTGTCATTTAGCATTAGGTATATCTCCTAATGCTATCCCTCCCCCCTCCCCCCACCCCACAACAGTCCCCGGAGTGTGATGTTCCCCTTCCTGTGTCCATGAGTTCTCATTGTTCAATTGCCACCTATGAGTGAGAACATGCGGTGTTTGGTTTTTTGTCCTTGCGATAGTTTACTGAGAATGATGTTTTCCAGTTTCATCCATGTCCCTACAAAGGACATGAACTTATCATTTCATTAAGAAATTCACAAGCCAGCAGAATTACATTAGATAAGCATTTGTATCTCCCCAAAATGAGATTATTGCTCTTAAAAATTTGTCACTTTAAAATTATATTGTGAAACTAACACCCAACAATTGAAATTAAGGAAGAGTTCCCATGGTACTTCTGATGAGAAGATACTAACTTCATTACTGATATAACCATATTTCAATGTTTCAAAATACAGCCCAGTTCATTTTCTGAGTGTGGGACAAAGTTTTCAAAGAGGACCTCAGGTTTAGCTTTAGATTCTTTTCCAGAATCTCCAGCTGTATTGACAAGTTCCTATCATTCTTTGTTTCCTGGCTACTAACTCAGCACCATCTAAACAGAAAACTAGCTTTATAATCAGGCACTTTTGGGATGCTGAGTTGTGCAACTCATGAGAAAGAAACGTGGAAAAACATCTGAAATTCACAAAGTTACTGCAAGATTTATTTAGCCCAAGTCAGGTAATACTGAAAACTCAACAGAAAATATGAAGTACGAAGTGCCTGAAGAAGACTTCCTAGCGACTGCCAAAAGGCATGTAGATTAAAACAGGCTCAAATCTTGAATCAAAATGAAGGAAGTGTTCCAATGTCACCCACTGGACCAAAAGAAAAAAAAAATCAATAAGGCGCATTTTAGGTCTAATTCAAAACTTGGGTGGTCGTAAGAGTGGTCTGTATGGGAAGCTATAAGGTAAAAATAAATATATAGACTACATATTAGCCAAAGTCCTAATCCACAGGTGCAATGTGGCTACATAGTGTTGGGCAAATTGTTAATTTCTCTGAGCCTTAGTTTTCCAATCTGTTAAGTGATAATGATCAGATATAGGATTCTTATTCTTAAAATTTGCTAATGTCCCCAAAATTCTTCCCCTTGAAACAAGACAAAGCAACAAGGAGAATGAAAGAAAAACTTCTAAACCATATTTTCATGAAACTGGGAAATAGAAGAAAAAAATTGTTAAGTCTAAAGTACATGTAAATTCTGCAAAAAGCAGCCGAAATCAGCAGGGTTATATTGGGAGCCCATAAGAAGCCAAAACAGTAGTTGCAGGGCAGAAAGAAGTATAAGGGGGTTTTCACGGTGACAGATCTGAAAATTTATCGGTAAAAATACATTTTAAAAGCAAGAGGGGATGACAAGAAATACACTAATAATAATAGACATTAATTTGTCAAATTCGAATACAGGTTGAGTAGACAAAGTAAGGATATAAGAGACTCAAACGATGTAATTAATGAAGTAGATGTGATAGACATGTACTTAACTCAGGGGTTCTACAATATAGAATGACTCTTTTTTTTTTGAGACATAGTCTCGCTCTGTAGCCCAGGCTGCAGTGCAGTGGCGCAATCTCGGCTCACTGCAACCTCCATCTCCCAGGTTCAACCGATTCTCCTGACTCAGCCTCCCGAGTAGCTGGGACTACAGGCACATGCCACCATGCCTGGCTAATTTTTTGTATTTTTAGTAGAGACGGGGTTTCATCGTGTTAGCCCGGATGGTCTCGATCTCCTGACCTCATGATCCGCCCACCTCGCCCTCCCAAAGTGCTGGGATTACTGGCATGAGCCACCATGCCTGGCTAATTTTTGTATTTTTAGTAGAGACGGTTTCACCATGTTGGCCAGGCTGGTCTCCAATTCCTGACCTCATGTGATACTCCTGCCTTGGTCTCCCAAAGTGCTGGAATTATAGGTGTAAGCCACTGTGCCCGGTCTCATATTTTTAATCTCCCCCAAATGGGCAATTCACATGGACCCCCTATTTGCTCACTAAGATATCATAAATACATTCTTAAAGGATATAAATGATACAGATATTCTCTTATGACACCATAAAGTTAGAAATTAAAAACAAAGTCAGAAAATAAAAGACCTTTTCATCTGTAAATTAAAACACACACACCTCCTTCTCTCATAGAATTATTTTTTCACAGAAGTAGAAACAAAAAGTATGCATTTTGAAAAAAGAGTGAAACAAACACTATATTTCAGAATCTGTGCAATACAGCTCAAATAATGATTGGAGAAAAATTCAGTGCTTTAAATACTATATAACAATAAAGGAGAAAGAATGAAAAGATGGTTCTAAAAATTAAAATAAAATCAACAAAATAAAGTCAAAGGAAAAAGAAAAATGATAACAGAAAAGGTAATTAATAAATGCAAAAACAGGAAAAACAATAGAATTAACCCATTAAAAAACAAAACCTGTTTCTTGGAAAAAAATCAATGACCAATTACCACCAGACAAGCTTGCCTTAATAAGAAAAAAGGAAAAAACAAAAATGCAGAAATAAGGAATAATAAGGGGGTAACAATAATAGAACAAGAGGAAATTAAACAAAATCATGAATAGATTTCTTTCCATAAATACACGCAAATACAATTGAAAACTTGGATGAAATGGATGAATTCTCCTCCCAAAATATAATGTACCCAAAGTAATCTCAGAATAGTTTCATTTAAAACAAACAAACAAGTACAAAAAATAAAAAACAGAGAAGGTTCTAAAAGAAATCCTCCCTAATAAAAGTACCAGACCTAGAGGGTTTCACAGGAGAATTCAACCAGATACCTGTAACTTATCCAGAATGTAATAAACTAAGTTACATTTCTACTTTTTAATGAATTTACTATGAAATTGATTCCAGAACAGGACCAAAATTGAACACTAAAACTACAGACCAAATATTCATGTAAAATCCTAAATAAACTGTTAGCAAACAGAATCCAGGAGTACATTTAAAAAATACTATATTGTGACCGAGTTTGGTTTCTTCCAGGAATGGAAATAACATTTTATATTAATAAATATGTTAATATATTTAATCATATCAATAAGTTTAAACAGAGAAAAGATTATGTAGTCATTTCCATAAAAGATGAAAAAGCACTTAACAAAATTCAATACAATTCTTTTTTTTGGGTGGGGCGGGGGGGGACGGAGTTTCACTCTTGTCGCCCAGGCTGGAGTGCAATGGCATGATCTCAGGTCACTGCAACCTTTGCCTCCCAGGTTCAATCAATTCTTCTGCCTTAGCCTCCCAAGTAGCTGGGATTACAGGCACCCACCACAACCAGCTAATTTTTGTATTTTTAGTAGAGATGGGGTTTCACCATGTTGGCCAGGCTGGTCATGAACTCCTGACCTCAGGCGATCCACTTGCCTCTGTCTCCCAAAGTGCTGGGATTACGGGTGTGAGCCACCGCGCTAAGCCGATACAATTCTTTTTTTTTTTTTTTAATTTTTTTTTTTGCACACAAAACAATAAACATTTTCTAAAAGTACATACAAACAAAAAGATGCATATCAAACATATTAGGAAGGTTGCACATGGGAAGACGGGGAATAGAAATGGGGGGTGGGAATTAAAGAAAATAAATGAGAGAGGGACTCTGTATGGATCAATGATAATAACTCAATCCTCTATTTGACAAAGAAGAAGGAGAAACAATTCTTGATTAAAAAATAAAGCTCTATAAAATAGGAATTGATGGTTAGTTCCTTACTGTTATTTTATATAATCAGAGTTGAAAAGGCAAGCTTCATTTTTAATGAGAACACACTGAAGGAATTCTCACCAAAATACAAGGCCAGGATGTCCACTAATACAATCACTATTGAACATTATACAGAAGTCATTACCCAATGCAGCTAAATCCAACTGGTAAAGATAATCAGAACTATAAAACACAGAAATAAAAATGTGAAATTATCACCATTATAAAATTGTCTGTTTATATACTTCAAAAACCAAAGATAACCTATTGAATAACTACTATAAACAGTAATATAAATAAAATTAAAGTAAATAAATCAAAAGCCTTCACTTAGAATATATAAACAGAAGAATGGACTAGTTTACAATTACAAAGAAGATACATTACCTAAGAAAATGAGAGAGACTAAAAGTTTTTGAAGCAAATTCAGTGTAAAACTCCCCCAAAGGATATAAAAGCAGACATGAACAAAATTGAAAGAAATGTCATAGAAGTAAAAGAATTCAACATTTTAATTTTCATAAGTCACTATTACAATCGTAATAAAAATAGCAAGTTATTTTCTTCCACCTTGGAATTAGAGAGGTGATTCTAAAGTTCAAATGAAAAATGAAACCAAGAATAGAGAGAAGAACTCTGAAAAAGAAAGGCAGTTTGGAGAACAATCCTTTTCAAATATAAAATCTTATTTTAAAGCCTTAATAACTTGAATGGCATGACACAGGTTCATGAATAGATATATACATCAATGGAAAAGAAATAGAAATTCTACATTTACATTTATATATTTATGGAAATTCAGCATATGATACAGGCAGCATCTTAAATTAGTGATAATAAGATTGAACTTTTCTGTTCACGTTGAGGAATGATTGTGTAGTCACTGGAAAATGAAAGTTGAATCCATGCTGCATTAGTCAAGATTATCCAGAAAAACAGAACAATTAGCATATATTTAAATATGTAGAGAGAGAGAGAAAGAGAAAGAGAGCGAGACAGAGAAAGAGACAGAGAGAGAGAGAGAGAGAGAGAGAGAGAGATGCAATTATGGAAGCTAAGACCCAAGATTTGCAATTGACAAGCTGGAAACCCAGTAACACCTATGGTATAGTTCCAATCCAATAATTGGCAGACTAGAGACCCAAGAAGATTCAATGTTTCAGTTTGAGTCTGGGGGCAGGAAAAAAGACGAAAGTCCTGTGTCAAGGTTGTCAGGCAGGTAGAGTCTCTCCTAGCCATTTTGTTCCATTCAGTCCTTTGGTGGACTGGATGTGGGCTATGTACATTAGGGAGAGCAATCTTAAGCTCCTCCAAAAGCTGAGGAAAAAAAAAAGGGATAGCAATCTACTTTCCTCAGTCTACCAATTTAAACGTTAAAATCATCCCCAGACACGCTCATAGACACACCCAGAATAAGAGTTAATCAAATATCTGCGTGCTCTGGGGCCCAGTCAGGTTGACATGTGAAAGCAATCATCATGCACACACCTCATATGGTACGCCAGGATAAACTAACCATGGATCAAAATTATACCAACACACATACACACATGCATGCATGTACATACATAATAAAATGTATGTGAATGCATTATATTTAAGATAGTATATGATACATACATATATCATATATATTATGATATACATGTAGACATATGTGGATGTATCTTATGTCTTCTAAGACATATATATGACACAATATATATGAAGTTAGAAAACATTTTAAAAATATTTAAATATATTTTTAAATTATTTTCTTGAATTATAAAATATTAGAAGAAAACCTAGTGAAATTATTTTGTAACCTTGGTTTAGCGAAGGTGTTTACATTCTGTGACTCAAAATGAATGCACATACAATAAAAAACAAAAGAAAACCACACAAATATCTGCATGGCCTAAGACACAATACAGAAAAACATGAAGAACTGGTGAAAATGTGTAATTCAGATAAGACTGAAAGAAATTCTAGAGTTAGAATTCTACTTTTCTGGATATATCTAAAGCACCTTTAAATTAATAAAACAATACCAGTAACCCAGTTTTCAAAAAAACAGACAAAAGATATGGTGATTACTTTTATTTGTCAGCTTGGCTAGGCCATGGTACCCAGCTATTTGGTCAAACATCCAGTCTAGATGTCTCTCTGAAGGTACATTTTAGAAGATATTAACATTTAAATCAGTAGACTTTGAGTAAGCAGATTACCCTCCATCAGATGGAGGGTAATCTTATGGCCCTCATCCAATCAGTTGAAGGCCTTAATAGAAAAAAAGTCTGAGGACCCCTGAGGAAGAGAAACTCTGACTTCAGAATAACTTCTGACTTGAGGTGCAACATCAGCTCTTAGTAAGTCTCCACTCCATTGGCCTGCTCTGAAGGTTTCAGACTTGCCAGACCCCACAAATCAAGTAAAACAATTCATGAAAATAAATTTCTATCTACACACACACACACACACACACACACACACACACACCCTATTGGTTCTGTTTCTCTGGAGGGCCTTGACTAATACGAAGGGCAAACACACAACAAGAACTCCACAAATGACTCTTAAACATAAGAAAATATGTCAAACCACACTCAGTAAGAGAAATGCAAAATAAAACTACCTAAGGTAGTTTTACCTCCCAGTTTGGCAAAAAAAAATAAATAAATAAATTACAACTGGCATTCTCAGAAATTATTAATGGGATCACAAAATGGTAGAATCCCTATGGGGGAAAATTTGGTAATGTCTATCAAAGCTACAAATATATCTATCTTTTGAGCAATTATCTCACTTCTGGGAATTTATCTGGCTACTTCACTTGCACACATACAAAATGAAGTATATTCAAGATTATTCCTTGAAACATTTTTACATTAGTAAAAGACTGAAAACAACACAAGTAACCATCAATGAATACTATGAAGCTTTGAGAAACTGAGGAAGCTCTCTATTTACCAGAAAAATCTCCTGGATATTTTTGTCAAGTAAAAACAAAGCAAAAAAATCAAGGACAAAACAATATAGATACTTTTCTCCCTTTTGTGTAAGAAAGAAGGAAATATAAAATATAATGTACATATATATTTGGATTAATTTGTATAAACAAATTAATCTTTGAAAAAAGATTCAAAAGAAACGTAGAAGGGGTTATTTGCATGGGAGTGGTTAGATTAAGATAGATTACATATATACATATAAAATGGAAGAGGATGAGTATAAGACTTTCCGATGTGTGCCTTTCCACATCATTTTGATTTTTAAAGCATATATATTAATAATATAAAAATTAAAAATAAATACCTGAAACCAATTGTTATTTTTAATGGCTGTAGATCATTACATTGTGTGTATGTGCATTTATTTATTTATTTATTTAGAGACAGAGTTTTGCTTTTGTTGCCTAGGCAGGAGTGCAATGGTGCGATCTCGGCTCACTGCAACCTCCGCCTCCCGGGATCAAGTGATTCTTCTGCCTCTGCCTCTAGTAGCTGGGATTACAGGCACCCGCCACCATGCCCAGCTAATTTTTTGTATTTTTAGTAGAAAAGGGGTTTCACTATGTTGGCCAGGCTGGTCTTGCACTCCTGACCTCAGGCCATTCACCTGCCTCAGCCACACAAAGTGCTGGGATTACAGGTGTGAGCCACCGCGCCTGGCTCGCTATAATTTATTTTAACCAACCTGTTATTGATTGCCCTTTAAACATTTTCTGATTTTCATTGAGACAAATATTTTGATCAATAATCCTGTCTACAAATCCATGTGCACATGTCTGATATTTTCTCATGTGTAGAGTTACTTGATTAAACAGGATTACTATATCGATAAATTGTCTTCCAGAACACTTGTAGCAATAGCATTTTCTTCGAGTGGTTGGTGAATATGGCCCTTTCACTGCTCCCTGGCCAAGACTGACAGCTATTGGGATCATAAATTTGCAAATTTGGTAGGCCAAAAGTAGCGTGTCATTGTAGTTTACATTTAGCTATTGGGTCCAAAGTAGCAACTGAGCATAGTGGTGAAGAGCACGGCATTGAAGTCACACAGATTTAGATGTAAATTCTGGTTCCACTAATTACCAGCCAGTAATGACCTCAGGCAGTTTAATTATTTTTTCTTAATCTCAGTTTCTCAAGTTGTAAAACAGTAAACATAGTTTACACTGTGAAGACACTTATTGTGATTAGTTTCTTGGCATATGGTACTCAGAGAACATTCGTTTCCCCCCCTTTTTTTTTTGTCTAATCTTAAGCCTACTTCTGTAGGTCTTCATAATTGGTTTTCTTACCTCCAGAAAGAGAAAGATGAAAACAGAAAGGTTTAGCATTTAAATAGTGGAAAGAGGGCAAGAGAAAAGATGTACGATAGTGTCCAATCATCATTATATTGTTAAAGGGTTTGACATCTCTAGGACCAATAAGGCTTTTGGGCGTAGTGAAAACTACACAGAATTTATTGAGTCAGATGTGAGTTCATGTACCAACTCGAAACCTCTGATCTTTTGACAATGGAAGTAAAGCTGAGCCTTCAGTTTCTTCATCTATAAAAATGGGAAGAATAATTGTATTTGCTTATTTTGTCAGTGTTCCCCAAAACTACTCCCAGGCTCAGTGAGCCCCTACATAGACTCACAGGACTCAGAAGTCTTTATATCTATGGTTATGGTGTATTACACTGAAAGGATATAAAGCAAATTCAGCAAAGAAAAAAGACACAAAGGGTGAAGTCCACAGAAAAGCAAACCCAAGCTCACAAGAGTCTTTTCCCAGTGGAGTTGCACAAGACCCACATAATTCCTCCTGCAATGAGTGAGTTGGAATAACATGCATGAAGTGTTGTCTACCAAGAAAGCTCATTACAGACTCAGTGCCCAAGGTTTTAACTGGGGGCAGGTTTCAAAAGCACACTCTGCTTAGCACGTACAAAAATTCTTGACTTCGAGAATGAGAGTAGGTGTTTAGCATAAACCACATTGTTAGTACAAACAGTTGAGGCACAATGAGCCACTCTTCTCACTTAGGGAAGGCCTTCTATCAGCGTAGGGGATTGTTCACAAGCCAAATTTCCAGACATCAGCTAAGAACCAATCTTGTAAACAGGCCTTTCTGACAATAAGCAGTTTCAGGTCTGCTATGTTATCATTTCTTTGCATAGTCTATCCCTTTGGCCCCTGGCCAAGTCCATCTTTATAGCAAAATTACTATCAATAAGCATCCACATAACAGGATGAATTCAATCTGCCCTGTCCAGTTATTTCTTCCAGGTGTCCTAAATTTAGCTAGTTAAAACAAATCCAATTAACCATAAAGATTTATGTTAGAAAGCCAAGTGGCTTCATCCTTAAGTTTCTATATGAACCCTTTTTTACTTGGCCTGAGTCATCCATTCAGGCATAGCACAAGTCTTGGCGTGAGGGTCCTAAATCTGTAAAGGTCCAAGCATCTGAGTTCTGTTCATTGAGTCTCTGCTTCCAGCTTAGCAAAGCTCTGAATTTGAAACACCCCCCAGCTGACAGTAAGAGGTTGAAGTTTTGAGTCAGATTTAGGAAATTAAGATCTGAGAACCCAGGATTCCAAAAAGCCAGTGGTTTTCTTCAGCAACAGCAGAGCCTAGACACCGTAGGGCCAGACAGCTGTGTTCCAAGTGCAAGAAACAAAGCCAGTCCTTCCTAAGACCACTTCATCTTATCAGTCTTTTTTTTTTTTTTTTTTTTTTTTTGAGATGGAATCTCACTCTGTCACCCAGGCTGGAGTGTAGTGGTACGATCTCAGCTCAGTGCAACCTCTGCCTCCCGGGTTCAAGCGATTGTTCTGCCTCAGCCTCCCGGGTAGCTGGGACTACAGGCACCTGCCACCACGCCCGGCTAATTTTTGTATTTTTAGTAGAGACAGGATTTTACCATATTGGCCAGGCTTGTCTCGAAGTCCTGACCTCGTGATCTGCCCACCTCGGCCTCCCAAAGTGCTGGGATTACAGGCGTGCACCACCACGCCCTGCTATTATCAGTCTTATAGGCCGATTGACTCCCTTTAAAATATGCACAACAGGCCGGAAAATCATCAGCCACAGGGGTCAGACCTCCTGTTTAATAAGAGCACATTAGCAAACCAAAAAGTACTTTTTAAGACTCCAAATGTGTATCTTCACGTGAAGATTATCTGTCTTATCTTTTCTCCCTTTTTGCGAATGCTCCAATATACAAAAAATCATAGTACAAATCATCAATTATGGAGAACTGTTTTCTTTTCAATACTCAAAGAATTTAAATTCCATTGCACCTGCCAGCAGTAGAAAGCAAGGACGTTGTATCCCACTAAAGTTTTGTATGTACAGCTTTCCCTTTGCATTCATGAAATTACAATCATATAACACGTTACATCAGTTTTTCTCATGCATCCAGAATCATAGCTACAAAATACCATGCCATTCTTAAAAATCATTACCCGCCTTTTATCTCATTGCATGTTTATTCAAACAGCTAGCAGTAAAATTTAGCAATTAAAAGATGAAGGTTATGGGGAAGGAGAGAAGGGATGCAGCAGCTGTGGTAGCAGCTAGGCTGGAGTGGTTTCTTTTTTGATCGTTTTTTGTTTTGTTTTGTTTTTCTCCTGATTTCTCCAATGCATTGCTCCAGCCCTGTGAACTAACTTAACCTTTTTTCATACCTCTGGGAGAAAAGGGCAATGAAGATCTTTAACATTCTTGGTCTACTCAATGCCCACCTATAGAAGTTTTCAGATCATTTCTCCTGCCACCTTTAGAAGAAAACTACAAACTATTGTTTATTAACTTTTCTCCCCAAAAAAAGCCCATTTTGGGGAATATTTGGATCTTTTAAACTCCCACCTGGAAGAAATAATAAAAACCAAAGGCATCACCCCATCTGTGTTTTTGTCATCACTTTATCTAGGAAGGCCAAAAGCAGATAGGGGATCTAGGGGAGCCAGTTCGCTTGAGGTTGGATCTATCATTTTGAAATTTCACAGGTAACTTTTGCCTCTCAGCAAAGACAGCAACTTAGCTGCTATTTCATACCTTGCATGACTCCATAGCCACCCAGGAACAAACGTTTTATCATCACCCTCCCACACTTTTTTTCAAATAGCTCTGTAGTTATATTTCAATAAGTTAGGGTTCGTTCTAGTGAATCCCGCCACAGTCACTGCTGTGTCCGGGGTCCCCAAGACCACTTCCGTGTTCCCTGAATCACAAGAAGGACTCATGGATCTCAGCATATTGTTTTCCTCAGAGCTAAAAATTTTGAAAGTGATGTGTTATAGTTACACAGACAGATCATAAGGAAAACAGGCAGAAGAGGAGTCTGGAGGAAGAAGGGTGCAGGTTTCCTTATTCTCTCTCCCACGAACACTCACAGAGAGCACTTCCACCAGCAATGGAAATGTAGTAATTTGTGTGGGATGTTTCTGCCCAAGGAAAAATTGACTACAGACTTGGCGCCCAGATTTTTACTGGAGTCTCATCATTTAGGTAGTTTCTGCGTAGCATGTGCTAAAATTCCAGACCATCAAAAGGAACCCTTAGCATTTGCACTAACAGTCTAGGCATAGTGAGCCATGCTTCTCATTTGAAGATTTTAAAAAAGAAAAAAATCAGTGTAAGAAACGGTTTACCAGTCAAGTCTCAGACACCAGTCAAAAGAAAAACTTGTAATAACTCTTTTCTCTTCATTCCTTCTTTCTTTTCCTTTTTCTCCCTCTCCCTCCCTCCGTCCCTTCTTTTTTGGAGGGGAGAGTAACAGCTTTATTAAGATAAAATACACATACCATTACAATTCACCCAATCAGAGTGAACAGTACAATGGTTTTTAGCATATTCAGAGTAGTGCAACTGAAGTGGGAAAAGTTCCCTTGTCCCTCTCCGTGGGCATGCAATGGGGGTGTGGCTCGTTTCTTTGGGGCCCAGCTGCTCAAAACCCCTAGAGGGTGCAGGCAGGTGGGCAGGTTGTGGGGAACATGAGCTCTGACACCACGGCAGTGTCTAGGGGTGAGTGTTAACAGCTGCTGAAGCCCCAGTGAGCGTGTGTTACAGGTTGCTCTTTTAGTTTTGCCGCCTGTAGGTGGCTTGTGTTAATCAGCTCTATTAGACCCCCTGTCTTATCACAAGGACAGGGTGCTTTCTGTATCCCGGGGTTTCTTGCCTTGGTGTACCAGAGGAATTGGATCACACATTGGCTTGGAGAATGAGTGCAAGGTTTTATTGAGTGGTTTTATTGAGTGTAAGTAGCTCTCAGCAGGAGCCAGAAGGGAGATGGAGTGGGAGGTGGTTTTTTCCCTGGAGTGGGGCTGCTCAGCAGCCGGGCTCTCCTCTGAGCACTCTGGCCAAACTCCACATTGTTCCGGCATCTGCTGGTGCCTGTTGGTGTGCTCTGACATCAGTGCATTCCTCTCGACATCCAGCCACTTGTGTGTGTGCTCGCTAGGGTCTCGGGGTTTTTATAGGCGTCGGATTGGGGCATGGCGGACCCAGGGTGATCCTGCGAAATGCAACATTTGGCCACAAAAACAGAAATGCCTGTCCTCACCGAGGTCCGTGGACACAGGCTTGCGGGTGGAGCCCTCGTCAGGGACCCATCCTTCTCCACCCAGCACTTCCCTGCCCCGCTCCCGTATCCCAACCATCACCAAAATCAATTTTAGAACATTTTCATAGCCTCCAAAAGAAAACCTGTCCTCCTTAAGTAGTCACTCCACACTGCCCCCTCCACCCAATCCCTGGCACCAGTAATCCAATTTCTATCTCTATAGATTTGCTTATTGCAGACATTTCTTACAAATGTAATCATAAAATATTTGGCCTTTTATCTTTGGCTTCTTTCACATAGTGTAATGTTTTAAAGGTTCATCCACATTACAGCAGAAATCCGTACTTCATTTCTTTTTATGGCTGAATAATATTTTATTGTATGGATATACCATATTTGGTTATCCACTCATTAGTTGATGAACATTTGGGTTCTTTCCAGTTTTTGTTTATTATGAATACTGCTACTATGAGCATTCTGGTAAACATATTTGTTAGAACATCTGTTTTCATTTCTTTTGGATATATATCAAAAAGTAAAATAGCTTAACAGAATATGTTAAAATATTAATAGGATATGTTAATTCTGTGTTTAAGTTTTTCAATAACCACCGAACTATCTTCCATAGCAGCTTCACCATTATATATGTTCCCACCAGCAGTATATGAAGGCTCCAATTTCCCAATATCCTTGTCAACACTTGCTATTTTCCTTTTATTTTTTTTTAAATCATGATTGTCCTACTGGATGTGTTATCTCATTGTGGTTTTGATTTACATTTTACTAATGACTAATGGTGTTGAACATCTTTTCATGTGCTTATTGGCCATTTGTGTATTTTCTTCAGATAAATATCTATTCTGATTTCTTGCCGTTTTAAAAATTGGCTTATTTGTCTTTACAATATTGAGGCATAAGTTTCTCTTATATTCTAGATACAAGTCCCTTAACAGATATGTAATTTACAAATACTTGCTTCCATTTTGGGGTGGACTTTTCACATTCTCGATAGTATCCTTTGACGCACGAAAGTTTTTGATGAAGTTCAATTTATCTATTTCTTTTGTCATTTGAAATTTTGTTGTCATATCTAGATGTCACTTGTGCTTTGCCTAACTCGAGGTCACAAATATTTATGCCTATGTTTTCTTCTAAAAGTTTTTTAAAAAATTATTTTTAGCTACTACATTTAGATCAGTGATCCATTTTGAGTAAATTTTTGTGTGTGGTGTGGTAGAGAGGTTTAATTTCATTCTTTCACATATGAATATCCAATTGTCTCAGCATCAATTGTTGAAAAGACTATTATTTTCCCATTGAGTTTTCTTGGCACCTTTGTCAAACATCAATTGTGCATAAATGCAAGGCTTTATTTCTGTATGCTCAATTTTATTCCATTGATTTATATGTCTAAACTGATGCCAGCACTACATTTTCTTTATTACTGTAGTTTTATGGCAAATTTTGAAATTCAGAAGCAAGAATTCTTCAACTTTATTCTTTCTTTCCATCATTGGCTTGGCTTTTCTTGATCCTTTAAATATCCATATGAATCTTAGGATCAGTTTGTCAAGTTAGGCAAAAATCCAGCTAGGATTTTATGGAGATTCTGTTGAATCTGTGGATTGATTGGGAAGTATTGCCATCTGAACAATATTAAGTATTTTAATCAATGAACATGGAATGTGTTTGTATTCAAAAATTTTTTTACCAGTATTTTGCAGTTTTTCATGGAGTACGCATGGACACAAAGAAGAAAACAACAGACACTGGGGCCTACTTGAAACTGGAGGGTAGGAGGAGGGCGAGGAGTGAAAAATTGCCTATTAGGTGCTATGATTACTATCCAAGTGATGAAAAAAATCTATACACGGAACCCCATGACATGCAATTTACCTATGTAACAAACCTGTGGGTGTGCCCCTGAACCTAAAAGTGAAAAAACAGTTTTTTAGTTTTAGATAATAAGTTTTGTACTTTTTTGATAAATTTATTCTTAAATATGTCATATGTTTGATGCTATTGTTTTCTTCTCTTAACATCAAATTACTCATTGCAAGTATATAAAAAGTTCAGTTGATTTTTTCGGCCAGGTATAGTGGCTAATGCCTGTAATCCTAGCATTCTGGGAGGCCCAGGCAGGTGTATCACCTGAGGTCAGGAGGTTGAGACCAGACTGGCCAACATGATGAAAACTCATCTCTACAAAAAACACAAAAATTAGGTGATTGACAAGATGGCTGAAAAGGAACAGCTCTTGTCTGCAGCTCCCAGTGAAATCAACACAGAAGGTGGATGATTTCTGCATTTCCAACTGAGGTACCCGGCTCATCTCACTAGGACTGGTTAGACAGTGACTGCTGTCCATGGAGGGCAAGCTGAAGCAGAGTGGTGTGTCGCCTCACCCAGGAAGTGCAAGGGGTCAGGGAACTCCCTCACCTAGCCAAGAAAAGCCACGAGGGATTGTTTTGTGGGGAACAGTGCATTCCAGCCCAGATGGTACGCCCTTCCCATGGTCTTCGCAACCCACAGACCAGGAGATTCCCTCACGTGCCTATACCACCAGAGCCCTGGGTTTCAAACACAAAGCTTTACAGCCATTTGGGAAGACACCAAGCAAGGTGCAGGAGTTTTTTTTCATACCCCAGTGGCACTTGGAACATCAGTGAGACAGAACTGTTCACTTCCCTGGAAAGGGGGCTGAAGCCAGGGAGCCAAGTAGTCTAGCTCAGTGGATCCCATCCCCACAGAACCCAGCAAGCTAAGATCCACTGGCTTGAAATTCTCACTGCCAGCACAGCAGTCTGAAGCCAACCTGGGGCGCTTTAGCTTGGTGGGGGGAGCACCATCTGCCATTACTGAAGCTTGAGTAGGCAGCTGTCCCCTCATAGTGTAAACCAAGCCCTTGGGAAGTTCAGACTGGGTGGAGCCCACTGCAGATCCGCAAAGCCTCTGTAGCCACACTGCCTCTCTAGATTCCTCCTCCCTTGGCAGGGCATCTCTGAAAGAAAGGCAGCAGCACCAGTCAGGGGTTTATAGATAAAACTCCCATCTCTCTGGGACGAACACCTGGGGGAAGGGGCGGCTGTGGGCACAGCTTCAGCAGATTTAAATGTTCCTGCCTGCCAGCTCTGAAGAGAGCAGTGGATCTCCCAGCATAGCATTTGAGCTCTGCTATGGGACAGACTACCTCCTCAGGTGGGTCCCTGAGCCCCGTGCCTCCTGACTGGGAGACACCTCCCAGCAGGCATCGACAGACACCTCATACAGGAGAGCTCTGGCTGGCATCTGGCAGGTGTCCCTCTGGGACGAAGCTTCCAGAGGAAGGAACAGGCAGCAATCTTTGCTGTTCTGCAGCCTCTGCTGGTGATACCCAGGCAAACAGGGTCTGGAGTGGACCTCCAGCAAACTCTAGTAGACATGCAACAGAGGGGCCTGACGGTTAGAAGGAAAACTAACAGACAGAAAGGAATAGCATCAAAATCAACAAAAAAGATGTCCATTCAAAACCCCATCCAAATGTCCCCAACATGAAAGACCAAAGGTAGATAAGGCTGAAAATTCCAAAACCCAGAGTGCCTCTTTCCTCCAAAGGATCACAACTCCTTGCCAGAAAGGGAACAAAACTGGATGGAGAATGAGCTTGATGAATTGTCAGAAGTAGGCTTCAGAAGGTGGATAATAACAAACTCCTCTGAGCTAAAGGAGCATGTTTTAACCCAATGCAAGGAAGCAAAGAAACTTAAAAAAGGGTTAGTGGAATTGCCAACAAGAATAATCAGTTTAGAGAAGGACATAAGTGCCCTGATGGAGCTGAAAAACACAGCATGAAAACTTCGTGAAGCATACACAAGTATCATTAGCCAAATAGATCAAGCAGAAGAAAGGATATCAGAGACTGAAGTTCAACTTAACGAAATAAAGTGTGAAGACATGATTAGAGAAAAAAGAATGAAAAGAAATGAACAAAGCCTCCAAGAAATATGGGACTATGTGAAAAGAGCAAATGTACGTTTGATTGGTGTACCTGAAAGTGATGGGGAGAATAGAACCAAGTTGGAAAGCAGTCTTCACTATATTATCCAAGAGAACTTCCCCAACATAGCAAGACAGGCCAACATTCAAGTTCAGGAAATACAGAGAACACCACAAAGATACTCCTCAAAAAGAGCAACCCTAAGACACATAATCGTCAGATTCACCAAGGTTGAAATGAAGGAAAAAATGTTAAGGGCAGCTAGAGAGAAAGGTTGGGTTACCCACAAAGGGAAGCCCATCAGACTAACAGCAGATCTCTCTGCAGAAACGCTACAAGGCAGAAGAGAGTGGGTGCCAATATTCAACATTCTTAAAGAAAAGAATTTTCAACCCAGAATTTCATATCCAGCCAAACTAAACTCATAAGTGAAGGAGAAATAAAAATCCTTTATAGACAAGCAAATGCTGAGAGATTTTGTCACTATCAGGCCTGCCTTACATGAGCTCCTGAAGGAACCACTAAATATGGAAAGGAAAAACTGGTACCAGCCACTGCAAAAACATACCAAATTGTAAAGGCCATTGACACTATGAAGAAATTGCGTCAACTAACGGGCAAAATAACCAGGTAGCATCACAAAGATAGAATCAAATTCATACATAACAATATTAACCTTAAATGTAAATGGGCTAAATGCCCCAACTAAAAGACACAGACTGGCAAATTGGATAGAGTCAAGACCCATCGGTGTGCTGTATTCAGGAGACCTATCTCACGTGCAAAAACACACATACGCTCAAAATAAAGGAATGGAGGAAAATTTACCAAGTAAATGGAAAGGAAAAAAAAAAAAAAAAGCAGGGGTTGCAATCTTAGTCTCTGATAAAACAGACTTTAAACCAACAAAGATCAAAAGAGACGAAGGGCATCACATAATGGTAAAGGGATCAATGCAACAAAAAGAGCTAACTATCCTAAATATATATGCCCCCAATAGAGGAGTACCCAGATTCATAAAGCAAGTTCTTAGAGACCTACAAAGAGACACTCCCACACAATAATAGTGGGAGACTTTAACACCCCGCTGACAATATTAGACAGATCAACAAGACAGAAAATTAACAAGGATATTCACTACTTGAACTCAGCTCTGGATCAAGCAGACCTATTAGACATCTACAGAACTCTCCACCCCAAATCAACAGAATATATATTCTTCTTAGCACCACATCGCACTTATTCTAAAATCAACCACATAATTGGAAGTAAAACACTCCTAAGCAAATACAAAAGAACGGAAATCATAACAAACAGTCCCTGAGACCAAAGCGCAATCAAACTCGAACTCAGGATTAGGAAAGTCACTCAAAACTGCACAAGTACATGGAAACTGAACAACCTGCTCCTGAATGACTACTTGGTAAATAAGGAAATTAAGGCTGAAATAAACAAGTTCTTTGAAACCAATGAGAACAAAGACACAACTTACCAGAATCTCTGGGACACAGCTAAAGCTGTGTTTAGAGGGAAATTTATAGAACTAAATGCACACAGGAGAAAGTGGAAAAGATCTAAAATCAACACCCTAACACCACAATTAAAAGAATCAGAGGAGCAAGAGCAAAGAAATTCAAACGCTAGCAGAAGACAAGAAATAACCAAGATCCGAGCGGAACTGAAGGCGATGAAAAAAACTGATGAATCCAGGATCTGGTTTTTTGAAAAGATCAACAAAATAGATAGATTGTTAGCCAGACTAATAAAGAAGAAAAAAGAGAAGAATCAAATAAACACTATAAAAATTGATAAAGGGGATATCACCACTGATCCCATAGAAATACAAACTCCTATCAGAGAATACTATAAACACCTCTGCTCAAATAAAATAGAAAATCTAGGAGAAATGGATGAATTCCTAGACCCTACATACACCCTGCCAAGACTAAACCAGGAAGAAGTCGAATCCCTGAATAGACCAATAACAAGTTCTGAAATTGAGGCAGTAATTAATAGCCTACCAACGAAAAAAAGTCCAGGACGAGACTGATTCACTGCCGAGTTCTACCAGAGGTACAAAGAGGAGCTGGTACCATTCTTTCTGAAATGATTCCAAACAATAGAAAAAGAGGGACTCCTCCCGAAGTCATTTAATGAGGCCAGCATCATTCTGACACCAAAACCTAGCAGAGACACAACAAAAAATAAATTTTCAGGCCAATATCCCTGATGAACATTGATGTGAAAATCCTCAATAAAATACTGGCAAACTGAATCCAGCAGCATATCAGAAACCTTATCCACCATGATCAAGTGGGCTTCATCCTTGGGATGCAAGACTGGTTAAACATATGCAAATCAATAAACGTAATCCATCACATAAACATTACCAATGACAAAAACCACATGATTATCTCAATAGATGCAGCAAAGGCCTTCAATAAAGTTCAACACCCCTTCATGCTAAAACCTCTCAATAAACTAGGTATTGATGGAATGTGTCTCAAAATAATAAGAGCTATTTATGACAAACCCACAGACAATATCATACCGGATGTGCAAAAGCTGGAAGCATTCCCTTTGTAAACCAGCACAAGACAAGGATGCCCTTTCTCACCACTCCTATTCAACATAGTATTGGAATTTCTGGCCAGGGCACTCAGGCAAGAGAAAGAAATAAAGGGTATTCAAATAGGAAGAGAGGAAGTCAAATTGTCTCTGTTTGCAGATGAGATGATTGTATATTTAGAAAACCGTATTGTGTCAGCCCAAAATCTCTTTAAGCTGATAAGCAACTTTGGCAGTCTCAGGATATAAAATCAATGTGCAAACGTCACAAGCATTTCTATGCACCAATAATAGTCAAACAGAGAGCTAAATCACGAGTGAACTCCCATTCACAATTGCTACAAAGAGAATAAAATACCTAGGAATGCAACTTACAAGAGATGTGAAGGACCTCTTCAAGAAGAACTACAAACCACTGCTGAAGGAAATAAGAGAGGACACAAACAAATGGAAAATGATTCCATGCTCATGGATAGAAAGAATCGATATCGTGAAAATGGCCAATCTGCCCATCGTCATTTATATATTCATTGCTATCCCCATCAAGCTACCACTGACTTTCTTCACAGAAATTAGATAAAACTACTTTATACGTTATATGGAACCAAAAAAGAGCTCGTATAGCCAAGACAATCCAAGCAAAAAGAACAAAGCTGGAAGCATCATGCTACCTGACTTCACACTATAATACAAGGTTATAGTAACCAAAACAGCAGGGTACTGGTACCAAAAAGAGATATATAGACCAGTGGAAAAGAACAGAGCTCTCAGAAATAATGCCACACATTTACAACCATTTGATCTTTGACAAACCTGACAAAAACAAGCAATGGAGAAAGGATTCCCTATTTAATCATTGGTGTTGGGAAAACTGGCTAGCCATATGCAGAAAACTGAAACTGGACCCCTTCCTTACACCTTAAAAAAAAATTAACTTGAGATGGATTAAAGACTTAAACATAAGACCTAAACCCATAAAAACCCTAGAAGGAAACCTAGGCAATACCATTCAGGACATAGGCATGGGCAAGGACTTCATGTCTAAAACACCAAAAGCAATGGCAACAAAAGCCAAAATTGACAAATGGGATCTAATTAAACTAAAGAGTTTCTGCACAGCAAAAGAAACCATCATTGGAATGAACAGGCAACCTACAGAATGGGAGAACATTTTGCAATGTATCCATCTGACATGTATCCAGAATCTATAAAGAATTTAAACAAATTTACAAGAAAAAAAACAACCCCATCAAAAAGTGTGTGAAGGTTATGAACAGACATTTCTCAGAAGAAGACATTTATGTGGCCAACAAACATACGAAAAAAAGCTCATCATCACTGGTCATTAGAGAAATGCAAATCAAAACAACAATGAGATACCATCTCATGCCAGTTAGAATGGCGATTGTTAAAAAGTCAGGAAGCAACAGATGCTGGAGAGGATGTGGAGAAATAGGAACGCTTTTACAGTGTTGGTGGGCACACATACACCATGGAATACTATGCAGCCATAAAAACGATGAGTTTATGTTCTTTGCAGGGACATGGATGAAGCTAGAAACCATCATTCTCAGCAAACTAACAGAGGAACAGAAAACCAATCACCGCATGTTCTCACTTATAAGTGAGAGTTGAGCAATGAGAACACTTGGACACAGAGAGGGAAACATCGCACACCAGGGCCTGTCAAGGGGTTCTGGGCTAGGGGAGGGATAGCATTAGGAGAAATATGGGTTGATGGATGCAGTAAGCCACCATGGCACGTGTATACCTATGTAACAAACCTGCATGTTCTGCACATGTATCCCTGAACTTAAAGTATAATAAAAATAAAAAAATAATAATAAGCAAGCCAAAAAATACAAAAATTAGTTGAGCGTGGTGCCAGGCACCTGAAATCCCAGCTACTCAGGAGGCTGAGGCAGGAGAATCACTTGAATCCAGGAGGCAGAGGTTGCAGTGAGCAGAGCTTGTGTCATTGTACACCAGTCTGGGCAACAGAGAGAGACTCTATCTCAGTAATAATAATACCGTTGATTTTTGTATGTTGGCTTTTACCTTCTGACCTCGCTGAACTTATTTATTTATTTATAAGAGATAAGGTCTCTGTCAGTGAGGCTGGAGTGCAGTGGTACGATCATAGCTAACTGTCACCTTCAACTCCTGGTCTCAAGGGATTCTCCCACCTCAGCCTCCTGAGTAACTGGGACTACAGGTATGAACCACTATACCCAGCTAATTTTCTTTTATTTTTTATAGAGACAGGGTGTCGCTATGTTGCCCAGGCTGGTCTTGAACTCCTGGGCTCAAGCGATCCTCCTGCCTTGGCCTCCCAAGTTGCTGGGATTATAGCCATGAGCCACTGTGCCTGGCCCTTGTTTATTAGTACTGATAGTTTTTTAGTGGATTCTGTAGGATTTTCTACATATAAGATGGCATCATCTGTAAATAGAGATAGTTTTACTTCTTTTCCAATCTCGATGCCTTTTATTTTTCTTGCCTAATTGCCAGGGCCTTATAAACTGTAAATCTTATCTAGACATACGTAAATGTTTATTATTTTTTATAAAGTTGAGTTACTCTACTGGGTATTTAGATGAGTAGTAGAGATCATGGCAAGTCCATATCAACTACTAGTGATTTTCTTTGGCTTCTGGCCTGTCTTTAAGAAAAGATTCATTTTTAAAATTGATACAATGGCTATTTTCTTTTTCCGTTTATATCAGGAAAGTAACCTTGGCTCCTATTCATATCTATAAAAGCTTGACAGAATTGGTAGCATGATTGAGTATGGGCCAAATGTGGGGATGGAGAGTTCTTAGTATATACAATCCGTTCCTCCTCTATTTCCTACAGGTCATCACAGACCTATGAAGAGTAAGGATCCATCTGCCATAGATAAGGTGAATGAGAGATTCCAGAGGTTTTGGGATGGGGCTAGGAAATGCTCACATAAGGAAACATTTAATACATATTTGTTATAGCCATATAAATGTACAGAAAACTACGAAATATGGGCTTTCCCCTCTTATTTCGTATTTCCTAAAAAACATCTATATTTTTTAAAATAGGATCTTGAAAACACAAGCAGAATTCCTGCAGAATAAGTACATATTTTATATTTAAAAATGAATTATACAAAACAGTGGCTTTTAATATTATGTCAGACTACCCTGCTCATTTATGCACTATAACTCTAAAATGTGATTATAAGGATAATTGGAATTAAATTGAAGTCAAGTACAACTTTTGCTTGATTAATCTTAACCAGATAAGAGGAAGACAGCCAGCTTTGTCCATTAAACGTGACATAATCTCAGTTAGCAAGAAGTTTTGTGGGTCTCATTCAGTCAGCAGTTTTTATTTTACCTTCATGGCCTATAACAGGAATATATGTTGAATTTTGGGTTACTTAAGTGAAACATATTGGATAATACATTACATGACCTGAAGGTAATGTGATTCAAAACAAAATTGCAAGTGAAAGGTGAGAATTAAAATGAAGTATGAAAACTTGGTTCACTGAAGTGTACACTGTTTTTCACAGTAAGTGGCAAACTTAAGGGTTGGAAAGTAAATAAAAATGGAAGGCAATGCCTGGGGCTGGAAGCTATATTAAATGTTGCCTAACAACACTAGCAATCTCAGCCTCTAGGTGTATTAGATCTTAAGAAACAGACATAAAATGTTACCAAAATCGAAGAAGGAGCTGTGGCTTGCGCCTGTAATTCCATCTATTCCGGAGGCTGAGGCAGGAGGATTACTTGATCCTGGGCAACATAGTAACAACACTCCATCTCTAAAAAAAGTTTTAAAATTAGTCAGGCATGGTGGCACTGGCCTGTAGTCCTAACTACTTGAGAGGCTGAGGAGGCTGAGGTAAGAGGATCACTGGAGCCTAGAACTTTGCGGCTGCAGTGAGCCATGATCATGCCACTGTACTCTAGTCTAGGTTACAGAGATGCTGTCTCTAAAAATAGAGATATATTAAATTATATATTATATATTTATAACATAATTATAATTAATATATCATATAATCATATAATTATATTATAATATATTATGTTATTTATAATCATATTATTTCTAATATAATTAATATCATATATATCTCAAAATGTTGTAAGGCTATAGTGATATTTGTTGTCTTTTTACTTTACTACTAGAGAAACCACCTGTAGAGGGTCCTGATAGTAAAAGGGTAATCTGTATCCATCAGTAGCTACAAGTAGTTGAAAATATTGTAAGAAAGCCACTGTTGAACATTTCAAAATGGGGTTTTACAGAAAAGTTTTAGTAGGAAAATTTTGCCATTAGACAAAGACCTTCACAACAATGCTGCTGTTTTGTAGAGGGGAAGGGGAGATAACTGGATTCCAAATAAGACTACTTCCACTCAGAAAAACACAAAGACTGTTGCCTACTAACAACTAAATAGTGTACCTTGTTTGCCTTTGAGGAAATATGCCATAAGCACATGGAATGAAAGTATCAACCACATGACTGCTTTTTTAAACAAAAAAACACTAGCATTTATTAAGCACTTTATGTAGACAGATTGTAATTTATCCTGCATAAAATATTCTTTATTTCCTAATTTACTCCTTCTAGCAATCCTGTGAGGTAGGTACTGTTAATATCTCCCATTTTTCAGACTTCAGAGTTTAGGGTGATTAAGTAACTTGCCTGATATTGTGTAGCTAGTAAATGGTGCATATAGACAATGGTCTGTGACAACAGAGATTGGGCTCTTTATTTGGGTGGAGGGGAACAGCTTCTTGCTCTGTTGCTCAGGCTGGAAGGCTGGAGTGCAGTGGCACAACCTTGGCTCACTGCAACCTCCGCTTTCTGGGCTCAAGTGATACTTATGCCTCAGCCTCCTGAGTAGCTGGGATTACAGGTGTGCACCACCACACCTGGCTAATTTTTGTGTTTTTAGTAGAGATGGGGTTTCACCATGTTGGCCAGGCTGGTCTCGAACTCCTGACATCAAGTGATCTGCCCACCTCAGCCTTCCAAAGTCCTGGGATTACAGGTGTGAGCCACCACACCTGGACTGAGATAAAGCTCTTAACGATATTATATTCCAGTATTTGTTTCTGTTATTATGTGTTTTATTCTAGTGAGACGTAATACTGACCATGGAGGGATTCAGAAAATTAAAATGAAAATCATCTTTGGATCACGCTTTGTAGAAACCGCTTTTTATGATCAATGGCTACAAATAAAAATGTTTTTACTCCCTTCTTAGAAGTACCAGTCTTTTCCAGTGTTTATATAGGCATATCTATATTTCTTTAAACAATTTTATTGAAATATAGTTAACATCAATTAACTTCATATATTTAAAAGACACAATTTGATTAGCTTTAAGACACGTATACACCTGTGAAATCATCACCACAATCAAGATAACGTTTTAAACAACTCCTAAAATTTCCTCTTGCTTTTTAAAAAATCTATCCCTTCCTGCATTATCGCTTCCCTTTACCGCTGTCCTCAGGAAACCACTGAAGTTTTTTCTTTTAGTGTAGATTAGTTAGCATTTCCTGAAAGTTTATATAAATGAGATCACAATTACACACTTTTTTAAAGTAGGGGGTGAGGGCTTCGCTTCTTAGAAAAACATAATAATTTGAGATTTATCCAAGTTGTTTCTTGTGTCAATAGTTCATTCCATTTGATTGCCAAGTTGTATTCGGTCATATGAACATACCACCATCCATCATCTATTGGTGAATATTTAGATTGTTTCCAGTTTGAGGCTATTTACAAATAAAAACAACTATGGACATTTGGATGCAAGTCTTTGTGTGTATATCTTAGATAAATGTTTTGGACGAAATAGTTGGTGTATAATTAACTATTTAGGAAACTCCAAGACTCTTTTTCAAAGTGGTTGTACTATTTTATATTAACACCAGTAGTGTAAGAGATTTCAGTTGCTCCTCATCCTTACCAACAGTTTGTACAGTGTTTTCAATGTAGCCATTCTGGTGGGTGGGTTTTTGTTTGTTTATTTTTGGGATCATTCTGTAGTTTTAACTTAAATTTCTCTGGTAACTAATGATGTTGAACTTTTTTTTTTTTTTTTTTGAGACAGCTCGCTCTGTCGCTCAGGCTGGAGTGCAGTGGTCAGATCTCAGCTCACTTCAACCTCTGTCTCCCAGGTTCAAGCGATTCTCCTGCCTCAGCCTGTTGAGTAGCTGGGATTACAGGCACCCACTACCACGTTCGGCTAATTTTTGTATTTTTTAGTGGATCCGGTGTTTCACCATGTTGGTCAGGCTGGTCTCGAACTCCTGACCTTGTTATCTGCCTGCCTCGGCCTTGCTAAGTGCTGGGATTACAGGCGTGAGCCACCACTCCCAGCTTTGATGTTGGACATTTTTAATCTGCTTATTAGATGTTAGATGTTCATATATCTTCTTTTGTGAAGTGTCTGTTCATACCTTTTATCCATTTTTATTGGTTTATTTTCCTTTGCTAATGAGTTATAAGAGTTCTTTAAATATTCTGGATTGAGTTCTAAGAGTTCTTTAAATATTCTGGATATAAGTTCTTTTTTTGTTATATGTGTCACAAAATTTTTCTTCCACTCTGTGGTTTGCTTTTTGCTTTTCTTTTATATATATTTATTATACTTTAATTTCTAGGGTACATGTGTACAAAATGCAGGTTTGTTACATATGTATACATGTGCCATGTTGGTGTGCTACACCCATTAACTCGTCATTTACATTAGATATATCTCCTAAAGCTATCCCTCCCCACTCCCTCCACTACACAACCGCACTTAGTGTGTGATGTTCCCCTTCCTGTGTCCAAGTGTTCTCATTGCTCAATTCCCACCTATGAGTGAGAACATGTGCTGTTTGGTTTTTTGTCCTTGCGATAGTTTGCTGAGAATGATGGTTTCCAGCTTCATCCATGTCCCTACAAAGGACATGAACTCATCATTTTTATGCCTGCATAGTACTTCATCGTGTATATGTGTCACAGTTTCTTAATCCAGTCTATCATTGATGGACATTTGGGTTGGTTCCAAGTCTTTGCTATTGTGAATAGTGCCGCAATAAACATACGTGTACACGTGTCTTTATAGCAGCATGATTTATAATCCTTTGGGTATCTACCCAGTATGGGATGCCTGGGTTAAATGGTATTTCTAGTTCTAGATCCCTGAGGAATCGCCACACTGTCTTTTTGCAATCTACTCATCTGACAAAGGGCTAATACCCAGAATCCACAAAGAACTCAAACAAATTTGCAAGAAAAAAACAAACAACCCCATCAACAAGCGGGCAAAGACGTGGACAGACACTTCTTAAAAGAAGACATTTATGCAGCCAAAAAACACATGAAAAAATGCTCATCATCACTGGCCATCGGAGAAACACAAATCAAAACCACAATTAGATATCATCTCACACCAGTTAGAATGACGATCATTAAAAAGTCAGGAAAGAACAGGTGCTGGAGAGGATGTGGAGAAATAGGAACACTTTTACACTGTTGGTGGGACTGTAAACTAGTTGAACCATTGTGGAAGACAGTGCGGCTTTTTGCTTTTCTTAAGGGTTTCTTTTGTATAGCAATATTTTAAAGATATGTATTTTATCTTTTTCTTTGTGGTTTGTGTTTTTTGTGTTCTGGCACAGGATCCTTTGCCTACAACAAGGTCACAGAGATTTTCTCCTATGTTTTTCTCTACAGGTGTTACATGATTCATTTAGATTTTATTGTTGCACGTGGTGTAAGGTAAATGTCCATGTTTATTCTACATGTTGTCCAGTTGAATCAGAACCACTTGTTAAGAACTTCTGTTTTACCACTTAATGTCTTTGGCACCTTTATGAAAATTGATTGATAGTATGTGTGGGTGTAGGTGGGATTTATTTCGTACTTCCATCCTGTATCATTTACCTATATGTCTATCATTTCAACAATGCTAATCTGAATTAATATAGGTTTACAATAAGTCTTATAATAAGGTAGCGTAAGTTCTCCAACTTCTTTTTTTCAAAAATTTTTAATTTTTCTAGTGTAGAGGAAGAATAATCCCCATAGGCTCCTAGATGGAACATGCCATTGTAACAAAAAACAAATTAACAAGAGGAAAACAGATGTTTATTAACATGTATATTTTGTATATACATGGCAACACCTAGGGAATGTGGTCGTTCTCAAAGAAGTAGCTTTGAATTTCAGCACGTGGATCATCTTCAACAAAAAAACAGTAAGTTTTTAGAGAAGTGACAAGACAAAGGAAAAGCAGTGTGATTCTCTAGGGGTAATAACTTGCAGGAAACCAAATAAATGGCAGATAAAGGCTAGTTAGTAGAGCTTGTTAATGTAGATTCCTCTGTTACTGTTACAGGACCAACAAGTTTATATGTCCACTGCAGAGTAACAGACCAATTACATCAAAACAGCAGGGTTTGCAGCAGAGGAAGTTTGATGATTGTAGGGCATCAAATTCATCTCTCGAAGGAGTTCTGGGCTGAGATTTTTAAAGGGATCATGGAGGGCAAGGCGCTAGAAAATCGGGGTTATTGATTGGTTGGGTTAAAGAGGTTGTGGAAAGTGCACTCTTCTGTGAGTCAGCCTCTCCTGGGGTCCGTCAGACCAGCTGACATCAGTAGTGTCACTGGTATGCAGTATCTAAAAAATTATTTCAACGCAGAAGCAATGCCTCATAATGTTCAAGTTATTATCTAGGGTATTTAAGAGGAACTATAATCTTATAACAGGGTCTCAGTGATTCTGAGGCAATAGACAGCAAAGGACTAGGAGGAAGCAGGCTGGGGAGCAAGCTGACCTCAGGACTAATGTTAAATGTGCTGCAACCTTGCTTAATTTTTTTTTCTTCCCCTCCGTTCTCTGATTCATTCCATACAGTTTATAGGGACAGTCTCAGTACCATCTCTAGATGATAAGGGTCTAAAGTTTGCTTTTAGTGGTTAACCTTTGTTCTCCCTGGTTATGGGGTGGCCATTTGTCTTTGTAAATCTATGTCCTGCTTTTAGGCAAACAGAGGGAGGAAAGGGAGCTTTCTTTTTTTTTTGACAGAGTCTCGTTCTGTCGCCCAGCCTGGAGTGCAGTGGCGCGATCTCGGCTCACTGCAAACTCCGCCTCCCAGGTTCACGCCATTCTCCTGCCTCAGCCTCTCCGAGTAGCTGGGACTACAGGCTCCCGCCACCACGCCTGGCTATTTTTTTTTGTATTTTTAGTAGAGACGGGGTTTCACCGTGATCTCGATCTCCTGACCTCGTGATTTGCCCACCTCGGCCTCCCAAAGTGCTGGGATAACAAGCGTGAGCCACCCCGCCGGGCCATGAGCTTTCCTGCATCTGTTTCTTCTTGATTGTCTTCAGCTCAACAATCCTTCATATGTTTGGGTGATATATTCTCTTCTCTCACACTGGGTACTTTGCATTTCCATATAAATTTTAGAATCACCTTGGCAATTTATAGTTTTTTTTTTCTTTTTTTTTAAGCCTTCTGGAAGTTTGATTGTGATTGCATTTAATGTATAGATTAATCAAGGAAAAATTCCCATCTTAAAATAGTATCTTTTTATTCATGGACATATTATATTTCTCCATTTACTTAAGCCTTTTAAAATTTCTTTAGCAATATTTTGTAGTTTGGAGGGTAGAAATCTGCGACATCATTTGTTAGGTTACTTTCTAAATATTTTATATTTTGTTACCATAAATGGATATTTTACTGCTAGCATATATGAATACAATGGACTTTAAAATATTAAAATACATATATCTAATTAGGAAGACATTGCTAAATTATTAGTTTTATTATGATATGATACCTTTCCCATTTTAAGGACAGAAGTAAAAAATAAGAATAAAAAAGTCCTTGCAGCTACTTGTTTCCTCCTCTTCATCAAGGTTTTATTAAAAATTGAAGTTTTGTTTCCACATCTTCTCATATTCATTTCTCAATAAATTCTAACCTAGTTTACCTTCCCAACATCTGCTGAGATTCCCGTATCTCTTCATTGCAATTTCTAACACCATGCCCAGCAGAATACTACTATTTTCCCATTATACAATGACATTTTTTTACTTATTGTCTTGTTTGACCTCTTGCAATTTTTAACACTGTTGATAGCATTTAATACACCTTTGTTTCTGATTTAAATAATTGCTACGTCTCTAGCAACTTGTTTTCAATCTTCTCTGTATAAGCTTTTTCCTTCGTTCAGTCTTTTATATTAGGATTCTTGTGTTAGCCCTGCTTCCCACTTCACACACTCTTCTTGGATTCTTTTATATAATTCTCTGACTTCAATTATTATTCATATGTTGATGACTTTGACATCTGTAACTCCTGGCCAGATCTCTTTACTAAAATCTAGATAAAAACCGAGCATCCTTTCTTAGTCTGGCAACTTGCCTCTTAAAGGACAGAGACTAACACAGAAAAAGAAACCTAGGTTTCATCCTTGATTACCAGCATCTAGTCATTGCCAAATCATTTCATTTTATCTCCTTAATGACTCATAAGCTGAACTTTTTTCAATTTCCATTGAAACGAACTTAACTTAGGCCAATATCATCTTTCATTGGAACCTAATCCTGATCATTTACCTGGCTTCCATTCTTACAGTTCTCAATGAAGAATTAACACTGCATACAGAATGATTTTTTTTAAACATAAATCTTGCTGACCTAAAAGGAAGAAGCTGAGGCAAAATTAATGTAAGTAAGAGTGTTTATTTGGGCCAAACATGAGGATTGCAACCCATGAGCATAGATTAGAGTTGCCCTGAATATACTCTCCAATTGGCAGCAGTTACAAGTAGATTTTTTAAAAGGAAAAAAGTGGCAGTTCCTGAGTTATTTATCAAGAATTTACATTAAAACAACATGTTATTGATTAGCTACACATTGTTCTTTGTATCACAAATTCCAGGAACATGAAGATAATGCGTAAGGCAGCTAGTCAGGAAAAGAAAGACTAAACAATTGTTCCTGGGCTTGGGTGCAGGGATGGGAGGAGAGAAGAGAGAATGGTTTGAAGTCCCATAGTCATATCTCTCTCGGCCTGCAGACCTCATATAGCTCAGATTGCTCTGAGCTACTTTTTTTTTCTCATTCTGATTGTGAAACTCTCCCAATCCCCATTTGTTTCCAGCCCAAGTCCCAGCTACTTAGTGGAATATATTTGACCTTTATGATCTCAATCAGGTTTATTTCTCTAGCCTCACTTTCTCTCCCTTCTCCGATCCCACATCCAACATTCCAGCACTACTATTTGTGATTCCCCAAATAAGAAATGCTCTCTTTTATACCTTTGGACTTTTGCACATGCTGCTCTTGCCTGAAATATTCTTTTTCCTTTTTTTTCCTTCAACTGACTAACTCCTACTTTAAGTAAATGTTTATCAGAATGATGTTGGGGCTCAGAAAATGATACCCCAGAGTATGGTGCTTTGACATGCTAAGAGCTTTGAATTTAAAGAAAATTGAAATGCTTTAGAAGCTGTCTCAGAATCAAGGTCTCTCTTATGATCTAGTTGTCATACTTTATTCATCACCATCATAATATCATATTTAGCAAATTCCTATTCTCTAAGTAAGTGATAGCAGGGTTGGCACTCAACTTTTGCAAACAGCGGTTTCTTTTAAAGTATGCGCTTTTCTTATGAAAGAAATTACACCTCATTTGTGAAAATGCACTTAAAAAATCATTATCAATGGCTCTTAATAAAGCTAGTAAAGGCATAATCTGCTAGCTAAATAATCAAGTTATTTATTTGAATTATAAATAGATTCTAATTCATTATTTAACTAGTTATTATCTTCTGCTTAGCTGAATATCCAGATATTTGCTTTTGTATGAGAAAATATATCAAAAGACAAATAAACAGGTTATTGCCAATAGAATAGTACCTATAAATTACATTACATTTGCTATTTCATTTTCTTCTTTTTTTAAATGTTGCTAAATAAAGCCTTCTCTATTATGGAGTTTTGAAAGTAAATAAACTCAATACCATCAAGCTCAACAATGCTAAATGTCAATGCAGGAAATAGAGTATAGATAATTATCATTTCAGTTCATAAACATAAAATGTTCCCCTAATAACATTTTAATGTCTTTTTAAAATAGCTTTTGCACATATGGATTTGTTTTCCAAAAGAAGGAATTTGTTACAAGGAGCTGCTTATATTTATTGTAAATTGTGAAATTGAAAATTTCAAGAGAGTAGAAGCAGTTATTCAAAAAAAGTAAATACATTTTAGTACATACTGACTCCCACAAGAATAAAGACTAAAAAGAAAGCAAACATCAAAAACAGCAAATGCATTAGTAGCGCTTGGTTCTAGAACTCAGAGCAATATTGTTTGTACTGGATTCCATACACAGTAAAAAAAAAAAAAAAAACTTCAGAAGTGAATATTATATAATTAGATACGAAAACATATTTTACCAAAAAAATCACCATCAATTACCCTTATTTTATTAGGTAAATGAGGTACTGGGAAAAACCTTTATTATTTCTCTAACCCTTATATTTACTTTGTACTGTTGCTCTAATCTTAAAGTAGAGGTCTTTCTACATCCTGTTCATGGGAGACAAGATGGCTAAAGGAAGAATCAGTTGCTGAGATTGGATATGAGAGTAGGCAAGTACAAGGTCAGCATTAGAAGAAACAGAAGAGCCAGGCACAGTGGCTCATTCCTGTAATCCCAGCAGTTTGGGAGGCCAAAGTGAGTGAATTGCTTGAAGCCAGGAAAGACCAGCCTGGGCAACAAAGTGAGACCCCCATCTCTACAAACCAAAACAAAGTTACCTGGGTGTGGTAGTGTGTGCCTGTAGTCCCAGCTACTTGGGAGACTGAAGCAGGAATACTGTTGATCACCCAGGAATTCAAGGCTGCAGTGAGCTATGATCATGCACGCCACTGCAACGAGACCTTCATCTCTTAAAAAAAAAAAAAAGAAACAGAAGACACAGGTACAGCCCTTGTCCAAGTTAGAGCTAGTGAACTATCTAATACTCATGATATTTCTAGTATGTGCTTAAGTGTTGAATGAACAATGAAATAGTTGCGGTAGAAGTCTGAAAGATTGGGTATCTAGTGGGTTGTTTAGATGTTTGAGGGCGGCAGAGAGAACGCAGCTGAAACTGTGAAGCCAGATTACAGTCCCCTTTGCATAATGATATTAAACGAACTGACATTCTATTAAGCTGCAAGAATAAACACTGTATTTTTCTTTCCTTCTGACTTCTTTGTCAAGGAAAATCATATTTTTCTTATATCAGGTTTATCAAGGCAAAATTTACATGGAATGAAATTCAAACTTTTTCGGTGTACAGTTCTGTGAACTGTGAAAAATGGGTAAAGTTAAATGACCATCACTACAATCAAGATATAGGATATTTCTATCACTTCAAAAGATTTTCTTTTCCGTGTTTGTAGTCAGTTCCATCCATTATCCCAAGCTCTTAGCAAACACTGATCTGTTCTCCATCCCTATAGTTTTGCTTTCTTCAGATCATTGTAAAAACGAATTATAACATGTAGCCGTTTTAATCTGGCTTGTTGCGCTTAGTGTAATGCTTTGGAGATTGATCCATGGTTTTCTTATTGTAGTAGGTTCTTCCTTTTTATTGCTGAATAGCATTCCATTTTATAAACATGCCACATGTTGCTCAGCCAGTCACCAATTAGTGTATATTTGGGGTTATTTCTACTTTTTTGGTGTTTATCAGAAACTGTTAAACTGTTTTCTAAAGAAGCTGTATTTTTTTGCTCTACATACTCACCAAGATGTCCCTCATTCTGATAGGTGTGAGTTTGTGGGTTTTAATTTGCATTTCCTTAATCACTAATGATGTTTATCATCTTTTCATGTGCTTATTTACCACTTGTAAATCTGCAGTGGTGAAATGTCAAGGAAAATATTCTTTAAGTTGAAAAGGGCAAGATGTATTTGGTGGATCTTGGAATTCTCCCTCTTTTCTGAGAACTACTCTCCCCGCAAGGATTGCTCCTGGTCGCCATGTTTATATTCTGAGACCTCACCACTTTCTTACAATAGATAACTGGATCTGATTCAGGAGAAATCAATCCAATGACTGGGCTGGATAAATCAGAAGTCTGAAGCAGCTGCATCATTTAGCTATAGATATTAATTTGGAATGGTACTGAACACATTATCTTTGGTCTGTTATTAAGGTCCATGTATAAATGGAGCCAGTCTGAAAAGAGAGAGAGAGAAAATAAAAACAGATGAGAGATGCTTTCTGGTAGCTTTGCAGTTTGGGGAAGTCATAAAGTCTAGGTTCACTTTCTATTCTTAATTCTCTGTGAGATAATCCTATATCCTTTCCATAAATTTTCCCTTTTGATTAAATTCACCTAAATTAGTTTGGTTGTGTTCTTGTTCCTTGTTACCAAATGATCCCTGACTAAAATAACAAAAAAAAGATGATTTTGAATGACTGAAAAGCAAAATAGAGAACCGTTAAAATTAACAGAGATTTCAGCTTTTATATGTGCTGGGTTGTTTAATTAGACAAAAATGAGTCAAAGTATTGAAGCCTGCCAGGCCAGTAGCTTCTTTCTGAGCCTTTCCCTGTCAAATTATATTGCCGTAATTTGTAACTCATGGGCTTGCTACACTAAACCACAGCTGGTTTCACCTGATACTGACATCTGAAACAAAGGCAGCAATCTAAAAACCGGACAGCAATCTATGAGGGAGGCTGGATCATAATATGAACTAATAAAGATTCTCTAAAATATTTGATTGGCTGAACCAATAAGATTCTCCATTGTTTGTAATGAGTCTAAATGTGGGAGTAGAGGGAAAGCAGGAGCCTCAGGAGCAGTGGAAGCAGAGGCAGAGAAGAGCTGAGTCACTATTATGTTGGAGCACTATTATAGAGAACAGTAGACATTCACTTGTGAGATGTTCACTGGACTTCAGTCACTAATGCCACTGCAGCAACTAGACAGTTTCTCTTCCTTACTTGCTCACGCACCTTTATAAAATACCACCAGTTATTAAGGTAACCTACATATGTCTGTTATTTTAGTTTGGCTATCTCTTTGCATCCATAAAGAGCTGTAAGGGCCAAGGGAATGCATCCCCTTCAGCCTGTGAAGGTTTGCTGAAAAATCAACTCACAAAAGATTCATAGGAGAAATGGCATACAAAATTACTAACATACACGTGGAAGAGAACGAGAGTTTTTTACCCTAACCCCTCAATGGGGTGCAGAAGCTTATATACTTACCATCTTGAGGTTACAGAAAGAATAGAGGCCCGGGGCATGGCCCAAAACAGGTTATAGCATCAAGACAGGTTATGAGAAGGAAAGAAGAGGAGGCCAGGTTAGCAAAGGTGGTCTTGTTATGTAGATGAAACTTCACAGGTAGCAGCCCTCAGAGAGAATAGGAGGTAAGTGTTTCTTTCAAGCCTCTAAAAGTATTAGACTCTCATCTTTCCTAGGTCTGGACAAGGGAAGGTCTCAGAGAAACCCTGGCTGCCTCAATGCAGATTCTATACAGATACAAATCTCCTCAACAAAAGATAGCTTTGCAGCTTTGCAGGGGTACTTTTTTTTGGTGCTCTCTGAACAGCCATGTTAAAATATGTCAAAGAAGTATATCTTGGGGTAAAATATTTTGATTTCCCTTAAGCTTAACTAACACTTTGTGAGATCAAGAAAATTAAATGCTATAGAGATAAATATAAAGTCCTGACCTTAGGTTTAAATACTGAAATGTACATATTCTTTTACCAGTATATGTGGAAAAAATAGAATATTAGAATTACTCTAAGCTCATTTAAAGTAGCAGTGGGAAGTGGCATGCAAAAGAAAGAAAAAGCTGGCCAGGCATGGTGGCTCACGCCTGTAATCCCAGCACTTTGGTAGGCTGAGGTGGGCAGATTACTTGAGGTCAGGCGTTCGAGACCAGCCTGGCCAACATGGTGAAACCCCCATCTCTACTAAAAATGCAAAAATTGACCGGGCGTGGTGGAGGGCGCCTGTAATCCCAGCTACTCGGGAAGCTGAGGCAGGAGAATCACTTGAACCTGGGAGGCGGAGGTTGCAGTGAGCCGAGATCGCGCCATTGCACTCCAGCCTGGGTGACAGGGCAAGACTCTCAAAAAAAAAAGAAAGAAAGAAAAAAGAAAGAAAAAGCTATTAAACCCATGGAGGTGATGAGTCTCCTTTAACTGTTCAGATTGGGTCAGAAACATTGTTTGTATTTCTGAGTTACATATATTTAACAAAACTCTTGGCTTAGTAGAGCTGTATTTACTGAAGGATAAACTGAACCAAGAATGATAAAGAGATCATATCACTCGAGAAAGAACTGTAGAACTAAGAGAGATTAGCCTGAGAAAGAGAAATTTAGGAGAGTATATGGACTGGTGTGTTTATATATATAAATGCTGTAAATGCAGATGAGGGATAATACATTTTGCATACATCCAGAGAAAAGAAGTCAGTTATAGATCCAAATTATGTATAGATTTCACATCAGTAGAATGAATACTTAATAACAAGAACTGCTCAGAAATGGAGCTGTGATAACTTGTGACGTAAGAACATGCCCAAGCCACAAATCCCAAGAGGGGCTGGATAAAAATCAATCTAGAATATTTGTAACTGAAATTTCCTTCTAGCCCTGAATTTCTGATTTAAGTAAATATTACTCTTGGAAGCATTTTTCTCTCCTCCTAGATACTTATCTCCTTGACGGCAATAACTTGGCCTTTACTGTGTTTTTAAAACTACCCAAATTCTGAATGTAATTCTTGCAAAAATATTCATTGTTTTAAAATGACCTTTCGTTTGTATGCCCTCTTTTTCTACTCTGCCAAACAAATATATAAAATGCCAGTGAACAGCAAATAGTGATATCTGTTCTTTTCAAAAAATAAATTACTTCTGTCCTACATTCCTTGAGGACTTCTTATCATTATGGCTTCTTCTCCAAAGAAATTCACCGAGAGCCTGTTTCCCAATCAATGGAATGTTGTTTTCATAATATATCATCAGACATTCCTCTGGCAGGAGCAGTAGGTTGGGAACTGCCCTTTTCAAAAAGTTTAATGGAAAATAATACAATGATCAAACTTATGTTAAACAGGCTCAGATGCAAAGCTGGGTCCTTGCCTATGAGTGAAAAACATATTTCTCTTTAATACCTCTATACATAGAGGTGAACGAGAGGGTAGGAAACCCAATCCTGAAATAAACACAGGACTGGGAATCAAGAGACTGAATTTAATCTCAGCAAAGATTTTAAACTAAAGGTGTAATCTCAGGCAAATCAGCTCTCTGTGCCTGTTTCTTCATTTCTCACCTAATGTCCCTCTGACGCCTGATCTCACACACTGGTAGATTGCTCGCTGCCATGAGCCGTTAAATATAAAAAGGGAAGGTTTCCCTGTAAAAAGAGAGAAACCCTGGTGCCACTACTAGGCACCCACCCACTCTTTTTTTTTTAAATCCGTATTCTGTTTCTCTGTTCTTGTTCTCTATAAGACACCATGCTATATTCCACTGTACACAAACTGGGCGAATAATTAAACTCAATTGAAAGCTAAAGGAACACTGGCAACCAAACTATTTAATCATGGAGGTCTAAATCCTTGCTCTAACCATGTGCTCTTCAGCAATAAAATATATTCCTCAATAAGGATAATCATTATTAAATCCTCTGGCTCACTTTCCTGGAGTCCTAGGGGTTCTCATTGGCTCATTATAAGACCTTCTTAATTTCATTTGGATCTTGGGTCCTGGATCAATCACCTATTAGCCGTGTAAGCTTTGATAAGTTGTTTTGTTTCTCTGGCACTCAGTTTTCTTCTCTGTAAGATGAGCGGATGAGCCTCTTTTAACTGATCAGAATGGGTCAGAAACATTGTTGGTAGTTCTGAGTTATATATTTTAACAAAACTCTTGGCTTAATAGAGCTGTATTTATTGAAGGATAAACAGAACCAAAAATGATAAAGAAATCATATCACTTGAGAAAGAACTGTGGACTGAGAGAGATTAACCTGAGAAAGAGAAGTTTAAGAGGGTATATGGACTGGTGTCTTTATATATATGAGTGCTTGTATATAAAGACCGGTGTCTTTATATATATGAGTTCTTATATGTATATAAGACTTTCACAGGTATGGAAAGTACCTAGCACAGGCCAGGGTCCTTGATAGGCCCTTCTCAAGTGCTACTTCCATTTCTCTAGTCTTATTTTCAGGCCCTTAGATCTTCTATTTCTCTTGATTCCTCTAGGGCCTTGTCTTCCATCTCAAGTTCCTCTTAAATACATTTTAAGCCTTACCATGAGCCTCCTCTAGACCACTTTCACCTGCAGTCCTAGACTATCCAGGGCTTTAATACATAATCGCATTTTTAAAAGCAGTCTTGTGGATTTCTATTTCCCTCTTAAAATCCTTGGGAGTATTTTAACATTTGAAACAAACATTCCAGAACTCCTCTACAAAGATCGAACATCAGTTTCTTGGGGAATAGGAGTATGTTCTCCCAAGGGATAATGCTACCTATCCTTCCTAACTTACAAAGCAGCTGTGATGATTTTATTTTTATAAAAATGTTAATAAATGTGACACTGTGAATAGCTTCCAGTGATAGAGAAGTTTTATTACTGAAATTGAAGAATCTGCTCTTCAATCAGCTGCAAACTTTATTTTTCTGACAATCAGTATGAAACCTCACAGCAATTAAAGTTATCTTTCTAGCTTGCTACATCAATGTCCCTTCCATTGTGCCTCTGAATCTGGTGGTATTCACTGTCAGCAGCTAGTGATGACTGCAGCCGTCATTGTAGCATGAAACCCTTCCTCAGCTTTGCAGGAACTTAATGGCATGTTCCTCATTACACAGAGAGAATTCTATTTTGATAAGATAAACCAAGAGTGAAAATATATTTAACCAAGAAGAAAATAGTAGTTATTTCTTTGTCCTTTTTGTTTTCCTGCATATGTTGTGACAGGAATACAGTAAGGGGACAGTGAACGTTTGGTTCCTATTCTGATGGAGTATTCAAATATAAATAATTCCCATGTCAATGATAAACATCTTTATTGCTAAAGAGACCTGTCATGGAAAGTGCCAGGGGATCTCTTCGCACACTTTAAATATTAGGGCTGTATGTGGAGACGCTCTTACTCACTTAGTGATAGCAGGATTTGCAGTTTGAGCTCTATTTTTCTCTTTTATTTATTTATGTATTTATTTTGAGACAGGGTCTGGCTGTGTTGCCCAGGCTGGAGTACAGTGGTATGACCTCAGCTCAATGCAACCTCTGCCTTCCAGTTTCAAGTGATTCTCGTGCCTCAGCCACCCAAATAGCTGGGATTACAGGTGTGAGCCACCGTGCCAGCCTGAGCTCTATGTTTACTTGTGGCATTGGGTAGTTTTTTAGACATACACCTTCTCTATTCCCAGTTTCCTTACTGTCACAGCCCAGAATTTGGGGTGAAGGCAATGGCAGAGAACAAAGTAACAACAACTGAAATGGAAAGTGACTTTGATTCTATCAATTCATTCATTCTTTCCCTCACTCATAAAACCTACATTAAGCACTTACAATATGCCATGCATTTGTAGGGGTAAAAGGCGTTTTCCCTCCCTGCTGAGGTTTGATGTTTGAGTCTGAGAAATAAGCTGACAGTAGATTGACAGGAGAAAAGGCATACAAATTCATTAACATGTATGTGGACATGAGAGTTTTGCAAATATGAGACTCAATAAAGAGTGACGTTTTTATACTATATAGAAAGGAATACAGTCTTGAAGTATAGCGACAGGTTATGGGAGAGAGAAGGGAGGAAAGGCGTGGTGAGCAAAGGCTGTCATGTTATCCAAATCAAACTTCACAGGAAACAGCCCTTAGAAAGAATAGATGGTAGCCTGTAGTAAAACTTTCTCTGTCAGAACTTTAAAAGTGTCAGACTTTTAATCTCATTTTCCTGTGAGTAAATGTTTCCTAGATCTGGAAAAGGCAAATGTATTAGGCTGTTCTTGTTTTGCTATAAAGAATTACCTGAGACTGGGTAATTTATAAAGAAAAGAGGTTTAATTGGCTTATGGTTCCTCAGGCTGTACAGAAAGCGTGGTGCTGACATCTGCTCAGCTTCTGGGGAGGCCGCAGTGAGCCTTTACTCATGGCTGAAGGTGAAGGGGGAGCTTGCATATCACATGATGGGAGCAGGAGCAAGAGAGAGTGGGTAGAGGAGGTGCCACACACTTTAAACAACCAGATCTCTCAAGAATTCACTACCATGAGGACAGCACCAAGTCATGAGGGATCTGCCCCAATGACCCCAACACCTCCCACCAGGCCCCACCTCCAGCATTAGGTATTACATTTCAGCATGAGATTTGGGATGGGGGACAAGTATCCAATCTATATCAGCAAATAAGGAAATCTCAGAGAAAACCTGTTTGCATCCACTTTGATAATGTAGAAATTCTTCTACAGATGCAAATCTCCTCCACAAAGGATAGCTTTTCAAAACTATTTCCTGTCTGCAGCCCCTCTAAACAGCCATCTTTAAATATGCCAAAGAAGTATATTTTGGGGTGGCATACATTGGTTTCCTTCACGTTGTACTAGGTGTTAAGACACAAAGATAACCTGATACCCCAAGAGATCACTTCTTAAGGAGGATATAGACATGTTATCAGTTAGTTACACAGTCTATTTAGTCTATACACAACTAGCAATATATCTAAATATAGAGAACATTCGAAAGTACAATGAATGTTCAGAAGGAGCACAATTCACTTGGCCTGAGAGAGTCAGGTGGAGATTGAAAGACTTTAGAGAATTGTCAGGTGAATAGTTGGGACGGGGTAGGGGTGTAGATCATTTTAGCAGAGATAAAACCAAATGTGTAGGACCAGGTAGGCTCAAGGGAAGATGTGTTCATAAAACTGCATCTAGTTTGCTATTCCCATAGCATTATATAGTTTATGTTCTCACCAGATAAGCCAAATTACAAATATGTATATACTGTCAGCCATGCAGAGTGACTGTGGCATGGTTGTTAGTTTTATAAAATTAGGTTCTTTCCACATGAAATCCAGCTGCGGATAAAGAGGAATTTTAATGAATTGCAGAACTAAGAGAACTGAGGCCACCGAAGCTTACTATCTAGAGGTGCACTGGCGTTGCCATATGTGTCAAAATGCAATCAGGTCGATAAAACTGTTCAAGATTTGTATTAAAGAATGGTCTGAAGATTTCCCTAGTTTTATGAAAAATACAAAGATGAGTTGCATATAAATAACACTTAAGTTCTCTTTCAGTCCTGAGAATCTATACGATATGAAATGGAATTTCATACATTTAAACCAAAATAAGAAATCATGGTCAAGCAATATAAAAATATTGTATTCATGGTGTGGAGCCAAGATGGCCGAATAGGAACAGCTCCGGTCTACAGCTCCCAGCCTGAGCGACACAGAAGACAGGTGATTTCTGCATTTCTGTTTAAGGTACCAGTTTCATCTCACTAGGGAGTGTCAAACAGTGGGTGGAGGACAGTCGGTGAAGCGCACTGTGCGCGTGCCGAAGCAGGGCGAGGCGTTGCCTCACTCGGGAAGGGCAAGGGGTCGGGGAGTTCCCTTTCCTAGTCGAAGAAAGGCGTAACAGACAGCACTTGGAATATCGGGTCATTCCCACCCTAATACTGTGCTTTTCCAACGGGCCTGGAAAACGGCACACTAGGAGATTGTGTCCCACACCTGGCTCAGAGGGTCCTATGCCCACGGAGTTGGAAAACACTCTGCAAGATATCATCCAGGAGAATTTCCCCAATCTAGCGAGGCAGGCCAACATTCAGATTCAGGAAATACAGAGAACGCCACAAAGATACTCCTCGAGAAGAGCAACTCCAAGACACATAATTTTCAGATTCACCAAATTTGAAATGAAGGAAAAAATGTTAAGGGCTGCCAGAGAGAAAGGTAGGTTACCCACAAAGGGAAGCCCATCAGACTAACAGCTGATCTCTCGGCAGAAACTCTACAAGCCAGAAGAGAGTGGGGGCTGATATTCAACATTCTTAAAAGAATTTTCAACCCAGAATTTCATATCCAGCCAAACTAAGCTTCATAAGTGAAGGAGAAATAAAATACTTTACAGACAAGCAAACGCTGAGTGATTTTGTCACCACCAGGCCTGCCCTAAAAGAGCTCCTGAAGGAAGCACTAAACATGGAAAGGAACAACCAGTACTAGCCACTGCAAAAACATGCCAAATTGTAAAGACCATCGAGGCTAGGAAGAAACTACATCAACTAACGAGCAAAATAACCAACTAACATCATAATGACAGGATCAGATTCACATATAACAATATTAACATTAAATGTAAATGGGCTAAATGCTCCCATTAAAAGACACAGACAGGCAAATTGGATAAGGAGTCAAGACCCATCAGTGTGCTGTATTCAGGAAACCCATCTCACGTGCAGAGACACACATAGACTCAAAATAAAGTGATGGAGGAAGATCTATCAAGCAAATGGAAAAGAAAAAAAGGCAGGGATTGCAATGCTAGTCTCTGATAAAATAGACTTTAAATCAAGAAAGATCAAAAGAGACAAAGAAGGCCATTACATAGTGGTAAACGGATCAATTCAACAAGAAGAGCTAAGTATCCTAAATATATATGCACCCAACACAGGAGCACCCAGATTCATAAAGCAAGTCCTGAGTGACCTACAAAGGGACTTAAACTCCCACACAATAATAATGGGAGATTTTAACACCCCACTGTCAATATTAGACAGGTCAACGAGACAGAAAGTTAACAAGGATATCCAGGAATTGAACTCATCTCTGCACAAAGTGGACCTAATAGACATCTACAGAACTCTCCACTCCAATTCAACAGAATATACATTTTTTTCAGCACCACACCACACCTATTCCAAAATTGACCACATAGTTGGAAGTAAAGCTCTCCTCAGCAAATGTAAAAGAACAGAATTTATAACAAACTGTCTCTCAGAGCACAGTGCAATCAAACTAGAACTCAGGATTAAGAAACTCACTCAAAACCGCTCAACTACGTGGAAACTGAACAACCTGCTCCTGAATGACTATTGGGTACATAATGAAATGAAGGCAGAAATAAAGATGTTCTTTGAAACCAACGAGAACAAAGACACAACATACCAGAATCTCTGGGACACGTTCAAAGCAGTGTGTAGAGGGAAATTTATAGCACTAAATGCCCACAAGAGAAAGCAGGAAAGATCTAAAATTGACACCCTAACATCACAATTAAAAGAACTAGGAAAGCAAGAGCAAACAGATTCAAAAGCTTGCAGAAGGCTAGAAATAACTAAAATCAGAGCAGAACTGAAGGAAATAGAGACAAAAAAAAAACCTTCAAAAAATTAATGAATCCAGGAGCTGGTTTTTTGAAAAGATCAACAAAATTGATAGAGCACTAGCAAGACTAATAAAGAAGAAAAGACAGAAGAATCAAATAGATGCAATAAAAAATGAAAAAGGGGATATCACCACGGATTCCACAGAAATACAGTCTACCATCAGAGAATACCACAAACACCTCTATGCAAATAAACTAGAAAATCTAGAAGAAATGGATAAATTCCCCGACATATACACCCTCCCAAGACTAAACCAGGAAGAAGTAGAATCTCTGAATAGACCAATAACAGGTTCTGAAATTGTGGCAATAATCAATAGCTTACCAACCAAAAAGAGTCCAGGACCTTATGGATTCACAGCTGAATTCTACCAGAGGTACAAGGAGGAACTGGTACCATTCCTTCTGAAACTATTCCAATCGACAGAAAAAGAGGGAATCCTCCCTAACACATTTTATGAAGCCAGCATCGTCCTGATACCAAAGCCTGGCAGAGACATAACCAAAAAAGAGAATTTCAGACCCATATCCTTGATGAACATTGATGCAAAAATCCTCAATAAAATACTCGTGAACTGAATCCAGCAGCACTTCAAAAAGCTTATCCACCATAATCAAGTGGTCTTCATCCCTGGGATGCAAGGCTGGTTCAACATATGCAAATCAATAAATGTAATCCAGCATATAAACAGAACCAAAGACAAAAACCACACGATTATCTCAATAGATGCAGAAAAGGCCTTTGATAAAATTCAACAACCCTTCATGCTAAAAACTCTCAATAAATTTGGTATTGATGGGACATATCTCAAAATAATAAGAGTTATCTATGACAAACCCACAGCCAATATCATACTGAATGTGCAAAAACTGGAAGCATTCCCTTTGAAAAGTGGCACCAGACAGGGATGCCCTCTCTCACCACTCCTATTCAACATAGTGCTGGAAGTTCTGGCCAGAGCAATCAGGCAGGAGAAGGAAATAAATGGCATTCAATTAGGAAAAGAGGAAGTCAAATTGTCCCTGTTTGCAGATGACATGATTGTAGATCTAGAAAACCCCATTGTCTCAGCCCAAAATCTCCTTAAGCTGATTAGCAACTTCAGCAAAGTCTCAGGATACAAAATCAATGTACAAAAATCAGAAGCTTTCTTGTACACCAATCACAGAGAAACAGAGAGCCAAATCATGAGTGAACTCCCATTCACAATTGCTTCAAAGAGAATAAAATACCTAGGAATCCAACTTAAAAGGGATGTGAAGGACCTCTTCAAGGAGAACTACAAACCACTGCTCAATGAAATAAAAGAGGATACAAACAAATGGAAGAACATTACATGCTCATGGTTTGGAAGAATCAATATCGTGAAAATGGCCATACTGCCCAAGGTAATTTATAGATTCAATGCCATCCCCATCAAGCTACCAATGACTTTCTTCACAGAATTGGAAAAAACTACTTTAAAGTTCATATGGAACCAAACAAGAGCCCGCATCGACAAGTCAATCCCTAGCCAAAAGAACAAAGCTGGAGGCATCATGCTACCTGACTTCAAACTATACTTAAAGGCTACAGTAACCAAAACAGCATGGTACTGGTACCACAACAGAGACATAGATCAATGGAACAGAACATAGCCCTCAGAAATGATGCCGCATATCTACAACTATCTGATCTTTGAGAAATCTGACAAAAACAAGAAATGGGGAAAGGATTCCCTATTTAATAAATTGTGCTGAGAAAACTGGCTAGCCATATGTAGAAAGCTGAAACTGGATCCCTTCCTTACACCTTATAGAAAAATTAATTCAAGATGGATTAAAGACTTAAATGTTAGACCTAAAACCATTAAAATGCTACAAGAAAACCTAGGCAATACCATTCAGGACATAGGCGTGGGCAAGGACTTCATGTCTAAAACACCAAAAGCAATGGCAACAAAAGCCAAAATTGACAAATGGGATCTAATTAAACTAAAGAGCTTCTGCACAGCAAAAGAAACTACCATCAGAGTGAACAGGCAACCTACAGAATGGGAGAAAATTTTTGCAACCTACTCATTTGCAAAGGGCTAATATCCAGAATCTACAATGAACTCAAACAAATTTACAAGAAAAAAACAAACAACCCCATCAAAAAGTGGGCAAAGGACATGAACAGACACTTCTCAAAAGAAGACATTTATGCAGCCAAAAAACACATGAAGAAATGCTCATCATCACTGGCCATCAGAGAAATGCAAATCAAAACCACAGTGAGATACCATCTCACACCAGTTAGAATGGCCATCATTAAAAAATCAGGAAACAACAGGTGCTGGAGAGGATGTAGAGAAATAGGAACACTTTTACACTGTTTGTGGGATTGTAAACTAGTTCAACCATTGTGGAAGTCAGTGTAGTGATTCCTCAGGGATCTAGAACTAGAAATACCATTTGACCCAGCCATCCCATTACTGGGTATATACCCAAAGGACTATAAATCATGCTGCTATAAAGACACATGCACACGTATGTTTCTTGCGGCACTATTCACAATAGCAAAGACTTGGAACCAACCCAAATGTCCAACAACGATAGACTGGATTAAGAAAATGTGGCACATATACACCATGGAATACTATGCAGCCATAAAAAATGATGAGTTCATGTCCTTTGTAGGGATATGGATGAAACTGGAAAACATCATTCTCAGTAAACTATCGCAAGGAGAAAAAACCAAACACCGTATGTTCTCACTCATAGGTGGGAATTGAACAATGAGAACTCATGGACACAGGAAGGGGAACATCACACTCTGGGGACTGTTGTGGGGTTGGGGGAGGGGGTAGGCACAGCATTACGAGATATACCTAATGCTAAATGACGAGTTAATGGGTGCAGGAAATCAACATGGCACATGGATACATATGTAACAAACCTGCACATTGTGCACATGTACCCTAAAACCTAAAGTATAATAATAATAAAAAAAAATATATATATATATATATATATATATATTGTATTCATGTCTGTAATCCCAGCACATTGGGAGGCCGAGACGGGTAGATCACGAGTTCAGGAGATCGAGACCATCCTGGTTTAGTAGAAACCCCATCTCTGCTAAAAATACACAAAATAATTAGCTGGGCATAGTGGCGGGCTCCTGTAGTCCCAGTACTTGGGAGGCTGAGGCAGGAGAATGGTGTAAACCTGGGAGGTGGAACTTGCAGTGAGCCGAGATTGTGCCACTGTACTCCAGCCTGGGTGACTGAGTGAGACTCCATCTCAAAAAAAAAAAAAAAAAAATTATATTGCAAAACTTAAGTCATAATTGAAACGGAAACTGGTATTTCCCTTTCTCCAGTGAAATGAGACTATGTTTTGGAAGAGATGATAATGACTACTGTATCACTGTTAAGCAAGTCAGGTATTTTGAAATGTTTTTCTTCTGGTGAGATCTATGTGACTGATTTATTATCTCTACCATTTGTGGCCAATGACAAATGGTTATAGGAAAATATAAATTAAATTTAATATATAGTAGGCTATGCTGTTTATTTGTTTGCTTTCTTTTTATTTAACCTTCACAATAGACTTAGGAAATTGGTGCTATTATTTGTTTGTTGTTATTAGTGTTGTATGTGCATTTTGCTTTAGGAAATGGAGGCAGAAAGAGGTTCAGTCACTTACCTAGTAATTTAAGTGGTGGGGAAGTGGAGAGATGGCTTCTGTATTTGTCCATTTTCACATTGCTGAGAAAGACATACCCGAGACTGGGCAATTTACAAAAGAAAGAGGTTTAATTGGACTTACAGTTCCACGTAGCTGGGGACGCCTCATAATCATGGTGGAAGGCAAGGAGGAGCAAGTCCCATCTTACACGATGGCAGCAGGCAAAGTGAGAAGGAAGAAGATGCAAAAGCAGAAACCTCTGATAAAACCATCAGAGGTTTTATCTCTGTGGTAGTCTCTAAGTCTTGTGGTAGTCACCAAGACTTGTGAGAGTTAGTCGCTACCACGAAAACAATATAGGGGAAACTGCCCTCTTGATTCAATTATCTCCCACTGGGTCATTCCCTCAACACGTGGAAATTATGGGAGTACAATTCTAGGTGAGATTTGGGTGGGGACACTGAGCCAAACCATATCATTCCATCCCTGGCCCCTGCCAAATCTCATGTCGTCACATTTCAAAACCAATCATGCCTTCTAAACAATTCCACAAAGTCTTAACTCATTTCAGCATTAACTCAAAAGTCCACAGTCCAACGTGTCATCTGAGACAAGGCAAGTCCATTCTGTCTATGAGCCTGTAAAATCAAAAGCAAGCTAGTTATTTCCTAGATACAATGGGGATACAGACATTGAGTAAATACAATCATTCCAAATGGGAGAAATTGGCCAAAACAAAGGGGCTACAGGGTCCACGCAAGTCCAAAATCCGGTGGGGCAGTCAAATTTTAAAGCTTCAAAATGATCTCCTTTGGCTGCATGTCTCACATCCAGGTCACGCTGATGCTGTACTGTGTGGCTTTGCATGGTACAGCCTCCCTCCTGGCTGCTTTGATGGGCTGGCATTGAGTGTCTTCAGCTTTTCCAGGTGCGTGGTGCAGTCTGTCAGTGGATCTACCTTTCTGGGGTGTGGAAGACGGTGGCCCTCTTCTCACAGCTCCACTAGGTGGTCCCCCAGGAGGGACTGTTTGTAGGGGCTCCAACCTCACATTTCCCTTCCACACTGCCATAGCAGAGGTTCTCCATGAGGACCCAACTCCTGCAGCAAACTTTTGCCTGTGCATCCAGGCATTTCTATACATATTATGAAATCTAGGTGGAGATTCCCAAACCTCAATTCTTGACTTCTGTGCACCCACAGATGTAACACCATGTGGCTGCTGCCAAGGCTTGGGGCTTTCACACTCTGAAGCAATAGCCCAAGCAGTACCTTGGCCCCTTTTAATCACAGCTGGAGTGGCTGGGACGCAGGGCACCAAGTCCCTAGACTGCACAGAGCAGAGGGACCCTGGGCCTGGCCAAGGAAACCATTTTGTCCTAGGCCCCCAGGCCTGTGATGGGAGGGGCTGCCATGAAGACCTCTGACATGCCCTGTACAGATTTTTCCCATTGTCTTGGGGATTAACATTTGGCTCCTCATTACTTATGCAAATTTCTGCAGCCAGCTTGAATTTCTTCTCAGAAAATGGGATCTTCCTTTCTAACACATTGTCAGGCTGCAAATTTTCCAAAGTTTTATGCTTTGCTTCCCTTATTAAACTGAATGCCTTTAACAGCATGCAAGTCACCTCTTGAATGCTTTGCTGCTTAGAAATTTCTTCCACCAGATACCCTAAATCATCTCTCTTGAGTTCAAAGTTCCACAGATCTCTAGGGCAGGGGTAAAATGCTGCCAGTCTGTTTGCTGAAACATAACAAGAGTCACCTTTGCTCCAGTTCCCAACAACTTCCTCATCTCCATCTGAAACCACCTCAGCCTGGACCTTATTGTTCGTATCACTATCGGCATTTTTCTCAAAGCTATTCAACCAGGCTCTAGGGAGTCCCAAACTTTCCCACGTTTTCCTGTCTTCTTCTGACCCCTCAAACTGTTCCAACCTCTGCCTGTTACCCAGTTCTAAAGTTGCTTCCACATTTTTGGGTATCTTTTCAGCAATGCCTCACTCTACTGATACCAATTTATTGTATTAGTCCATTTTCACACTTCTGATAAAGACATACCTGAGACTGGGCAATTTACAAAAAAAAAAAAAAAAAAAAAAGAGGTTTAATTGGACTTACAGTTCCACGTGGCTGGGGAAGCCTCACAATCATGGTGGAAGGCGAGGAAGAGCAAGTGCTGTCCTACACGGATGGCAGCAGGCTAAGAGAGAATAAGGAAGATGCAATAGTGGAAACCCCTAATAAAACCATCAGATCTCGTGAGACTTTTTCACTACCATGAGAACAGTATGGGGGAAACCGCCCTCATGATTCATTTATCTCCCACTGGTTCCCTTTCACAACATGTGGGAATTATGGGAGTATAATTCAAGATGAGATTTGGGTGAGGACACAGAGCCAAACCATATCAGCTTCCCTCCACTCTCATAGGTTCTTTAGCTGGGCTCCAAATTAAATTGACATAAGACAGATTAATAGGAGAAAAAACATATTTAATTATGTACATATATACAGGGGTTTTACAAAAATATGAGACCTAATGAAGGGCCAGATGATTGAAGCTTATATAGCCCCCTATGCAATGGAAAGGAATAGGGGATTGGGGATTATGGTGGTAGGGCTGAAGAGAAGTTATGGGAGGGTGAAGAGAGAAAATGTATGCTGGATAAAGTTTGCCTTGTTATGCAGATAAAAAATCTTTCAGATTAAAAAAAATTGCCATGGGAGCAGCCCTCTTTCTGATACAGATACATTTACAAATGCAGATTTCTTTTATAAATATAAATTTCGTTTACAAAAGGGCAGTTTTTCAGAGCTACTCTTGTGTCTGCACTTTCTCAAAATAAACAGCTAGATATGTACAAAATATATTTTGGGTGGCATACTTTAGTCTCCTGTTTTTGTTTTTTGTTTTTTGTTTTTTCGTGAGACAGGTCTCACTCTGTCACCCAAGCTGGAGTGCAGTGACATGATCGCAGTTCACTACAGCCTTGACCTCCCAGGCTCAGGTGATTCTCTCACTTTAGTCTCCAAGTAGCTGGGACTACAGGAGCATGCCACCACATCCGGCTAATTTTTTGTATTTTTAGTAGATATGGGGTTTCACCATGTTGTTCAGGCTGGCCTTGAACTCCTGGGCTCAGCAGATATACCCACCTTGGCCTCCCAAAATGCTGGGATTACAGGCATGAGCTACCATGCCAGACCCTACTGTCATCTTTTTAGGTGGTGTGTCCTGAGCCCCAACACTGACATATCATGCTATTAAGTTCTAATAAGACCAAAAGTTGGCCAGGATCAGGGTGTAGACAATAGCCTGGCGCTATAGAAGCTAGCATTTTCGGCTCTTCTTCCACTGCATTTTTATGTTAATGCTCCCCTTGAATCAAACTGGTTCAAAACCTGCCTTGTGTAGTCTTTATTCCCTTTATTGACCTGATCTGTTATGCCTCTGATCTAAAATTAATTTATTTAAGTTACATATGTTCTTTAAATGTGCCCAACCTCTTCCCAGAAGCATTAGGTCAATTCAGTAATGCCTTTCACCTTTGAAATTCTGGGAGCATTTATTGTCTGTACTGCTAAATTGGCACTCATTATGTGAACAGATATTTATCAGATTATTTGCACAGTTTTAAAACATTTTTATTGTTATATATATGATTTGCGTTACATCTGTGTGCCTTATAAGACACTCTGTTCTCTATGTCTAGTCCAGTGATTGACAGGAGTAAACATTCAGTATGTTCATGATTATGGCAATCAAAGAATATTTAATTGAGCCACAGGAGCATCCAACTTATAGCCTTAACTTTTTTAGAACCAGGAGCTAACTCATCTGAGAACACAATTTTTTTATTCTAGTATTTATTTCTTTGTATACAGAGTTCTAGAAAATGATATGCCATACACTATTAATGAGTAAATTATAATTAAGCACAAGAAAACAGCTTGAGGTATCAAAAATGCATCAAATTATTACCTTAAGAGAATGTACTGGCTCTTTCCAATTTCTCCGTTTTTTTTTTTTTTAATCCTTTTTGACAACATGACAAAGGGGCTGAGGAACAAATGTGGCAGATGCTGTATGTCTGTATTCAGACTGTGTATAGGTAGTATATGAACCAGACTGCAAAACTGCTCGCATGCTCATTTAGACTGCTGACATGATAGATGCTGATGACCACAGTAAAACCCGTTAGGAAAACTGCCAAGCTGAAATAATCATCAGGATTTGGGCCATTTAGAGGTCATGAATGTTTACATTTTTCAGTAGTTTTAGAAAATTTAGCTCTACTTTTAGAGCTACCATTCTAATTGTTTCCAACTTGAGACTTATCTAGATTGCAAAACTTCATGTAAATACCCATCGAATCATATTTGTAAAGGGTTATATGCAAATATGTAGGAGTTGCTTTTCCTGAAAGCTTTTATCGTAAGTGACTGTTGATCATCAATTAATTAAATCTAGGTCTATAGGAAAAGTTTCTCAAATATATGGTTTGACCAAAACTATTTTATTCTACTACTTCTCCTCTTGTTTTTTGTTAAATTGTTCTTAAAAGAAAAATCCAGGTGGGAACTTGACTTGCTGATAGCCAATCGATATATTATTTTCTCCTCAAAACTATCTTTACACAACAGGAGACAAAATGAAAAGAATGCCATGTACAAGATTGGTTTCTCCAAGTTCCGTGATTCAATAAAGTTCTTACCCTTAAGTAGAGACAACAGTAATTCTTCTTATAAAATAGAAGATTGCGATTTCTACTTTCACAGATAGCCCAGTCAGCTACAGAGTAACAAGGTTGATCAAACTTTATGCTGGATGTAAGTTTCGGCTGTTTTGATCAGGACGTCTACGCCCTTAACTTTTGAATCTCCCATAGTGCTACTTGTTTGCTCCATCTCTGGCCCAGACCTCCACCCCATGTGCAAATATCTCCTGCCTCAAACTTCCTGTTATTGAAATATTTGATGTAGTTTAAGCTTCAATACCCCCCTAGTCATTTTGAGCCTCACCTTGCTCCCCCTTCTCCTTTTCCCAGCTATCTGTCGAGCAATTTCTGCTTATATGCTTTGCTCAGCTTGGTCTTTGAGTGTCTCCCTACTGCAATAGTCCCTCTGCCTCTATTACAATAGTCCCCCTCAATGAAGTGTTTTCTTACTAACTTCCAGACTTCCATGTCTTTTTTTACAGTAGGGGGTGGGGGGCGCAGAACTTAGACAGCAGACACTATCATATTCTACAATTTCCCCACAAATACTTACATGAACCAGGCTTCAATTTTCTCATGTCTAAAGTGGGAATAGTGAGTTCTTCCTTTTCCCACCAGAAAAACATACCCGTGTTTCTCAATTTATGATGGGAGTTTCATCCCAAAAAGCCCATTGTGAATCAAGGAGCTTACTGAATGCATATAACTTCTGTACCATTGTAAAGTCAAAAAATCAAAAGTTGGCCATGTAAGTCAGGGATGGTCTGTATTCAGGGTGACACACGAGAAGACATATTTTGCTGAGTTATTTTGAGTATGGTGCTGTGTGAGATCATTACAAGTTGTTATTATTATTCCCATTAATATTGTAGGGGACGAAAGGAGTGATCCCTTTCTTCACCCACCATAAGTGGCATAGCTGACACACCTATAATAAAAGGCAGTTTAACAAAAGAAAGCATACAAATTTATTTAATTAAAGTTTTATGTGACACGAGAGACTTCCGAAATAAAAACCACAAAACCCAGGGAAAACTGTTTTTATGCTGAAGTTTCTGATTTGATAATTTAATGAAGTACAGATAGCCATGTAGAAATGTGACTGGACAAGAGGGTATGCTCTAAGGGTAATAGACTGAGGGGGAGGCAGATTCAGCAAGACCTGTCTGTTCACATTCTTCTTGGTTTCTGTGTGTAGCATTTCTTCCTCCGAGATATGTCGCAGGACCTCTTTAGAATGAAAGTCTTCAAGAAAAAAGGAATAGAATCACTTTTCTAGGTTTTCTGGCTTGCTTTCGGGGACAGGGTGTTGCAGTTTCCATGCTCTGCCTTGGGAAGGAGGAATTCTGGTTACTATGACTTGCTTCAGGGGGCAAAACAAAAAAAAAAAAAGGAAGAAATGGAAGGGCGAGAGAACGTCAGAGAGATATTTTGTTTCTGAGGCCTTCCAATCTCCTTTAGTTCAAAGCACTCAGCATTCCAAAGCACGATACTTTGAGGTATTGTTTTCTGGACCCCAGCAATATCAATGACGTCTTTTAATCCAGTGTTTTTCCAAGTGTGGTCCTTGAAAGGCTTTGGTCCAGTAGTAGCAGTATTACTTGAGAACTTGTTAGAAATGCAAATTCTTGGTTCCCACTTCAGACCCATCAAATCAGAAACTTTCAGTCTTAGGCCCAGCAATTTGTGTTTTAATAATCCCTCCAGGTAGTTCTGAGGTATGTTCAAGTTTGAGAACTTAATAACTATGTAAACGATATTAGTTTGAAAGAAAATGCTTTTTTTTTTTTGCCAACAACTTGGAAAAAATTTGTATGCAACACCAGTTGTGGTTACCCACACGTAAAAATAATGCCTAAGTGCCTTAAAGTCATTTTAAATAATGCGATTATAGACCTTCTTTCTGGTAGATAATATAGATGTTTGACTCATTTCTTATTCTTATTTCTTTGATTCTTGAAGAGATATGAATGAACACAAGAGGCACATTTTCTGAAGCAGAGCCCTAGAATTCCTCTCACATGCTACTGTCATCATGATAAAAAAGAAATCACTATTGATGGACGACTCCTGTACTCTGTGAGACATCAAGCCCTATTAGTCACTCATTTATGCAATCTAAATGCTGGATTTTGTTTTCAGTGCTGCAGGCCCATTACCAAAGAGGGCCCAGCTGTTACTTTTTTGCTTTTGGGACATTCTCTGCAAATTCAATGGGTTTTGCTTCAATTCAGAAAATGGAAAGCATTAGGTTTGTAACAATAATTATATATCTCTCCAGGGCTCTTGTAGTATCAAGCCAGAGAGAAGAATAGTAGTAATTGGTTAGATTCATCAGAAGGGCAAATTTATTCTCACAACGTCTTTTTGCAGTGGGCAAGGGTCCACTGAACAGTTGGACCAATAGGCACAATGTTAGAATTATATGAATACCCAACATTTGGGTGGCAATGTTAAAAATACATTCAATAATTATCTTTTCCATATTTATGTTCATAAAAACTCAGATTAGGTAAGACAAGTGACCCACTAGTTTGAGCAGATAATATCTCATTCTTTTAAGTCAGTATTTTTCTTTTAAAGTGGAGGCAGTGGGAAGACTTACACAATTAACAATGGAGATTAATTCTATAGTTTTTTCTCCCCCTGGAGGAGGAAAATGCTTCTTTGGTACACTTAACTGTTGTGAATTGATCTCTAAGCATTCCAACTTATATTTTTAGCACATAAGATTTTTCCCTCCCCTTTAACTTCTCCAAGTCAAGAGGATGGCAAGGCCCACTCCTGTCATCATGCTAAGTAACCTCGCATCAGGTTAAAAGAGGAAAGAATGTAGAGAAAATACCCACATAATAGGAGTGGATGGAGGATACTTATGGAGAGAAAAATACATAATTCAATATACTGAAGGGGAGGATAAGAACTCAAGGCTTCTGGCTCATTTCATGTTTTCTCTGTGTTAAGATTGATCAGTTTTGGAGTATGAAACTGTTTTATTTCAAGGAAGTCATACCTAATATTAAAAGGCAGTTGTCCCCTACTTTTTATGAGTTGTGGTAGGAATTGCTTTTCCTGAAAACTTTGAGATCACCAAGTGATTAAGCATGTATGACCAGGGTTAGGGGTGGGCAACACCTACGGCTGAGAATAAAATTGCTTCCATCATGGGATGTGAATGCTGTTGCTAGCATGTTCATCTCAGAAGTTGGTAAATTGGAGGAAGCGTTGAAAGCAATGTAAAGATATAGGAAAAACTCTACTACATTATTTTTCTTAAGTAGATTTATTAGCAGTTTCAACAAGAAGGCAGAGTCTGTGGTTAAAAGGCAGCAAACTTCTTTAAAGAATTTAAACCTCTCTAATGTTCGCCTCAGAACATAATACGCAAAATTATGGTACTTCGACATGCTGAGTACATTGAACTGAAGGAGACTGAAAGTTCCTTAGAAGCAAGAAGTTCCCCCTCAACTTCTGCCCTCCTTTCTTCTCCTCCCATTTCTCTCATGAAGCAGGTTCTAGCAACTAAAATTCTTCTTCATGGGAAGCTTTGAAGATGGTGGAGGAGGTCTTAGAGGTTCAAATATAGAGATTAAAATATGAAATAATTGCCAATTAGTATTAACAACTGAATATCAAGTTCTAGGAAAATGATGTTTTATAGAATTATGAAGAAGTGTATCCCCATTTGTTTGATTCTCTAGGTGGGAATGGAGAATTAATATTTGTTGAGAATGAAATAAATCTCCTGCGCATTGAACCCAGTTGCATTCTGAGTGAGAATCCCATCTCACACTCCTCATGAAAGAAGTCAGAAAGAGTAAAACCAAAATGAGGCATTTAAAAATTATTTTTCCATAATCTTTTTTTTTTCTTCTTCTTCTCTCTCTCTCTTTTTTTTTTTTTGTTTTTTGAGACAGGATCTCAGTTTGTATCCCATGCTGGAGTGTAGTGGTGTGATCATAGCTCACTATAACCTCTAACTCCTGGGCTGAAGCAATTCTCCTTTCTCAGTCTCCTGAGTAGCTGAGACTACAGGCAGTCACCACCACGCTCAGCTAATTAATTTTTTTTTAAACAGGGTCTCACCATGGTGCCCAGATTGACCTAGGCTCAAGGGATCCTCCTGCCTCAGCCTCCCAAAGTGCTGGGATTACAAGAGTGAGCTACCATGCCCAGCCAGTCTTATTTCTTTAGTTTACCTTATCAGTGTCACATGTCTTGGAGGTTTCAGCTTATTAATTTCGTCCAGGTTTTTTTTTTTTCTTAGCAGAGGTCAAAATGAAGGATGCAGTAGGTCAAAGTTCAACAACTGCTGAAAGAAACTTATTTCATTGAAACTTAAGCTATTGAGCTAATATGAATTCTGCTATTTGCAATAGTGTGCTCTGTCAGAAATTGGATTTGTGTTTCTGAAATGAAAATTGTGTCCCAGTTTGACTATACCTAAAGAGGAAAATGACTACCTGGGGTCAGGATATCAGATTGACTATTGATAGGAATGAAAGAAAATATGTTTTATGTGAAACGGTACATGTACTCTGACTTAAAGAATTTATAAATTTCACAGCTTCAAAATGCTCTATCCTGTATAAATTTTGGTTACTTTGAACTGGAAAATATTTTTATTAAGTGGTCACTTCCTTCTGTCATCATATTCACTCTTCATGTGAGTATAGTTTGGCATTGCTTACACAGTTTTTCACTATTTAATTGTGTTTTATATTTGATTTCCAAGTTTATATTTTTAATTTTTTTCCTTCTACTTTTGTTCGGCTCATTTTGTTACTCTTTCACTAGTTTTTGAAGTTTAATATTTAGCTAATTGTGTTTAGTCTTTATTTAAACAATAAAGTAGTAATACTAAATATTTCTCTCTTCAGCTGACTCTATATGCCATCTCTATTTTTATCATTTTGTAAATAATCAATTATGTTTTATTTTTACTTTGATTTAGTGCTTATTTAACAAAATGTTTTTATGTGTTTAGGTCTGAGGGTATGTCTTATTGTTGATTTTTAAATTTATTAAATTGTAGTTTAGGAGAATGAGCTAATACAATCTCTAATAGCTTGGAATAATTGAAGTAATTTATTATTTTTATTTATTATTATTACCATTATTATTAATAACTTTGTGAACAAAAGCATTTATTTAAATGTTTTATGGTTATTTGTATTCTCTATTTGTAGGATTCAAAGTTTTATATTCAACTTACTGAGATTATTATAGAAATGATGCATATTTGGGAGGCTCAAATATTCTAAAAGAATATTTCAGACACCACCTCCTCCAGCAACAAAAATAGCCACAAACCAATATAAATTTCATGTTAGCTATTTTCATACATATTGAAAACTTTACATTAAAAGGTTCTACAGTCAGCCCTTTATATCTGTGGGTTTCACATCCATGTATTCAACCAAGCATGGATCAAAAATATTCAGTAAAAAAAAAAAAAAAAAACCCACAAAGTTCCAAAAAGAAGACTTGAATTTGCCATGTTCGATGAGTACTACGCTGAATCCACATGAATGAAGAGAAGTGTAGGACTTGTATCAGATATTATAAGTAGTCTGGAGATGATTTGAAGTATACAGGAAGATGTTGTTAGATTATATGCAAATAGTATGACATTTTATATCAGGGACTTGAGCATTCATAAATTTTGGTATCCCAGAGGGTTCCAGGAACCAATCCCCAACAGACACCAAGTGACAACTGTACTTCTATATAAAGTTTTCATAATCACAGAACGTGGCGTAGTGGGAAAATCATTGGACATTTAATTTTGGCATTAAGTAACTATGTAACTTTGGAAAGAATCACTTTACCTCTTTGTGCCCTTTCAAAATTAGCATAATTATTACTTAGCCTACCTCATAGGGTTGCTGTGAGTATCAAATTAGTTACGACATGGGGATTTCTGTGAAGAGTCTTATTACCATATAAATGTGAGGCATTAGTTCTACCTTGTGGGTAAATGGCGGCAGTAGCTCACTTGGGCCTGACTTAAAAATATACGGTAAGAGTTACCATAGCAAATGCCTGTCAACTGGTCACTTCTCCCAGCCTACCTATGCTCAGTTTTGACTATGACTCCCTCTCTGGAAGTTTTCTTTTGCTCTGAAATTCTCTACTTTATTAGGTTTTTCACTTCGGTGAACCTATCTTTGTTCTTTCTATACGTGTAATAAGCTTGGGGGCAACAGATTGTGGAGAAACAATTTTATCAACTGAAAACACAAAGGGTCTAGGAAGCCTTCAGGGATTTGGAGCATTTTTAATAATCGCTTGACATTCAGACTGTGTCTACATGACAAAAACAAATGACTGGGAAATGAGTGAGGTAGAATACACAAGGCTGTTAGTTTCGTAGTATGAAAGTTATATGTGTCCTGCAGAAAGTTACGTCGAAAGACTTATTTGAAGCACTCATATTTGGGGGAAATTGCAAGCTTGATTGCTTCTCTTTAGTGGTCTCAATCAGGTTTTAGTCTTTTTTTTTCTGTATCTTTATTCTATTTTTCTTTCTAGATCCCCAAAAATGCGGAGGGAAAAGTGATCAAGTTATATCTGATGTGAGTGGCTTTATGTATTAGGATACAATGTATATAGGGAAAAGATTAATAAATTTAGCATGGCAATACCTAAACAGTGCCTGCCTTTTTATGGTTATATGAACTGGACAAGTCATTTAAAATCACTCAGCCTCAGTTTCTTTACCTGTAATGTAGATGTAATGACTATCTCTGTTCTCACAGAGTTACTATGGAAATATGCTTGGAATAATGAATGCATACAAACGTTGTTATAAAGAATTATATAAATATAAGGACTTAAAATTATTTTGGCATTCTGAATAAAAATGTATTCTCAATAGGAGTGACTGTATTATTCTTGCTTTATTTTGAAGTAGCAAAAACTAATAAAAATTTAACTCAACATTCTGTCTCCTTACAGCACTTAGAATTGAGAAGAATTTTGCTATTTGTTTTCTGTGATACTGAGACCTGAGAAAGTTGAAATGTACAACTTTAGTGCCAGAGGGCTAAGAACATGACAATCCAATACAAACTAAAACTAATAAAGAAAATTGTAGCCCGAGTGTATGTTTCTGGTACTCTCTTCCTCCCATCTCATTGCTTACTACATTTTAGACAACTAACCACTAAAATAACCCTAATTGTTGAGGCCAGCAGAAGAGCTCAGATACAGCTGAGATTGTGACTCTTCAGGAAGAATGTGTACATTTGGGACATTGTTCTTTTTAACTACATGGACAGTTCGACCTTGCAATTTGGACATCAGCCAACTTGTCTTACACCTAAGGGTTTACAGGCATTCAATAAGCAGGCATAGATGCTCTCAGAGTTGAAAGGTGAACATGTAAGAGTCACTGAAATTCCAAATTACTGCAGCAGTTGGTGTGTGGGGGACTGCATTGAAAGGAACTTTTGTCAATCCAGCCAAAGTAAAGAATCTGAAAGAGAAGGAAAAAGAATCTGCAAAATATAAGAAATTCTAAAAATAAAATTGATGTATAAGAAATATCGTACCTCTTAACTTGAATGCTAATGTACTAAATTGCCATAGTAAAAGAAGAAAGATCCTCAGTTTGTGTAAAGGGTACTTTTTATGAGACACTCTCCAAAAATAAAGTGACCAAAATAAAGAAATAAGAGATACTAGGCAAATGCAAACAATAAAAGAATAAGAGTTGTAGTATTAATATCAGAGATAGAGGCTCAAATTCAGGCCTCTCAATCTGATTCTGATTTTTTATCAAAATATATTGTAAGTGTGTAAGTTAACAAATAATATAAGTCTATATTTCATTATTTTAAGTAGGAAAGATAACAATACACTGCTAGCTCCTACCTAAAATTCTAGTTTCCCCAGATATCATAAAAACCTGTTTAAATGCCTAAATTACAATCTACCAAGATGTCTGCATAACACAAAGCAGTTAAAACACCAAAAGCATAACACATAATAATTCAATACTAGATTAACTCAGGTGTGTTTTGGGGTAATATCCCATGATATTGAATAGCAGGTGATATGGTTTGGCTGTGTCCCCATCCCAATCTCAGCTTGAATTGTAACAATCCCCACGTGTCAAGGGCAGGGGCAGGTGGAGATCATTGAATCATGAGGGCAGTTTCCCCATACTGTTCTCGTAGTAGTGAGTAAGTCTCACGAGATCTGATGATTTTATAAATGGGAGTTCCCCTGCACAAGCTGTCTTGCCTGATGCCAGGTAAGACGTGGCTTTGTTCCTCATTCACCTTCTGCCACGATTGTGAGGCCTCCCCAGCCATGTGGAACTGTGAGTCAATTAAACTTCTTTCCTTTATAAATTACCCAGTCCCAGGTATGTTTTTATTAGCAGGGTGAGAACAGACAGGTTTTTCCAATTATGTTTCTTTCTACGATGTAAAAAAACAAGTGCTATGATATAAATGAACAATGTCGGTGCCACTGTTTGCATTTTCCAAATTGTTAAAATCTCCAATAAAGCGTGGAAAAATGGTACTGATAATATACAACAGGTTAAAACAACTGGAAGCCAGACACAATCCTATCAGGAGAACAGTGGAGATACTGTTGTATATTCTACAGCGTCTGGAAAGGACGCTAGTGCAAGGTAATCATTTTAGTTGGAGTGCCTTTGAGGTCCTTATAGTAAATTTACAATTCACATAGTGAATTTTGAGTAAACATTTTTTTTTTTTTTTTGCAATTAACTATACCAAATATTTAGAGGGTAGGACTTTAAATATTGAGTGATAGCTGTATTGTAAATATTTTATTAAACAGGTCTGCTTTCCCACTTGACAGTGAACTCTGCAAGGTAAGGAATTCTGTCTCACCCATTCCTGTGTTCCCAGAAACTAGCACAGTTCCTGGCACAGTATATAATCAGTGGCTTATGAATGGGTGAATGAAGGAAGAATGCAGTGATTTGACGAAGGTTTTGCAGTTAGTTCTGCACATGGCATGGCTGTTGAATCTTTTGTTAAAATATTATGCTTACTTACTTGAATCAGTTTCCAACACTTTTTCGGAAGAGACAAGGCTGTTCTCAGTTAAAACATGTATTTAATTGATTAATTTACTTGTAAAGCACCATTGTTTGTTTTTCACTAAAAGTTAATCCAGTACGATAATGTATAGTATAATAATTTATTGTGTGGTATGCAAAGCAAATATTCTAATTTATAGCCTCTATATCCCCATGGAATTAGTCTAACTCATGATTTGTAGAGTGTGTTATCTAATATTATTAGAATGATTCTGTTTGTTACAGTGTATGAGGGTCTTGGCAGTGGTTTAGTATGTGGTACTTTGGAGAAACATCTGTAATATAAATTAAAACTGGTTTAGAAGTGAAAATATTAGTATTACCAATCTGGAAGCTAATTGACTATATGATGCACAGGTGTTACATTATAAAGAAATATTTCAATGTCAAATATTTAAATTTCTTGTGGACTTTTAAGAAATGACTCATGGTACATTTATAAATAAGAAATGCATTTTGCTACCATAAATTTCTAAATATTATTTGAACTATTTTTAGATTTGTTGATTATTATGGGTTTTAAAGATTCAATTTAAAGAGAAAATTCATATGATAAACTGAACATCTTTTTTTATTATTATACTTTAAGTTCTAGGGTACATGTGCACAATGTGCAGGTTTGTTACACGGGTATACATGCGTCATGTTGGTTTGCTGCACCCATCAACTCATTGTTTATAGGTATATCTCCTATAACTCATATCTCCTAATGCTATCCCTCCCCCAGGCCTCCACCTCCCAACAGGCCCCAGTGTGTGATGTTCCCTGCTCTGTGTCCAAGTGATCTCATTGTTCAATTCTGCATCTACGAGTGAGAACATGCGGTGTTTGGTTTTCTGTCCTTGTGATAGTTTGCTGAGAATGATGGTTTCCAGCTTCATCCATGTCCCTGCAAAGGACATGAACTCATCCTTTTTTATGGCTGCATAGTATTCCATTGTGTATATGTTCCACATTTTCTTAATCCTGTCTGTCATTGATGGACATTTGGGTTGGTTCCAAGTCTTTGCTATTGTGAATAGTGCCGCAATAAACATATGTGTGCATGTGTCTTTATAGTAGCATGATTTATATAATTATAAGTAGTAATGTCATGGCTGGGTCAAATGGTATTTCTGAGGAATTTCCACACTGTCTTCCACAATGGTTGAACTAATTTACACTCCCACAAACAGTGTAAAAGTGTTCCTATTTCTCCACATCCTCTCCAGCACCTGTTGTTTCCTGACTTTTTAATGATTGCCATTCTGACTGGTGTGAGATGATGTCTCATTGTGGTTTTGATTTGCATTTCTCTGATGGCCAGTCATGACGAGCATTTTTTCATGTGTCTATTGGCTGCATAAATGTCTTCTTTTGAGAAGTGTCTGTTCATATACTTTGCTCACTTTTTGATGGGGTTGTTTGTGTTTTTCTTGTAAATTTGTTTGAGTTCTTTGTAGATTCTGGATATTAGCTCTTTGTCAGATGGGTAGATTACAAAAATTTTCTCCCATTCTGTAGGTTGCCTCTTCACTCTGATGGTAGTTTCTTTTGCCATGCAGAAGCTCTTTAGTTTAATTAATAAAATGAACGTCTTAAGAGATAGTTAATCATTTCTAAAGGGGATTACCCTTAGCTGTCAGGTTTTTCAGAGATCCCAGAAGACTGGAACCATTAGCATTTTGACTTAGAGTTCTTGGTGGGAAACCACAATTAAACAATACAGTATTTAGTATTTGTGTACTTAATCAGCATTAAAATGTGATAATACACTGTAGCAAATATAAACTTTCTAGAATAGCTATGCTTAATTGTATTTAGTGGTTCCATTTTCCCATTTTCTGAGGGAAATACTGTCCTTTTTTGTAACAAATTTGTCGCTATGGGAATGGTAGATGCTTTTATTTTGACACATCATGAATATTTACAAATATTGCTATGGAATATATTTTTATTATTTCAATAATAGCAATTTTGAGCAATCTATAGTTTAATCTCATACTCTGAAACTATTCAAGTATTTTCAATTTGGTTGTCAAGACTCTAGTTTAAAGCAAACTATGAAAGACATAACTCTGTCCATGTTACATTATTTTTGCTATCTGCTAAAGGGGTTTGATGTCAAGGCCAGTGGTCTGATATGAGTCAATGTATAAAGAAGGTAATATAGTGGTTCAAATTACATTTATTCTTATAAGTGAATAAATAAATCCAATGACAAACATCAAGATAATAAAAACTGAAAAAAAAAAGTGTATGCAAACCCAGATTGGGATCAAGATTATTCTTTCCAGAAAAATCAAGGTGTGTGTGCTGAGAAGGTTGGGGTGAATACGTATGACTGGGTGAAAGGGTATGGATGCAATCTCCAAATAATGACACATAAAACAGTCCCAACTCTAGCTAAAGAATTAAATTAAGAGAAGAATATTACTTGACCTGTATGTTACATTTCATTTCCTACCAACCTAGTCTTGTTCAGAAGTGGATTCTCTATTTGTTTAAACGTAATTATTTTAATGATTTTTGTAAAGTATGACAAAAATAAAATATATGTTTCGTGATGGTAGGGCCTGTTTATATTTTGCTCACAGCTTTATCTCCAGTGGCTAAAACAATACATGGAACATAGTAGACACTTGACATTTACTGACTCAATGAAACAGATTTCTCCAAACAATGAAGGTACTAAAAATAGGCTATTTTTTGCCTGTTTTCTCTGCTTTCCATTAGTTTGTATTATGAAATCAAAACTAACTTCCATCCTAAGAAAACCAACTTCATGATTTATACACTCTCTTACACACACACTTATTCTCTCACAGTCCACCTTTTGTTTTTATTAATTATATAGTCATTTTTTTCGTAAGGGGCAGTACCAGTGGAATAAGTTCAAAATATCTTCAGGGGAATATAGTTTTCACTGGCCAATGAAGTTTACTAAGTACTCTGATGGTAGCTAAATATGTCCAAAAGCCTCTTCACTTGCTCAATGATTTTTACTCCCCTCAGCTTGGTAGCTGTCTAGTGTGTATGCACTCGCTTACTATAAATTACATAATTATCTCACCTCCTGTTTTATTCAGTCAGTGTAACTACTTTGCTCACTTGGTTTCTTGATTGTTTCACTAGAACAAAAACTTTACTGCTCAACCCAGCATCCTTAGCTCTAGGTATCTTTCCACCATCATAATCCAAGCATCTGGCCCTTGTCATCTTTCATATAACTCAGCATGTCTGATGTCTTTGCTGTATCACAATACCGGGTAAAATTAATGGTTTTCAATTCTGGCTGTTGGTTAAGAATCTCCTTTGGGGAGTGCCTTGGTCACCAAAACTACACCCCAGATGAATTGAATGAGAATCTCTGGATGTGAGGTTGAACTAATTTGCACTCCCACCAACAGTGTAAAAGCGTTCTTGTTTCTCTACATCTTCTCCAGCATCTGTTGTTTCCTGATTTTTAATTTTTGCCATTCTAACTGGCATGAGATGGTATCTCATTGTGGTTTTGATTTGCATTTCTTTGATGATCAGTGATGATGAGCAGTTTTTCATGTGTCTGTTGGCTGCAATGATATCCATGTGTAGCCAAGTGTCGAACCAGTGGGCTAAATGCTCCCACTGCCTCATCACACCAACTTCATTGGAACGCTTATATGGTGAACCCATCCAGGACGGCACCTTCCTTAAGTACTGTAATTTAGACTAACCCAGCCCTTCAGCCAGGAGAGTGGCCCTATCCCCAGTCCTGTCTCTCCATGGCTTCCTCTCTTTTCCCTATAGATATTCAGTCCACTAAGGCCACATAATTTATAGCATCCTGTTACAAAAATTAAATATACTTATTGTTTTCCTTTAGTGAGAAACTTGCTTTATTTTATCAAACAATTCCAAGTTGAATTTATTCTTTACAGCATAGCTTAAAACAAATTGTGAGCAGAAAGTTAAGCAGAAAATAAACTGGATTAATAGCAAGGGCATGATGATTAGCTATGGAAGACACTACTTAGAAACAAAAAGGATCATGGTAAAATATGCAGCTAAAACAATTACTGCAACTTGAATACTTATCAAATAAAGTCCCCCAAACTATAATAAGAGTTGAAAATAAAATTAAAATGTTCCTCTCCCCAAATTTGGTTTCAGTACTTATTTGATTTCAAATACAGAGGTAATATAGTTTACACTGAAAACAAATCAACTAGCTAAAATAGATGGGCTTTATATATGAATAAGAGACATTAAGATATTAAGGTTTGTTTATTCTGTTTTTATCTCTCTGGACCAATTTTTTTTAGGAAAAATGATGTGATTAAGTCAAGTCTGCTGCCATTATCAATTCCAGCATCATAGCAATAAAGCACCTTAGCATATTAAAACAACAACAACAAGAAGACACTGTTCATTGGAAACTTTTTTTTTTTTTTTTTTTGAGAAAGGTTCTCACTTTGTCACCCAGGCTGCCAGGCTGGAGTACAATGGTTCCAGCATAGCTTACTTCAGCCTCAAAGTCCTGGGCTCAAGCAATCCTCTGGCCACAGTCTCCTGAGTAGCTGGGACTACAGGTACATATCACCAAGCCTGGCTATTTAAATTTTTTTTTTGTAGAGACAGGGGTCTTGCTGTGTTCTCCAGGCTGGTCTTGAACTCCTGGCTTCAAGGAGTCCTCCCACTTGGTCTTCACTGGAAAGCTTTTGACAATGAGTTTCCACAAAGGGAAAATAAAATATAACAAAGTCCCACAAATCCTCTAATGTGAGCTTCCCTTATTGTCTAACATTTTCTTGAGTCCTCTTCTTTGCCTATTATGTTTGAAGTCTAGTTAAGTAGATAAAGCTTCAAATGCAGAGAGGGATGACTTAAGAAAATAAAGGTAGAGATGACTTTAGAAAAGAAAATGGAAACAAATTTGCAGAGCCTGCAGCCAGCCACTTGGTTATATAAAGCACTGGGAAATATTAGAGCTTCACTGTTTCTAATTTGAGAAATTATGGATTAGTTCATGAGGACTGGAAAAGAACAAATATGCACGTAATTAAAAGGTAAAAAAGATGCCCCTTCAAATAGTAGACTGGTCATTTTAGCATTGTCATTTAAAATATGTATTAGGAGAAAATGATCTAACAGCCATTATAAAACATATAGACGCATAGAATCATGAATATTAATTAATGTGGATTTGAAAACAGCATATCATTAGCCAGGCTGAGTGACGTGCGCCTGTAATCCCAGCTGCTTGGGAGGCTGAGGCAGGAGAATTGCTTGAACGCGGGAAGCAGAGGTTGCAGTGAGCCGAGATCATGCCATTTTACTGAAGCCTGGGCGACATCACTATCTCTTTAGAAACAAAAACAAAAACAAAAAAACCCAGCATATCATGCCAGTGTAACTTAATTTCATTCAACATCAGCTTAATGGCTTAATGGGTTTCACTGAAAAAGGGAAAAACATATTTAATCAATTCAATTCATGCAAAGCCATTGATTCTTTCCCACATGACATTCTCAAATTGAGATACAAAGCACAGACTTGAGTTTGATGGCATTAATTGAACACCTCCCATGTGCTAGACATGAGCTAGGTACTATTATATAACTATGTCAATACAATCCTCTGAAAGAAATATTATCCAAACTAACAAATGTATAGAAGTGAGGCATAAAAAGTTTAAGTAGTTGATTCAAATTCATACAAATATTAAAGAAATTGGCTTCAGATTCTATGTATTTGGCGTTTTCCTTCTACCCTTTATGAATTAGTCGCACACGGAAGTTTTCCCATGCTGACTAGACACCTTGCCATCTCCCCTCTGCTACCAATATTGCCATCAATATGATCTCCTCCACCATTTTTGCTGCTGTTGTAAGAATCCATGCCATTAAATCTTTATTGTGCTGCCACAACTGCTGCAGCAGAGCTTCTACCCCTATCCTCCTAACAGTTAAGTGTGAGAGGTTCTTTTTTTGCACTGCCAAGGCCATGTTGGGAAATGAGATTGGCTGTCTCCATCTCTAAAGGAGCAGAAGCCCAGTTCCCAGTGACTTCTAGAATTGATTAAAGTAGAATGGGAAAAGAAATGTGCCCTGAGTGTCTTTAGAACTCAAACTGTATTTTCCTAATATATACTTTGTTAACAAGGTGATTCACATCTAAACTACAATTAGTAACACAGGCTGATTGCAGTGGTTCAAGCCTGTAATACCAGCACTTTGCCAAGCCAACGCGGGAGGATCACTAGAGGCCAGGAATTAGAGACCAGCCTGGCCAACATGATGAAAACCCATCTCTACTAAAAATACAAAAATTAGCCGGGCATGCTGCTGCATCCCTATAATCCCAGCTACTCAGGTGGCTGAGGTACAAGAATCACTTGAACCAGGAGGTGGAGGTTGTGGTGAGCTGAGATCACTCCACTGCACTCCATCCTGGGCAACAGGGCAAGAGTGTCTCAAAATAAATAAAGTACAATTAATAACATAGGGTAGTTACATTGTGGATTAAAGAGTCTGTGGGCTGATTTGGGACCTGATCGTCATTTATGATGGTGTTTCTATCCGAAAATTCACTTTGATTTCAAATTAACTTACTTTTAAGTGAACCTCTAAAATGCAGTTCAATTATAAGTTAGGTATTGCCTACATAATCTTAGCTATGTTACTTTCAGGCAGAGAGCTGAACTTTATTATTTACGTCACACATTTTTTTTTTTTTTTACTATGTATATGTGTGTCTGTGTTCTGTATGTGATGATTGGTTTCTTGAATACAAGAAGAATGCTTTTTTTTTTTAATAAACAGTATCTGGAAATATGCTTGCGAGTTATAGGCAATCAATAAATATTTAATGAATGAGTGATTTACTGGATATAACACACAAGAATACAGTGAGATTTATATATATTCAATTCCGCCAATGCCATTTTTTGAAGAACTGTTATAAAATCTGAAATAATCTTTACCAAGCGGGAAAAAAAGATCCTGAAAAATAGGGATAAACAACCAATGGCGAGAACGTCTATGTAAGATGGAGAATACACGGCTGGATATTCAAACAAGAAAAAGAAAGATTACAAGATAATAACAAGATACCGTAGCAGCATTTTGGGGAGAGGGAAAAACTGTGTTTCTGGGATATGTTACAGTGTAAATGGCACACATACCTAGATTTTGATTGGCAGCTATAGTTTTTTAAAATTATGTGAGAAAATTAATGGAGATAATTCAGATAAGAGTGACTAAACTGTTAAAGAAATGGAAAGTGGACCTTTTGAGGATTAATATGCAGGAATTCGTTTTTATTCCATTAAAGAAGACTGCAGTATGCCTTCTGACATATGAATGATTTTGTGATACTACTGGTGACCAGTTATCTGTCCCTCATAGAGAAAAAAGCAAAAACAAATGGGCTTGTATTTATAGTAAATATTTCGCTATGGTTAATCATAAGAAATAATTTCTTAACAGGTTCAAAAAGCTCTTGACTAGTCACTTAAGACAATGCACGTTATTGTTTTTTTTTTTTCCTTTTTGGGCAAATGAACCTCTCTTTGATGTGAATGTCTTAGACGTTGGCCATGGGTGCAAAGAAGGAACCAGAATCAATGATTTCTTAAAGCCTCTTCCAATCTAGAATTCTGAATTTCTGTAGTTTAACTGATTAGTTTGTTAGGAGTAACTGAAAAAAGTACAACAGACTGGGTAGCTTAAACTAGAGAAATGTATTGGCTCCCAGGTATGGAGGCTAGGAGTCTGAAATCAAGGTGTCAGCCGGGTTGGTTCTGTTCCAGGCCACTCTGCTTAGCTTGAGGATGTCCATTTTCTCTCTAAGTCCCTTCATATCATCTTCCCTCTATGCATGTCTGCCTCTGTATCCAATTTCCCATTTTCATGCACTCGTCGTATGGATTAGGGCCCACCTTGAGGATTTCATTTTAACTTGATTTCTTGTATAAAGATCCTATCTCCAGAAAAGATCACAGTTTGAGGTACTGGGGGTACGGACTCCAACCCATCATTTTTGGAGGGACGCAATTCAACTTGGAACAAGCAGCCTCACGTACATATAATCACGCTGCAGCTAAATAGTATTGTCTAACAAAACAGATTGTGACACATAGAATTATGGCAGATTTTCTTATTGCTGGGGAAACTCAACTCCATCTTCAGTCTCATTTCACCAGTCATCCAGGCTTCTGAGATGGAATAATGTAATCTGTTGCAGTTAAGGATGCTTCATCTTTACATAAAAGTTTTTCCATCTTTTTTTTTAGTTCTCTCCCCTCAATTTTGGCATTTACTGAGGTCCCAGATATATTTAACAGTCTTGAATTTGGAAGCATCTATGTTTCTCCCCATTCACAATGTGAAGAATTGGAGACAGGGAGATTATACCCTGGGAAGTTGCCGGTATACTTCATACAATCAGGTCAGCATTTCTTCTATATGCCATATATTTTCATAAAGCAGACAACACCTGTATGACAGCAAAGTGGTAGATTCTGCGAGAAATGCAAAAGGACCTGGTGTTAGGTTTGGTTTCCCAGAGTATACAGCACCCTCTAATTTGGCAGGAAATTAATATCTCATAATACTGTTTTTCACTTAGGAGTTACGTTGAGTTCAAAGAAGGAATTTTCCTGAGCAGCTTCCTGAATTTGACAAGATTAATTTATTCAGCTATTATGCATTGGGCACCTATTTTGTGTTCTGTGCTATGCTAGGCCCTATGAGGATATTCACTAAGGGATGTAGTTCTATTCACAAGGAACTTAGGTTAGCGGAAAAGATAAACATGTACACAGCTAACTTGAATTCCAAGCAACATTCAATAAATGCTTTAATAGAGATCAAAACAAAGTGCTGTGGGGCCCAGAGGAGAGAGAGATTAATCATGTCTGGATTTCTTCTTAGGAATATATATTAACATCAATTTTTGGTCTTTTGCTTTTACTTAAAATTCTAGAAGGTGAACTTGGGAAAACTTTGTAGCCGCATTTTGAGAACTGATCCTTGAGTCTAGAAGGTTAAAGCTGAGTACTGCAGCTGATGAATGCAGAGTGATACATCTGCGTCAAATGAAAATGCTGCTGAATTAGTTCAGCAGTTCAATCAAATGTACCTAATCCTACATCAATCTAAATAGAACATAGCCATAACTTTTCCAGGCCAAGTGTACAAAAAACCTGCCAAGAGGACGGAAATGAAGCTGAAATGACAGTCATTTCATGAAATTTATGATGCCAAAAATACCATTTACGTTGAGCTGCTGCTGGGACAAAAAAAAATTAATTAAATGCGTGGTGGACCATTCATAATTTTCTTTGTGGGGTAGAGAGGCATTTACCCTACACTACCCATCATTATTGGCAATAGTTCCTCTTGGTGAATGAACAATTTAAAAAGGAAAATAAATTTAAAAGACCATCCTGCTTTTCATCATTGAAATAGAGCAAGAAAAATATTCAAAAGTTAAGATGGTTCTGAAAGAAACTTCAATGGTAATGATTTCTATGGTAATCAAGATCATCAGCATACGCCTATCATAATTATACATTCCAAAGCTCAGATACAGTTAGAAATCCCACTGAAATTCTATAGCTGCTAAAAAGAGAGAATTAAGGTGATTGTTATCCAAATCACTAGAAGTGTTTTCAGAGTAAATACATAATAAAATTCTGAATACCTTTAAAAACAATTACTTGTTACAACGCTTCATAGAACCAGGATTAAAAGGAATCTTATTTAGCTCAAACCCATCAGTGGACAGATCAGGAAAATGAGGTCCAAAGGACAGGAAATTAGCTTTCCATGGTCCCTGTGGCTAATACATCTCATAGAATACAGGTTTTTTGCCTCCCAGTTTGTTGATGTTCCAATATGCCAATTATTTGTGCCTCAAGAATACAGAATTAAGGATGTTGATTCATGTTTTGAGTATAAGAAATACAAGGCTGTTACTCCAAGTTTGAATACATGAACTCTGAAGCCACACTGCTTAGATTTAAATTCTGGCATGTACACTTACTATTTCTGTGTTTGGACAAGTAACAAATTGCCCTGTGCCTTGTTTCCTCATCTGGAAAATGAAAATAATAGTATCTCCTACGTCTTATAGTTGTTGTGAGCAATAAATGGGTTAATGAGTATGAAATACATAAAAATGTGCCTGAAACATGTGTTTTCATATTATTTTGATCATCTAAATCAGCAATTTGGACATCGTTCCATGTTGTGCGCATTGCCTTCTACCAGTGCCTAATCTTAGCAAAATTTGGAAGCAGCTGTGTTTATCTTTTCTGTATTCATTCTTCCTTGCTGAGCATCCCTTGAGCATCTAGTATTCTGGCTATATCCCATAATTGCAATGTCCTGCTTGGTTCTGTCCACCTCTGGAAGCAATTGTTGTGTTCAAATTTGCCAACCTAAAACCAAGTGTGGTGGTACACAGCTGAAATCCCAGCTATCAGTAGACTGAGGCAGGAGAATCTCTTGAGCTCAGGAGATCATGGCTTCAGTGCACTATAATCACACCTGTGAATAGCCACTTCGCTCCAGCCTAGGCAACATAACGAGACCCCATCTCTATAAAAAACAAAGCAAAGTGAAAAAACAATTGCCAACCATTTCTTCTTTACTAGAACTGCCTGATTCCACTCCCTCAGGGCTCCATGAAGTAATATCTAAAATGTTAAGGCACATGTGTTTAGTATGTTGCCCTTTCAAAGGATATTATACTTTTAATCAAGATTGTCTGTAGTGTTGTCACCTCAACAATAAGATTAATATCCACTTAGGGAATTTTAGATATTGTGATAGGACAACAGTAAGGGGAAAGGGAATCAATGACTTGAATATTTGTTATGACATCTCAGTTAATTCTCAAGCATGGAATTTATTATTCTCTTCCATTTCAGAGATAAGGAGACTAAGGCTCAGAGAGGAGATGATATAGTTAAAATCACACAACTAATAAATTGAAAAAGCAGTTTGAAAATTCTGGTCTATTTGGCTCCAAAGTCCATTCTCAGTATATTTTTATAAAGAGTTCTTTAATCAGTGCTCCTCAAATCATACTAATACGGTTTTGCACTGTGTCCCCACCCAAATCTCATCTCCAGTCTCCAGTTGTAATCCCCACTTGTTTAGGGACGGACCTAGTGAGAGGTGATTGCATCATGGGGGCAATTTCCCCCATGCTGTTCTTGTGATAGTGAAGGAGTTCTCATGAGGTTTAATGGTTTAAAAGTGGCAGTTTCTTTTGCACTCTGGCTCTCTCCTGCCGCCTTGTGAAGAAGGTGCCTGCTTCCCCTTTACCTTCCAGTATGATTGTAAGTTTCCTGAGGCCTCCCCAGCCATGCAGAACTGGTAGCCAATTAAGCGTCTTTCCTTTATAAATTAACCAGTCTCAGGTAGTATCTTCATAGCAGTGTGAAAAGGAGGTAATACACATACTATGTGCGCAAATGGCTCTTGTGTATGTCTCAAGACTGGCTCTTTTTCTCTAGGAACTACCGAATTTCCCTCAGCTTGACATCACAATTCAAAATACATTCAGAATACTTTCTGCACTATCTTACAATATATGGAAAATTTAGGTACCAACTAAACTGCATAATGTAACTTACATTCCAATTTTTGAATATATATACTTTAAATCAAACACACATGTCATTACACATGTGAACTCTCTGTTGGTTTACCATGAACCAAAAAGATAAAGTAGAAATAAAATAGGTACAATGAGTAGGTTTTCAACAAGTCAGTGTATCCCCTTGATAATCTATTCCATAGTAGGAGAGCAAGATAATGTTTTTATTAAATCAACAAAATATATTCTGTACTAATTATTGACACGAAAGGGGAAAAATATTTAAAACGCATAAACATAATGCTTTTGTATTAAATCTGAGATATACTGGTTGCTAAAGTGTGAGAGTTTAGCACATGTGAAATAATTTACAAGGACATGAATTAGCACAAGTGTGTCATAAGTTTGTCCTACTTTATACAGAAAGGCTTCAGGTCTTATATTTGGGGAAAAAAATGATTTTTTATCACAACACTTATTCTTTACTGAACGAACTCATTTTACAGTTATAAGAGAAGAAAAGCCAGCTGGAGGGTTTATATTGATCTCTTAACTTCTCTAGAGTGTTTCCTTGATAAACGTATCTTCTTTTAGAGATTCTCAGAATGACTGCTGAAAGGGACACACCAAAACCTTCATTTTACCTGCAGGGTTCATTGTATATTGTCTGTCAGTTTATTGACTGATAATAAACTATCATATGCAAAGTAATACACTATATATTGGGGATACAGAGGTAGTATGGATCTTAGATTGTGTATGGGAAGAAAAGTCATCCATATAAATGACAGTTAAATCCAGAACATATAAACTAAGTGGTGTAAACAATGAGTGCTCTAGATGAGGTGAATGTTTCTGCCTATTAATGGTATCAGGATGAAAATGGGTCAGTCTTTGTAGTTGAGTATATTGCATGTAATTTAATTCTTACCCAACTTGTCTTCTAGATGCCTTCATGATCACATAATAAGGAAAGGTAAATGTGTTTCTTCAAAAAATAGGTAGTTAACAAAAGCTAAATAAAAACTGGTTTACATACAGAGCGGTAAGCCCTGTGAAAGTAATAATTAATAGTTTTAAGGCTCTGATATTATAAAAAGACTTTATACATGTTAAGATACAATGTGACACAAGTCAAAAACATCCAAAGCAAAAGAAAGTCAAATGAAAACTGTAGCCATTTTCACAGACAGACTTTCCTCTATCTTGCTACTGACAAATGGAATATAGTATATCTATATGGCACCAACACACCCTGTTATTCAGCTGTATTGCAAGGTCATAAACAACAGTGATTAAGAGAGAAGGCCTATGAGTCAGTACCAGTACTGACAATAGAAGGTACAGGAGAAAATGGGAAGAATAAATAAAAAGAGTAGTCTAGCCAAAGATTATATCTAAAAGCTAGAAGACAAGAAAGTGATGTAAGAAAATCCAAACAAGTAGCCAAAGGCCAGAGATCACATAGAATTAAGGTATTAAGGCAGTGCAATGGTCCAAAGCCCAGAATGCAATCAGAACAACAGAAGATTGAGAGCATTCAGAAATAGTGCACTCGGAAAAAAAGAAAGCCAGATTTCTGAAAGAAAGGTTAGTTGGCTGACTTTCTAGGCTTGGCTAGTCCTAGGCATGAATCCTGAAAGGCTGCTGCAGTCCTAAAACTTTCTATATCTGGACGATCCTATATCTCATTCCTCCTAGGGAGAATTGCTAAAATGATGCATGATTTAGGGGCTTCAGAACCCTCAATTCATTATTTTAAAAAAGTTAATTTGCTACTGAATTAAGCTAAAATAATGGAGAAAGTCTTTAAGGTCACCTTTGTTCTAACTTGCTTTATTCTAACCTAGAAACCTTGATTCTTATTTAAGGTTCATGCAAAGATACTTTTGGTAAGGTGGGTAAAACCCAGAGACAGCTACAAAGATTTTAAATGTCTTTTACATTTGTAAAGCAGAATAACCCTGGGTACCAAAATGGTTTCAAACTTTCAGTTTGGACAGAGGAATCTGCTTGTGGCTTAGGCAAATGCTTTGGAGATTATCTCTTTCTGAATTCAACTGAAACATGATTTAGTTAATTAATCACCTCATTGATTGTCATGCTGCTGTTGTCGTATTTAGAAATATTCCCACTGAGACACAGCCCTGAAATGTTCATAACACATCAGATGGTTTTGTTGCTGTAGTGACTTCGTTCCTTCATGAAGACAACATTTCTAGGAATAATTTCAAAAGAGAGCAGATGAATTGGACTGGTTGGAAGATAATGTGAACTTTTCTTAAAGAATGTGCCAGCATCTGGGAGCCTTCATTTATCTTTAGTGTATTCTATCTGTACTTTTGTGAGGCAAGAAGAAGCAAAAGAAAACAAAGCACAAAACAGAGAATGATATAAAAAAAAAAATACTACCCTACCCCCTTCCTTTTAGAAGCTTACAGCAACAGAAGAAATATTTACTTTCCCCAAATAACAAGAACCCTAATTAAAATTATTCTAGCAAGTTAACTAAGTAACAAGGTACTTTTCCTTCCTCCCTGCTACTGTTTTAGCAAGTACAGAGCTAAAATGGTTTGACTAATGTAAATGCACTTCAGTTCTAGCTACTTATTCTCTCCATTTCACCTGAGGATTGGAGTCAGATTTGATCAAGGGATTTACTGCCACTCAAATGAGGCAGAGTGAGAATTGTTCAAGTCCTTGGCATCTTCGTAGGACTAGAAAGAAGTGTTACTTGGTATACATTCTTGGCGTGTTTGCCAAAGAAAAGGAGGTAGAGCTACTTATGGGAGCAATCTATTCTCATCACCAACATCAGAGACTTGGTGGGCCTGATCCTGCCTGAAAGTAAACAAAGTGTAATATAATTCCTCCTGAGATGGCATTTCTTTTTCCAGGGGAACCAATTTACATCAGTCAGATGAGCTCTCGGCACTGATGAGAAAGCGTATTTTACTCTTTTACCACTGAATAACACTGGACTCATAACTTTTATTTTGGGAGGAACTCAGGTATAATTTGATTTTGTAAAAATTACACATGTGATATACATATACATAATATGAAGTTTGTAATAGGAAAAAAAGTCATCTAAGAATGACTGATATATCATTTAGCCTGGGAACTTCCTCAGCAGAGTTTCTCAGGTAATATGCTATATTTTGTCTTGTATTTTAGAAAATCAGATCTCCCTTTTGCACCATATTCTGAGTTAATTACAATCTTGGAATCAACACTTCTGATCACTATTCCTTTTGGGCGTCCAGGACATGCCTATTCAGAAATGAAGATGTTACCCTGAAGGAGTAACATATGCATCTCAGTACATTGCAGCACATGTGATCAAAATCCAGTTTGTCAGAGTAGACTCCAAAACAATATTTTCAAACTATTTTCAAAAAAGAACAAGGCTCCAGCTCATCTCATCTATCGCTATAAAGTTTTCTAAATGCACACTCTCAATTTCTGTATGTATCTAATCCAGTCCTGGAGCAACATTAGTCTGCAGACTATATGTTGAGTAACACTGCTCTAAATGAAGATGCTAACAGGGAATTACATATTTTGACAAGACAAGCGGAAACGGGAGAGCAAAGGTCTCCACTAGAGCCTTAATCCCTGTCCAGTGGGAAGAGACAGGCCCAAGGAGGATGTCACACTGGCACTGAACCCTGGGCAGAACATTAGAAATACATTGTCTATTTCACAGTCTAGCAGAAAGCCCAGCCCCTAAAATGGGAAAGCAAGGCACAAATTAGTTACTGACAAACAAAGCGAATCTCAGAAAGAAGATTCTCTCAGTATTCTCAGAATTTTGCAAGTCTGACATACAAAGTTAGGAACAACTTTTGATGTAGTCATAAATTGCCATTGTAACTGTTCCCAAATAATTAGTGGGAAGCAGAAAATACTAGTTATCCAATGTTATAACTTCTCTTTAAAACTCTTGAGCAGCTGTTATGAAATACTAAATTTCCTAACACCTTTGGGCTATAATCTTTCTAGGTCTCAAAAACTAAGCAGGATTGAGCTTAGGCAGAAACTAAATGAAAACAACAGAAAGAATTCCTCACATGCTGGTGTTTAAGAAGCATTTACGGGAGATTAAACTACTGAGTTTCTTGTTCTGAGCTGAAACATAAACCAGCTTCAGAAACATGATGTTCTCCCATCAGAAGAAACACTTTGGAAAGAATGGATGATTTCCAATCTTAAGGACCATGTCGCGTCTTAAGAGTGGTAGCATATTAGCTTTATTATCCCAGAAAGTCATCCAGTGGGTAAATTTAATTTAACTTTTTATGAAATTCCCAAAACAGCAAAAATTCTGCCACAGGTGTTAGACAACCCATCGAAATCTAAAACCTGCTGAGAAGTAAGAAAGAGACCAAAATGGAAAATGCATTGTTGCTTAGGGTGTTTATACCTAGGTGGAGTATTTCTATAGAGAGGTTCTTGAAGTCAGGATCAGAGGGATCAAAAGGAAGAGGACCCAAGGCAAAAGCAGGGCCCCCCAAGGACTAACTTATATTCCTTTAATATTTTACCTGATGAAAGATCTGACCCTTGTTCATAACTATAAATTCTGTAATTACTGTATTACATTAGAATTACATTTGAAATAGTTTATTTCAAAGTGCCCTGAAGGATATTATTAATAATGTCAATAATAATTAGTCAGCATTCAGCATTTAAACAGACAAGTAGCTGAAAAGACAAAAGTATCTTACTTCCATGCCTTTTTTTTTTTTTTTTTTTTTTTTTTTAAGAGATTAGGTCTCACTCTATTGCCCAGGCTGGAGTGCAGTGGTGCCATCAGAGCTCACAGCAGCTTTGGACTCCTGGGCTCAAGCGATCCTCCTGCCTCGGCCTCCCAAAGTGCTGGGGTTACAGGCATGAGCCACCACACCTGGACTAGTTTTAATTTTTGACCCAACTTTTTGTTTGAGAAGTTTATTTTGTGTGGCTGGTGTGTACCATGTCCTGTGTGAAATGAATCCATTTATGTTTAAAATTGTTCATTATTCAGGGAAGAAAAATATAGTTCAGTCATTGAGGGTGAATTACATATGCTACCTGGCCATTCTAGATTGTATTTATTTTTATCTATTTTGTCACATGTGTAATCCACAAAAACTACCTGTATAGCAAATGCATTTCCCCCATGATGATTTAGAGTGAGGCTACAGTGATGCAGTAAAAAGTGAAAGAATTCTGGCCGAGTGCAGTGGCTCAAGCCTGTAATCCCAGCACTTTGGGAGGTCGAGGCGGGTGGATCACCTGAGGTCGGGAGTTGGAGACCAGCCTGACCAACATGGAGAAACCCCATCTCTACTAAAAATACAAAATTAGCCAGGCATGGTGGTGCATGCCTGTAATCCCAGCCTCTTGGAAGGCTGAGGCAGGAGAATCGCTTGAACCCGGGAGGCGGAGGTTGCGGTGAGCCGAGATTGCACCAGTGCACTCTAGCCTGGGCAACAAGAGCAAAACTCCATCTTAGAAAAAAAAAAAAAAAAAAAAAAAAAAAAAAAGTAAGTAAAAGAATTCCAGATGGCTGATTTCACATATCTGACAGTCACAGAGGGGTTGTTTTTAGCTGAAATATCAACTAGAAATTTTTTCACAGGGAGAGGGAGCAGGAAAGATGCACACACAGAAATTGGCACTCAGCACCCTCTCATTTCTCACCAAGAGATCAGGTAATGTTTTAGAGTTTTAGTATTAATTAGTAATTCCTAATCAAAATTTTATCTCAGAAATTCCAATTTCTATATGTTTAGAATGTTTTCCCTGTTTAATTACTTTCTATCTTTTAAATTAAATATGCCTGCTTTATTCAGAGGCGAGCCTTTCTTTACATTTGTCTAAAGAAGAGCTCGGGGGGTAATCCAAGGAGATACATAGACTAATTCAACAGTCTTATTTACAATCCTATCAGCAACTGAATTTTAGTGCAGAAAAGTCATTAGTGTCTGTTAGAGAAAATGTGCAAAGCATTTGAAAATAAGGTGAATTTTACAAGTCACATATTTTCTAGCAGAAATTTTAAGTTTTTCTTTCTTTTCTTAGTTTAACTGTTGGATTCAAGGCCCTGGGCTTTCCTCAGGTTCCCACATGAAGATGCCACACATTAAACTACATTTCAGACCCTAATTTATTTGCATTTTCAACATTTTGCTCTTCACAGACATTAGCTATCTTAGATGGTACCATGAAGAATAAATGCCATTAAAGGGTTACAGAAGAAAGCCATTGTATACTGTGGTCTAATCGGTTTAACTATTACAATGAAAAAAATTTTTACCATGGGATTAGTGTCATAAAAACAACTAGATGAGGAATTGTCATTCCCACCTAGGCAACCTGCTGCCAATGAGGCTAGCAACAGTAACAAATTTGACAACCCTCTCTCCCCCTGACCCTTACACAAATGTACACAACACTATTCCCTTTGAAATGCTCTAAACAAGGTCAAATATAAACTGATGCAGATTGAGATATGCAATTATTTCTCTCATTTAGATTTTAATTATTCTTAAATTCAACCTTGTTATTTAACCTTGACCTATGTAATTTTCTTAACATCACTTAAAAGTGAATTACAAAAAAAATCTCTTGCATTCTGTCCTATTTGCAATTCAAAAAACAGTATGGGTTAACTGCAACTCATAAATATTACTTCTTCTATAAGAAGACATGTCTTTCTAATAATGTCTCACATTTAGAAATAGCTATGACATTTGTGGAGTTAGTGCAAAATAATAATGTGAGCCCCTTGTTCAAAAATTATTAAGAAATTCAAGATGGTGACAACAGTGCAATAAACCAAGTGTGGGGCCCTTCTATGCATAGGGCACTGTACAACTGCACAGCTTGCAAGCCTATGAAGCTGACCTCACTTATGTTTATACATTAATTTTATAGTTAATACACATAAACAAATTTATTTGATTCTCATAACCACTTGTGAGGTAGGCAGAGAAACTAACATCAGTCTCATTTTTTTTCTTGACATGTACAGAATCTGATATTCAAACAACATGTGTGACCACCCAACTCGTAAGTGATTGTATTAGTCAAGGTTCTCTAGAGGGACAGAACTAATAGGATATATATAAAGGAGAGTTTATTAAGTATTAACTCACATGATCACAAGGTCCCCCAATAGGTTGTCTGCAAGCTGGGGAGAAAGGAGAGCCAGTCCAAGTCCCAAAACTGAAGAACTTGGAGTCTGATGTTCGAGGGCAAGAAGCATCCAGCATGGGAGAAAGATGTAGGCTGGGAGGCTAGGCCAGTCTTGTCTTTTCATGTCTTTATGCCTGCTTCTAGCCACACTGGTAGCTGATTAGATGGTGCCCATCCAGATTAAGGGTGCTTCTGCCTTTCCCAGCCCACTGACTAAAATGTTAATCTCCTTTGACAACACCCTCACACATACAAGCAGGTTCAATACTTTACATCTTTCAATATAATCAAGCTGACACTCAGTATTAACCATCTCAAGTCTACCTCTTGTCAACTTGAACTCATATACATCTCCTGAGATTATATACAATCTTCAAATAAAGACAATAATAAGGTCATAATTATGCCTAACGTAATACAGCTATCCTTCATATAACTGAAAATGCACCAATCCCCAACTCAAATACTGTTATATAAACTTATCAATTCTTAAATATTGATATGAAGTCAATAAATCTTATGTCACATGATAAAGGAAAAAGGAAATTAAATGAAGATATTTTCTTAGTACAAGTGTATACATGCACAAACACATTTTTAACAAAAGGATGAAATACTCATGACAATTACAGTCCTCATTTATGCAGCTGGCCACATGGCTGTAGCTGATACTGATGACTACCTTCTTCCACTACCCATTCTGTATTCCCTTTGCCTTCAGCAAGCACCTCAGTAGGTTGTGGTTTTTTTCCTGGAAGAGTAACCCAAACCTTCATTCCCGAAGGGTCTAGGCCATCCTGTATTGGGCTGTTGTAGTTTCCCATTGACCTTAATCACAGGGCATGGTAATATTAAGAGACACCCTAATGAATATCCTGTATTCCATGCATATTCTTCCTTGCCTCTGTTGTGGAGTAGTAGACTGATTTCATCTTGGTGGCCTGGGTCAATCACCCCAGCCAACACTGTGATTCCCTTCTTAGCCTGTTGACTTAAAGGTAGGAGGAGCCCAAAGTGTCCACTGGCAATCTTCCAGTTTAATGGAATCATTGTGTCTCATGGTGGCAGTGTTCCTCCCTCTGGAACTAAGACCTCTAGGCAGCAGAACATAACGTGGTGGGAACAGGAAGCAAAAATTTCGCTAGTGGATCACTAGGGGTGATGATGAATTGTACCACTTCCACCCCTTGATTCCTGGACCCGTGAATCTGGCTATAGGAGAAAGAGTGCCATGTATTGGAAGCTGATTCTTAGCATACATGGCCTTCTGGAGAACTTTGCCCCAGCCTTGCAAAGTATTGTCACATAATTGGCATTGTAATTGTGACTTCAAAAGGCCATTCCACTGTTCTGTCAATCCAGCTGCTTCAGGATGATGGGGAACATGGAAAGAGCAGTGAATTCCATGAGCATGAGCAGCCTGGACCTATTGCAGAGCCTTCTCCTGTCGTGGACCCCACTCAAAACTGGCAGCCTTTTGGGTCACTTGATAAATGGGCTGGAGTAACACACCCAAATGAGGAATGTGTTGCCTCTGAAATCCAAATAGGCCCATTAGGTGTTGTGCCTCTTGGCTGTAGGAGGGACCAAATGAAGCAACTTACCCTTCACCTTAGAAGGAGTATCTTGACAGGCTCCACAACACTGGATCCCTAGAAATTTTACTGATGTAGAATGTCCCTGAATTCTAGTTGGATTTATTTCCCATCATCTGGCGCGCAAATGTCTCACCAATAAGTCTAGTGTGTTTGCTACTTCTTGCTCACTCGATCCAGTCAACATAATGTCATCAATGTAATGGAGCAGTGTGATATCTTGTGGAAGCAGAAAGTGATCAAGGTCTCTGCATAAGATTATGACACAAAGCGAAAGAGTTGATGTACTCCTGAAGAAGGACAGTAAAGGTATATTGCCGGCCTTGCCAGCTGAAGGCAAATTGCTTCTGGTGGGCCTTATAGACAGGAATGAAGAAAAAGGCATTTGCCAAGTCAATGGCAGAATACTAGATACCAGGAAATGTGTTAATTTGCTCAAGCAATAAAACCACATCTGGTACAGCAGCTGCAATTAGAGTCACCACTTGGTTACGCTTACGATAATCCACTGTCATTCAAGATCCATCTGTCTTCTGCACAAGCCAAAGGGAAGAGTTGAATGGGGATGTGGTGAGAGTTACCACCCCTGCGTCTTTCATGTCCTTGATGGTGGCACTAATCTCAGCAATCCCTCCAAGGATAATCTCAGCAGTCCCTCCAAGGATGTGATATTGCTTTTGAATTACTATTTTTCTAGGTAGAGGCAGCTCTAATGGCTCCCATTTGGCCTTTCCTACCGTAATAGCCCTCATTCTACCAGTCAGGGAGCCAATGTGGGGGTTCTATCAGCTGCTAAGTATGTCTATGCCAATTATGCCTTCTGGCACTAGAGAAATAACCACAGGATGAGTCCGGAGATCCACTGGACCCCCTGTAAGTCAGACCTGAGCTAAAAGTCCATTAATTACCTGACCTCCATAATCCCATACTTTAACTGGAGGGCCACAGTGACGTTTTGGGTCCACTGGATTAAACGTCAGCTCAGAGCCAGTGTCCAGTAGTACCCAAAATATTTGATCATTTTCTTTTCCCCAATGCACAGTTACCCTGGTAAAAGGCCAGAGGTCTGTTTGGGGAATTATGGGAGAAAGATTAACAGCATAAATTGTCAGTAGTGTAGTGGGGTCCTTCCTCTAGTGGACTGGCCTCCCCTTCATTCAAGAGGTTCTGGGTCTGTAAACTAGCTCAAGTCTGGAAATTGATTGAGGGGCCCTCAATCTCTGTTTTTATAATTCAAATTAATCTTTTTTCCATTCAACCTAGAAGTTTTCTGCTTATATAAATTAAGTAGGAATGCAGTAGGCTTCCTATCAATTTCACTCCTAGTAACACCATGACTAATTAGCCAATGCAAGAGCTTTACATGAGTCAGAATATTCTGATTGCTGCTTTGCCTCTGCTGTCCATTATGGTAGCTATGCCTACCTTGCCTTTGATGGTTGAGTGCCACTACTTGGCCCCTGCCACCTTGGGATCCAATTATTCCCATTGTATTTAAATTTTGTAGTTAAATGACTGCAGTTACCACTGTTAGATCTGACATACAGAGAAGAGCAATTACAGCACTCTTCAAAAATGCAGGTGCTACCTCCACAAATCTATTTCGCAAGGCATTGGTCAAGGGTATATCTTCTGGACCCTCCCAGCTGGGATAAATAGGTCTGAAGTGACTAATCCACTCCACCATCCCAATCTCTCTAAGCCTTTGGATCCCTTCCACTACATAAAACCAAGGAAGATCAGGCATTTGCAGCTCACTCACAGTAGGTCATCCATATTTTAGCTAACCAAACAAATAAACTATAAGAACCTTTTTTAACTCCCCGAGCTGCAACATTAAATGAAGAGTCCCTACTTAGTGGGCCCAAATCAATAAATTCAGTCTGACCCAACTCTATGCTCCTTCCACCATTATTCCACACCCTTAATATCCATTCCTATGCCTGTTCTCCAGATTTCTTCTTATATAAGTTAGAAAACTCAAGCAGTTCTTTTAAAGTGTAGCTCACCACCTGATGGGTCACACTCTCAACTTCACCTCTAGGGGCCTGCTGGGACTTTAGTCTAGTTATAGGTCTGGAAGCAAACAGGGGTGTTGGGGGTGGCTCCTGAGGAGAATCAATACTACCTTGTCTGGCAACTGCCTCAGGGGAGGCCATTACTGTTGCCTCAGGCAGCACAGGGTTTATCTCCTCAGACAAAGGTGGAAAGGCTGATGGCAGCATGGGTGGGGGGTTGGGGGCGATGTTGCCACTACTGGGGATGGGGAAGCTGTTTCTTCTGGCAAACAAGATTCATCAGAGTTTACAAACTCAGTGTCCCCAGCTTCAACAGGGTCCTCCCACACATCCCTATTCCAAGTTTCAGTGTCCTGTTGTTTTCCAATCAATTCCCTCACTTTAGCAGGAGACACCTGGTGGGGCTGTGCATGTGCCTTTCATTGCAGGTTAGCGACTCTTACGATAAGAGCTTGTGTCTGTTTTTCCACAATTTCAGCTCTTTCTCTACAGGGGATGAGACGGACTCAGGGCAATCTTAGTAGATTTGAGGCTCAGTATCTGCTTTTAAAGCTGGGAATTAGAATCCCTGAGTTTATCCTTTTCTTTCATCACTTCGTCCACTGAACTTAGAAGCAACCAACCAGCTTCATTATGTTCCTTGGTTCTCCCCATATGGTCAAAGGTATTATGTATAGAGTCACTAAACTCCTTCCCTTCATGAGTGGTGAATCAGGAGTGTGAAATGCATTTATTTTGCATAAGTCTCTAAGCAGTTCATGCCAAGGACTATCAGTATTCTCCATACTATTTGAAGTAGAATCCTTAGCATTTGGGGGTCTAATTTTATTAAGCAGCCAACTCCAGAAACCCCAAAACCAAACTAAAGAACCCATCCTTAGTATTCTGTTCCTCTAGAACCACTCCTGGCACCAAAATCTGTATTAGACAGGGTTCTCTAGAAGGAGAGAACTAATAGGAGATATATAAAGGGTAGTTTATTAAGTATTAACTCACATGATCACAAGGTCCCACAATAGGCCATCTGCAAGTTGAAGAGCAAGGAGAGCCAGTCCAAATCCCAAAACTGAAGAACATGGAGTCTGATGCAGGAAACATCCAGTATGAGAGAAGATGTAGGCTGGAAGGCTAGGTCAGTCTAGTGTTTTCACGTTTTTTTCTGCCTGCTTTATATTTTAGGTGATTAGATGATTAGATGGTGCCCACCCAGATTAAGGGTGGGCCTGCCTTCCCCAGCCCACTGACTCAAATGTTAATCTCCTTTGGCAACACCCTCTCAGACACACTTCGTATAAATACTTTGCATCCTTCAATCCAATCAAGTTGACACTCAGTGTTAACGATCACAGTAATGGAGTTCTAACTCTGGCCTTCCAACATCTCTTCCATTGCTCCTTCTACTACACTACATTGCTTCTTTATGAAAACAGCATCACAAAAGTGTAACTACCTGTTAATTAGATGCACTTTGTTAGTATGCAATTACAGAAATAATAAGCATGCAAAAATGCCCACAAATTGGTATCCCTTTTGAAATTCTGTCAGTAACTCAATGGTTATTCAATCACTATTGTTAAAAAAAAAAATTAAATGAGCCTGTAATCCCAGCTACTCGGGAGGCTCAGGCAAGAAGATTACTTGAGCCTAGGAGTTCAAGACCAGCCTGGGCAACACTGTGAGACCCCATCTCTAAACAAATAAGTACGTAGGTAAAAGTTAAATGAGAGGCCATTAGGCTGAGATGGCTCCAACATTCTGGGTTCTAAAATAGCCAAACTGAAACTCATCTCAGAGTAATTTAACCAATCAGAAATTGCCCACTAACCTATAATTGTGGACTTTTCACTTTAACCAATCAAATATATATTTTTAAATTACGCTTCCATGACTACCTTATAAGTTTTCCTCTTGCATCTGTTGGGGTGGAGCCCCAAAGTGCCTGTGGTGTGGAGCTTCCCGATTTATGAATTGCTGTCTGCTCAAATAAACTCTTTAAAATTTTCATGTGCCGAAGTTTATCTTTTAATATTGTTAACCTAAGACCTGAGTGTTCTTTTTCCAACTGAGAAACAAACAAAACTAAATGAAACTAAAAGCAAAACAAGCAAACCAACAAAAACAACATTACTGTTTCTCACCAAGAGTAGTTCCAGGCAATGAAAATCTTTATGTCCTTTGCCTGTTCACAGCCTTCAGCAAGCCCCTTACAACCTTACTACCAAAAGTCATTATAGTACTTTTTTTTCCACCTGCATTTTTGAGAGTTACTAATGGCAGAACTCAGTCAAGAAAACAGCTTGTTATTAAAATAGCTGCCCTCTCTCCTGAAAGAGAGCTCCCAGAGAAAACTACAAATTGTCTTTTCTGTATATCTATTAATTCATTTCCAAAATAGGAAAAAAATGAAAAGATCATGCTTCTCTCCTCCCCCATTATTGTCAGTTGTGTAAAATCTGCTCTTGACCCTGCTATAATTTCTTTCCAATCAGGAAAATGTTGCCATAGCAACCAATTTACTAATTCAGTCGATTGGCTTTGCTCAGGTTTCTCTGAATACTCAATTAACATGAATTGCTTCATCTAGAAATTTGATTTTGACTTCCTACTATGTGCACGGCACCAGATTCAGTCTCTTGTCAGAAATCAAAGTTTGCGGGTCTGAAAGAGAAAACTGCTAGGCTGACAATAAAGAATTAAAGATGTAAAATACACACACATTTGAATTTTATATAATGTACAGAATTTATATATTATGTATATAAATAAAAAATATACATATTTTGTACATTGTATTTAGTTATTTAATGTTTTGAGGTCCGGTTGGTTTTGGGGATTGTGCACTGGTATTTTGGATCTAGGGACTTTGGGTGGGATGTTGCTTGCTTTTTGAAATGTAGGGGATGGGAAAGGAGGCTGGCTGTCATAATTCAAGAGTAATTGCTTCTTGAATGCAGAACAAAAGAACTGCTAATAATTTAGTTTAACTCAGCTTTCCTTTCAGTGTACAATATAGTCTAGTTCATTCATTATAGAGAGCACAATTGTTACAAGGATGGAAACCAGAGACAGCCCTTGTGCAGGGATAATCATTATGCAGAATGTATTATATTCAGATCAACAAAGATTTGTTCAAATAATGATAATAATTAGTATTTTTGAAATCTCTTTGATTTGCATACACTTCATACTTTGGAAGTGCTCTCCAGGATCTTGTAATCTCACATAAATATTCTAAATCTTGTAGATCATAGGAATAAGTTCCTAGAACACTACATTTCAGTGGGGCTTATTTTGGGGCCGAGGGAAAAGTTATTTCCTTCCCTTGAAAGTAGGCTGTGTATTTATGTCTTTGCTAAAGGATAGAACCCCCAAGTCCGCATTCTTTCTCTGTGTGAGGAGAGGGGAGAGAGAAAGAGAAAAAGAGATAAAAATATTTTAAGGATGAAGGTGGGAATGTCAACATACACTGTCCTGAGAGATAGCAATTTGGATTGCAGCCCTCCTCTGTTAGAATGGGGTGGAGGATTGAAGAAAGTCACGACCTCTTATATTTCCTTCCAAGCCAAGCTTCTGGCTCCCATCCTGGGTTATCAACTTTTTACATTTGTGCATTTGATTTCTCTGTAAGTTTCAAGATTCTTGAAAACAAGGGTCATATTTTTGTGTACTCTGCAGAGCTTATCACATCAGAGGTGAAGATATAAAATAGATGTTTGTTTTTTAATTCAGTGCCACAGAGGCACACACAGATATACACACAATTAGTTGTTTGTTCATATAAAATTTCCCAGGCTTCCTGACTTTAGCACTTGAGGATATATGGCCTAGCTCTTTCTTACCAATTCCCAATTCTCTACAAGAATGTCAGCAGCATCCATTAGGGCAGGCTTAATCTCCTGAGTTCTAAGGAAAATTTATACCCCTCATTTCTTCTACTGGCCAAAGTCACCTTCGCCATATTCTTTAGGGAGATCTTAAAATAGCAGAAAGATCCCAGTTTCCAGTTCCAACCCTATTCCAAATTGGTTTTGCAACCTTAAGAAAATTACTTAGCCTATTTGTGCCTCAGTATTCTCAACTCTCAAATCAGGTTCATTAGGCCTCACTTACCTGTTTTACTTGTTTGTAGCAGTTACCAAATTAGTGAAGAACATCAAATGGTGTCACTGAAGAAAGAGAACTTAGAAATCATCTAAAGCAGCCTGATGTTTTAGAGAATCACTGATATTCATAATTACCCAAAGTCACACAAGAGGAAATCTGTGCCTGTGTTTCACTTTTGTATTCTAGTACTACTTTCTGTTAAGATTCTGAAAGCACCTGGAAAGGTGCAAGTGCAAAATGTTATGATTGGTATTTGTTATATGACTCCTTCAAGCTCTGCAAGGAATGCTGAGGATGATGAAACTCATGACAGCAATGCCTTTATCAGTGGTCATAATAAGATACTGGCACTTCAGCTGCCAAGGAAGGGGTAGGAAATTAGGCAGTGTCTTTTAATAAATTAAAATCGAAGTCTCCAAGATAATAATGAAAACAGCATCTGCATATAGAAAAGATAGCTAGAACCCGGGACCTGGCTTTTGTTTCCCTAGACTTGCCTTCCTCTTGAGAGTGTTACTATTCCATCTTGCCATCTCCATGCTGGCTATAAGGTGTAGTGATGGTTAGCTAGCGGGGAAGAGGTCGTTTCCCTTTTGTTCCCGTGGATGGACAAATTACAGATAATGAGGTATTCATCATAATTTTCTGTAGCACAGCTGAAATCAGGCTCTTATTTTTCACAAGATGAATAAACATTTAGAGATAGTAGGAGGGAAACAAACTCAAAAACATGTAACTCTATAATCTTATTTCTAAAATCCAAGATACTCATCCTCAGCTTGTCATTTCCCAAAAGATACATTCAGACCAAGCTTCCAGAATACCTCCATGTGGCCACTTTAACCACTACTAGAAACGTTTGCAGTTATGTAAGATTTCCTAGAATGACGTGCTTAAGAGGAACTCTATTTTCCTTGCTGTTGTTGCTTACGACTCACCTTTTATTTTGGAGGGGAATTAAAATATCAACTTCAATGTATTGTTCAGTGAAGATAGCAATATTTGAAACAGCATGTATAGTAGGTCACCATTAGTGTGAAAAAATGGTATACTCACACATACCTACATACAATATGCTTGTAAATATATGGAGTATCTCTGGAAGGATCCATAAGTAACTGGTAACAGTGGCTACCTTTGGAAAATTTGACTGGAGGATTGAGGCCAAGAGTGGGAAAGAGGAAAATAAACTTTTTACTGTATACCTTCTTGTAATGTTTGACTTTTTACCATAGGCATATGCTACTTTTTAAAAAACAATTTATATGTTACAATTTTTTAAAGAATACAAATAAATACCAGCTTTATAGCTGATAAGCTGAATTGGAGAATGTGGCTTGGACCTGAAGCTGAAATGAACTTCTACCACAAATCTAAGGACTTTCAGATCCCCCACTCCGAGGGGACAGAGTTGAGTCTACATAGCATATGTTTGGCAGGCTAGGTAGCGAAGGACTGCAGTCTTTTCCACACCATGCTGTGTGGAATAGGCTCAAGAGCCAAGAGGGGCCTAGGCTGTCTATCCATTATAACCCTTCTCTGAATCTCATCAAGTTATTCCTCCTCCCATGCATAAGATTGAATGAGTGGCAAGAGGAGATGGGTAGAAACTTGCTTCCAAATATTTTTGAAATATGCAAGACTTTTTTTCCTTGAAGACTTACCTTTTAAATTTTAGTTTTCTTTGTGATGATTTGCTTCTTCCCCCAAATGACTGTGGAAAAGTCTATTCCCATTAAGAGAGATCTATCTCCAACCCGGTTCCAATCTTCTCAGGGGGATTAGCAAAGGCCTTGGCTGAGACTGCCTCACAGATCACTATTTCCCTTTTATAATCCTACTTCTTTCACTTCCCTGCAAGTTTTGATGCCAAGGTCACTTCCTAATAAACTTCCTGAATGCAAATCTTGACCTTAGGGTCTGTTTCCCAGGTAACCCAATCTAGGAGGGATGGTTTCAGAAATAATAGAAGGAAGCAGGCTCTAAAATGGGATTTTGCAGCTCGTTTTGCTGCTAATTTGCTGGCAATTAGGGTCTTCATTGCTAGGGGTAGGTAATGCACTGATAATCCCTGACATACAAAAACTTATTAACATTTTCACAGGTTGTAAAATAGGCCTTTGAAATATTTGGGTGGAATATTACTAATAAGGGCAATGGAATCAAATGTTTTTTTGTTAAATGCCATCAATTCACTGGAGAAAAAGAAGGAAAGGCTAAGGGTGGGTAATTAATCAGAAATGGAAGTTCAAATGTGAAAGCCATAGGAACTGTTTGGGATCATGTAAACAAAATGTTATCTCCTGTAGTGATAGGGCAGAAAAAGCTAAGGATTTTGTCCAGGACCTGATCATAAGAGTAAAAGAAGGGCTGAGAAAGAGGAATGCTCAGTTCTAAAATATCTGCTTGCCAAGATCAAGGCCTGGTTATTAGGAAGGGTGGGACCCTGATACTGGGGGATGGAAACATTTGTACTGATTCATCAAAAACCTTGAAAGCCTAGATTCCCCTGAAGTAGCTCATTTCTCCCTGTTACAGGCTGCCTCTGCAGTATTGCTTGAAGACTATGCAAAAGCTTCCGCCTTGCCAATCAACTTGCATCTGTATCAGAATATGCTCTCACCTCCCCTCCTGTTCCCTGGGCCGGCCATTTAAGGGAGAAAAGGGACTAAATTTCAAAAGGAGCTGAGGGACCCAGCCAATACCTACCAGCAGAAGCTGGGAAAATATACATGTTGACTATCCTAATCTAAAAATGTAAACTCTGAAATGCTCCAAAATATGAAACTTTTTGAGTGCCAACATGATACTTAAAGGAAATTCTCACTGGAGCATTTTCGATTTTTAGAGTTTTGGATTAGGGATGCTAAGCCAGTAGTGCAAGTATTCCAAAATCCAAAAAATTGTAAAATCCAAAACACTTCTAGTCCCAAAATTTTGGTAAGGGGTACTTAACCTCTGTATGGTACTGGATCATGAAGTTCTGGATCAAGGAAAAGCAGAAGATAAGGTTGGATAAATGTGAGTTTATTCATATGGGCACATTCTCCCATGATATAGAATTTGACTTGTGACATGAGCTTCTGCTTCATTTATCTTTCACTCATACCTTATAATCAGTAATAGTGGGAATCTTTTTTTAGGTTTCTGTATATTTTAAGCCACTGTACCAAGCTATTAACCTGTTGCTCACATTTTGCCCACTCTCTTCCTGGAATTCCATTACCACCTTTCTTTACTTGATTATATCCAGCTCATCCTTCATGATTTAGCTCATCTCCAAATCCCTAGCTAGGGCTAAGTATACATTCTTAATTTTCGGATAGCACCTTTTTCAGATCTCTTATATGGTGAGCTCATTTATTTATTGAAGTTTGTCTCCCACTTCATTCTCACTGTCAAGAATTAAGTTTTATTTATCTTTGTATTCTTTATATCCACCATGATTCCTTTCACATAGAGGCACACAACAAGTATTGGCTGAACTACATGAAACACAATTACAAGTGTCATTTCCTATGTGAAGCCTTTTCCAACCATCAGCAAAGCTTTGCTTACAGCTATAGTCACTGTTACCAAGCTGCAGGTTGAGGCTACTACTTTTGTGGATTGGTCAGTGAATGAGTTTTAAAGTTATTGTGTAAATACTGTTTGATATGTGGTATATATTCTGTGAGAATAACCCATTTCTCAATGTAGGGAAGATTTCTTTCTAGACGGAGAAAGAGGACAGTAAGTAAACTGGGTAAATTAGCTTCCCAAGTTTGCTGCATCTGGTCTAATTCCCCTTCCATCATACAACACATAGAAAAGAATCCTGTCTTAGTATGCTTTATGCTGCTATTACAGATACCACAGACTGAGTAATTTATAATGAACAGAAATGTATTTGGCTCACACTTCTAGAGGCTAGGAAGTTTAAGATTGAGAGAACGCATCTGGAGAGAACCTTCTTGCTGCATCATAACGTGGCAGAAGGCATTACATGAGCAAGAGAGAACAAGAGAAGGGGCCAAACTCATCTGTGGTGAGTAAAGACTTCACTTCCTTGATAACAAACCCATTGCTGCAATAACTACATTAATCCATTCATGAAGGCAGAACCCTCATTATCTAATCACCTCTTAAAGATCCCATCTCTCAATACTGTTTCATTTGTATTAAGTTTTCAACACGTTAACTTTGGAAGACACATTCTAATTATAGCAAATCTAATTCTACTTATATCAAAGATTTTAGCTATAGAGAGATCAGTTGCCTTTCGGTTAACAAGGGTTTCGGTTGCATCAAGAAAAATTGATTAAAACTCACTTATTACAAACTATAAAGCCAAAACTTAGAGTTCAAAAATAAATGTAAAAATATCTCAGCATTTTTCTTCTCCTAATATTGGTAAAAGCAAACTCTAAAACTCTGGAATGCTCTATTCTGCTCTTTAAGCTTTGTTGTTGAAGTTAAATTAGCTAGTATGATATCACATATTTTTCAATTTGATAGAAGAGGATCGGGAATAATGATCATTACGCATAAATGAAGAGAGTGGCTGCCCTCTTTACTATGAATTTAGTTTGCCAAAAAGACCACCCACATCAGAACATTGCCACCTGTTGAAGCCTAAAATTCTACTTAAATTCCAGTAGGACCCTGCAACGTGACTGCAGATTCTGTGTATGCATTTGTTGGGCATATGTGTGCCAAGTGCAAGGCAAATTCTCCCAGGAGAAGCAACACGTTTACATGAATGAGCTCATATCAATGAAAAGGAGAAAGGAATCAATACTTGTGGAGAAGACAGTGTCAGTTTATAGAGGGAAAGTGTGAAGAGAGAAAGCTTGGTTGGGTGCGATGGCTCATGCCTGTAATCCCAGCACTTTGGGAGGCCGAGGTAGGTGGATTGCTCGAGGACAGGAGTTTGAGACCAGCCTGGCCAACATGGTGAAACCCCCCTCTACTAAAAATACAAAAATTAGCTAGGCATGCTGGCAGGCACCTGTAATCCCAGCTACTTGGGAGGCTAAGGCAGGAGAATTGCTTGAACCCAGGAAGCAGAAGTTGCAGTGAGCTGAAATTGCCCCACTGTACTCCAGCCTTGGCAACAGAGTGAGACTCCATCTCAAATAAAGTAAAATAAAATAAAAGAGAAGGCTGATGCTATAGGGAATAAGTTGGCTACCTCAAAATTAATCTCAAAGCTTTACCTGGTTGAGAAAGCTCATATTAAATATATACTTTTAAAAATTTCCAAGCAGAATGGATCCTTGCCATTGTTAGTTTCTTAGGCTATGAATTGTCTATGAGCTTTAGAGAACAGCAGGGAGGAAGGTACTGTAGGAATATCTTTAGAAGCACATCATTCATGTCATTGGGAGGAGTGTCAGAGGATCCAGTGTAATGGTAGTCAAGGGACTTTCAAGTATCAGGTAGTCAACATAATCACACAGTAACTGGTAACCCTTTAGAAAGTAAAAATGATGCCTGATTAAGCAAGGCATGTATAGGAACAGCACAAAACTTTTTAGGTAAGATGTCTATTTGGGAGGTTGCAATCAGTCTGCAGAGATAAGACTTGAATGCCTTATTAAGTAGGTCAGCATTTATCCAGTGATTTTTTTTTTTTTTTTTTTTTTTTTTTTTTTGGAGACAGAGTTTTGGTCTTGTTGCCCAGGCTGGAGTACAATGGTGCAATCTCGGCTCACCGCAACCTCTGCCATACGGGTTCAAGAGATTCTCCTGCCTCAGCCTCCCGACTAGTTGAGATTACAGGCATGTGCCACCACACCCGACTAATTTTGTATTTTTAGTAGAGAGAGAGATAGGGTTTCACCATGTTGGTCAGGCTGGTCTCGAACTCCTGACCTCGGGTGATCTACCAGCCTTGGCCTCCTAAAGTGCTGGGATTACAGGTGTGAGCCACTGTGCCCTGCCTAGCCAATGATTTTAAGCAGAGACATGACACCATGTTCATATTTGATAAAAATAACTCCCAGATGGTATGTAGAATGGGATGGAATGTAGAAGATAACAATGTAGAAGTCCAGGCAAATGCAGTCGTCATCTAAGGTCCATTTACATCAGAATTACCTGGGGGAAAGGGGAAAATTATTGTTAACTTCCAGTTATCAGGGTCCATCCCAGATCTACAAAATTAGAATTTCTAGGCACAAGGCTTAATCTACTTTTTCAAAAATACCCCAGGGAAGATGTTAGACACACTAAATTCTGCTCTAAAGGAATAAATTCTCATACTTTAGGGCTCACCAATATCACTTATGCGTAGCTAGGTGATATTGGCTCCCACCCTTGGGATTCTGATTCTAAATATCTGAAGCTCAGGAATCTTTACTTCTGAAAAGCTCCTCCATCTGCTCAGTTCTGGGGCAAAAATAAAAATAAAAAGCTCCTCTGTTGATTCTGATAATTTTCCAAGTTTAAGAAGTACAGAAAGAATTAATTGATATTGAGAATGGAAAGAGGTTATTTTCTTCAGAAAACCTATTCATGATATAATAGATAAAATACAATGCCAGATTTATATGTTAAAAGTGAGGAAAGAGTCAAAGACAGAATGACTTAATGGAAAGAAAACACTATTACGATTCTGGAGACCTCACTGTACATCCTGCCTCTGTTCCTATTAGCTGTTGTGACCTTGGGCGCATGATTTATTTCTCCCTCTGTGTTCTGTAAAATGTGAAATAAATGAGTGAGACTTTATATGTGTTACCAAATGCGATCCACAAGTGTTACACAGATGTGATACACTTGCACAATAATGGTTTGATGGGTAAATATTTTTGAAAATTTGACTTTAACATATGAAACAGTTCATTTACAGGTTAACATATCAGAACACTTAATGTATTTACATGTACCGTAAAACTATAAAAAAAGAGTTGAAAATGAAGTGTTTTACATATTTATTTGACCACACACTTGTTTTTGAGGAATATTTGATTTACTTAATCCTTTGCAGAATGTAGGACTATGTGATTTTTTAAGCTATTCTATCTAACTCCAAAGTGCTTTGAGATCTATAGTGCCTATCCAAGGTGACTAAGAAAGAGGTGAAACAATTAAGTAGGTATAAAATGGAGAGACAGGGAAACATTCAGTTTGGGGATTAAGGGTTCTTACGTGCCTTGGTTCACAAATGAAAGCACTTGTTGACATGATGATGGAATTATAAAGTCCTCCAGAATATGTAGTAAGTAACTTTACAGGAGACGTAAACATAAAGCATTTGGAGTCTGAATTTGCAGCTCAGTGTCAGCCAGGTAGCTTATCTTGCCTGCGTGTTTATTGTGGTTTAAAATTCCTGTCTTTAGTTTTGAAAATTCATAATCATGAGATCTTCTTGCACTGCTTCTCCATCAAATATTACTTTTTTTTTCTTTTTTCTGTGGTTTGGTTATACATTTAGAACTCCAATTGAGTGCAGTGGTTTGACTAGTACACCAGGTTCCCTACTTTCCTTATTGCTTTTTAACCTTAGTCTGTTTTGTCACACCATGTTCCTTTGTCTCACTCCATTTCTGGCTCATTGTCTGATTGCAAGCAAATCACTTAATCTTTCAGCAAATCAATTTCTCTGTGTATAGAACAAGGATGATATGGTTACCTCCTGCCTAACTTGGATGGATGGTATAAGGATTAATGGAGTGAACCATTGAAAAGAAGTTGTAATCCCTAAGGGAGTGGAATCCTAGAAGTATAATCCATTGTCCTCATTATTATGTTTCAGTTTTGTTGCAGAAGAAGCCAGCATCCACATTTTTGCCACCAGAAATCTTAGCACACAGGTGGGAACTGTAATTATTTAAAAATTGCAAATGTTGTAACGTAGTTTAGCTATTTTTTTTCCACGGAATCACAAAATTGTAGTTCCAAAAATTGTCTCCACACATATGTGCCTCTTTTATAGAGTTCCTAAATGTGTTCATGAACTATGTTTTTGAAGATGTTTCTCTCCAATTTGTTGAAATGATGGAGAGGCTGTTTTACAATTACGTTAGGCTGTCAAGCCTTAGCGTTAAGTGAATCAATACTGACATCGATCTTTTTTCTCCAAGACAGGAAGAAACATTATGTGCAACTAAAGTTAGGTAGAAATTCTGAGTCTAAGCTGTTGGTGTTACTTTGGCATAATGTAAAAATCAAATAAAATCCTTGATATTTGTGATAGGTGCCCTCCTAGGGAAAAAGAGGAAAGCTGTTTGGGGTTTTCATGTCTGTTTATAAATTGGAGTAGTGAAACAGACCAAAAGAAAAAAAAAATCTTGGTTGGTTCATGGATCTAGAAGAGCAGATTTGGAATTTGTGAAAAGATGTTTTAATTGTGGGACTTTTAATAACAGATTCATTCATCCCAAAATATTTATTTAGTACTTACTGTGTGTCATCGTCTATGAATTTTGAATAGCATCATTGCTATTTCAACACCTAATACCACGTTGTTGGGATTATTCAATGATTGTCAAGTTAAATTGGTAATGAACAAAAACAGGTTGTGTAACAGAAGATATCTTGCTTAGTTTTCTTGTTTTAGGACTGTTCATTCTGTTTAGAAACAGAAGAAAGGAGGCCAATGGTATGAAATGTTAAAAATGCAATCAAATGCCAGGCGCAGTGGCTACGTCTGTAATCCCAGCACTTTGGGAGGCCCAGGTGGGCGGATCACGTGGTCAGGAGACGGAGCCCATCCTGGCTAACACAGTGAAACCCCGTCTCCACTAAAAATACAAAAAATTAGCTGGGGTGGTGGCGGGCACCTGTAGTCTGAGTTACTCAGGAGGCTGAGGCAGGAGAATGGTGTGAACCCAGGAGGTGGAGCTTGCAGTGAGCCTAGATAGCGCCACTGCACTCCAGCCTGGGGACAGAGAGAGACTCCGTCTCAACAACAACAACAAAAAAAAAAAAAAAAAAAAAAAAAAAAAAAAAAAAAAAATTCAATTAAATGACATTAGAAAATAGTATGTTGGCACATGCAAATCATAGAGACTATTTCATGTTATATATAAGGCATGTTTGTGTCGCCAGGGCACAATATCTCTGTCAAGAAATTCCAGGCAAAACCAAAATCAATTAAGCATACCTCCAGACTTCGGAATTTACTGCCATCCTGTTGCCAGTTTTTCACGTTATTTTGTTCATAGAATATTGGCTACAAAATATTTTGAGACATAACCTTTAAAATATTTGTTCATCTCAATTAATATTATTGAACACATTAAAGAGCTTTTTGACAAATAAGCAATACAACAAAGAGATGGTATTTACAATACATTTTGGGTTCTTTTCAATGGTTTCTGTGGCAATAGCATCGTTGCCCTCAGTCTAATCACTGAGTTATTATGTTTGTCTTCAGATCTTTTCTTTATTCTCAAGTTGGCAGCTCTGACTTAGAGCAAGTGCACTCTTTACTTGTCATTAAGCACACTGTAATAATTATCAGTCTGGTTTATAGTTGGATAGTTCCACCTACCTTTATGTAACTTTGTGAGTGAAAGATAAGAAAGAAACAGAGGAAGTTGAGTGACCAGATTTCCTCTGGGTAATTACAATATCTCTCTGTGTGTGACTTAGAAAATACATTTAAAAATATTTTCCCAAAGGATTTTCCTTTTGCAGGTAATTGGGGGTGCATTCTAATTTCTTCTTACCTAGGGATAGGCCTAGCAGAAAATGGCTGTGCACTTTTTCATTTTGCCAAATTCATCTTGGCCAAATATTTTCTTTCCTGTAGCTATTTTGTAGTTTGAATTGCCTTCATCTATAATTAGCTTTCTCATATCCTGTTTCTCTAATCAGGTTCTTTATGGGTCCTGAAACACAGCTGGTATCCCCTGAGGGCTGATAGAGGCAGTGAGAGAATTAAAAAGTTACAAAGGGAATAATGGGATAAATACAACTTTCTGACTGTATTAAGTACTATCGGATTTAAAAATCATGGATCACTATTTCCCTCATAGGAACAAGTATAGGAAGGTAGTGTATAGGTGTTTCCTCGAATGTTCTTATGTAAGAATTTCTTGTGGAATTTTAGTGATGTCCTTATTACACAACTTTATTATAACCTAATGAATTCTTTTGACATTTTTTCCCTTTTATTCCACCATTATTTTGAGCTCTTCTTAAGGTCACAGCTTTTCTACTAGTACTCGTTTTGTAATGGAAACATGGAGTTCACTGGGTGGCTCAGTAGTGGAGTTTGAAATAGAATAAAAAGAAAATTAGTTTAGATTTAGTAATGTGTGAACCTGGTATGTAAATCTTGAGTATCTGGACACTCACCTGTGTTAACTTATTTTGGTAAGGAAAGCCTAGGTCCGCTGCTGATACCAAATCTGAGTTCAGATAAATAGAACATTGACATTAATAAATAAAAAGAAATAGAAAAATAAACAAGCTCAGTATTACGTAGAAGTAAAATATACTGTGATTTAAAGGATACTAGGAATGTGTCCCTTACTCCAAATGTCTTGCTGTACCATTTTAGTTGCTCCAATAATATTTATTAGCAATGATTAGGTTTTATCATTACTTGGCCAGTAATTCTCTTTAGCTAAAAATTTCCTTTGAACAGCATATCAATGATTTTTTAGAATGGATGAGTTTATTAGACTATTCATTGTCACAGAAGTGGCTGAGGGAACATGAGGATACTGAATGGCCGGAGATGAAAAGGATGTTTTTAGCAGGAGAAAAAGAGTGTCTATAGTACAATACCTATTTTGCACGTTCGCTTGACACACACTCTTTAACCTTCAACTTTCCTACCAAAGCTTATGCTGTAGTACTTGTTCAGAGGTTTATGAGTATTTCTAAGATGATTATAGGCCGAATAAGAGACAATGTGGAAGTCTGGAAATTCTGCATACCTTGAAAAGTTATGAATTTGTTCATTTTTATTCTAGATTTACATGAAGAATTCATAGGAGTGTGTAACTTGGTGATGCCTTCAGTGAAGTTGCTGATTGTCGTATTTGCCTCTTATGTCCCAATTGTCAAAACAAATGTATAACATGCCTATTCTAAAGGATTCAACAGGTGTTTTATCGGTTCTGAAAGCTGGAGTCCACCTGGTGCAGCAAACAAACCCCAAATTTCTGTTTCCATATTTTTGACATTCATTTAATGCTTAACAAGACAAAGTTTTACTCCTTTATATCCAAAAAACTGAGACATGATGGCTTAACACCAATATTTCACATTCCAGAGTATAAACCCCTTAGCTTTCCATTTGCTTTCGTGATTAAATCAGAATAGCACATCACTTATATAAGGTAGTCTTTCAAATATCAGTGACAGCTTTTTAAGACTGGTAATGTCTTCAGAAGTGAACTTTTATAAGGAAACATCTGCCAATATTTTAGCCAAGTCTCAGCTCTAATCTTGATCAATCAGATCTGTTGAAGTATGATAAATACCTAAGTGTATCAGAGGGTAAGTGGACATTTCAGCAAAGTTTTGATTGGTCAATAATGTATTCAGGAACTTAAGAAGATTTTAAGATTTATTAAATCTTCAAAATGGTCCTTTCAAACAGATAGAGTATACTTTCTGAGATGGGCATGAATTAACAGACATGCAGAATTAATCTTCTATGAAGAAAATTTCTCTAGGTATATATATTGAATAATTTATTTTTGGTAGTAAATATGCAACTAATGAATTATTCTTTGAAATCACAAATGCTAAAACTAGTAAGAAGAAAATGAATAACTTATAGGCCATTGAACCTAGTCTTCAAGGCTCAATGAGGATCTACCCATAAAAAAGACAATGGGAACTTTAGTGCTACATGTTCCAGAAATTTAGGAAGTATGAGGTTCTGTGGATGCATCAATCATCTCAATGTAAATGTTTTAACACCTTGATCTCATCTCACCTTGTGAATTGATGAAGTTACTACAGAAGAAGAAAGACACTTACAACCTCTACTTGGACTAATTCAAACCAGAGTGAACACTTTAGAGGATGCTTCTATTTGCCCCAAATAGTAAGAGATTGGGATTTAGAAATCTTATTAAGGGTTTCACTAAATTCACAAAGTGGAGAGGAATAAAGTTTAATGCATTAATTAGGGTGAGATCAAGAAATCAGAACCACTGTATATATGCAAAGTATGAAAGTTTTAGTTGGGGGAATTAAAAGTTACTCAACATTTGAAAGGAAAAAACAGGTGGAGCAAAGGTCAAGGAAGCCACAACCAATGAATTCAGCCTTCAGCACTGAAGCAGATGGTTCTCCTAAGGTCATCCCAAAGCCACAGCAAATCCCAGGAACATTTAGAAGATTCCCTAACTATTTCAATCTGCAGCAATGAAGTGAGCGGGTCACAAGAATGTCCCTTGAAGCTGCTGTGAATGCCAGAAATGTTTGGAGGACTCTAACCAACTATAACCATACAAGTATAATATACAAAACAGGGATGTTGGTGATTCTTAAGAAGTTCCTTCAAACTTCATGTCTGCCCACTTGTCTGACTACAGTTGTTTCCAGAGAGTAATGACCCCTCCTTCTCTTCTGTTTCCCATATTCTGTATGTCTTTCATTGGCAAATTTTAACTTAAGGAAAGATACTCTGGGAAATGTGGTTCTCAGCTATTTCACTGTATTGCATAGGCGACTATGAGGGTGGTTGACACAGAGTTAATACTAGACAATATAGTGTACCTATTAAGATGTAGGTAATGACGGAATTTCTTTTTCTACTAGAAAGTCTCTATTCTTTATCTGTTGAAAGGAATGGCATAAACTACAATGACTTTTGCACCAACCTAGTATGAGCATAAGGGGCAATAGTGATATTAGTCAAAGAGTCCCAGAATAAGGTAGTAAAGCTTTTGGGAGCTGATACATCACCATGACGAAACAACATGGCCATGAGAGGAGCAACATTTATTTACGTGGGGGGTGAGTTGTTGTGATACTTGTTACCAGAAAGATTCATTTTGGTGCTGGTGACATCCTTGTATACTATCCTGACGAGACATGTTTATCTGAGTACACATAGCAGTTGGAGGCAACATCAAATAACAGAAAAGATTTCAGGTGAAAAGGAGAAATTAAAGAGGCAGTAAATCTTAAGCTTTAAAAGAAATCTTGTATATCTGAAGGAGATTTCTGTATCCTCTATCTCTCAACCAACAAACTGGAACCAGAACACAAAATTAGCAGCTTGGAAAGGACTTCCCTGCTCAGGGTTTGAGTTTCTAAGATTAGAGTGGAGCACACTTGTTCTATTTTTCTCCTCATTCATTAGCTGGAAGCAACCTGTTGACTCGTAGAGAAGGACAGGTTTTCACAACGTTTGGCGTCATTCTTTATGGAGTGGGTCTCTTCCACTTTCAATGCACAGAGAAGAACAATGTTGTTGACAGGTAAAGGGCTTAAGAAAATGTGTGTAATTGTAATAGTTGTTGATCCTAAAGGAAATGTTTTAATTCTTACGTACTCCAGTTGGCAATCCCAGGGCATATCCCCAAACTTTCATAACAGTGTTATTTGGAAATGTTATTGTTAGAATATAACATTTAGAAGTATTAACCAATATGTTTTCCAATTTTCTTGAATGTCCTTTTACCTCGAAGCTCTGTCCATTTCAAACTAGACCTTGACATTCACTGCCTCAGGACATAAAGGTTATGGAAGAAATGCAGAGAAAAAATCAATTTAAAGTCTATTTTGGAACTAGTGGTAAAGAAACAATTTAGAGAGAAAACTTTCAGAAGCCTAGGCATTGACAGTCAGAACCCAAAGTCATAAAAAATTGATTTGGAAGAATACATAATCATGTATAAGCAAATTTCCCCACACCAAAGGAAATAAGAGATCCTCTGAACTGGAGGAAAACAGAGAATATTTAAGCAGCAAGAGACGAAGCTCTGGTTAGTACTTCTCAGAAGTGATTCTGAGACTTCCTCTTCACAAGCTGTGTCCCTGAGTTGGGGTGGGGGAAATAGAATCTGAAAATAGGTTTGGGTATCTGAAAGAGAGAAGCACTCATGCTTTATACTTCAGCTGAAGTCTAAGGTGGTCATAGACCTTGAAAGGTCTCTGGTGCCACCATGGTTCAGCAGCAGTACCATGGAAATGGTGGTGTGGTGGGTCTATAATAGAGGGCCTGATACAGTTCCAGTAGTTTTCTGAGGCCCAAGAGAGGGAGGGAAGGGTATCTAAATATTTTCTATCTGCTATTAGTGGAGAACGTGGTAGCTAAGAAAAGAATGACAGACCAAAAGATAACAGAAGTAGGAGGATACAGAGTGTCTCACGCGGACCTTTGGCGGGATGTTATATGGATTTTGGCAGATGCTAACAGAAATATTGGCCAAGGACCAAGAAATAGACACCCCTTCCCAACAATGCTGTGGTATTAGACCCTTGGAGCTTTCATGTGCTGGGAAAAATGCAGGGTGTGAGGAAGTAACACAACTTGACTGAGAAGAGCTTATATTCATTGATTTAAGCTTGAATCACCTAAGATGAAGTGTTCAACAACAGAAAATGGAGCCTCGAGATATAAATTAGATTTCGTTTTAGGGAAAAAATCATTTTGCATACTAGTTTGTGTTTCATGGAATTCACAGTAACTACATATTTTACTCTGTGAACAGAGGACATATATGACACATACAGGATGGGAATGCATCAAGACGATTTAATCTAAAACTATTAAGTATTGTGTGGAACTAACAAAAACATCAATGTGATGCAAGTAAACAGTTAAAGAAATGAGCTACATTTTCTATTTTAAAGGATGGCAGACATAGCACATTAATGAATACCTAGCGGTTTCTATTTTAAAAGCCCAGTGTCTCAGAAATCAGGCTAAAATGCAATCTGAGTTATGCCTGTTCTTGGCATGGACGTGCTCTTCAAAATGTGGCAGAAAGTGATTTAGCACTTTTAAGAGAATTTACATATGTTGAAGATGGTAATCTGAAATTGAACCTTTTAGAATATTTCCCTGATATACTCTATGCCATTCATATTTAATAGGAATTTATATAATATTTAAATATTCAATCTGTCTTTGTCATTATAACTTGTCCAACAACTTACATTTCCCACCATTTTGGCGAGGTGTCTCCAAAGCCTCTCATACAGGCTCATTCAGGGACTGGGAAATTGCCCTGTTCTTTAGCAGCTGCAGATGTTGAACTGTCAACTTTGATTCAGGTTGGCCTAGAAATAAAAGCATTTTATTTTATTACTTTTATTATTTTATTACTTTAAAATGTGTTTATTTTTTAGCTTTGAATTTGATTGATTCATTTCTTACAAAATTCTTGTACAATTGAAGACTAAATTAAGCCTTGACTGTATCTATTGGCAAAGAGGGACACTTTATATTTTTGGTTAGTATAGCAAGATTTATGATAAGACTGGGTATCCATAGACATCTCAAGAATTCTGGGAAATTCATGATAGTCACCAGAAGTCTCATTTGCAAGAGTACCTCAGGTCCCATGGAAGAAAATGTGAAGTGGGATTTTAGTAGTATGTTTATCAGGTCTCTGAAGCCCCCAGATTAAGAGCCTTGCACAAAAGAAAGACGCCTTCCAGAGCTCTATGGGCATGGGTCTTGGAAATTCTTGAGAATTATTTCTATTTAAAAACCGTAGAACTTCCGTATGGCACAATTTCAGGATTGGTTGAGCAATGTTAAGGCTATTGCACAATTTCTGGATTTGGCAAGCTTTTCCCAACAGAGGGTGCTGTAAACCTGAAAGAGGTACCAAATATTTGTGAGCTTTTAGAAGCCAGGTTGTTTCTTGACTGGAAAGGTCTTTTCTGTCTAACACAGAAATCACTATGAATCTTGCTTAAGCAGTTGGAAGTTGGTGGTTGACTCTGAAGCAGCTATGTAACACAACCAATGCTACAGCAGCAGCAGAGAGAAGTGGCCATACTCTGAGCATGAAGTTCCTATAGGAAAACAGAGGACTGTTTCCTTTCTGACCAATTCCTTTTTTCAGAGGGAGATAAGGTAGCAACAGGGGATAGAGCATTTTTGGGGTCGGAATTTCAGTAAAATTTAAATTAGGTGGCATCAAGAGCCAAATACATCTGTTACTATAATTCAAACCCTAATTTTTTTTTTCAGTAATGAATATGACCTGGGAAATCAATTTCTACTTTTAAAAATATCCATTTCATAATATGAAAACAACCTTTGTAAAACAGATACGTTGGAGGAGGTGCAGGTAGGTAGGGTAATTTGCTCAGCAAGTCCCTTCATTTGCTCATAGTTAAAATCAAAAGTAAGGCTGGGTGCGGTGGCTCATGCCTGTCATCCAAGCACTTTGGGAGGCCGAGGCGGGCGGATCACCTGAGGTCGGGAGTTCGAGACCAGCCTGACCAACATAGAGAAACCCTGTCTCTACTAAAAAATACAAAATTAGCCAGGCTTAGTGGTATGTGCCTGTAATCCCAGCTACTCAGGAGGCTGAGGCAGGAGAATCACTTGAACTGGGGAGGCGGAGGTTGTGGTGAGCCAAGGTTGTGCCATTGCACTCCAGCCCAGGCAACAAGAGTGAAACTCCGTCTCTAAACAAAAGTAAGATCCAAATAAAGCAACTAGTATCATTTCCTTATACGGTCATGTATTGAGCACTGACATTGCATCTGTACCATGCTAGGCACCAGGAATATACAAATTTTTTTTCTTTCTCTGCCTGCTCTAAAAAGAAAACCAGATCTCAATATTATTGACTCTTGTTATTGTGGCCACTACCTGAAGTTTAATGTGTAGTTAAGATATAAAGATATAAACAAACATGTACACATTTTTAAAATATTTTAATTTATATTTTTAAGAAGGGATAGACACTCAGGAAATTTTATAACCAGACATTTTTTAGGTGCTAGGAAAATTCTGTCTCAAACATTAATAGACACTATCAGAGAAGATTTAATGAATTTTGGTTAAAGATTCACAAATGGTGAAACTGGGTCTCAGTTTTTCAAGTTTGTATATCCTCCTACCTTGTTGAGTGGTAATGAGCAAAATCAAAGGCAGGTAACTGAGCTTGTGTGTATTGGGTTAAATTTATCCCATTACTGGCTTGGCTAGCAACAATTATTTATCTTGGAAATCAGTAAAATTCTTTACAATGCATTTACCTCATGAAGAAAGTATTATGTAAATAATATTTTTTCAACATAAATTAATAGTATGGCAGAAGGTAAAAGACCATCTTTTTCAGACCTACTTTTAAATCCCCATGTTAAGAAAAAAGACTAGGGAGTTGAATCCAATCGCTTCCCTCTACTACAAAACCCCATTGTTGTAATTCCCCTTGAATAAAATATTCCTTGCTTTCTCTGAAAGAAAAGAAAAAAAGGATCATTTTTAATGACACATCTCAAATGATGGTATAATTCTGGAGATAATTCCCAACCTGTAAAATAAATATGTGTTAATATCCTTAGGTATTTGAGTGAATGGAAATCCAGACACTGGTGGTTGGATTGGCATGTTAATCTCCTGTCACTCTAATCCATTCCAATTCCTGAGAAACTTAAACTCAAGAATAACAAAAACCACTCAGTCCTACCCTCAGAATTCTTTTTTTTAACTTCTAGAGAAATGGCAGAGTCCGTAAAACAAGAATGATGGAAAAGTTTACCACAGTTTTTCCTTGTCACTTATTTTGAAAGTCAGCTGCAATTTGTAATTTTCTCAGGTTGGCAAATGTGTCCAAATGGGGAATGCTCTGTAATCTGTCAAAACCTCACAGATGTCATCATCAAAAGGAGCATATACACTTAATGTGTTTGTTTAATCTTTTATTCTGCATGTGGAGCTATACTTTGAGTAAAGACTCACCAAACAGATATCATTCCTTCAAAAAATTCATCAAGACCTTTGTAAATAAACTCACATAGTAACAGAAGTGCATTATCTAGAGAGTGGTTGTGCTGATGCAAAACATTTGAATCTGTTTTTTAGTTCCTATCTCAGATTGTTTCACAGGCTGTGTAAACTACATAAATAGGAAGAAGTGAGAAAATGAAGCTCCTAGATACTTCTCACACCTTGAAAAATCACATCTTTTTGATTCAATAGAACTCTAGTGGTGGCCAGAACTGAAATAATGGCAATGGGAAAGAGAAAGGCAGATTAGGGAGCCTTTGGAGACTTCCTGCATTTAGTTCTCTTTGCTTGTCTCTCCCCTCTTCTTTACCAGTGAATGTTGGGTGTGACAGTTCTTGGTTCTTGCATCTCTTCTCTACCTGTACTCTTTCTCTAAGTGCTCTGAGTCAGTCTTATAACCACAAATGTTATCTGTACCCTAAATTTCTGAAATCTCTCTCTATATATACCTAATCTATCCCTGAAATTTCTTGATTGATATTCCTTCTGCATACTTGACATCTATACTTGGATGCCTCATGGGCGTCTGAAATTTAACTTTACCTCATACCTCTATCCACTTTTTCTGTTTCAGTGTTTCATATCTCTGTAAATGGCAGTACAAGCAACCTAGATTTACAAACCAGAACGCTTGGAGTCATCCTTAATATTTTTCTTTCATTACCCTATGTGGACAATCATTCAGTGAGTACTGCTGTTTATAATTTCTAATTATAAATATCAAACGCATCTATGTCTCTTCATCGCTACTATCATCAACATAGTTTTGGTTACCAGCAAGTCTCTCAAGAGGCCATTTCTAGAGTCTTTTAAATGGTCTTTGTACTTCTGTTGCCTCCTCCACATCATTGCCATATGTAGAATTCAAAGAGGTATTTTAAAAATATAAAATTGTATCATGTTTCTCTATTGATTAAAAGACTCATGACTTTTCTTCACTCTTAGGATAAAATCCAAATTAATTCCATGGCCTACAAGGCCTTGAGTGGTTCATCCCCTAACTACTACTTCAACTCAGTGTGGGCCATTCTGCCCTTGCTCACCACTCTACAGTCATACAGGCTTCCTTTCGGTTCATGGCACATGACAGGCCCCTCCCCACTCCAGGGCTTTCATGCATGCTCGTTCTTCCATCTAGAATAGATTTCTTTCTCTTGCCTGCGTGAGTGGCTCATTATCATTCTTCAGGACTACCTTAAGTGTTAGCTCTTTAGAGACACCATCCCTCTTATCGTACCCACCATGGGGCCCTCATTATACTTCACCATCTGTTATGTATTCATCTTCTTCATCAAACATAATAATTTCATTTATATCATTACTTGATTCTTTAATTATTTCTTTTCTGTCATTCCTACCAGAATGTAAACTCCATAAATTTAGGCATGGTATTTGTTTTATTGCCCAATGTATATTTATAACCTAATAAGTTCTCAATGACTATTAATACAAAAATGAATATTGACAGAACCAGAACCAAAATATAATCCAGCATTCTATCTTGTTATTTATATATCTGTGCTCTAAGAAAATCTGACTAACGTTAACTCTAGTTTTTAATCTCTACAGCGATGTAGTGTCTAATTTAATTGTAAATATGTGCATGGGGCTGTTCAATATATATCTAATGTGAACATGTCAGATAAATGCATTTTCCAACAATAAAAACAACAACTATTCCTTAAGTGCTTTATACTATTCACTGAACTGTATTTTAAGTGCATGATTTCATGTAGTTCCTGAGAAATAGGTAATATTGTCCCATTTAACAGCTAAAGAAACTAAAGATTGGAGAGAGGTCAAGCATTTCACCTTATCCAATCAATTTGAAACCAATGTCACTTACTTCAAAGTCCATGCACCTGGCAATAATTGCATTATGACTGGCTCTAATTCTCTCAAGAAAAGCCATGTGCAGTTCCTTCAGGAAGAAATGTACAAAGGAGAAATCTGAGGGGGAAGCAGTAAAATGATGGCTTAGTAGTTCCGATCCTTTTATTATGGTCTTAATATTAACTTTTAAAGGGTTAGGATGAAGGGTGAAATATTACGTGTTTTGCTTAGAGAGACTGATTAAAAAGGGAATAGAATATTTGAAGAACATTATCTGGGGTAAGGCCACAGAATTTGAAGTCAGATTTTCATTTCAACATACTAAGTTTCTAATAATTGATTTCATCAGAGTTTCATAGGGCATCCAGCAATGTATTCTAAGTAATGATTTCTCTGAGTCCTTCCTCATTACTTAAAGTGCATTTGATACTCATGGATATTAGGGTGACCATGTTTTATAAAATCAAGGGATTGATATTTCAGATATCTTGGATTATAGTTTCATTTCTCTAATTCTGACTTTTTTATTTTTCATTTTTAGTGGTACGTTTTAAAGAGCAGAAGTTTTCAATTTCAATGAACTCCAATTCATTATTTATATTATTTTATGAATTGTATTTTCAGCATCACATCTAAAAATTCTTTGAATAACCCAAAGTCATAAAGATTTTATCCCCTTTTTTCTAAAAATTATAAGTTTTAGCTCTTAAATTTAGGTCTATAATCCATATGGAGGTATTTTTTGCATATTATCTGAGGCAAAGGTCTAAGTTGATTTTTTTTTTTTTGCATATGGATATCCAGTTGTCTCCAGTACTGTTTGTTGAAATAATTATTATTTCTCCATTGCATTGTCTTGGCAAAATCAACTTATCAAAAATGTAAGTGTTTGTTTCTGGCCTCTTAATTCTGTTTCATTGATCTATATGTGTACCATCACACCAGTTTTATATAATTTACATACAGCCTATGCTTTTCTAAGCACATTATACCTCTTTCCATTAAAATATAATCCCTTTTACTTGATTAATTTGCAATCTTGATTGAAAGACAAGTCTAACTTCAAGATATGTAATTGATATAATAAAATGCCAAATAAGAGTAGATAATACAGGGTTGTGGCCAAGATGGCCGAATAGGAACAGCTCTGGTTTGCAGCTCCCAGCAAGATCAACGCAGAAGGTGGGTGATGTCTGCATTTCCATCTAAGGTACCCAGCTCATCTCACTGGGACTGGTTACACAGTTGGTGTAGCCCACGATGGGTGAGCCGAAGCAGGGTGGGTCATAACCTTATCCGGAAAACTCAAGGCATCGGGGAACTCCCTCCCCTAGCCAAGGGAAGCCTTTAGGGACTGTGCCGTGAGGAACAGTGCATTCCAGCCAAGATACTATGCTTTTCTCACTGTCTTCACAACCCACAGAACAGGAGATTCCCATGGGGTGCCTATGCAACCAGGGCCCTCGGTTTCAAGCACAAAACTGTGTGGCTGTTTGGGCAGACACTGAGCTAGCTGCAGGAGGTTTTGTTGGTTTTTGGTTTTTTGTTTTTCATACCCCAGTGGTGCCTGGAAGGCCAGCGAGACAGAACCATTCACTCCCCTGGAAAGTGGGTTGAAGCCAGGGAGCCAAGTGGTCTGGCTCAGTGGATCCCACCCCGATGGAGCCCAGCAAGCTAAGATCCACTGGCTTGAAGTTCTTGCTGCCAGTACAGAAGTCTGAAGTCAACCTGGGATGCTGGAGCTTGGTGGGGGAGGAGCATCTACCGTTACTGAGACTTGAGTAGGCAGTTTTCCCCTCACAGTGTAAACAAAGGGGGAGTTCGGACTGGGCAGAGCCCACAGCAGCTCCTCAAAGCTGCTGTAGTCAGACTGCCTCTCTAGATTCCTCCTGTCTGGGCACGGCATCTCTGAAAGAAAGGCAACAGCCCCAGTCACGGGATTATAGATTAACCTCCCATCTCCCTGGGACAGAGCACCTGGGGGAAGCGGCAGCTGTGGGTGCAGCTTCAGCAGACTTAAACTTTCCTGCCTGCCAGCTCTGAAGAGAGCAGTGGATCTCCCAGCACAGCATTCAAGCTCTGTTAAGGGACAGACTACCTCTTCAAGTTTGTCCGTGAGCCCCATGCCTCCTGACTGGGCGACATCTCACAGCAGGGGTCCTCAGACATCTCATACAAGAGAGCTCCGGCTGGCATCTGGTGGGTGCCCCTCTGGGACAAAGCTTCCAGAAGAAGGAACAGACAGCAATCTTTGCTGTTCTGCAGCCTCTGCTGGTGATTCCCAGGCAAACAGGGTCTGGAGTGTGCTTCCAGCAAACTGCAGCAGACCTGCAGCAGAGGGGCCTGACTGTTAGAAGGAAAACTAACAAACAGAAAGGAATAGCATCAACATCAACAAAAAGGACATCCATACAGAAACCCCATCCGAAGGTCACCAACGTCAAAGACCAAAGGTAGATAAATCCACAAAGATGAGGAAAGTCCAGCACAAAAAGGCTGACAATTCGAAAAACCAGAGCACCTCTTTTCCTCCAAAAGATCACAACTCCTCACCAGCAAGGGAACTAAACTGGACAAAGAATGAGTTTGACAAATTGACAGAAGTAGGCTTCAGAAGGTGGGTAATAACAAACTCCTCTAAGCTAAAGGAACGTGTTCTAACCCAATGCAAGGAAGCTAAGAACCTTGAAAAAAGGTTAGAGGAATTGCTAACTAGAATAACCAGTTTAGAGAAGAACATAAATGACCAGATGGAGCTGAAAAACACAGCATGAGAACTTTGTGAAGCATACACAAGTATCAATAGCCCAATTGATCAAGCAGAAGAAAGGATATCAGAGATTGAAGATCAACTTAATGAAATAAAGTGTGAAGACAAGATTAGAGAGAAAAGAATAAAAATGAATGAACAAAGCCTCCAAGAAATATGGGACTATGTGAAAACACCAAACCTACATTTGATCGGTGTACCTGAAAGTGATGGGGAGAATGGAACCAAGTTGGAAAAACACTCTTCAGGATTTTATCCAGGGGGACTTCCCCAACATAGCAAGACAGGCCAACATTCAAGTTCAGGAAATACAGAGAACACCACAAAGATACGCCTCAAAAAGAGCAACCCCAAGACACGTAATCATCAGATTCACCAAGGTTGAAATGAAGGAAAAAATGTTAAGGGCAGTCAGAGAGAAAGGTCGGGTTACCCAAAAAGTGAAGCCCGTCAGACTAACAGCAGATCTCTCAGCAGAAACCCTACGAGTAAAAAGAGAGTGGGTGCCAATATTCAACATTCTTAAAGAAAAGAATTTTCAACCCAGAATTTCAAATCTAGCCAAATTAAGCATCATAAGCAAAGGAGAAGTAAAATACTTTACAGACAACCAAATGCTGAGAGATTTTGTCACCATCAGGCCTGCTTTACATGAGCTCCTGAAGGAAGCCCTAAGTATGGAAAGGAAAAACCGGTACCAGCCGCTGCAAAAACATACCAAGTTGTAAAGACCATCAACACTATGAAAAAACTGCATCAACTAACAGGAAAAATAACCAGCTGGCATCATAATGACAGAATGAAATTCACACATAACAGTATTAACCTTAAATGTAAATGGACTAAATGTCCCAACTAAAAGACACAGACTGGCAAATTGGATAAAGAGTCAAGACTCAGCCGGGCGCGGTGGCTCACGCGTCTAATCCCAGAACTTTGGGAGGCCGAGGTGTGCGGATCACGAGGTGAGGAGATCGAGACCACAGCGAAACCCCGTCTCTACTAAAAATACAAAAAAAAATTAGCCGGGCGTGGTGGCGGGTGCCTGTAGTCCCAGCTACTCGGAGAGGCTGAGGCAGGAGAATGGCATGAACCCAGGAGGTGGAGGTTGCAGTGAGCTGAGATTGCGCCACTGCACTCCAGCCTGGGCGACAGAGCGAGACTCCGTCTCAAAAAAAAAAAAAAAAAAGAAAAATGAAAATTAAAAAAAAAAAAAAGAGTCAAGACTCATTGGTGTGCTGTATTCAGGAGACCCATCTCACGTGCAAAGACACACATAGGCTCAAAATAAAGGGATGGAGGAAGATTTACCAAGCAAATGGAAAGCAAAACATAAGAAAAGCAGGGATTGCAATCCTAGTCTCTGATAAAACAGATAAACCAACAAATTTCAGAAAAGACAAAGAAGGGCATTACATAATGGTAAAGGGATCAATGTAACAAGATGATCTAACTATCTTAATATATATGCACCCAATAAAGGAGCACCCAGATTCATAAAGCAAGTTCTTAGAGACCTACAAAGATACTTAGACTCCCACACTATAACAGTAGGAGATTTTAACATCCCACTGTCAATATTAGACAGATCAATGAGATAGAAAATTAACAAGGATATTCAGGACTTGAACTCAGCTGTGGACCAAGTGGACCTACTAGACATCTATAGAACTCTCCACCCCAAATCAACAGAATATACATTCTTCTCAGCACCACATTGCACTTATTCTAAAATCAACCACATAATTGAAAATTAAACACTCCCCAGCAAATGCAAAAGAATGGAAATCATAACAAATAGTCTCTCAGAGCACAGTGCAATCAAATTAGAACTCAGGATTAAGAAACTCATTCAAAACTGCACAACTACATGGAAACTGAACAACCTGCTCCTTAATGACTACTTGGTAAATAACGAAATGAAGGCAGAAATAAGTAAGTTCTTTGAAACCAATGAGAATAAAGACACAACGTACCAGAATCTCTGGGACACAGCTAAAGCAGTGTTTAGAGGGAAATTTATAGCACTAAATGCCCACAGGAGAAAGCAGGAAAGATCTAAAATTGACACCCTAAAATCACAATTAAAAGAACTAGAGAAGCAAGAGCAAATAAATTCAAACGCTAGCAGAAGGCAAAAACTAACTAAGATCAGAGGGGAACTGAAGGAGATAGATACATGTAAAACCCTTCAAAAAATCAATGAATCCAGGAGCTGTATTTTTGAAAATATTAACAAAATAGATAGACTGCTAGCCAGAATAATAAAGAAGAAAAGAGAGAAGAATCAAATAGACAGAATAAAAAATGATAAAGGGGATATCACCACTGATCCCACAGAAATACAAACTACCATCAGAGAATACTATAAACACCTCTATGCAAATAAACTAGAAAATCTAGAAGAAATGGCTACATTCCTGGACACATACAACCTCCCAAGACTAAACCAGGAAGAAGTTGAATCCCTGAATAGACCAATAACAAGTTCTGAAATTGAGGCAGTAATCAATAGCCTAGCAACTAAAAAAAAAAAAGCCTAGGAACAGATGGATTCCATCAAATTCTACCAGAGGTACAAAGAGAAGCTGGTATCATTCCTTCTGAAACTATTTCAAGCAATAGAAAAATAGGAACTCCTCCCTAACTCATTTTATGAGGCCAGCATTATCCTGATACCAAAACCTGGCGGAGACACAACAAAAAAAGAAAATTTTAGGCCAATATCCCTGACGAACATCAATGTGAAAATCCTCAATAAAATACTGACAAACCAAATCCAGGAGCACATCAGAAAGCTCATCCACCATGATCTAGACGGCTTCATCATCCCTGGGATTCAAGACTGGTTCAACATATGTAAATCAATAAATGTAATCCATCACATAAACAAAACCAATGAGAAAAACCACATGATTATCTCAATAGATACAGCAAAGGCCTTTGATAAAATTAAAAACCCCTTCATGGTAAAAACTCTCAATAAACTAGGTATCGCTATAACATATCTCAAAATAATAGGAGTTATTTATGACAAACCCACAGCCAATATCATATTGAACGGGCAAAAGCTGGAAGCATTCCCTTTGAAAACCAGCACAAGACAAGGATGCCCTCTCTCACCACTCCTATTCAACATAGTATTGGAAGTTCTGGCCAGGGCAATCATGCAAGAGAAAGAAATAAAGGGTATCCAGATAGGAATAGAGGAAGTCAAATTGTCTGTTTGCAGATGACACGACTGTATATTTAGAAAACCCCATCGTCAGACCAGGCGCGGTGGCTCACACCTGTAATCCCAGCACCTTTGGAGGCCCAGGCAGGTGGAGAACAAGGTCAGGAGTTCGAGATCAGCCTGGCCAGTGTGGTGAAACCACATCTCTACTAAATATACAAAAAAAAAAAAAAAAATTAGCCGGCCATGGTAGCACACGCCTGTATTCCCAGCTACTCAGGAGACTGAGGCAGGATAATTGTTTGAACCTGGCAGGCAGAGGTTGCAGTGAGCCAAAATTGCACCACTGCACTCCAGCCTCTGCGACAGAGCAAGACTCCATCTCAAAAAAGAAAAAGAAAAAAGAAAACCCCATCGTCTCAGCCCAACATCTCCTTACGCTGATAAGCAACTTCAGCAAAGTCTCAAGATACAAAATCAATGTGCAAAAATCACAAGCATTCCTATACACCAATAATAGGAAAATCATGAGTGAACTTCCATTCACAATTGCTACAAAGAGAATAAAATACATAGGAATCCAACTTACAAGAGATGTGAAGGACTTCTTCAAGGAGAACTACAAACCACTGTTGAAGGAAATAAGAGAGGACACAAACAAATGGAGAAATATTCCATGCTCATGGATAGGAAGAATCAGAATTATGGAATGGCCATATTGCCAAAAGTAATTTATAGATTCAATGCTATCCCCATCAATCTACCATTGTATTTCTTCACAGAATTAGAAAAATCTACTTTAAATGTCATATGAAACCAAAAAAGAGTCAGTATAGCCAAGACAATCCTAAGCAAAAAGAACAAAGCTGGAGGCATCATGCTACCTGACTTCAAAATATACTACCAAGCTACAGTAACCAAAACAGCATGGTACTGGTACCAGAACAGATATCTAGACCAATGGAAAAGAATAGAGGCCTCAGAAATAATGCCACACATCTACATCCATCTGGTCTTTGACAAACCTCACAAAAACAAGCAATGGGGAAAAGATTCCCTACTTAATAAATGGTGTTGGGAAAACTGGCTAGCCACATACAGAAAATTGAAACTGGACCCCTTCGTTACACCTTACACAGAAATTAAGATGGATTAAAGACTTATATGTGAGACCTAAAACCCTGGAAGAAAACCTAGGCAGTACCATTCAGGACATAGGCATTGACAAAGAGTTCATGACTAAAACACCAAAAGCAATGTCAACAAAAGCCAGAATTGACAAATGGGATCTAATTAAACTAAAGAGCTTCTACACAGCACAAGAAACTATCATCAGAGTGAACGGGCAACCTACAGAATGGGAGAAAAGTTTTACAATCTGTCCATCTGACAAAGGGCTAATATCCAGAATATACAATGAACTTAAATAAATTTACAAGAAAAAAACCCATCAAAAAGTGGGTTAAGCATATGAACTGACACTTCTCAGAAACAGATATTTATGTGGCCAACAAACATATGAAAAAAAGCTCATCATCACTGGTCATTAGAGAAATGTAAATCAAATGCCAGTTAGAATGGCGATCATTAAAAACTCAGGAAATAAACAGATGCTGGAGAGGATGTGGAGAAATAGGAATGCTTTTACACATTTGGTGGGAGTGTAAATTAGTTCAACCATTATAGAAGACAGTGTGGCGATTCCTCAAGGATCTAGAACCAGAAATACCATTTGACTCAGCAACCCCATTACTGGGTATGTACCCAAAGGTTTTTAAATCATTCTACTATAAAGAGACATTTACACGTATGTTTAATGCAGCACTGTTCACAATAGGAAAGACTTGAAAGCAACCCAAATGCCCATCAGTGATAGACTGGATAAACAAAATGTGCCACATATACACCATGGAATACTATGCAGCCATAAAAAGGATAAGTTCGTGTCCTTTGCAGGGGCATGGATGAAGCTGGAAACCATGATTCTCAGCAAACTAACACGAGCAGAAAACAAAACACTGCATGTTCTCACTCATAAGTGCGAGTTGAACAATGAGAACACATGGACACAGGGAGAGGAATATCATACACCAAGGCCTGTCAGGGGTTGGGGAGCTAGGGGAGGGATAGCATTAGGATAAATACCTAATGTAGATGACAGGTTGATGGTTGCAGCAAACCACCATGGCACGTGTATACCTATGTAACAAACCTGCATGTTCTGCATATGCATCCCAGAACTTAAAGTAGAATAAAAAAAATTTCCCATACAAAAATAGATAATAATAAATGTAATAAATATTAGAGCTTAGAGTTATCATTGTGATCCAAAGTACTCAAAGACAATTTACTTGAAGTTTGGAGATGCTGTATCTGGGCAACCTGGGATCGATCTAATTTCACTATGGCTAATTTATCTGACTTAAGGTTTTATTTGTCCTCTTTATTGTAAATCTTCTCTAGGTAGGGAAATATAGCTAAATCAGTATATCCAAAGTGAAACATAGGTTTTATTATTATTTTTTATTCTGTGGTAAAGGCCCAGTGAAACTCTCTTGATAAGTAGCAACATGATCAGTTCATGTCCCAACCTAATTGCTATATTGACTGTTTCAATCAGATAGATTTAGGTTTTTATGAGTATTAGTAACTCGTGTCAGTGCACTGGATTGACTCTGAGGAGCCTGAACATTTCTAAATGAGTATTCAATGAATGACAAATAGAATGTTGAACTGAGAAAGTCACCACTGTTTACCAAACCCTTCTGCTAAGGAAGGGCAAGATGTCACCACTATTACCATCCCCTCATTAGAAACAAATAAGCTGGTAGCCAAGAAAGTGAATGGCTTTTGCAAAGATCACACTTAGAATGAAAACTAAAACCAAGAATAGACACTATATGATTGTCTAAAATACCTTAGCATGATTGCTAACTATGTGATAACTTTGGCTCTCAGCTGATTTAGGCTGAATTAAATTATTATTGAAACTAAAATGTCTCATTCTCAGGGAAAAATGTGAAAAATTGTTTAGATAAATTCTTCAAAGATTTGGGAGCACCACTAGAATATAGCTGACAAAAGCTTGAAATAAAATCCATTGTAGGGTAATTTAAGAAACCTATCTAGGTTAATGGGTACAAAAACAGAATGAATAAGATCTAGTATTTGATAGCACAACATAGTGATTACAGTCAACAATAATTTATTCCACATTTGAAAATGACTAAAAGAGTATAATTTGAATGTTTTTAACACAGAGAAATGATAAATTCTTGAGGTGATGGATACCCTATTTACCCTGATGTGATTATTATACAGTGTATGACTATATTAAAGTATCTCAGGTACCCCATAAATATACACACCTACTGTGCACTCCCAAAAATTAAAAAAAAAAAAAAACATTAAAAAGAAAGCTATCCAACTGATCCATCTCCAGGGAGTAACCAACGGACCTTATTAACACACAGGCTACACCATGATTTCTCTTCTGAGCTCCAGATTCATTTCCCAAGACATTTTCACTTAGTAGCTTTACAGGCACTTCACACCACAATGTCTAAAACCAAATTATTACTCATCCCTCCCTAGTATGCACCTCACCTTCTGTTTCCTATACTGGGATAAGGGGAATATATCAAGTAAAAATTTGAGATGGCCTTGGTCTGCATGCTTTGGATACACCACAATCACTCCATTAATCAAATCCTTGAATCCTTCTGTCTCACCCTCACATCCTATCAATCAGCGAGTGCTGCTGACTTACCTCCTTAGAAACAAGGGGACCCATATTGGTATGTACAGATCATCTGTCTTAACCAACATGTTAGATTTCCATGGTTCTCAATTAGATGCCTATTGAACAAACGGAATGATTGGGTTTGATCCCCAACACAAACCTGAAGGATTTCACAATTAGCAAGGAGGCATTGGTTTTACATTCCAGGCTCACCACAGGCAGTTGAACCACTTCAAAACAGAAAACATTCATGAGGCGTGTACTTCCTTTGCCCATCAAAGCAGTCTAACTGAATGTCAAGTTCTAGTTTAGAGTCAAAACCTGAGCTGAAGATAGAGTAAGTGAAGGAAAAGGTGAAACATATATCGAAAGAGAGAAAAAAGTGTCAGATATTATTGACTTTGGGTTAATTTACTCTTGAAGCTGCCAGTCTAAAGAAGGATCCACACTGTAGCCAGAAGTTAGCAAAATTTGTAGCAAGGCTAGATTGAAATCATCGGGGTACTGTGTTATGCTGAGAATGATATAATCGACTTTCAATGAATTGAAACTTTCTCTTCATTTTGCACCATTAGTCTCTCAATGACGTGCAACTACTTGCCTGCAGAATAATAAACTTGGAGAATTGAACCTAGTTAAGAACTCTAAATGTTAGATCTTTCACTTTCTTTATGTCTAAGCTTGAGCAGACTTTGGTACTTTTATAAACAAGCTACAGTGCAGGTCTGAACAGAGAGATGCTTCATTAGAAGTTTATAGCTATTGTATGTAGGAAATCACTTTAGTTGAGAAGTTTTAAATTTTTTTGTCCTTAAAATTTGAGAAATATGTATTACTGCCTAGCCCTGGAGCCTAGCACAAAGCCCTCCACATGTAAAACCCCAACAAATTCCAGCCATCTTTTGTATGGGTCACTGCTCTCTTTTCTTCCAGATCTTTTCCCATAACCACAGCTGGCTCTTAGCAAAATGGAGGGAGTTTTCAGTACTTTTTGATCACCTCCACATACTGCATTCACATCCCAATTTGTACAATCCCATAGGTGCAAATTATAGTTCAACCTTCTCTAATGCAGTGCCAAGTGTCACCCTCATAAATGGTGCCTTACATTCTGTACATAGTTTCACTTCTCCATCAACCTTGTCAAAAACAAAATGAAATCAAGTTAGAAAAAAACTTAAAGTTTATTGTGCATACAAAAAATCAGTTTGCGAACTGGGAGACCTCAAGCTGAAAGTGGTGAGAAGCCCTGCTCACAGTTGTTATAGCATAGTTTATAAAGCATCAAGAAGAAAGTACTTTGACCTTTTCTGTGATTGGCTGCTAACATTAACATTCTTGTTACGGCAAGCAAAGATGTTTAAATTGATTTGTCTATAGCTGATCGGCTTTATTTCACTGAATCATGTTGAAAGAACATGATGCTTACATTTTGTGTTAGGTTTATAATGAGAGCTAGTGTTTGGGGGAAATCAGAATGACGTAAATTTCAACTACATGGCTATAGGCGTTGGCTTTGAGGGTATATCTACACTGTGGCCTCCATTTTTATTCTTTAACATACTTTACCTTGCTGGTCATCCATTCCTGTTGGGCCTGCCAGCATCTAGTGGGACCCTTGGGAAGCAGTCTGAAAAATTAAGAGCTTCTCAACTATGAATGTTTTTTAAACTAAAAATTTTGTAGACATGATTAATGTCTCTGATAGTGAAATTTCAGATATATTGGGAAATATTAGTGAATCAGATATTGGAGTACAACTTAATCTACCTGTGCGTGATGACTAACCCTAACCCTTCACCTTGAACACCATTTGTAGTGTAAACGAGCTTTCAATGTGTGTTAAAGTAAGGCATTTATCTTCTCCTAACTTATGTAGAATGTTGTATGTCTTGGCCAGGCATGGTGGCTCATGCCTGTAATCCCAGCACTTTGGGAAGCTGAGGCGGGTGGATCACCTGAGGTCAGGAGTTCAAGACCAGCCTGGCCAACATGGAGAAACCCCGTCTCTACTAAAAAAACAAAAAATAGCCAGGTGTGGTGGCAGGCACCTATAATCCCAGGTACTCAGGAGGCTGAGGCAGGAGAATTGCTTGAACCCGGGAGGCGGAGGTTGCAGTGAGCCAAGATCACACCACTGCACTCCAGCCTGGGTGACAGAGTGAGACTCCAACTCAAAAAAAAAAAAGAAAAAAAGAAAAAGAAAATTATATGTCTTGCCTGTGTACTCTAGCTTTAGAAGATCAGGTTTATGTGAGAGCATATGGCTTATGTTATCAAAAGTCAGCGATATATACTTTTCTGTCACATAAAAAAACTTTAATTAGTAAGTTTGTACCAACACTTTCTCTATAGCCCAGTGGCAAGATCAGTCTGGCTTACAGGAAGAAAAACTGAATTAGGACTCTAGCCACTCTTTCCTTTTTTTTTTTCCTCTGTAATGTGAATGATTTGAATGAGGGGATCTCTAAGAATTCTTCCTGCTCCAACATTTTTACTAAATGTTAAAGGCTTATACCAATATTTTATTGAACAAATTTCCTTACCTATGTGATTACATTAGGCTCTGACAAAAATTTGGAAATGAGTGATGTTGTGGTTTATTGCTTCTTTGCTGCCACCCTTTTAGCATGTCTGTTAAATGGCTGTGCTCCTGAAATCCCACCAATTTAAAACTTTGCTGTTATTATTGCATTACATGATTCTTAGCAAATGATTTATCTGATAAGGGCTTATGGAGCTCCCCTAACCAAATGTATTTCTATTGAAAAAGAAAACTTTAGAAGATAGAAATATGTTTTAAATCCAAAAGAATGCTTATCTAATAATGTAATGTTAAATATTATAATATGTGTGTGTGTGTGTGTATGTGTGTGTATTCTGAACAAAGCCTCTAAAATTTGATCACAGAATAGTTTTGATCCATCTGCAAAGCCAGGTTTATACAGGTCAAATATAACAAAATATAAGATGTACAATTTTGGGGAATTTTTCTACAGAAAACACTGCACAGGTACTTACATGTCCTTGTTATTTAAATGGTATGCATGCACCTTTGGAAAATAAAATATTTGGGATAGCATTTTCAGTTTTGTTAACAAAAATCCCTAATAGCAAGTAAAGATATGAGAGTGCTCACAGATGGACAGGGATGTCCAATCTTTCTGGCTTCTCTGGGCCATATTGGAAGAAGAAGAATTGTCTTGGGCCACACATAAAAGACAATAACACTAACCATAGCTGATAGGCTAAAAAAAAGTTGCAAAAATTCTAATGTTTTAAGAAAGTTTATGAATTTGTATTGGGCTGCACTCAAAGCTGTCCCGGACCACATGAGGCCAGTGGGCTGCAGGTTGGACGAGCTTAGACTGTAAGAATGAGGCACAGAGGGGCAGGGAACAGCTTCTCTTTTAAATCAATCAAAAGTCATAAGAAGTCATGAGGTTTGGGTTTTGTTTTTTTTTTTTGACAGAGTCTTCTGTCACCCAGGCTGGAGTGCAATGGCTTCATCATGGTTCACTGCAGCCTGGAACTCCTGGGCTCAAGCGATCCTCCCATCTCAGCCTGCCATGTAGCTGGAACTACTGGTGTGTGCCACCATGCTCCTCTAATTTTCTTTTTTTTTTTTTTTTTTGAGATACAGGATCTTACTATGTTGCCAGGGCTGGTCTAGAGTTAGCTCCTGGGCTCCTGGGCTCAAGTCATCCTCCTGTCTCAGTCTCCGAAAGACATGAGAATACAGGCTTGAGCCACTACTCCTGGCCAGGAGGTCATGTTTTAATTTTTGTAATGTGCACCTAGAGACTCATTTGATCTACTACAAACAAAGTTTACAACAGATTTTAGTTCTTTCTAAGGGGAAAAATGGCGTCGGGTAAGGAAGAGAATAAACAAACACACATAAAGAGGCATTTCTATAAAAGGTGTTTTGTTTTTAAGCGATAACAAATATTTTATTTTCAAGTGATCTTAAGGAAAAAATGCTATTTTAAAAGTAAAAAGGAAAAGGAAAAAGTTATAGCCACCTGAGACCAAACTATCCAAGTGCATTATTATCTAAAGTGTTACACGCACACACATATTAACTAGCAGAGAGAAGGGTTGTGGCAGTCTCTTCCCTTGATCATTCCAACCAACATCTTAAAATGGATTAATACACTTAAAGCGTACACTTTAAAAAGAGAGAATGAACAGGCATAACTTTCCTGATAATTCCTGCTATCTATGATCTACTCTTCATGTGGCATTCAATATATAAGTCAAAAGGAGGGCCTTTAATGTGGGAAGGATTTGAAGATGTTATATGAGTAGAGAATTCTCCCCATTGCACTGTAAAATACACGTTTTGAGAGCATGTGAACAGAAAAATAACATCTGGTGAATATAGACTCTTGCTCTCCTGGAGAGCATTGTGTAGACACCAGTTCAGTCTTAATTCTGAAACACTCTGCAAACAGCTCCACCATCAACGTTTTACAAAAAGTATATATTTTAGTCCTCTTGACGAGGTGGGGTTACAGTGCCTAAGATCAAGTTCTAGAAGAAACCCCAGTAGAAATAATATTTACAGTTCATCTCTTATGGTGGATGATTTCTCCATATGAGCAATCTAATCCATTTATTGATCCTAATCAGTGTAAGCTTTGGAGAATGATGTTTCCTGACCTTTTCTCATAATTTCAGAGCTACACCCTAATTAGAGTCAGTGGTCTATTCTGCAATGATTAGGCAACCAATCAACATTTGAGCAGGTAATTTAAGCTATATATTCAACTATGAGGATTGATTTTTCTTCAGAATCTTGGTCTTGGTTAAAGTTCCTCTCGACAGTTAGCTGTGATTAGAGCAGAATCAGTGGCCCAATAAGCAAGTGGAGCTAGCCTTCTGTTATGGTAGGATGCTACTGTTGATCATTAATCATCAGAAAACTTAATCAGCACACGACTAAATCATTGACTTAGGCATCACTAATGGTTACATCTTAAATTTGTAATTCATGAATATTGGGTGAATATCTGTACAACTGGCAGGACAATGTTATTCATCCTCCTTATCTGAACTTCAACCTAGTGGCTTAAGGTAGGAGTAGAAACAGAACAGATTATTCATTCATTAAGAAATCTGTATCCATTCAGACCTATAATCACTCTTGGCAGAGGCTAGACAGATCAATCAACTCTTTATAACCATTCCTACCCTAATTTCACTACCAACAATTAATTAAATTTATTCTTTCATTAAGCATAGATTTTTTATATGATATCTACTACATACTAACAATTATGTTAGGTACTACAGCTATAAAATGAACAAGGGGAACAAAAATTGCATACCCTTTAGTTGCATACAATCCAGTGGATCAGAAAACAAATAATAGAACAATTACAAATACTGGAAAATAATCTTTTTTTTTTTTTTTTTTTTTTTTTTTTTGAGACAGATCTCACTCTGTCACCTAGGCTGGAGTCCAGTGGCATGATCTTGGCTCACTGCAACCTCCGCCTCCCAGGTTCAAACAATTGTCCTGCCTCAGTCTCCCGAGTTGCTGGGATTACAGGCATGCGCCACCACGCCTGGCTATTTGTTGTGTGTGTTTAGTAGAGACAGGGTTTTACCATATTGGCCAGGCTGGTCTTGAACTCCTGACCTTGTGATCTGCCCACTCAGACTCCCAAAGTGCTGGGATTACAAGCATGAGCCACCACTCCTGGCCTCAAATATAATAAACTTTAAGATAGAGTAAATAACGTGTGCTGTGTAATGATGGAGAATGACCACCTAACCCAGTTTTGGAGGATTAAGTTATAACTTTTAAGAATAAGGGTCTAAACTGAGTTCTGAAGAATGTCAAATTTGATGTTGAACATTCATTTATTTAAAGGAATTGGTTGAATACTTCAATCAAATTAGCAGACCTTAGCAGACCTGTAGTCCCACATAGACATAATCACAGGAGTTACTTAATGCCTTTAGTGAATACGTACTAGAGAAGCAGTGTGGCTGAATGAAAAAAAGAATAGAGAATGGGACAAAAGACTTAGGTTCAAATATGAGATGCTTTTCATGTACTTCAAAACTGGTTTATCAGACCTATTTACATTTTACAAACTAGTTTTATATATACAGTATATATTTCAATTGCTATTTTACTATGAGTTTGAGTACAGCATATATAATTCTGATCTTGTCTCTTCTATTGTTGTGGAAAGTCAGGGACCCCAAATGGAGGGACCAGCTGAAGCCATGGCAGAAGAACATAAATTGTGAAGATTTAATGAACATTTATCAGTTCCCAAAATTAATACTTTTATAATTTCTTATGCCTGTCTTTACTGCAGTCTCTGAACATAAATTGTGAAGATTTCATGGACATTTATCACTTCCCCAGTCAATACTGTTATAATTTATTATGCCTATCTTTAATCTCTTAATCCCATCTTCTTCATAAGCTGAGGATGTATGTCACCTCAGGACCCTCTGATGATTGCAGTAACTGTACAAATTGTTTGTAAAATGTGTGTTTCAACAATATGAAATCAGTGCACCCTGAAAAGGAACAGAATAACAGCAATTTTCAGGGAACAAGGGAGATAACTATAAGGTCTGACTGCCTGCCGGGTCGGGCAGAATAGAGCCATATTTTTCTTCTCACAGAGAGCCTATAAATGAATGTGTGAGTAGGAGAAATATTGCTGAATTCTTTTCCCAGCAAGGAATATTAATAATTGATAACCCTGGGGAAGGAATGCATTCTCAGGGGTAGGCCTATAGATGACTGCTCTGGGAACATCTGTCTTATGCGGTTGAGATAAGGGATGAAATATGCCCTGGTCTCCTGCAGTGCCCTCAGACTTACTAGGATTGGGAAATTCCAGCCTGGTGAATTCTAGTTGGACCAGTTGTCTGCTCTCAAATGCTGTTTCCTGTTAAGATGTTTATCAAGACAATGCGTGCCCAGTGGGACATGGACCCTCATCAGTAATTCTAATTTAGCCCTTGCCTTGTGATCTTTCTCTGCCCTCTGCCTTGTGATCTTTTATGACCCTTTGAAGCATGTAATCCTTCTGACTTACTCCCTGTTCGTACATCCCCTCCCCTTCTAAAATCCCTAATAAAAACTTGCTGGTTTTGTGGCTCAGGTGGGCATCACGGAACCTTCTGATGTGTGATGTCACCCCTGGAGGCCCAGCTGTAAAATTTCTCTCCTTGTACTCTTTCTCTTTATTTCTCAGACTGGCCGACACTTAGGGAAAATAGAAAGGAACCTACATTGAAATATTGGGGGCTGGTTCCCCTGATATTCTGTAAACTGGGAATAATATTAATATTGCTAATATTAACTTTGTAAAATTTAAACTGCTACTCAAATTTTAGACATTTCTGTATTATTATTATTATTGTAAAGTTTTGGGCAACGCAAATGATATACACATAAAAGTTTTCATTTGTTTGCCTTGGGGTTATATCTTTCAAACATTTCTACATATTAAAATTATTTCACGGGAAACAAACATTTCCTTTTCTGGGAAACTAAAACACTTATTAAATTTAGGGGTAGATTAAAGTGACTGAGGTTTAGTTCAAAGGCTAGAGAATAAATATAAATGACCTTTCAAAATCCTTTTCAATTCAACGACGCTATAATACTTAGTTATCTTTTAGAAGTTTGCAACATAATTTATCACCATTATCAAAAGATACATTCCAAAATAGTATTTGTCAATACAATAATGTTGACACTTACAAGGCAGGAACAGTGATGAAATGGCTATAATCTGTTTTGAATGACATAAAATTGTGTTCCATGCTAAAACATGAAATAAAACAAATGGCTGCTTTGGAAATTCTAGTTTCAATGTGTCGTTAGAAAAATTACCTGGTGTCAAATATATACACCACCTGGTGGACTAATGCCCCAAATGATGACTGAGTGGTTATCTATCAACAGATGTGCAAATACTCTATTACTACGGAATGTCTGGTGGAAGGAAATTGACAATCACAATTTGACAATTAGACACTGGTTCATTGGTTGATAATACCTATGAGCCAATGTCCTTGTACTTCGTTTTTTGTTGTTGTTGTTTTTGTTTTTTGAGACGGAGTCTCACTCTTTCGCCCATGCTGGAGTGCAGTGGTGCGATCTCCGCTCACTGCAAGCTCCGTCTCCTGGGTTCACGCCATTCTCCTGCCTCAGTCTCCCGAGTAGCTGGGACTACAGGCGCCTGCCGCCCCGCCTGGCTAATTTTTTTGTATTTTTAGTAGAGACGGGTTTCACTGTGTTAGCCAGGATGGTCTTGATCTCCTGACCTCATGATCCGCCCGCCTCGGCCTCCCAAAGTGCTGGGATTACAGGCATGAATGTGCTTGTACTTCTATTTGTTGGTTTTTAAAATTAGTTGCAGTGTTTTCATGGTGGAGAATTTAGCTTAAAAATGACAATAATTTCTTTGCTCTTGCAACTAATCACTTGTCATTTAACATTTCAGTAAATTATTAATACTTATTGTGAGCATAAATGCATTTGAGAAATTCAATTAAGTCTACATTTATCTCAGAAGTATAATTTTCTTTTGATTTTATATTATAATGAAGTAGTAATTAACTCTCCATATGTGAAATATAGTTTACTGCCATTTACATGACATTATTCTGATAAACAGAAATCTGTTGGTACAATCATATAAGGATGTTTTCAAGGTGAAATCAGTAGTAGGCTGTGAGAAGATTAAATTTCTGTTGTATTTTGGATGGACTTCTTGCTTGTTTGATTATGTTCAATAGCTATCTGAAATATATACAATATAAAGGGAGTTGCCACTGTGTGTTTCTAAAAATTTTTAATGCTGTGTCTGAAGTAAAGTTATTGGACAGCAATTGACCAAAGACTACAAGCAGAAAATGGAAATATTCTCTTGCAAAGTTCTTATACTACTCATAAAGTAGTAGCGTATCACTTGAAGACAGATTATAAGAAGTTAAAGAAGTATATTATACCTCTAAAACAACTCCACACATACACACAAATAAAATAAGTGGATATCTCTGTGAATAAAAAAGAAGACCTTTTCTCTGCCTCTCACCATATATAAAAATTCGCTCAAAATTCATCATAGATCTAAAATAGATTTCTTAAGATGTAACAATACCAAAATACCTCACAACCTATAAAAGATCAACAAATTAAACATTTTAAAAATTAGAAAAATCCCTTTATTCTTCTAAGAAAACTGTTAGAAAAAATAATTTTAGAGCAGGAGAAATATTTTTACAAAACATACCTCACAGAGAACATGTATCTAGACTACATAAAGAACTTCTACAACTCAGTTATAAGACAATCTAATTAAATATAGGTTAAATATTTTAACAGACAATCAGAAAAGATATGCAAATGGAAAATAAGCTCTTGAAAAGATGCTCAATGTCATTAGTCATTAAAGAAATGCAAATTAAAACTGGTAGTAGAGAATACTATAATCCAACTTAAGTGACTTCAATGCAAAACTCTGACTATAGTAAGAGTTTGCAAGGTTGTGAAGCCCTGGATCACTTCTGTAATGCTGGTGGGAATGTAAAATGCTACCAACACTTTGGAAAATCATTTGGTATTTTCTTAAAACTTTGAATATTCTCCTATCAAAAGTCACTCCTAGATATTCACCCAAGAAAAATGAAATGCTGAACCTTTTAAGATAATATTTTGCGGCCAGGCGCGGTGGCTCATGCCTGTAATCCCATCACTTTGGGAGGCCCAGGCGGGCGGATCACGAGGTCAGGAGATCTGAGACCATCCTGGCTAAGGCGGTGAAACCCCGTCTGTACTAAAAGTACCAAAAATTAGCCGGGTGTAGTGGCGGGCGCCTGTTGTCCCAGCTACTCTGGAGGCTGAGGCAGAAGGATGGTGTGAACCTGGGAGGTGGAGCTTGCAGTGAGCCAAGATTGCGCCACTGCACTGCAGCCTGGGTGAAAGAGCGAGGCTCCGTCTCAGAAAAAAAAAAAAAAAAAAAGATAACAGTTTGCTTTGATATCAATGAATGGGAAACCGAGTGCCAAAAAATAATAATCAAGTTAAAAGTCTGTATTTTGGAGTTTATATCGTGTGTAAAAGTGAAAAATTGAACAACACTAACACAACTATTTGGAGAGTTGTAAATGGTATTATACTCTTCTAAGTTTCTTATTTTGTGTGTGAAATGGTATAATAAGGACTTAAGTCATACTGAAATAAGATTAAGATGCGTATTTTAATCACTAAAGCAACCATAAAAAATAAAATGAAGAGCTGTAGCTAAAAACTAATGAAGGTGTTACACTGAATTTAAGATGGCCTAAATAAATGAAGAGATATAATATTTTCATGGATAGGAAAAAATAAAAATTTTAAGATATCATTCTCCCTAAACTTTTCAGTACATTCAACATACTTCCTCCAAAATTTCTGCAGCTTCCTTCTTTTAGAAAGTGACAATATGATTCTAAATTTTATATAAAAATGAAAATAATCTGAAATAGCCAAAAAAAAGTTGCATTATGAAGTACAAAGTTTGATGACTTAACACTATCTAATTTCAAGATATCTATGAAGCTACTGAAATGTGAGTTCCCTTATCTTCCCCCACTGCTCAAACCCCTAGGAGAAACATGCAAATGGGCAGGTCGTGGGGAGTGTTTTTAGTGTCCGACTCCCCGGCAATGTTTAGGGTTGAGTGCTTACAGCCCCCGAAGCCCAAGCGGGCATGTATTATAGTGCGCTTTTTCATCTTTGCCATCTGCAGATGGCTTGTATTAATCAGCTCAATTAGACCCTCTGCCTTATTGCAAGGACAGAGGGCTTTCTATATCCTGGGTTCTTGCCCTAGTGTACCAGACAAATTGGATCACACGTGGGCTTGGAGGATGAGTGCAAGGTTTTATTGATTGGTGGAGGTAGTTCTCGCCGAGATGCATGGGGAACCGGAAGGGGAATGGAGTGGGAAGGTGGTCTTCTCCTGGAGTTGGGCCTCCCAGTGACTGGACTCTCCTCCGACTGCCCCCGGCTGAATTCCCCTTGGTGTCTGTGTCATTCCACTGCTGCTGGTCTGCTAGTGTCTGCTGATATCTGTCAGTGTATTCTTCTGTTCCTCTTGACATCCAGCCGCTTGTGTGTGTGCCTGCTGGGGTCTTGGGTTTTTATGGGCTCAGGATGGAGGCATGGTGGGCCAAAAAGCAACTTTTTGGGTGTAAAGACAGAAATGCCTGTCTTCATTTAGGTCTGCGGGACAGGTCTGAGATTGGAGCCCTCACCAGGGACTCTGCCCTTCTCTACCCAGCACTTCCCTGCCCTCTCCCGTATCACTACGATAATTAGGACATTGTGGGATTGGCATAAATGTAGACATGAGGACTAAAGTAAAATAATAGAATGTCAGAAATAAATACATACATATATTAACTGGTTTCAAATTCAATTCAATGGGTAAAGAAAATGTTTTACAACAAATTGTGCTGCAAGAAGATATTCGCATGAAAAACAAAGGAACTCTATCTTCTACTATGTACCAAAAATTATTTAGATGTTTATTATTATTTATTATGCACCTAAATATACCAACCTAATATTTTAATGATTTTAGATTAGAATGTAGGAATAAAAATTCCAAAATAAGATATAAGAATGGAGATTAAACACATTAAAAGGTTCTTAGTACCATTATTCTTCTGGGCAATTCAAACTAAAAGTACAATGAGATACAACAACCATCACATGCTAGAATTTCAAAAGTAAAAAGTCTAAACAAGGCAAGGATGCTCACTCTCACTACACTTATTCAACGTATTACTGAAATTCCTTGCCATTGCAATAAGGTAAAAAAAGACATACTGATTAGAAATGATAAAATATATTTTCTTTATTTACAGATGACACAACTGTCTATATAAAAAATTCCCATGGAAATTACAAAACCAAAAACCTCCTAGAACTAATAAGAGAGTTCAGCAAGGTCTCAGGATACAAGATCAATACACAGAAATTTATCTGATTTCTGTTTTCTAGCAATGATCATGTGAAAATCAATATTAAAAGTACAATATCATTTACAATTGATAAAAAAGAGACATACTTTGGTATAAATCAAAAAGTAATATAGGAATGATATGCTATAAATAGTAAAATGCTGGTGAAAAAACTAGAATATCTAAATAAATGGAGATACATAGCATGTCCATGGAATGAAAGACTTAACATAACAAAGATGATATTTATCCCCAAACTGATATATAGACTTAATGCAATGCCTATTAAAATTCTATCAAGAGTTTGGGTAGATACTGACAAGCTTAAACTAAAATTTATATAAAAAGGCAAAGTAGCTAGCATTGCTAAAATAATTTTCTAAAAAAAGAATAAAATTGGATGAATCATTCGATCTGATGCTAATAGCATCAAGAGAGTGTGTTATTGACTGAGAGAGAGATACACAGATCAATGCAATAGAATTGAGAGACCAGAAACAGACCCACACAAATACCCTAGCTGATATTTGACAAAGCTATAAAAACAATTCAGATGAGGAAAGCCAGTCTTTTCAACAAATACTTGTGGAGTAATAGACAAAATATGAACTTCAGCCTAAAGCTCTCACATTATACACAAATTATTTGAAAATAGGTTATGAGTTTAAATGTAAATCTATCAAACATTTAGAAGAATTCTTGGAAGAAAATCTTTGGAACTGGAGGCCAAGTGATGAGTTCTTACCCATGACACCAAAAGCATGATCCTTCAAAAGGAAAAATGATAAATTTCACTCTATCAAAATTTAAAAGTTTCGTTTTGAGAAAGGCTGTTAAGAGAATAAAAAGACAGGCTCCAGATTTGGGAGAAATATCACACACAACAAAGAACCTGTATCTAGAATGAATAAATGATGCTCAAAATTAAAAAATACCCCAAAAGATTGAATTAGAAAATATGCAAAAGATGTGAAGAGACATTTGACTAAAGAGATGTATGGAATGCAGATAAGCATGTGAAAAGATGTTCAACATCACCTATAAAAACAGCTGAACTAAAACAAATTAGTGGTTAATATCAAATCCTGGTGGGGATGAAGAGAAACAGATCACTCCTACATTGCTGGTAGGAATGTAGAATTGATACAACCACTCCTGAAGATAGTTTGGTAGTTTCTTATAAAACTAAACATGCCATCACCATACAAACTAGCAATTGCGTTCTTGAGCATCACACAGAAACCTGTACATGAATTTTCACAGCACCTTTATTTATAAATTCTGGTATATTAATTTCATAGACCATTACTCGACAATAAAATGAAACAAACTATTGATACATCCATCAAATTGGATGAATCTCAAGAGTATTATGCTTAGTAAAAAAAAAAAAGTCAGTCTCAAAGGGTCACCTAATGAATAATTCCATTTATATAATACATTCAAAATAATAGTTGTAGAGATTGACAATACATTAGTGATTGCCAGAGCACACAAACAAGATATATCTTGGGTTGTTGGTGCAACTAAAAACGGATAGCACTGGAGTATTCCTTTGTGGTGGTGGTTATAAGTGGGATATAATTGCATAGAACCACTTATAACCACCCCGAACCCTGCCACACACACACAGGTGCATACCCAGGACCCATTCAAATGAGCACATGTAGAAACTGGTGAAAATTGAATAAGGTTTGTAGTCTACTTAGCAGAATTGTAGCAATGTCCACTTCCAAATTATACTAAAGTAACGTATCACCACTTGGGGAGGCTAAGTGAAAAAAGTTGACAGCACTCTACGTATTCTTTTTTCAACTTCCTGTGAATTTATAAGTGTTTAAAAATGAAAAACGAAAGAATGAGAGACTGAGAAAAACTATTAGAAAGGATGGTGGAGTAAAAGAAACTCTCAAACCTTTGGAATAAAGCTTTGGTAGTTTCTAAAAATATTAAATAATCAACTACCTCTGACTCAGCAGTTGTCCAAGATTAATGAAAACATATATATACAAAAAAGATTTTTACAATAATGATTAAAGCAGCCTTGTTCAAAAAAGCCCCAAACTAGAAATAACCCAAATGTCCACTATCAGGACAATGGATAACCAAATTGTGAAGCAGTCATATATTGGAATACTATTCAACAATAAAAAGAAATTGACTACTGACACGCACAACAACATGGATTAATCTCCAAAATATGTTGAGCATAAAAAGCCAGATACAGTGTAGCATAAACTTAGTAATTCCATTTATATGAAATTTGAAGGCAAACAAAACTATATATAGTAGAAAAAAATCAGAACAATGGTTGCTCTTGGGTGGGAAGCTTTAATTTTAAAGGGGCATAAGGGAACTTTCAAGGTAATGGAATTATTTTTTATCTTCTTTAGGTTGATGGTTACATGAATGAATGTTATAAAAACTCAATGAACTGTGTAATTAGGATCTGTGCATGTTAATATATCAAACATAAACCTTAATAATAAAAAAGGAAAAGAAAAAAGTGATGGTTCAAAGTAATTGTGGTAACACTGACAATGCTTTTCATTTTAATTTTAGGCGGAATAAAATCAGAATGCAAATTTTTAAAATGTAGTATATTTACAAAAATGTTAGCAAAAAGTAATGAAAACATGCCTAAAATAACTAAAAGGAAATATGTCAATCTGTTAACCAAGGGTTGGTCCATGGCTATTTTTTTCCTTCCTATCTTTCTGTGGCTCCGTAATTTTTTAATGAGTATACATTATTATGAACATTAGAGCACATTTAAAAATAAATATGTTTCAAAAGAAAAATACAGAAATTATGATTCAGTGTAAGACTTTTCATACAAATCATTCTCAATCAAAACACAACCACACAAGAAATAGATAACAATTTGACTTATGTTGTGTGATACTTTCTTAACTGGTTTATTGAGTGACCAGGACTCAAAGGAATGTCAGCAGAAAGCAATTTTATTTGTTTATTCCGTTGTCCCTTAAAACCTGCCCTGGGATTTTATTTTTTTCTACCCCTTGCTGAAAACTCACCCATATCCCAGAGTTTTTCTGTTCCTCTTAAGTCATAAGCAAATATTTCCTTTGTTTTAACATTTAAGAGTCTAATCCAATGTCATGGTTACATTACTTTAGTTCAGTACGGCATAATAGCCAAAAATCTTTTTTTTAATATTTTTATTTTTTATTATTATTATACTTTAAGTTTTAGGGTACATGTGCACAACGTGCAGGTTTGTTACATATGTATACATGTGCCATGTTGGTGTGCTGCACCCATTAACTCGTCATTTAACATTAGGTATATCTCCTAATGCTATCCCTCCCCCCTCCCCCAAGTTTTCATCTAATTTAAATCTTTTCTCTTCTTCTAGCTGGGATCTGAACCAAACAAAAAGTCCAGAGTTGGTGGAGCTGGGAAGGATAGCACAGTAGATCACTTGTCTCTTTTCTAATCCATCTCTTTCCTTCTTATTATCCAAAGGTCCTGGCCTCTACAGAGCTTTGGTAAGGGGGAAACATAAGGTGCAAAAAGGTGGTAAACTAGCATGTTTGTCTTTTGAATGTGGAGAATGTAATATTATTTGTTCTTTCACTTGAGAGTTTCCTTATGGAGTTTCCATACCAAGGACTACCACAATGTAGATATTTTAATGAGAAAATGTCTCTTCTTTAACTGACTTCTTAAAATCTTCTCCTTTATCTCATGAGTTTTGGGTTTCATCACAATATCAGAGTCAGATCATCTCACCATTGTCCCTTTTGAGAACCACCAGAGTTGTTTTCTATAAAGAAGTCAGCATTTGCTTCTTAAAAACGTGCACCTTGGCCCTACTTTCTGTGGAAGTTCAGCCTGCTGTCAACAGAGCCCTCTGTTTTTCTGCCCTACACCAACAGTACTAGCTAGTCTTTTATGTTTAGCTTCCTCAGGCAATTGTGAATCTGTTTCACAAATTACATAAACACTTTTTCATAAAACTTTCCCAATAATACCCTTGAAGCCTCTCTCTCTAACTCATTTAAGATAAAACTTAAGAAAAGTACAAGTCCTCTTGTTCCCCCTTACAGAGCATGCACAAAAATGAAACTCTCTCTAAAGATAGATTAATCCACTATTCATTTTCACATCAAGTCTTAAATATTCACCAAGTGGATGAATAAATAATATTGACAGAACAAATTTTATAATCCAGTAGCATGTCTGGCTTCAAAGCTACCACATCTAGTCAAAAAACTTGTCTTGTGCATAAAGGCACCTAGCAGAGAGGGTGTTTGTCTCACCAAGCCCTGTGCTAACCAGTGAGACTAAGCTGGGTGGGTGGTCTTCCTCAGAGCTTGCACGGCACACTGTGCATCCTTCTCATTCTGTCACTGCCACAATACCAACTGGGGGTTCATTTGTCCCTCTTCCTCCCTAGGTGGCAAGCCACTTGATAGCAGAGTCTGTCTTTTCTCTCTGTATTCATAGGGCCTGACATAATGCTTGCCACTTCATTAAATAATCGATAAGTGGTTGCTAAATAAATGAATGAACCTATCTTCAGCTTATACTCTAATGGGAAAATAGACCCTAGTGCCCTGTTCTAATATGTCATCCATTTTTTGATCGTTGCTTTACTATTTGACATCTTTTGTGCACTGACAACATAGCAAAGGCTTTCAAGATAGAGTTAAAACTTGGCCCCAGAGGAGGAGGCATACAAACTAATTGAGATCATTTTGTTGTAAAAAGCAGAACAAATATAAATTTCAGGTTGGTCACAATTATTGAATTAAGGAGAGCTTTAAAATGATTTCCACAGAGTTAATTAAGAATGTCTCTTGTTATCTAGGTTCTTAACTGGTTTATACTGTTTTCTTAGTGACCAAGTAACTTCAGGAGAGGCTCAGCAGACAAAAACTGAATAAATTATCATATGTTAAGCAAAAATGTGTAAATATTCTTAAGTGAACAGGCTGACGGTAAAGGCAGTTAAAAAGGAGCTCTTGTAAGGCAGGCCTGGTGGTGACAAAATCTCTCAGTATTTGCTTGGCTGTAAAGGATTTCATTTCTCCTTCACTTATGAAGCTTAGTTTGGCTGGATATGAAATTCTGGGTTGAAAATTCTTTTCGTTAAGAATGTTGAATATCGGCCCCCACTCTCTTCTGGCTTGTAGAGTTTCTGCCGAGAGATCAGCTGTTAGTCTGATGGGCTTCCCTTTGTGGGTAACCCGACCTTTCTCTCTGGCTGCCCTTAACATTTTTTCCTTCATTTCACCTTTGGTGAATCTGACAATTATGTGTCTTGGGGTTGCTCTTCTCGAGGAGTATCTTTGTGGCGTTCTCTGTATTTCCTGAATTTGAATGTTGGCCTGCCTTGCTAGGTTGGGGAAGTTCTCCTGGATAATATCCTGCAGAGTGTTTTCCAACTTGGTTCCATTCTCCCCATCACTTTCAGGTACACCCATCAGATGTAGATTTGGTCTTTTCACATAGTCCCATATTTCTTGGAGGCTCTGTTCATTTCTTTTTATTCTTTTTTCTCTAAACTTCTCTTCTTGCTTCATTTCATTCATTTGATCTTCAATCACTGATACCCTTTCTTCAATTGAGTTTGAATATTTCAATAAATATGCTTTGGCATATTTATCATTTTCAGTTAAGAACACTTGGAAAACAGGAGATGCAAGAAGGGCACTCTGACCTTCCTTTTTCTTCCTGAAAACAGGTGAAGATAAAACTCTTGTGTGAAAGGTGTCCTTGCTGCGCTAGCAAGAACATTCTTATCACCAGAGATGAAAAGTTGAGACCAAGAGATAACTGTACAGAAAAAACATTAGAATCATCTTTATCTTCCCAGTCACCTTTCCACAATTAACTGCCTTTTCCCCAAACCTTTTGGCTGGTCAAATTTTCACAATTCACTACCCTTTGTCTAACCTAGTATATAATCTTTTGGTCCTAACTACTTCTTTGGATCTTCATTTTTCTTGTGAGAGCCCTGTGGACATGCAAACATTATGAAACAAAATTTGTAATCATTTCTCCTGTTAATATGTCTTATGTCAGTTTAATTCTTAGTCCTAGCCAGAGATCCTAAGAGGATAAAGGAGAAATTTTACCTCCCTTACAACTTTTAGAAGAAACAAAAGGAGGAGATCTTTGTGACCCTGGGTTAGATAAACATTTATTGAGTATGTTATTAAAAACATGACCCATTAAAGAAAAAAATTGATGTATTTAATCAAAATTTAAAAGTTTGCTCTGTGAAAGATAATATAAAGACAAGCTGTGGGCCAGGCACAGTAGCTCACACCTGTAATCCCAGCACTTTGTGAGGTAAAGGTGGGAGAACTGCCTGAGCCGAGGAGTTCGAGACCATCTTGGGCAACATAGTGAGACCCTGTCTCTACAAAATTTTTAAAAAAGATTAGCTGCGTGTGGTGGTTCCTCCTTGTAGTCCCAGCTACTCAGGAGGCTGAGATGGGAGGATAGTTTGAGCCTGGGAGTTTGGGGATGCAGTGAGTGGTGATCATGTCACTCATTGTACTCCAGCCTGGAAGACAAAGTGAGACCCTGTCTCAAATAAATGAATAAATAAATAAATAAAATAAAAGCTGTAGACAGAGAAAAATATTTGCAAATCCCTTTTATCCTAATATTTAAAGGTCACTCAAAACTTAACTATAGAAAAACAAACAACCCAATGAAAAAATAGACAATATGAACGGATACTTCACAAAAGAAGATATTTTAATGGTAAATAAGCACAGGAAAAGATGTTCAAAATCATTAGTCATTTAGTAAGGTGCAAATTAAAATCACAATAAGATATTGCTGCATACCTATGGATTGACTGAAATCCAAAAATTTGACAATTCCAAGAGCTGAGAAGGATATGGAACAAGCAGAACACTCATACTTTGCTGATAGGAATGCAAAATAGTACTGCCACTATGGAAAATAATTTGGCAGCTTCTCAAAAGGTTTAACATATTATATGAACCAAAAAAATTCCTCCTCCAAGTATCTACCTGAGAAAAATGGAAACCATATTTCACCAAAAATCTTGTATGCTAATGTTCTCATAGCAGCTTTATTCATAATAATCATAAACTAGAAACAGCTCAAACATCCCTCAGTTTGGAAGCTAAGAAACATACTGTGCCATATCCATACAATTGGAATATTCCTGAGCAATAGAAAGGAGCAAATTATCAACACACCCAGCAACATAGATAAATCTCAAGTGCCTTATGTTAAGTAAAAGAAACCAAACTCAAAAGGTATGATTCCATGTGTGTGATACTCTGGGAAAAGCAAAACTGTAAGGACAGAACACAGTTGCTAGCATCTGAGAGTCTGGGGAGATTTTAAAATTTCAAAGGGTTCATACAAGGAAATTTTTTTAAATTGCAGGATAATAGAAGTTTCCTGTGCAACAGCTGTAACAGTTACACAATCACATGCATTAGTTATAACTCATAGATCTGTATCCCCAAAAGAATGAATTTTACTGTATTTAAATGAATACATAATATATACTTAAACCATAAATAAATAAATCAGTAAAATAGCTGTGATGCCTTTTTCAAAGTCCATATCTTATTGTGAGGAAGATATTCCATCATTCGATTTTTAGATTTTTATTGTTTATGTTAAAAACATACCTCTTTATTAAAGCTGCTGAATTTGCAACTATACTTACCACACTCTTGTCTTCCAAGCTGTATCTTAATTGTGCTTTAAAGAAACAAATACCTAGGTTGCAATTTAGCACTTAATTAATGTTAACTTTTTATTTGTGAATTTTGCCTGAAATTGTTAGACTTTCATAAAAGTTATTTTTAGCAGTTTATATTATTCTTCTGAGCAGTTGTGGTATTGAGCCGATGCACATAATTTGACACTTGACTTTTTCAAAGGTGTCTCTTCAGATACTCCAACTCCATGGCATACTTCTTAAGTCTCTGGAGTTAGATTGGGAAATAACCTATCTAGACCTCATCTTAGTGCCTTCCCAAAATTTGAAGAAGAAAAAAGATCCCCGTAAAATAAGGTGGGAAGACAGTTTGGTTTTCTCCTCGGGATGTGTACTAACAACAATTTAAAAAATTCCTATGTGGGAGCTAAGCTATGAGGATGCAAAGGCGTAAGAAAGACACAGTGGACTTTGGGGACTCGGAGGGAAAGAGGGAAGGAAGGGGGTGAGGGATAAAAGACCACAAATTGGGTGCAGTGTATACTGCTCGGGTGATGGGTGCACCAAAATCTCACAGATCACCAGCAAAGAACTCACTCATGTAACCAAACACCACCTGTTCCCCGGTAACCTATGGAAGTAAAAAAAAAGAATTAAATAAAAATTCCTGGACATCTTCCTTCTTATTTCCTGAATGCTGTTTTCTAGCACAATAAGATCACTGTTCACGTTGAGCTTTCTGCATCAGTTTTCCATGATTATCAATTTCTTCCCAAACGATACGCCTGAGAAATATTATCTAAAAAATCACTAATAACCATTCACTACAACATGCCAAGATAGGTGTGGGAGCAGAGATACATAGTGGGTATAATTTATCAGAGTATGTATAGCTTAATAAGCACTCAATGTATTATAATTTTAATATGAAGAATTCTCATCCCGGTTTAATGTCACATGTATTTTAATACTACAATTTACTAGTAAATATGATATGATTTGAAGGAATGTTTGATCTGTCAATGGTAAACTTCATAGTGGCAAGTAAGCTCCAAGATGTAATGAAGGGTGGTAATGCTTTTTAATTTTCTGTCCAGCATATTTAATCACTCTATCTGATAACAACCTTCATCTCCCCTTTCTTTAGGAAACAGCTTTTCCCCAATTCCTCGGTAGCTGCTACACTCAGCCAATCATATAACACATTTTCTTGAATTCAATGATTGTTCTTCAGTTTAGTTCTGAAATATTATATACAGGTGCATATGAAAAGTTCTCTTTTACAATTTTGGTTTTCAATACTGGGTAAATGTTGAACTGAATCCATCAGTGGTCAACATTGCCTGCTGCATGGCAGGAGCCTATCTGCAATAAGGGAGCATAAAACAAGAAACTAGCAGAAAGAAAAGAAGAGAGACTGGATGTTGGAGAGACATAAATAAGGAGACTTGTCCTAAAAGAGCTGATCGTATCATTTGATGTAAACCAATAACTCTCCTTTTCAACTTTTGTTCGATTGGGTTGGGCCCTTGTAGCTTGGAATAAACCTTAAAACGCAAGAGCAGGAATAAAGTCAATATTACAGTTAGCAAAATGGCAAAATGTATATCCTTTGAAATGGATCACATCATATAGAGTGAGACAGATTTAAGAAACTGGTGCAGATAGTGACAAAGAGAATAATGAAATATGATATATGGAAGACAGATAAGAATGAAATAACCTAAACAACATAGGTGTTTCTGAAGATGAAAGAATAACTAGAATAAGAACAAAAATAAATGTTATAATTTTTAAGAAATGAGTTTAATAAAAAGACAGTAACTCTTTTAGTGCCCAAGGGAGGCCAGAAGTGTTGGGTAATTCCCTACCCCAGCATTCCTATGACTCTCAGGAGTGGTTAAATAGCATAGCTCTTTCACAACTCAGATGGCATAATCCTGAGGTGTGTGTTTTGCACTTCGAGTTTACTGGTGGAAATAAACTTCAGTTGCTCACTGTGGTAACTGGTTTACTAAAGCATCTCTACTGACTTCCTTCCCTTTCCATGGCCACTCTCCTATTGTTGACTCCTGCATTTCCCAAATAAACTACTTGTATTCAAATTCTTCTATCGAGGTATGTTTTAAGGGATGCTTTCCCTGGTTGTCTAGTGATTGAGGAAAAAACATGAAGCCAAATACAAAAATAAGGAAGTGTACCAACTAAGACCACTAATCCTTTTGTTTCTTATTTCCCTAGTGAAACAGAATCAATCAGAAAAGATGTTCCACATGCTCCCTCCATGACATTTACCATCCCAACTGCAGACAACTTCAGTATGGTTCTCCACTGCATAACTAAAAGTGGAGCACCACTTTCAGTGTAGTTGGTAATTAATCTTCAGATCTTATTTTGTTTGATATAACAGAAGCATTTAACATGTTTGATAACTTTTTCCTATTTACGGGAAAAACTTTCTTTTTCTGTAACGTCCCTGATAATACTCTACAAGTTTTTTTGTTTTTTTGTTGTTGTTGTTTGTTTTTTGTTTTTTGGGGGGTGTTCCCCCCCCCACTAGCTGCTACTTCACAGTTCCCTTTGCTCAACCCCCTTCTCCTTGAATTCTCACATTGGAATACTGCAGAGCTCAGTTGTTTGCCACCTTACCTTCTCTGTCTATACTCAAGCCTCTCAGTCATCTCACTTTAAATGTCATCTACTCAGTACATCTCCAGCTCAGATCACTAACGCAACTTTATATTCTTTCATTCAATTATATTCTGGACATCTGCGTTTTGGTATTAAGCAGAAGAAGTGAACACCCACCCAATCTACCCCTCAAAAGGAGCACCTTCTGTAGTGTTCCACATCTAGGCAAATGCTATCCCCATGATTCCAGTTAGTCAGATCTAAATCCTGGTGTGATCCCTTATTTTTGTTTCTTTTACACCCCACACATTGTCCTTCAGCACATTCTGTTGACTCTGTTCGCCAAATATATCAAAAATATCATTGTTTGTAGATATTTTACCCTTAGTCAAATTGTTTTCTAGTTTATAAAGTGTATGCTGTATATGTGCTGAGTTTTGAGGTGTCCTACAAATAGTATTAAAACTACACTGTTTGCATTATCAAAACTTCAAACTGGTCTATTTTGGAAAATGGTGCCTACTAGAATATATATCAGAAAGAAAAGCATATTATAATTTCAAAGCTACAAATATCGCTCACATTCTTGAAGGAGCCTGTAATTTAAATGCTACTTTGTTACTTTGGAAGTAGAATTATTGTACTCTTAAGGATGTAACTTTCTCATAAGTAGAATAACAAAGAGCCTGCTATCAATGGTTACTGGTGAGCTGGGAGTGGAAGTTGAGCAGGATCCTTTCTCTTTCCTCTACCTATAGCTTTGTAATGTTTAGATTGCTCATCATGTGCATGTGTTATTTTTAACTACAAAAAAATGAGTAAAACTATCCACGTGATCTTTGTAAAAGAGTGCTATTGAGAATGAGACTTGTCCTAAAAGACATAAATAATTTTCACAAAGCCAATATAGTTAAATGTTGTTGTTTTGGTAGAATAATTATGAAATACAAATGTGAGAAGAAGCCATAGTAGCTAAAATAATTCAGATTATGACAAATGAATAGTATACTAATCAATAACGCAGATTTTAGAGCCAGAATACTGGGTCCAAGTTCTGGATATACTTTTTATTAACTATGTGAATTCTCTATGTCTCAGTTAAGAAACTATGATGCTCACTATTGACACTCATATTCAACATTGCACTAGTTGTATTTGGCAATGCAAATAGGTAATATGAATCACTTTATGGCAGAGGAATTCATAGGGAGAAAGCAAAACTATTTCTATTTGCAGATGATATGATAGTATACGAAAAAGAAAATCAATGATGAAAGTAACTCAAACCACAAACAATCCGTTATTAACAGGATATAAAATTAGCATACAGAAATCAATATACTTCACATAGGCAAACAATAATCAGTTATAGGAATGATGGTAGGAAAGTATTCAGTTAAGACAGCAACAAAGCAGATTAAAACTTTGGAATAAACAATAAGAAACAAAAATATATGTAAAGGAAATTTTAAACATTTATCAAAGATAGAAAAGTAGAGTAGAATAAATGACAGAACTTTTTTCATTCTTGGATAGGGAAAAAGCTATTTTATGGAGTTATTCAACCTCAATAAAATTCATACACAAAAGCAAACATGCAAAATAGGTAGGAAATCATTGAAGACAATTAAGTGGTGAAACTAGCCTTAACAGACATTAAAACTGATGAAATTTTTATACCTAAAACAGTGTGGCATATTAATAGACAAATAGACCAATGAAAGAGAATACAATGTCCAGAAGTAGATGAAACCACAGACAGAAATGTATTCGATAAAAGTAGCATCTCACATCAATTGGAAAATATAGGCTTTAATAAATTGCTCTAGAACATATTAGTGACAATTTGCAATAAGGTGGAATTAGAGTCCGGGCATGGTGGCTCACGCCTGTAATCCCAACACATAGGGAGGCTGAGGCGGGCTGATCACTTGAGGTCAAGAGTTTGAGACCAGCCTGGGCAACATGGTGAAACCTTGTCTCTACTGAAAATACAAAAGTTATCTGAGTGTGATAGTGCACACCTGTAATCCCAGCTACTCGGGAGGGTGAGGCACAAGAATCTCTGTTGAGCCTTGGAGGTGGAAGTTGCAGTGAACTGAGATCATGCTATTGCACTCCATCCTGGGTGACAAATGGGAATCTGTCTGAAAAATAAATAAAATAAAAAGAAGATAGAATTAGATTCATACTTCTCACCATATCGATAAATTTTAAATCGATCAGAGATCTAAATATAAGAAATGAGACCCTACAAGTACTAAAAAAAAGAATAAATTCTTCTTTAACATTGGCACAGGGAAAGTTATTGCAAGTATGTCTTAAAATTCAGGGGAAGGAAATGAAAGGATTGATAAATTTGACTACATAACATTGAAAAAAAGCCAAGCAAAAATCGTCATAAATTATGAAGTTGTCACATTTAGAAAGAATATCAACTGACAATTTACTAAAAATATATAAAACTGGCTCTAAAATGTATAAAAAGATATTCAAACTCACTAAGGAAATGCAAAATAAAACAGCACTAAGATATTATTTTTCACCTGAAAGATTAGTAAAAATTAAACAGTATGACACCACAGTCTATTGGTGAGCCTGTGAGAAACAGGCAATCTCAATGTATTAATAATAGGGATGCAAATTGGCACAACCCTTCTGGAGGTCAATTTAGCAACATTAATAAGACTACTTATATGTTTAACTTTGACTCAGTAATTACGATTCTAGATTTTACCCTGAAGATGCACTTCTGACAATATGAAAATACATATGTACAAATTATACATTGCAGCATTGCTTGCAGTTGCAAAATATTCGAAACTAAATGTCCATATATAGGAGAGTGGTTGAATAAGCCATGGTATATGCACAAACTGAAGTATTATGCAGGTTTAAGAAATTATGAGGAAAAATAGAAAGAATGAATATGACCTACTCTTTGATAGCACCACAGGGTAACTATAGTCAATAATAATTTAATTGTACATTTAAAAATAACTAAAAGAATATAATTGGATTGTTTGCAACATAAAAGACAAATGCTAGAGGGGATGGATACCCCATGTTCCATGATGTGATTATCACACATTGCATGCCTGTATCAAAGCATCTCAGATACCTCATAAATATGTACATTTACTCTGTACCCAGAAAATTTACAAATTTAAAAATTTAAAAATTCAAGGATGAGAAAGATCTATAAACTGGTATGGAGTGATTTCTAGTCTATATTAAATAAAAAAAAAAGCAAAGGTCAAAGAGTATATATCTATAGTGTACTACCTTTCATGTTAAAAGGAAGGGACTATAAGATGTACAAGTATTTTTTTTTTTTACAAAAACAAGAAGAAAGAACAAGAAACTAATGAGATTAGTTATGTATAGGAGATGGGGGAAAATGGGATGGGAAAAGCAAAGTAATGAGAATAAAAGTGATGAAACAATAAAAGTCATGAAGCTTCTTTGACTATTTTTAAAAATAGTTTTGACCTTTAGAACCATGGTAAAATTTTATGCAACCAATAAATAAATAGGTAGGTAGATACATTGATAGATAGACTAAATGAGAATGCAGAGGAGGGGGGAAGTAGAATGCAAACAGAAATAAGTGAGCCTAACATCATTTCAAATTAATAACATAGTGACATTGAGAGGGTCAAGGAAGAAAATAAGGAAAATGGTGTTTTGATATTATATATTAAGGCTAGGAGAAAAAAGAATTGTACATGAATATCATATGCTGGCTTATAAATTTGTTTTTCATGAAGGTATGAGTTAGCAATTCTGGAACTTGCATATAATAGGATTGAGCAAATAAGCAAATATATTTTCAATAATGAGAGCCAGGTATCCATAAAAATATCCTGGTATTATTTATTATACTAGTTATATGAGATTTTAACATTTGAGAGAGGTATGGAATGGGTTTACAGGAGCTCTGTGTTGCCGTATGAAAAACATGAGATCAAAATGGATTAAAGATTTAAATGTAAGACCTTAAACTATAAAACTACTACAAGAAAACATTAAGGAAAATCTTCAGGACATTGATCTGGACAAAAATTTCTTGAGCAATACCCCACAAGCACAGGCAACAAAGCAGAATGGACAGATGAGATCATATTAAGTTAAAAAGCTTCTGCACAGCAAAGAAAACTATCAACAAAGTGAAGAGACAAAATGGGAGAAAATATGTGTACGATTTCGCAAGTGATTTTGTAAATATAACATTATTTCAAAAGGAAACATTAAAATGATAAATCAATGGCAAAGAACGATATAACACATAATAAAATGTGTTAACTATGAGTAAAAAAATGATTGCTCATTACAAAATAAAACGTATTCCAGGTGAACATAAGAGGTTTTATGTATAACTTTTAAAACATTGGAAAAGCGTATATGATAATACCTATGTTACTTCCAGATTGAGAAATGCTTTATGTGCATACAACCAATATAAGACATTAAAAAGAAAGTAGATATTAATCATACAAAGTAAATATTTTATAAAGATATCATAATACTAGTTAAAAGGCAATGTAAAAATTGGGGTTAAAAACCTACCAAATGTTAGAAAAAGAATTAATATTTAGGTAGCATATAATGATCTCCTATGAAACAATAAAGGAGTATCTATCACCCCCGTAAGAAACTTGGTGTAGCTAAAAAATGTCTGATGAAGCAGGCTTTAAGATAAAAAGCATTACTAGAAGTAAATAGGTGATTTTATAATAATAAATGCTTCAATTCACTGGAAAGATATAGCAGGGTTACATTTGTATATTGCAAGTAGTAAAACTTCAAAATATATAAAGCAAAAATTGACAAAATCCAGGGAGAAATAGAATATTCCACAACCATAGCAAGAATCCTCCACAGCCATAACAGGAGAATTCATCATGTCTAAGTAATTAATAAAACAAATAAGCAAAAATTTGATAGAAACTTGAAAATTTGAAAGAAATGCATAATTGACCTAACAAATGCCTACAGAGTATTTAGTACAACTGTGAAATGCATATTTTTTCAAATAAGTTCGTAACATTTATGAAAATTGGACATATACAGCATTAGAGAGCAAATCTTACCGAAGTTCAAAGAACCAAAATAATACAGCATATTCTAAAATAAAAATATTAAGCTCCAAATCAATAATAAAATAACTGAAAAACATTTGCGAATTAAGAAATACACTTCTGTATTAGTCCGTTCTCATGCTACTATGAAGAACGCCTAAGATTGGGTAATTTATAAAGGAAAGAGGTTTGACTCACAATTCCTCAGGGCTAGGGAGGCCTCAGGAAACTTACAATCATGATGGAAGGGGAAGCAAACACGTCTTTCTTCACGTGGTGCCAGGAGAGGGAAGTGTCGAGCAAAAGAGGGAAAAGCCCCTTATGAAACCATCAGATCTTGTGAGGACTCACTATCACAAGTACAACATGGTGGTAACTGCCCCCGTGATTCATCACTTCCCACTGGGTCCCTCCCGCGATGTGTGAGGATTATGGGAACTACAATTCAAGATGAGATTTTGGTGGGGACGCAGCCAAACCACATCAACTCCTAAATAATTAGTTGCATCAAGTTGAAATAACGATGAAAGTCAGAAAATATTTTAGACGGTCCACAGAAAATGCTAAATATCAAAACGTGGGATATGCAGCTTCAGCAATATATGGAGATGGATATATAAATAGAAGAGAGGCTAAAATTATCTAAGTATATAATTTAAGAAGTTAGAAAAAGAGCAATGTAATAGATTCAAATAAAACAAAAGTAGTTAAATAACAAAGGTAAAATCAGGAATTAATCATTTAAAAATTTAATAAAGATAATCAATAAGGCCAAATTTTTGAACATACTAGCAATATTAAGAAACCTCAAGCACATTGATGGAGGGAAAAAGAGAGAAAATACATGCACGAATGCACACGTACACACAAACACATAACTTAGTAATTATATACAGGACCAAAGCATAAGTATACAATTCACAAATAATTACCAGTAGGTTATATACTTAATTCCAATGTCAAAAATTTTAAAAATAGAGGAAGTTATATAAAATGTTAATATTATGAGCTTGGGATAGAAAAATATTTCTTACAGGATCCACAAACAATGAAAACTAAAATGAAAGAGATTATAAAATTTAACTACATTAAAATTAAGAGCTACTACTTATTAAAAATAGCATAAATGGCAAAAAAAATCTATGAAATAGGAGAAAACAGTACAGTACATGTAACTGGAAAGCACATTATCAATTATATATAAATACTTTCCACAAATTGATTTTTAAAAACCTAATAGAAAAGGACAAAAGATATAATTAGCTATTTCACAGAATGAGGAAAAAGTAATAGCCAATAAAAAATCTATGATAGAAGCATACCCTTGTTAAATAACGTGGAAAATATATATTAAAATCATTTCATCTCACAGCCACTAGATAGGCAAATATTATAAATCGGACATTGCCAATTTGTGAGAATGTAAGACTTCTAGAACTCTCATGTACTCCTGGTAGGAGTATAAATTATCACAATCATTTTCGAAAAAAATATTTAGTATTATCTAGTAAAGTTGATGATACACATATCATTTGATGCAGCAATTTCATCTATAAATATAGACGTTAGAGAAAATCTCACATAAGTAGGCAACATAACATGTAGAAGAATGCAGATAGCAGTGATGTTGGAAAACAAAACACTGGAAACCAAATTTACACGAGGAACAAAACTGATAAATAATTGTGTATTCATACAATGGAAAACCATACAGTAATGAAATTGAAAGAGCTACAGCTATCTCAATATTGACGAATCTCACCAAGTTGAATGAACAAAACGATTGCAAAATAATAGTCTGATGCTATTTATATAATTTGCATATGTCCAAAATTAAAGAGCATAATATTTTGGGGCACATACCCAAGTGGTAATATTATAGCAAAAAGCAAAGGAATAATGAACAAAATTTAAGACAGTGGTTACCCTGGCAGGGAGGGAAGAAGATGAATAAGATCAAGGAGAGGGGTACACAGAAGACATCAAAGGTATACAGAATATGATACTTTGTGTGCTGGGTGTTAGGTACGCTGTGCTCTTTTTAGAATTTTTTTTTCACAAATAGTAAGAAAATGTTTCAATTATTTCATACCAAAATAAAAATAAAGCATAAACTGTAATATCAGGATTTTCCATAGTTCACTTCAAATTTCTTAATGTTTGGTAGGTGCTGTTTCCTACCAAATACATGTTAAATGGATGCTGGCAAATTAAGAGATTATTGTATGAGCTGATTCTAAAGTGACCACCCTCCTTTTGCTAATAATGTGTTCATCTGTTAGTCCTGTTCAGTAAGATATGTCTGCAATTCCCATGCATGAACCGTTGCTTCCAAGTTGAAAAGGAAGATGACACTTGGTACACTGTGTTCCACACAAGCAGCTACCTACATGTTTTTTTCCTTTTCATTCTGACCCAAAATGGAAACTTTGTTTGAAATTAATTTCCTTTTTGATTATGTGTAAGACGATATTTTCACAGTCACTGAACCAAAACGCTGGTAAAAACCTCGCCACAGAGACGCTAAATAGTGTATTTATTTAATTTTCTTATGTTTTTTCATGTATGTCAAGGCATATCCAAATAACTGCATTAATAATTACCACTCCTTACTACGAGCCACTTCATCTGTTCTTCCAGTGAGCTGAAATCAGGTTCGAAAGAGATATTATGCAAGCCAGCAATTCCCTACCAACTGGTCCTGAAAAGTTAGCTTTGGTGATTCAAAGGTCCTTTGGAATACTAAATTGCAACAATATCCCCAAAGGCATGTCTCTAAATTGCCCCACTAATATACCTGAGAGTAAATCAAATGAATCATGCTTTCTCTGATATTTATATTAGTTTTCTAAAGTTAATCCTTAAGGAGAAAATAAGTAGTTATTATTGTTGCTATTATTTCTAGGAAATTATCATTTTCAAAACTTGAAGATGGGTCTTGTCATTTACAAAATCCTATCTGATTTAATCAAATGGTATTCCTAATGCTTGTACTTCTGTTGATTTCCTCACAGAGCAAAATCAAGTGCCTTTCTTTTGGAAAACTCAAAACATCAAATTAAACAGCCCAGCATCCAATCTGTGTCATACATTTGAAATCAATTTACCAGCAAACAAAGAGTCAAAGATTGCAGAACTCAGAGGGAGAGAAAAGAGGTTGCTAATAGAAGCAAATTAGAGAAAGAAGGTGTTCAAATTATTCAAGGCTCCTGCCATCTGCTTGTCAGGCTGCTGCCGAATTTCAGATACCTCTTTCGCAGTGCTTTCTCCTTAATGTCCGGAATTTTACCTCCCACCCAATCTGCACATTATGATTTTGTTCAGCATGTGTAAAAACATGAACACAATGTATATCGTGAAGGTTGTCAATGTACCATGTTGACATTCAAATTCAATCTTTGGTGATAGACATTGGAATAACATGTCCCTGTAGGGGGGTGGAGGGTGGCAGGGTGAGGTGATTGACTGGATATAGTTGTGAGGGAAATTTCTGGGGGTAATGAGAATGTTATTTATTTTGAGCTGGGTGATAGGTAGATATACAGCAGTCCCCCTTTATCTATAGTTTTGCTTTCCTTGGTTTCAGTTACCAGAGATCAACCTCAGTCTTGAAAATACTAAATAGAAAATCCCAGAAATAAACAATTCGTAAGTTTTAAATTGTCCTCCCTTCTGTGTAGTGTGATGAAATCTCATGCCATCCTGGGATGTGAATCATCCCTTTATCCAGTGTATCCACGCTGTATACACTACCTGACTAGTAGTCAGTAGCTCTCTCGGTTATCAGATTTAGAAAACATAGTATATACTATATAGCAGTGGTCCCCAAACTTTTTGCCTTTTTGGCACCAGGGATGGGTTTCATGGAAGACAGTTTTTCCATGGGGGTGGCGGGCAGGGATGGTTTTGACATGAATCTGTTCCACCTCAGATAATCAGGCATTAGCTAGATTCTCATAAGGAGCACGCAACCTAGATCCTTCTCATGCACAGTTCACAATAACGTTTGCACGCTTATGAAAATTTAATGCCACAGCTGACCAGACAGGGAGTGGAGCTCAGGCGGTAAAGCTTGCCGGATGCTCACTTCCTGCTCTGCGGCCTCCCTCCTACCAGGCCACAGACCTGTACTGATCGGCAGCCCAGGGGTTGAGGGCCCCTGCAGAGTTCGGTACTATTCGAGGTTTCAGGCATCCACTAGGGATCTTGGAACGTATCCCCAAGAATAAGGGGGGACTAGTTTAGTTGTAAAAATTCACTGAGCTATACACTTAAGCTTTATGCATTTTACTCTAGGTAATTTTTCAGTAAAGTATTATTTGCAAAAAAAAAAACAAACAATGTTAATTAGAGAGTGTCATTATTTATGGCTTGCCACTATATTTAGAATAAAATCCAAGTGCCTTACTACCGCTTGTGAAACTCTACATAATCTAGTTCCCATATGTCTGTCTTCCTTTTCTAATATTCTTTCCTTTGCTTGATTTGTTTTTCTTGGGGTCTTTGCATTTCCTAGTTCACTCTGCCTGAAACATTCTTTTTCCAGATGTTTACACGATTGACTCCTTCATTTAATTGAGGTTTCTCATTGAATGCCACTTTCTCACAGAGGTCTTTCCTAGCCACCCACCCCTTGGTCTGCTTTATTTTTTTGAAGCGCATGTTGACATTCCACTTTATATATTTCCTTTTTGTTGTTTATTGTCTCTCTCCCTGTGGTAGTTAAGAGTAGGCTAACTGATAAAAATAGACCCAAACATGTGATAGCTCAATAGATGGAATTTTATTTATTGTTCACCTAACAGTTCCAGGTGGCTGTTTAGATTTCACTGTTGGCTCATCTCTATTCAATAGCACCTTCCATCTTATGGATTTGTATTCCCATAGAGCCTCATTGTCTTCTGCATCAAGCTGGCAAGAGGAGAAACAGCATAAGGGAAAAGCACATATGAATGGTGTTATGAACCAGACCCGAAATTATCACACTTTACTTTTATTTATACTTCCTTTGCTAGAACTCAGTCACATGTTCCTATAAATTCAAGAGAGACTGGAAAATGCAGTCTAGCTGTATTACAGAAAGAAGAAAAGATAGATATGGTAATCAATTAGCAGTTTTAGTACACTGCCTCGCTGAAATACATGTTTCATGATGGCAAGAACCTTCCTTGTCTGTTTGCTCATGGCATATGCCCAACTTCTAAAACAGTGCTGGTACATAGTATGCATTTAATAAATATTTTGGAGTGAATAAATACATTTCAGTGAAGCATACTATACTGAGCTTAGCTGGTTGAAGGAACACGGCTCCAACTTTACTCAGCTCCTCTAATTTTGGTCATAGACATTCTTAAGGGGATGCTACACCCACCAATGAAAATCAGTGTGAGCTCTATGCTGCCACTCTCTGTAAACATATCCCTCCAAATACTGGGAAAGAATACACATTTCTTAAGCCACAGAGCTAAGGTATGCCAAAATGGATTTAATTTGTGGCTCACAGTGATCTATATTCTGAGTTTTCATTCTATCGAGAATATAAAATATAATCTCAGTCAATTCTAGCTAAACCAATTAATTTATTGCTTAACATCAGTGAATTCAGAACTTTTTCCGCCTCTTTCTTCCTAGTAACACCTACGTTCCAGGAAGCTTATGTAACATCATGAATTCTGGTTCCAAGATGGCATCTTTTCGCCCTGCATCCTCAGATCATCCAGTCTCTAGTTCTTGACTGTCAGTATTGTTCCACATTGACATGTGTCAAGATGTCCTCATTCCCATATGCTCCACACAACTTTTCTCTGTAGCATTCCTTTATTACAACTGCATGACCTCATCAGGTCTGTCAACTTACTCTTTCAGCTATCTTCAAGCATGGTAAAAGCTGGCTTCTTTATCTTTCCAATTTGGATCTGAAGAAAACTCAGTGGAGCTACCCCCAGGTACTGTCTTATCATGCAGCTGTTTCTTATCTGCTGCTCTCGTGCTGCTTCTCAGGGTTCCAATAGGGAGAATACAGAAATCCTCTACTCGTGGATTCTTGGATCCAGATATTACACAAACGTGTAAGTCTATAGCTTGCCTTTCAACATTCTATTTTTCCACTGTTTCCTTTTGCAACTCTCCTCCTACCTTCATTTCTTGTTTTTGTGGAATCTTCATTAAGTCTAAGGGAGTATAGTATTTTTTACGTGTTTGAAAATTTTTTATTTGTGGTATAAATGTTATTCCCAAACTCTCATAGGTTAGAGAGTTGAACTGCAAAAATTCTCGTAATTAAAACTTGAAAAACATTTTTTTTATAAACTAACATACCTTTCAAGAACATTTTTGTTGTAGCTTCATTTTCCTGGGGCAATGAAGGTGGAATGCTATAGTTTCCTTGGCTAGAAAATACTGTATTAAAATCATGTTTTGGGGCAGTAGCATTATATGTTGTTTAATACTTCAAAATATTGTATAGCCATAGAAAGAAAGATAGATACATACACACACATAAAATTAGCATAACAGAAATGGTAATGCCTTTCTTGATGTAGAAAATAAGTCATAAAAATAGAAGACAGCAATCTATGCGGGCTTCATGTTAGGTGTGGTGGTCATCATGTTGGAATGCTTATGTGCCAAATATGTTTGCACATGTGGACCAAAGCATGTGAATGAATACAGATTTTTTAAAACTTTTGAGTTCAGAGGTACGTGGCAAAATGTGCAGGTTTGTTACACAGGTAAAGGGTGTCATGGGAGTTTGTTATACAGATTATTACATTACCCAGGTATTATGCCTGGAATCTATTAGTTATTTTTCCTGATCCTCTCCCTTCTCCCACCCTCCATCCTCCAAAAAGCCCTCGTGTTTGTTGTTCCCCTCTATGTGTCGATGTGTTTTCATCATTTGCTCCCACTTAAAAGTTAGAACATGCGGTATTTTGTTTTCTGTTCCTGTGTTAGTTTGCAAAGGATAATGGCCTCCAGATCTATCCACATCCCTGCAAAAGATATGATCTCATTCCTTTTTATGGCTACATAGTATTCTGTGGTGTATATGTACCACATTTTCTTTATCCGGTCTATCACTGATGGACATGCAGGTTGATTCCATGTCTTTGCTATTGTGAATAGTGCTGCAGTGAACATACACGTGCATATGTCTTTAAAATAGAATAATTTATACTCCTTTGGGTACATACCCAGTAATCGGATTGCTGGGTCAAATGGTATTTCTGACTCTAGGTCTTTGAACAATTGCCACACTGTCTTCCACAATGGTGGAACTAATTTACATTCCCACCAACAGTGTAAAAGTGTTCCTTTTTCTCCACAGCCTCACCAGCATCTGATACTTTTTGAGTTTTTAATAATAGCCATTCTGACTTGTGTGATATGATATCTCATTGTGGTTTTGATTTGCATTTCTTTAATAATCAGTGATGTTAAGTTTTTTTGTTGTATGTTTGTTGGCCAAATAAACGTCTTCTTTTGAGAAGTGTCTGTTCATATCCTTTGCACTATTTTTGATCGGGGTTTTTTTAATGTAAATTTAAGTTCCTTGAAGACTCTGGATATTAGACTTTTGTCAGATGGATAGTTTGCAAAATTTTTCTCCCATTCTGTAGGTTGTCTGTTCACTTTGGTGATAGTTTCTTTTGCTGTGCAGAAGCTCTTTAGTTTAATTAGATCCCACTTGTCAATTTTTGCTTCGGTTGTGATTGATTTTGGTGTCTTTGTCATTATATTTTTGCTTGTGTCTATGTCCTGGATGGTATTACCTAGATTATCTTTTAGGGTTTTTATAGTTTCAAGTTTTACATTTAAGTCTTTAATCCATCTTGAGTTAATTTTTGTATAAGGTATAAGGAAGGGGACCAGTTTCAATCTTCTACATATGGCTAGCCAGTTTTCTCAGCACTGTTTATTAAATAGGGAATCCTTTCCCCATTACTTGGTTTTATCAGGTTTGTCAAAGATCAGATGGTTGTAGATGTGTGGTCTTATTTCTGAGATCTCTATTCTGTTCCATTGGTCTATGTGTCTGTTTTTGTACCAGTACCATGTTGTTTTGGTTACTGCAGCCTTGTAGTATAGTTTGAAGTTGGGTAGTGTGATGCCTCCAGCTTTGTTTTTTTTTTTTTTTTTTTTCCTTAGGATTATCTTGGCTATACGGGCTCTTTTTTGGTTCCATATCAACTTTAAAGTAGGTTTTTCTAATTCTGTGAAAAATGTCAATGGTAGTTTAATGGCAATAGCATTGAACCTATAAATTACCTTGAGCAGTATGACCATTTTCATAATATTGATTCTTGCTATTCATGAGCATGGACTGTTTTTCTATTTGTTTGTGTCCTCTCTGTTTTCCTTGAGTAGCAGTTTGCAGTTCTTCTTGAAGAGGTCCTTCACATCCCTTGTTAGCTGTATTCCTAGGTATTTTATTCTCTTTGTAGCCATTGTGAATGGGAGTTCAGTCATTTTGGCTCTCTGCTTGTCTATTGTTGATGTATAGGAATGTTTGTTATTTTTGCACATTGATTTTGTGTCCTGAGACTTTGATGAAGTTGCTTATCAGCTTAAGGAGATTTTGGGCTGAGACACTGTGGTTTTCTAGATATAGGATCATGTCATCTGCAAATAGTGACAGTTTGCCTTCCTCTCTTCCTGTTTGAATTTGCTTCCTTTCTCTCTCTTGCCTGATTGCCCTGGCCAGAACTTCCAATACTGTGTTGAATAGGAGTGGTGAGAGGGCGTTTGTCTTGTGCCAGTTTTCAAGGAGAATGCTTCCAGTTTTTGCCCATTTGGTATGCTATTGGCTGTGGGTTTGTCATAAATGACTCTTATTATTTTGAGATTTGTTCCATCAATACCTAATTTATTGAGAGTTTTTAACATAAAGAGATGTTGAATTTTATCAAAGGCCTTTTCTGCGTCTATTGAGATAATCATGTGGTATTTGCCTTTAGTTCTGTTTATGTGATGAATTACGTTCATTGATTTGCATATGTTAAACCAGCCTTGCATACCAGGGATGAAGCCAACTTTACCCTGGTAGATAAGCTTTTTGATGTGTTGCTGGATTCGGTTTGCCAGTATTTTATTGAGGATTTTTGCATCGATGTTCACCAAAGATATTGGTCTGAAGTTTTCTTTTTTGTTGTATCCCTGCCAGGTTTTGGTATCAGGATGATGCTGGCCTCATAAAATGAGTTAGGGAAAAGTCCCTTCTTTTCAATTTTTTGAAACAGTTTCAGAAGGAATGGTGCCAGCTCTTCTTTGTACCTCTGTTAGAATTTAGCTGTAAATCCATCTAAACCTGGGCTTTTTTTCTTGCTGTTGATAGGCTATTTATTACTCCCTGAATTTCAGAACTTCTTATTGGTCTATTTGGGATTCGACTTCTTCCTGGTTTAGTCTTGGGAGGGTGTATGTTTCTAAAAATTTATCCATTTCTTCTAGATTTTCTAGTTTATTTGTGTAGAGTTGTTTATCATATTCTCTGATGATTTTTTGTATTTCTGTGGGGTCATTGGTAATAGCCCCTTTACTATTTTTTATTGTGTCTTCTCTTCTTTATTAGTCTAGCTAGTTGGTCTATTTTATTAATTAAAAAAAAAACCACTCCTGGATTCATTGATTTTTTGAAGGGGTTTTCGTGTTTCTATCTACTTCAGTTCTTCTCTGATCTTAGTTATTTCTTGTCTTCTGCTAGCTTTTTAATTTGTTTGGTTTCTCTAATTCATTTAGTTGTGATGTTGGGTGTTGATTTCAGAACTTTCTAGGTTTTATTTTTTACACTTTTTGTAACAGTAGTGTTTTTCAAGGTCTAGGTACATAGATGGTACTTTAAAAAATGCTTACTGAAGTATAATTTGTGTATAGTAAAATTCAAAAATTTTAGTGTACAGTTTCATAAGTTTTGACAAATGCATACTATTGTGTAGTTGCCATGAAGATTAAGATACAGCACATTTTCTATCAGTTCAAAAATTTCTCTCATGATCTTTGTAGTTAAACCCTTCTCCCATACCCAGTATCAAGCAACAACAAATGCGAAGCCCAGTGCAACTCTTGAGAAATAGAGGAAAATTCATTTAAAATATATATTCTACCATCTGTATTGTATACATGATATTAAATAATCAATTAAAAATGATGACATCAGAAAAAACTAACATTTTCTAAAAACAATCAACAAAACCAGCTTCAGAGATGAGCTAGATATTGGTAATATAAAATAGAGATTTAAAATTAACTATCATTAAATATATTAAAGGCTCAAGTGGAAAAGGAGGGCAACATAAATGAATAGATGTAGAATTTCAACAAAAAGATTGAAACTATATAAAACAATCAAATTGAAATACTAGACCAAAAAAAACATGGTAATAGAGATGATGTATGCCTTCAACAGTTTTTTAGGTAGACATCATCTAGCTGAGGAATGAATGAAAGAATTAGAAAGTGTCAACAAAAATTACCCAAATTATTATTCAAAGAGAAAAAAAGAATAAAAGAATAAAATATCCTATAATTGTGGAACAGTATCAAGTGGTCTAACATCTGAATAGTGATATCACAGAATAAGAGAGAAAGAAATGGGCAGGATAAATATTTAAGTGGTGCCATAGAGGTTTCTGAAAATCAAGTCATAATACCCTAAAAGTCCTAGAGAACCCCAAACAAAATAAAGAATAGCAGACTTAGAATCATCCTACTTAAACGGCTTAAACCCATGATTAAGAGAAAATCTTGAAGGCAGCCAGAGTTGAAAAAACACATTATATACAAGAAGAAAGAAAATAATTAGATTCATTATGTCATCAGCTGCTATGCAACTAAAAAACAATGCAATGACATCTGTAAAGTAATCAAAGAAAGTCACCATCAACTCAAATTCTATATCAAGTCAAAATATTTTTCCAAATAAAGGGAAAACATGCTTTTGCATACCAGAAAAAAAAGACTGAGAATTTATTATAGACCAAAAAAGTGGTTAAGGGATCAATTCATTACAACAAAAAAAAAATGTTAAAGCAGGTTCTCCAGGCATAAGAATATGATACCAGACAATAACTTGGATATGCATATATAGACAAAACAATGAAAAACTGCATATAGTTTAAATGAAGGTAACTATAATGTGTTTTTTTACTTTAATAACTCTAAAGTATAATTTACTGTATAGTAGAAAAATAGTACGAATATATTGTATGTTTATAATATATGTAGAAGTAAACTATGTAACAATAGCACAAAAGAGGAGAGAGAAAAATTTAAGCATACATTTTCATGGCTCTTATAGTAAATATGGAGCTCTGATATAGTTTGGATGTTTGTCCTTTTCAAATCCCATATTGCAATGTAACCCCCAATGTCAGAGGTAGAGCCTGGTAGGAGGTGTTTGGGTCATAGGAGCAGATCCCTCATAAATGCCTTGGTCCCCTCTCCATGGTAATGAATGAGTTCTCACTCTATTAGTTCACATGAAAGCTGGTTGTCTTAAAGAGCTTAGCATCTCTCTTGCTCCCCCTCTCAACATGCCACTGCCTTCCCCCTTGCCTTTTGCTATGAGTAAAAGCTTCCTAAAGTCCTAACCAGAAGCAGATGCTGGTGCCATGCTTCTTGTGTAGGCTGTAGAATGATTAGCCAAATCAACGTTTTTTCTTTATAAATTCTCCAGCCTCAGGTATTCCCAGCGATGTAAAATGGACTAATTCAGTCTCTAAGTATTATTTGGGTAGGCTGTGATAAATTAAAAATGCATGAAGTAAAGCTGGGAGAAACATTCCATTTTTCTTAAAGAATTTAAATAAGCCAATAGTGGAAGCAAATGAAATAAATAATTCAATAGCAGGCAGAGAGAAAAGAAACTATAACAGAAAACAATAAAAAACTCTCAGTGTGATAGATTTTAATCCGACCATATCAATAATTAAGTGTCTAAGGACACCAATACAAAGGTAGACATTTGCAAATTGGACATATGTGAAAACCACCTTCTAGCTATATATATTTCAAATCTAGATTCCCCACTACCCTTACATTTCTGGCTGTTCACTGCAGCACACATTCATAACATAACATGAGCTTACACTTTCCTGTCATAATGCAAGGTAAGTTAGCATAGTGAGCTGTAGGAGTATACTTGGAAGTCATTCTCATGCCAGTAATCCTAGCTATAATTATAGATGACAATAAGTGAGAACCAAAATTTCACACATTACTCCACAGCCAAACTAAATGTATTTCTAACACAACCTCTTTTCACCCTGATCCCCAAAATGCCTGTGCCCTCCAAAACTACATGAGAAAAAAAATGATGGAGAGAGATTTGAAGTATAAAGAATAGTTATTTAACAAATTGTGCTTAAAATATCTCAGTTTTGAAAACATTACAAGAATATGAGACCATGTGCGCATATTGATTTTAGGGCCTTGGAAAGTGTGTTTGTTCAGGTGAGGGGCCCTGAAGCTTAAATCTGGCACAGATACATATATATGTCTCAGGTCACATTTTTAAAATAAACTTTAAGAAATTTATTTTAGAACAGCTTTAGATTTATAGAGCTATTACAAAGATAGTTCAGCGAGTTCTTGTACACCTCCACACAGTTTTTCCTATTATTAGCATCTTAGTATAGTACATTTGCCACAATTAATAAATCAGTATTGATATATTAACGTTACTAAAGTACATACTTTCTTAAGATTTTTCCAAATTTTCCAAAGGTTATTTTTCTTTTATAGGATCCTATCCAGCAGATCCTATTGCATTTAGTTGTCATGTTTCCTTAGACTTCTACTGACTCTGACATCTCAGACTTTCCATGTTTTTGAAGTCCTTGAGAATTCAAGTAGTACTGGCCAGGTACTTTGTAGAATGTCCCTCAGCTAGGATGTATCTGGCGTTTTTCTCATTATTAGATTAAAGTTTTGGGGAAAGAAGACCACAGCAATAAAGTACAGTTCCCATCACATCATTTTAAGGGTATACACTATCACTATCATTTGTTAACATACGTGTGCATGTGTCTTTATAGTAGTACTGGACTTTAAGATTCTATGGATTTTCACAGATGTTTAATGTGCTATTGGTCACTATAGTATCATAAAGAACAGTTTCACTCCTTAAAAAAAGCCCTGTGATTTAATCCCCCACCTCCCTGTGCAGAAAACATGGCAATCACTGAAATGTTTACCATCTCAATGGGTTTATCCTTTCCAGAATGTCACATAATTGGAATAATACAATATGTAACTTTTATAGACTAGCTTCTGTTACTTTGAAATATAAATTTAGGTTTAATCCCTGACTTTTTATACTTTGATAGCTCATTTATTTTTTATCACTGAATGTTAATCCATTGTCTATCCATTCACCCATTGAAAGATATTATGGTTGCTTCTAGGTTTTGTTGACTTTGATGAGTATGATAATATAATGATTATAAACAAAATTTCTGCAAATATCCACATGAAGGTTTTTTTGGAGACATAAATTATCAAATCCGTTGGGTAGATACTTAGACACATGATTGCTGAATTGTATGGTAAGATGACGTCTAATTCTGTAAGATAATGGGTTGTTTTATAAAAGTCAATTAGATCCAATTCATTGATAGTGTTATTCAAGTCAAATATATCTTTACTCACTTTCTGCCAGTAGAATCTATCAATTACTGATGGAGATGTTTGTAAGTATGCTGATGAAATCCCTAACTTTAATAAAAGATTTGTTTATTTTTCCTTTAATTCTGTCAGTTTTTGCCTCAGGCATTTTGATGCTCTGTTATTAGGTGCATACATGTTTAGTATAGTTATATCTTTTTAGAAAATTGATTCCTTCATCATTATGTAGTATCCTTTTTATCACTGATCACTTGTTTTTGCTTTGAATTTTGTTTTTGCTCTGAATTTTGGTTTTGTGAAATTCATGTAGGTACTTCAATTTTATTTTGCTTAGTGTTAGCATGATATATCTTTCTTCGTCCCACTACTTTTAACACATAGGGCTCACTCTAATTAAGCAGATTTGTTATTGAATTATATATTACGGTCTTGTTTTTTTATATACTCTGGTAATCTCTGTATTTTAATTGCTGCACTTGAACCACTAATATTTAAAATGATTATTGATATATTTGAAATAATATTGTGGATTCACATCAAATGCATTTGTAATTGCTTTTATTCATGGACAGAGGCTTCTTTTTCTGCTTTATCTGGCTTTAATTGAACATTTTATATGATTATGTGTAATCTCTCTTGGTGTAACAATCATTGTTATGAAAAATAGCAGTTTTCCTAAAGTTTATAATATATATATTTACATATCTATGTCAACCTTCAAATAATACCATTCTATATTACATGTACTGTCAATACATACTAACAGAGTATCCGCAATTTCCCCCTCCTTTTCCTTGTGATGTTGCTGTCATTTATTTCACTTATTTATATGCTAAAATTATTCAATGCACTGTTACTCTTATTACGATAAAGAGTTATATTTTAAATTATTTAAGAATAAGAATAAGAAAAGATTTTATTTCACCTTCATCTATTCTTTTTCCAACACTCTTTCTCTTTGTGTTGATCCAAGTTCCTGAACTATTATCACTTTCCTTCTGCCTGAAGAAAATCTTTTAACTTTTTTGCAGGGCAAGTCTGCTAGTATACTGGTGATGAATTCCCTCAGTTTTTGTTTGTCTGAGAAAGTCTTTTATTTCTTAGCTTTTGAAGAATTATATTACTGTATATTGAATTCTGGGTTAGTAGTTTCTTTCTTTGAACACCAAATATCCTACTCCAGTCTTTTCTGGCTTGCATGTTTTTTTTATGAGAAGTCTGCTATAATTTTTATTCTTTTTTCTACATAAGTAATGTGTTTCATGCTCCCACCTTCTTTCAAGTTGTTCTCTTTATATTTGGTTTTCTGCGATTTGAGTATGATACTTCAGTGCCTAGTATGTCTGATGTTTATTCTGCTTTGTGTTCTCTGAGCTTTCTTGATCTTTGCTTTGGTGTCTGTCTTATTTGGATAGTTCTTGTATATATTACTTCTGCTCAATTCTTTCTAATTACCCATGCATCATATCTTTATAATTGTTGCACATGTCTTGGATGTTCTGTTATTCTTTTTTTTCTTTGCATTAGCATTTGAGAAGTTTCTATTGACTTATGTTCAAGCTCACTGATTCTTTCCTCACTTTGTCCAATTTACTAATGAGCCCATCAAATACATGCTTTATTTCTTTTACCGTGTTTTTGATGTCTAACATTTCTTTTTGATTTTCTCTTAGAGTTTTCGTCTCTCTGCTGACATTATCCATCTGTTCTTGCATGCTATCCATTCTATTAGAGCCCTTAACATACTAATCACAGCTATCTTAATTCTCTGTATGATAAGCTCAACATTTCTGTCATACCTGAACCCCATTCTAATGCTTCACCTCTTCAGACTGTTTTCACTTGCCTTTTGGTGTACCTTGTATTTTGTTGTTGTTGAGGACTGGGCATGATGTTTTAAGTAATAGGAACTGAAGTAAATCTGTCTCTAATGTGAAGATTGATGGCAATGTGGCTAAAATTGGGCTGTATTTAATAGTCATTATATCTATAAGTGAAAAGGCTTCAAATTCCTGTAGTGCCCTTATTTTCACCTCCATCTTGCCTTGGCCTTTTCTACGTATTCTTCCTTATAGAGATTCTGTATATTGCAACTCTTTCAACTGTAGTCATTATTATTATACTGGATTCCTGTTGTAATGGGGGTACTGGATTCCTGTTGTAATGGTGGTAAGGTATGAAGAAGTGGAAGAATTCTATAATCTTCCAATTAAATCTTAGTTTTTAGTGGGCCTATGTCTTTGGCCTATGACCTTCACATGTGGTTTTTTATTATTTTTTTAAAATGTTGATCCCATCTCCAAATTTAAGTGAAACAGGAAGGCCAGAGAATGACTCTATCCCCTTGGCTCTGGGAAAATGTTCTGGTAAAGTCTTTACGTCTGGAGAGTAGGCCTTTGTTATGGAGAATGCTCTGTAGTATCTTATGAGGATTAATCTTTTGTTCCCTTTGATGGACCCTTGAGGAGATCTTCCTTAAATCTATACTGTGAGAGTCTTGTGGGGTTGCTAGACATAAAGCCCACAGAAGTGTAGGTGTCTCTCTAAGAGTGCAGCTGCCAGGATTTTTTCATTTTTACACTATACCACATTCAGTCTCTAGCAATTCATCAAAATCATCATTTAAATGTTTCTATGAGTTTATGGCTTACAGCAGCTTTTACTCCAGGTAAGCAAATCTCAGCTATAACTCTCTGGATTCAACTGTCACTACAAGTTTTGGGCTAGTGTTTGCCCTGTAAATTCATCTCTCTAATAAGTCCTTTTCAGTTTTTTCAGCTTTTTCTTATTATAAGAAATGTAGTGATGACTTCTAAGCTCTTTATACATTAGAGCTGAAACCACAAGCCTTCCTCCAGGCAATTTTAACACCAACTGACATGAAATAATATTATAATATATTAATGGCTACCTTTATGTTTCACTGGCTCACATCTATCTACTGCAGATGGTAAAGATTAGAATGATGGCCCCAATTCAACTTTTATTTCTTCCTCATTTCCTCCTTTCTGGTATATATATTGAGGACTTCACCTAGTTTGCAGTTTTAATGTCTGTCACGCTGAGCAATATATTCCAACTTATATTAAGCAAAAAATTTAAGCACCAATGATTTACTCAATTATATAAATTTTATCAAATGTTATTGTTTGATTATGAACTGTATCCATTAAAGCACAACATCTAAATTTAGCCTAGAAGGAAACTTGTAAATTTGTAAATAGCACAAATTGACTCTGTTATTTAGTAACTTTCAAGCACTGCAACAAAACATAGAGCTGATGTTTCCTGCCCATTTTTCTAGTTTGAATTTTTGTAGATTAGATTATGTTTAGTACGTTGTTTTTGGTTTTTATATCTGGTCTTGCAATTTAAAATATTAATCATGTTGTAATTTGTCCAATTTAAATGAAATAATATCTTTTGAAGAAAAATACTTTTTTTTAATACCCATGGTATAAAATCAATGATAGTATCTCACCTGAAATAAGGAGAGAATATAGCAGATGTAATTATATCCCATTGGTTTTCTCAGGCCTTGTGCCAAGTGTTTGCATATAGATATGGATAGAGAGTAGAAGTTTTTTCATTTTAATGATGGCAAAAAGTCAAAACCAATTATAATATGTTTAGTTCCTAAGATGTGTAATTGATAGTACTAAAGGAATGCAGACTATGTCACCCCGAAATATATCTCTTTGGCATAAAAATATTTTTGAGGTAAAGGCAATTAAGAAGCAGCAACCAGAGGAAAAACTCTCCCTATCCTAAAGACAGGATATAAATTCTCTTTTATTGGGAACAATTCTTATCAGCCCAGAGATGACACCCGGGGAATCTGTAAATGAACTTTATTCCACTAGTTTCTTCCCATGTACTGCATTTACCTTCCCATAGTTTCTTGTCTTTGGAAGCATAAAGCTGTTTTCTTTTATCCTGTAATTTCTCTCCAAATTTATTGTTCCTTATTGGAGATGCTATATAAGCCAGAGTTCTAAGCCACTGCCTCGAGTTACCTTTTATTGAGGTTCCTCCCTGGTGATGTACACTGCATGCATTAATAAACTTGCTTGTTTTTCTCTTGTTAATTTGTCTTTTATTACAGGGGTTTTTCCACACTACTAAATTATGAGGGTTGAGGGAAAATTATATCTCCTCCTCAGTAGGATAGAAGTTCCCGGAGTAAAATATACATAAGAATAAACTCAAAACATAAGTATAGCAGTAGCTGCTTCAAATATAAAATTGAAGGGGTACTTCCAAAACATTCCCCAAATATCTCTATTTCTTCCTTACAAATTTGCTACCAATAGTTTTATCTTGGATAATCTCTACTTGTGCAATACATGCCATTAGGCTATGAAATGGATATCCCTGAGCCACTCCCTTCTTGACTCCCCAGGGTGAGGTTATACTATTTGTTACAATACTGAAATACTACCCATGGTTTAGCAAATAGTTGTTTCTTTAAGTCCCTTGGGTGTTATATTCCACCACAAATTTACCCTGCCTGCTTGGCCCTTCCCATTGGACTTCCAGACCTCCTCATGATCCAACAACTGAAATGCTAATGTGTAATCTAACAAAGAGGCTTCCACAAGTCGGCTTTTGGAGGAACCTCAAAGTTACCTTTTATTCTCTGCATCTACTATTATGTCTCCTAATTCTTACACAAATCTGCTTTCAGGAAAAACTATGGTGTCAATTTTTGACCCTTCAGACTGAATGTTTTTATCTGTTTTTCTCATTCAAAAGTAAAATCAGGTGAAGAGATATGTTTGGAGCTAGTCATATGCCCAAAGAAGGCCAGCTCTAAGACTACCTCAAAATAGTGAATCTCAACAATCAATGTACTTGTTGAATTACCTGTGGATCTTGGTAAAATACAGATTCTGAATTACAGGGTCTGGGACAGGGCTGAGATTCTGCACTTGTAACAAGCTTCCAAGTTCTATTGCTGGTCTGCAGACAGCATTTTGAATAACAATACTTCAAACCATTGTCAAATTAAGATATATTAGATGAGCAGAGATAATCTAATGAAGCACCCCCTACCCCGCCTTCCCCAGGGAAGTAAAGACAGATATATGTACATGTTCAGAAAGTGGCGGAGAAGATGAGGTGAATTTAGAATATTGGACAATAATGTTCTCCTTATGTCAATTGGGTATCTCCATATTCAAGTTTCTACATTGAGACAGGCTCATTTTCAAATGTCTATAGAACACTTACTACCCAAATTTCTCCCAAACAGCTCAAATTTAGTATGTCCACAGTTAAAAATATTCTTCATGTGTTTCTGAATAGAGGTTGAGACTTCACCAAAAATGTAGTAAAACTGCACAGAAATCTAATTCACCTTAGATGACAACCCCCTTTATATCTAATCAGTCACTCCTGTAATGTCTCTCAGATTCGCCACTTCTTTTCATTTCCATTGGCAACACCATAGTTCTGACTCGTAAGGTTTCACAACAGGAATAGTGTAAAAACCTTTTATCTGCTTGTACTCTCTTTCTTCTATAATTAATAGCCAATACCTCAGCTCAAATTATTCTAAAGCTACTAATGTTTCACCCTGGGAAGAAGAAAACTTAACCCCTGAACAAAAATGAGTTGAATGTAAGAAGCACTGATGAATAAAGAAATTAGTAAATGTGTATGTTAACTTAGCACTGACTGTGAAAACCACTCTTAATAATAATTACTTTGTTGGCTGTCTAACCAGGAGGGACTAAAATACTAGAAAAAAATAAGCTGGAAAGAGTATGATCTGGGATAAAATATCCTGTTTTTTCTGTAATGTATAAGGTGCCTAGATACATATGAAGGTGTGAGACAGATAGAACAAGATTTGCAAAATGTGGGCAACTATTGAAGCATGGAGATAATTACATGACAGCTTATTAGACCTATCTGATTTTTGCAAGCTTGAACATTTTCATAATAAAATTTAAATACAAAAATATAGAAGAAGAAAAAATATACTAGATAGATGCAATCCAAAAAAAAATCGGCACAGCAAAAATATCAAAATAGACTTTTAGATTAAAGGCATTTGAAAAGATAAAGATCATCTTTACTTAAAAATCGTAAGGAGCATTTCACTAGGAAGTTGTAAAATTCTGGGCCTGTTCTCTTTAAACAGTATAGCCTCAAAGGTTATAAGGAAAAATTATTATACATATATGCAGATGTTGTGATGTCCACAGTCATACTGGAAAAAATTTTAACATCTTTCTCAGACATTGAATGATTAAGTACACCAATAATTTATAATAGCCTAAAATATTAGAATAATTCAATTAAAGTTTAGTGTGCATACATATATATACATAACTGTGCCCCAAATAATTTACAAATATTCATTATTTTCAAGCACACATAGCCTATTCCTAAGACAGTTTTTAATAAATACCAAACATAAATAGTATGCTGACCACATTCTGTGACCACAGTGTATTAAAATTTAGAAGCAGTAATGGAAAGATGGCTAAAATCTCATTTGTTTGGAAGTTTTTTAAAAGCCACTTCTCAAATAATTAATGGACCACAGACAATCAGAAAGAAAGTGAGCACATAATTGGGAGTGGATGATAATGAAAACCCTACACCTAGCTTGTAGAATACAGTTAAAGCACTACTTAGATGATGAACTTTATCACTTCTACATTGGTCCTACTGCTATTGCTGCATGAAGTAGATTTCCACTCTAACTTTCTGTAAATATTCATTTTACTGGTTCCATTATTCCTGTATGATCTGGCCTCATTTTCCTCTATTTTCTACATATTTTTCATTTACATGACTTTCAAGAAGATTCACAGGCCCAGATAAACATTAATTTTGTAAATTATAGTTTACTATGTCATCAGCCATGTTATGGGCTGAATTATATTTCCATAAAACTCATATTTTGCAGCTCTAAGACTCAGTATTTAAGAATGTAACTGTATTTGAAGGTAACGCCTTTAAAAATGGGATTAAGTCAAAATGAGGGTGTTAGGGTAAGGCCCTAATCCAATATGACCGGGGTCCTTATAAGAAGAGGAAGGGACTCCAAGGGTGTGCGTCCACAGAGGAACAACCTTATGAAGAGACAGCAAGACGGCAGCCATCCGCAAACCAAAGAGAGAGAACTCCAAGGAAATCAACCCTGCCAATGCCTTTATCTTGGACTTTCAGCCTCCAGAACTGTAAGAAAAGAACTTTGTGTTGTCTGAGTCACGCATTCTGTAGTATTTGGTTACGGCAGCCCTACCAAACTAATACAATCTATTTGGACCCACTTTTTCTTCATTAAATAGTGAGAAATAGTTGTATTTACAATGAAGAAAAATTTTCACAAATTAGAAAGTTAGTAATTTATTGAATTACTTACGGGCTATTCCATAATTCTTGGTAATGATTTTTATTATTCGCCAAATGAAAAGTTACCTTTTATGTCATAACTGGCTTAAGCATCCTTCTGAGACAAGTAAAATTTTAGGTAGTTTTGGTTACCTTTTGTTAAGCAAAAAATGAAACTTTGTGTATAATTAATCCACTTTAATCCTTTAGTAATTGTGGGCCTAGGGAATCAAAATTCATTAAATTCCCTAGCCACCCACATAAAAGTATTTATTCTTAGAGATTTTTGGTATTTAACTTAAAGAGTAATTCTGGGGTTTTAAGGACATGTTTAAATAATTTGCTCATCTGTTTCAAGGGATACATTTAGTTAAATAATACCTTAAAATCAGTCAAGTTTATTAGTAAAGACTTTTAGGAACAGGGGGTAATGGAAAAGGGCTTCAGAGCAAGAATACATAAACTTGAGTGGTCTTTTCTCATATATGAGTAAGTCCCTCTGTTAGTGCCCATTCATCAAATAAAGTATTCATAATTATGTGTATTTCATAAACATGAAATGGATTTGTAAAAAGAGAGCCTCCACTTCAAATTTTATTAATTAGAGGCTTACTTGTAATTATGTTATATTATTTAAAAAGAACAGTTTATTATCTTAGATAGGGCCCTGAGCCTTCTTGAGATCTGTCAATCAAGTAAGAAAATTGAGTAAGTTTGGGTCCTTGAAAGAAAATGTCAGTAAAGGGCAATTCACATACACTTGGAAAAATTTAGGCTTTCAGGTCCATTAATTCTTCCTCCATGGACTATTGACTGTAATAAACTAGAGATGAATCCATTTAAACAAAATGGAACTTTTGTTGATAATAGGAGTGAAAACACAATGCTTGATAATGAGCATATGACTATTTTCCCCATTTGTTGTTACTAGGGCTTGCTATTGGAAATCTAACATATAGAATCATACATTTAGAAAGAATACGAGAAACCAGTTACTTCAGTTGTTCCTAATAATACAATTATGTGCATTAGGATTCCTGAGGCATTTGAAAAAATACAGACTTGCTGGTTGTACTCCATACCCACTGAATCAGACTTCTGAGTGTGGGGCCCTCAAATCTGAGTTTTAAGCCAGCATCGCAAATGATTTTGATGGGAACCTAGGTTAGGAGCAACTGAATCAGTCTAACTTCCAAAACAATATAAAAATGTCATATAATAGAAGTTGGAACACTTGTTCTGTAAAGGACAAGATAGTAAATATTTTAGACTTGGAGGGCATACAGTCTGTCATGACTTTTCAGTTCTCCCATTGTAATGCGAAATAATATAAAAAATGAGTTAACACTACCATGCCCTTGAAAAAAAGTGCATCTTGAGACCACCAAATTACTAAAGCAAAGGGAATCCAAGCTGGGAACAACATCAGGCAAACCTGCCTTCCATTTTATTCCTAAATAAGATAGCTACAAAGGTGAAAAAGCTACATACTTCCCACACAATTTGCCCATAAAGAAATTCCTTGTGGACAGGCTGGGTGCGGTGGCTCATGCCTGTAATCCCAGCACTTTGGGAGGCCGAGGCAGGCGGATCACGAGGTCAGGAGATCGAGACCATCCTGGCTAACATGGTGAATCCCCGTCTCTACTAAAAATACAAAAAATTAGCCTGGTGTGGTGGCGGGTGCCTGTGGTCCCAGCTACTCGGGAGGCTGATGCAGGAGGATGGCGTGAACCTGGGAGGCGGAGCTTGCAGTGAGCCGAGATCATACCAGTGCACTCCAGCCTGGGTGACAGAGCAAGACTCTTTTTTTTTTTTTTTTTTTTTTTTTTTATATACTTTAGGTTGTAGGGTACATGTGCACAATGTGCAGGTTTGTTACATATGTATCCATGTGCCATGTTGGTTTGCTGCACCCATTAACTCATCATTTAGCATTAGGTATATCTCGTAATGCTGTCCCTCCCCCCTCCCCTCACCCCACAACAGTCCCCGGAGTGTGATGTTCCCCTTCCTGTGTCCATGAGTTCTCATTGTTCAATTCCCACCTATGAGTGAGAACATGCAGTGTTTGGTTTTTTGTCCTTGCGATAGTTTACTGAGAATGATGTTCTCCAGTTTCATCCATGTCCCTATAAAGGACACGAACTCATCATTTTTTATGGCTGCATAGTATTCCATGGTGTATATGTGCCACATTTTCTTAATCCAGTCTATCGTTGTTGGACATTTGGTTTGGTTCCAACTCTTTGCAATTGTGAATAGTGCCGCAATAAACATACGTGTGCATGTGTCTTTATAGCAGCATGATTTATAGTCCTTTGGGTATATACCCAGTAATGGGATGGCTGGGTCAAATGGTATTTCTAGTTCTAGATCCCTGAGGAATCGCCACACTGACTTCCACAATGGTTGAACTAGTTTACAGTCCCACCAACAGTGTAAAAGTGTTCCTATTTCTCCACATCCTCTCCAGCACCTGTTGTTTCCTGACTTTTTAATGATGGCCATTCTAACTGGTGTGAGATGGTATCTCACTGTGGTTTTGATTTGCATTTCTCTGATGGCCAGTGATGATGACCATTTCTTCATGTGTTTTTTGGCTGCATAAATGTCTTCTTTTGAGAAGTGTCTGTTCATGTCCTTCGCCCACTTTTTGATGGGGTTGTTTGTTTTTTTCTTGTAAATTTGTTTGAGTTCATTGTAGATTCTGGATATTAGCCCTTTGTCAGATGAGTAGGTTGAAAAACTTTCACCCATTCTGTAGGTTGCCTGTTCACTCTGATGGTACTTTCTTTTGCTGTGCAGAAGCTCTTTAGTTTAATTAGATCCCATTTGTCAATTTTGGCTTTTGTTGCCATTGCTTTTGGTGTTTTAGACATGAAGTCCTTGCCCACGCCTATGTCCTGAATGGTATTGCCTAGGCTTTCTTCTAGGGTTTTTTATGGTTTTAGGTCTAACATTTAAGTCTTTAATCCATCTTGAATGAATTTTTGTATAAGGTGTAAGGAAGGGATCCAATTTCAGCTTGCTACATATGGCTAGCCAGTTTTCCCAGCACCATTTATTAAATAGGGAATCCTTTCCCCATTGCTTGTTTTTGTTAGGTTTGTCAAAGATCAGATAGTTGTAGATATGCGGCATTATTTCTGAGGGCTCTGTTCTGTTCCATTGATCTATGTCTCTGTGGTGATACCAGTCCCATGCTGTTTTGGTTACTGTAGCCTTGTAGTATAGTTTGAAGTCAGGTAGCGTGATGCCTCCAGCTTTGTTCTTTTGGCTTAGGATTGACTTGTCAATGCGGGCTCTTTTTTGGTTCCATATGAACTTTAAAGTAGTTTTTTCCAATTCTGTGAAGAAAGTCATTGGTTGGTTGATGGGGATGGCATTGAATGTATAAATTACCTTGGGCAGTGTGGCCATTTTCACGATATTGTGTCTCAGCCCCAAATCTCCTTAAGCTAATTAGCAACTTTAGCAAAGTCTCAGGATAGAAAATCAATGTACAAAAATCACAAGGATTCTTGTACACCAATCACAGACAGAGAGCCAAATCATGAGTGAACTCCCATTCACAATTGCTTCAAAGAGATTAAAATACTTAGGAATCCAACTTACAAGGGATGTGAAGGACCTCCCCAAGGAGAACTACAAACCACTGCTCAATGAAATAAAAGAGGATACAAACAAATGGAAGAACATTCCATGCTCATGGGTTGGAAGAATCAATACCGTGAAGACTCTGTCTTTAAAAAAAGAAAAATTCTTTGTGGACAAAGGATAGATAAAACAGTCATCCTTCTGCTCATGTGAGACAAATGCATATTTGATCACTTCCTCTGCCCTATTGTTTCCCTAAGCCAGACGAAGGCATAAGTGACTATGTCTTTACCCTCCTCTCACATGCAGATTGTGTATTCAGTAGAAGGCTAATCAGAGAGTTAAAAAAAAATTGCAGCCGTTCGTCTTTATCTCCCTATGACCTGGAAGCCACCTCGTCTGCATTGAGTTGTTCCACCTTTCTGGACAGAACCAATGTACATCTTACACATATTGATTCATGTCTCATGTATCCCTAAAATCTATAAAATCAAGCTGTGCCCCAGCCACATTGGGCACATGTCATTAGGCTGTGTCATGCGCATGTCCTTCATCTTGGCAAAATAAACTTTCTAAATTGACTGACATCTGTCTGAGATACTTTTGGGTTCACAGTCCCAATAAAATATTATTTATAAAAACAGAGGGAGGCCAGTAAAAATGATGAAGTTAGAATCTCTGAAAATTTTCTCCTCCATAAAATCAATGAGAAAACAGAGACAACAGAATCAATGTTCTCAGAAAAATGGAGATTCACGAAAAGCTTGCAGCAATCTGAAGAACGGTTTTATTTGAGAGAAAAAAAGCTGAGTCTTAGTAAGAACAGTAAGCTTTGTGCCATTTTAACTCGCCCTATTCCCATCTTTCCCTCCTCCACCTCCACACTAGGCTTGAAAATCTAAGGTCTTCAATCTTGTTGGAAATAGACAGCCTCACATCTAGGAGACAGAATGGATCTGAAGCCTCTTCAAAGTTCTATCCCATTGTCATTATTTGATCTTTCTGGTGACTGGAAGACTCTACTTGCAAAGCCTTCTTTATTTGACTAGACATGGAGCTTGCACAGTTTGAAAAGCCTTTTTCTTAGGGACATTTGTTCCGAAAAATAAAAAAATAAAAATGAGAGGAAATTGATTAACTTCATGGCTGCCTGAGTTAAACTATCCAAAAACCTTAAAATCTAGGAATTAAGATGACCAAAGAAGCTTTGAGAGCTCAGATGTGTTCCTGAGAATGTAGAAGGCCACATGCCTTTGTAAAGCTGTTTGCATGTCCAAGAAAGATATGACAAGGTCTTAAGCTCTCACTTCTGGCTAAACTTAAGACATTACACAAGCAGGCAGTGAGGGATAAAATGGAGTTTTCAATTGCCTGGCCGAGTGTTGAATTTGGGCCCAAACATGCACAAAAAGCCCTTTGGCAAGGACTAGGAAAATTATTGGTGCCATATGACCACTAAGCAAAAATTTCAGTCGTGACACAGAATAAATAATACAGACTTAATGAATTAGTGTAGAAAAGTAACTGAAGAAACAAATAACAACTAACAGCAACAGCAAGAGACCCTGTGAAATGGAGAAAATCTGATTACCAAAGTTGCTACATTAGATTATTTGAAAAGTCCTGTTTTCAACAAAAAGTTATGAGATGAGCAAATATACAGGAAAAGATGGCTCATACACAAAGGAAAAAAGCAGTTAATATAATGTCTCCCTGAGAATGCTCAGACATTGTATGTGCTAGACAAAGACTTCAAATCAATTGTTTTAAGTATATCTAAATAACTTTTAATAAAACATGTTTATAGACCTAATAGAAAATACAAGAATGATGTCCCATCAAATTGAGAATATGAATAAAAAGAAGTTCTGAAAAATAAACCAGTAGAAGTTCTTCAGTTGAAAAATATGATAACTGAAATGAAAAATTAACTAAAGGAATTTTACCCCAGATTTGAGCAGGCAGAGAAAAGAATAAGCTAGTGGGAAGAAAGGTTAATTGAGTGCATTCAATGTAAGGAACAGAATGAAAAAAGAATGAAGAAAAGTGAATAGAGATTACAGAGCTGTGGCACAACATTAAGGACATTTATGTAATGAAAACCCCAGAGAGGAGAAAAACTGGGCAGAAAAAAATATGTGAATAAATAATAGTCAAACTCTTTTTAATTTGGATAGAACACATTAATAAATTTATCCAAGAAGCTCCACAAATCTCAAGTAAGATGAAAAAAAAAGAAATCTTCAAAAAGACTTCATAGTCAAATGGTCGAATGCCAAAGGCATGGAGAATCTTGAAAACACCAAGAGAGAAGTAACTCATGTTTAAGGGATCCTCAATAAAATTGACAGCTGCTTTCTCATTGGAAGCAATGTGGCCAGAGGCAGTGGGATGACATACTCAAAGTCCTGAGAAAACATCTTTCAACCAAAAATTCTACAGCCAGCAAAATCATACTTCAAAAAGAAGTGAAAATTTAAGACATTCCTAGAGAAAATAATTTATTGCTAGTAGACCTGCTGTACAAGAAATACCCGAGGCAGTTTTTCAGGTTGAAAGAAAGTGACACCAGACAGTAATTTCAGGATCAGATGAAAGGACTCTAGACAATAACTTGAATCTGTATGAAATCATGAGGAGTATTGCTAAAGGTAACTATAGGTAAACATAAGAGACAAAATGTATTCTTGCTTGTTATGTTTTTCTTCTTTTATCTCGTATAAAAGACAACCGCATAAACCAATAATTATAAATCCATGTTGATGGATACAGAATTATAAAAATTAATTTCTGTGAGTGTAATAGCACAATGAAAGGCAGTGGGAATAGAGAGGTATAGGATAAAAGTTCTGATAAATTGTTAAAATCGGTATTAATTTGACTAGACTATTATGGGTTAAGATGTTCATTGCAATCCCCAGGGCAATTAGTAAAATAACTTTTAAAAACATACTAAAACAAATGACAAGGGAATTAAAATGATGCAATAAAAAAATATCTATTTAACTGGAGACAGCAATGGAAGAATAGAGGGACGAAAAAAGACATAAGACATGAAAAATATCAAAATGGAAGATGTAAACTCTATCAGTAATTACACTAAATGTAAATGAATTCAACACTTCAATCAAAAGCCAGAGGTTGAAAGAGTTAATTTAAAAACATATGATATGCTTTCCATAAGAGACATAATTTAGACTCAAGGTACAAATAAGTTGAATGTAAAAGGAAGAAAAATTACATGCCAAGAAGATAGTAGTCAAAAGAGAGCTGGAATGGCAATACTGGTATCAAACAAAACAGACAATAAAGCAACTAGGCCTAATAGAAACCTGTGGAACACTCTAAAAACAGCAAAACGGACATTCTTCTCAAGTGCACATGGAACATTCTTAAGAATAGACCATAAAACAATAGTCAATAAATTTAAAATAATTGAAATCATACAAAGCATATTCTCTGACCAAAATGAAATAAAATTAAAAATAACAAAAGGAAATTTGATAAATTCACAAATATGCGGAAATTTAATGATGCACTCTCATATAACCAATGGGTTAAATTAAAATTACAATAGAAATTGGAAAATATTTTGAGATAAATAAAAACTAAAACTATAGCAGGGTTTTATATCAGTGCTTAGAGGAAAATTTAAAGCTGAAAACAATATTTAAAAAGAAAAACAATGTGTAATCAATAATCTCACTTCCCATCTTACAAAACTAGAAAACAAAGAGCTAATTAAACACAAAAGAAGCAGAATGAAGGTAATAATAACTGTTAGAGAGAAGATAAATGTGATAAAGAAAAAAAAACCAATAGAGAAAAGAAATGACTCCAAACATGTTTTTTTAAACAGATCAACAAATTTGACAAACCTATAGCTAAGAGTGACCAAGAAAAGAGAGAAGACTCACATTATTAGAATAAGGAATGAAAGCATAGATGTTATTTGTAACCTTACAAAAATAGAAAGGATTATAAGAAAATACTATGAACAGTTTTATATCTACAACTTGTACAACTTAGATAAAATGAAAAAATTCCTAGAAATGCAAAACTACTGAAACTGAATCAAGAAGAACCTAAATAGAACTATCTCAAGTAAAGAGATTAAATTAGAAATGTAAAAACTTCCTACTAAAGAAAAGCCCAGAACCAGATGGCTTTCCTTGGTTGATTCTACCAAACATTTAAAGAAGTTAACAAAAATAAGCAATGGGGAAAGTAGTCCCTATTCAATGAATAGTGCTAGAATAGCTGACTCGCCATATGCAAAAGAATGAAACTGCACCCCTACCTTTCACTATTTCCAAAAATTAACTCAAGATGGATTAAAGATTTAAATGTAAGACCTGAAACTAGAAGAATTCTAGAAGAAAACCTAAGAAACGCCATTCTGGACATTGGTCTTGGGAAAGAATTGATGACTAAATCCTCAATAGCAATTGCAACAAACATGAAAATTGACCAATGGAACCTAATTAAGCTAAAGAGCTTCTGCACAGAAAAATAAAGTATAAACTGAGTAAATAAACAACCTATAGAATGGGAGAAAATATTCACAAACTATGCAACCAACAAAAGTCTAATATCCAGAATTTTTAACAAACAATTGAACAAGCAAAAAACAACCCCATTAAAAATGAGCAAAATACATGAACAAATACTTCTCAAAAGAAGACACACAAGTGGCCAACAAACATATGAAAAGGGGCTCAACATCATTAATCGTCAGAGAAATGCAAATCAAAACCACAATGAGATACCATCTCACACCAGTCAGAATGGCTATTATTAAAGTCAAAAAATAACAGATGCTGGTGAGGCTGCAGAGAAAAGGGAACACTTATACACAGTTGGTGGGACTGTAAATTAGTTCAGCCACGTGAAAAGCAGTTTGGACTATTCTCAAAGAACTAACAACAGATCTATTAATCGACCCAGCAATCCTATTACTGGATATTTATCCAAAAGAAAATAACTTATTCTACCAAAAAGACACCTTCACTTGTTTGTTCATCACACCAATATTCACAATAGCAAAGACATGGAATCAACCTAGGCACAGATCAAAACTGGATTGGATAAAGAAAATGTGGTAATATACACAGTGGGATACTATGCAGTCATAAAAATGAATGAAATCATGTTTTTTTCAGCAACATGGATGCAGCTGGAGGCAATTATCCTAAGGAAATTAACACATGAACAGAAAATCAAATAATATTGTCATTTATAAGTGGGAGCTGAACAGTGGGTACTCATAGACATAAAGATGGAAACAATACACACTCGGGGGTACCAGATAGGGGGAGAGGCAGGCAAGGTTGGAAAAACTAACTATTGGGTGCGATGCTTGCTACCTGGGTGACAGCATCATTCATATCCCAAACCTCAGCATCATACAATACATCCATTTCACAAACTGGCACATGTACCCCCAGAGTCTAAAATAAAAGTTGTAATTATTTTTTAAAAATCTATTTCTATTGCAGATTACATAATCTTGTGTATAGAAAATCCTAAGTAATCTATAAAACAAAGGATTAGAGCTTATAAATGACTTCCGAAAGATTTAAGGATACCAAATCAATATACCCAAGTCAGTTGAATTTCTGTACACTAGCAATGAAATATCAGAAAATTGGAGTCATTTACAACAGTATGAAAGACTCAAATATTAAGAATAACTGTAACTAAAAGAAATGCAAGACTTGTACAATGAAAACTAAAAGACATCATTGAAAGAAATTAAAGAAAAACTAAATAAATGGTAAACATCTTGTGTTTATGAATAAGAAGGCTTAATATTACTATGATACCAATAACCCTCAAAGTGATCGCAGATTGAATGCAATTCTTATCAAAATTACAGCTGGCTTTTTGCAGAAGTTGACAAGCTGATTCTAAAAGTCAAAAGAAAATTCAAGTGATCCAGAATACCAAAGACAACCTTGAAAAGATATAACAAAGTTGAAAAACTCACACTTCCTGATTTCAAAACTTACTACAAATTCACAGAAATCAACACTGTCCTACTGGCATAATGATAGACCCATAGACCAATGGAATAGAGTCTAGAAATGTACATTTATGTTTTTCTACCAGGGTATCAAGAAAATACAATGAATAAGGAATAATCTTTTTAAAGAACAGAACTGGGAAACGATATCCACATACAAACAAAGGAAGTTGGATACCTCCACCTACCATATACAAAAATTAACTCAAATTAGATTGAAGACCTAAATGTAAAAGCTAAATTTATAAGCTTCTTAGAAGAAAATATAGGTGTAAATGTTTGTGACCTTAGATCAGGCAATGATTTCTTACATATGACACCTAAAAACATACAATCAAAAAAAATACATTGGATGGTAGTAAAATTAAAAGTGTTTGTGCATCAAAGGACATTCTCAAAGAAGTGAAAAGACAAACTACTGAATTGTAGGAAACATTTGCAAGTTATATGTTTAATAAGGGTCAAATATTCAGAATCTATAAAGAATTCTTAAAAATCAATAATAAAAGCAAATAACCAGCTCAATTAAAATGGTAATATATGTGAATAAACATTTATACAAATAAAATGGTCCATATGTACATGAAAAGATGCTCAACATAATTATAAATTAGGGTAGTGCAAACTAAAATCACAATGAGATATCACTTCACATCCACTAGGATAGCTATAAGCAAAACGATAGAGAATAACAAATGTTAGATCTGTAGGCATTGGAACCCTCACATATTGCCCAGGGTTATAAAAAATAGTGCAGTAGTTTTGGAAAACAGTTTGGCAGTTCCTCCTTTGCTAAACTGCCAGTATCACACATAAGGGTTACCTTATGATCCAACAATTCCACTCCTAGGCTATACCCAAGAGAATTGAAAACATAGGTTCAAGCACAGTTTTGTACGTGAATGTCCATAGCTTTAATTTTCATAACACCAAAAATATAAGCAACCCAAATGTCCATTAACTGATAAATGGATAAACAAAGTGTATACACAAGCAATGGAATATTATGCAGCCATATAAAAGAATACAATACTGATGCTACAACATGGATGAACATTAAAAACATTATGCGAAGTGAAAAAAGCCAATCACAAAAAATCATTTATTGTGTGCTTTCTTTCTTTTTTTTTTTTTTTTTTTTTTTTTTTTGAGATGGAGTTTTGCTCTTGTTGCCCACGTTGGAGGGCAATGGTGTGATCTTGGCTGACCGCAACCTCCAACTCCCAGGCTCAAGCGATTCTCCTACCTCAGCCTCCTGGGTAGCTGGGATTACAGGCACGTGCCACCATGCCCAGCTAAATTTGTATTTTTAGTAGAGATTGGGTTTCTCCATGTTTGTCAGTCTGGTCTCGAACTCCCGACCTCAGGTGATCCGCCTGCCTTGGCCTCCCAAAGGGCTGGGATTACAGGTGTGAGCCACCATGCCTGGCACTTATAATAATTTTTTATATATTCAAAAAGACAGATGTTAAGTAGAGTCATGGAAGATATTAGAATACCCAAATAAAACTTTTAAAGAAGAAAACTACAATATTTGAGACAAAAAATACACTGGGTAGGATTCACAGCAGACTCAAAGCCAGAAAAGAAAATATCAGTGAACTTAAAGACATAGCATATGTCATTTTTATGACATATTCAGAATAGGCAAAAAGACAGAAAGTGGATTAATTGTTGCTAGGAGGTAAGGCAAGAGGATAGTGAAGAGTGAGTAGTAGTGAATATAGCATTTCATTTTGGATGTCATAAAAAGATTCAGGAACTATATATTGGTGATATTTGCACAACCTTGTGAAAATACTAAAAACCACTAAATATAACATCTTTCTAAAACGCTACATTTTATGGCATGTTACTTATATCACAATTAAAAAACAACAACAAAAACTGGCAGGACCTAATTTCATAACTGGCCGGACCTGATTTCATAACTGGCCTTAGTTGGCTGATGCCTGCCTTATAATTTCTTTGACTGATAGCTCCTCAATACCTGCCCAGATACTTCCAGGAATTGGAGGCAATTCGTTGGTATGGCAGTTATATTTACTAACAACTCTATTTAGCACTATAGTATACCAATTGATAACTTTTGCTCTCAAAATGGAATATATATATTAGGATCCACTACTTATCTATATAAGGCATTAGGGAATCTGTTGAAACTAAGCTTCAGTTTCCTCATCTTAAAAATGAGGGCAATAATAGTACCTAACATTAGAGCTATTTTGTGAGTATTAGTTTAGATAATACATAAAATGGTTTAGAACAATGCCTGTTTTTGTAGCAAGAACTCAATTACATTGTTAGATGTTAGATGTTGTGTTTGTAATTATTAGTATAATCATGTTCTGCATAATGACATTTCAGTTAATGATGGATTGCATATATTATTGTAATGAAGCTGGAAAATTTTTATCACTTAGTGACATTGTAGTGTTGTAAGATTGTAGCACAATGGATTCCTCATGTGTGCATGGTGATACTGGTATTAACAAACCTACTGTGCTTCCAGTCATATAAAAGTATAGCACAAAGAATTACGTATAGCACATAATACTTGATAAGGAAAATAAATGATTATACTACTGGTTTAGGTATTTACTATGCTATTCTTCTTGTCATCATTTTAGAGTGTACTCTTTCTACTTATTAAAAAAATTAACTGTAAAACAGCCTCAGGTACAGACTTTCAGGAGTTATTCCAGAAAAAGTCATCGTTACAGGAGATGACAGCTCCATGTGTGTTATTGCCCCTGAAGACCTTCCAGTGTGACAAGATGTGGAGGTGGAAGAGAGTGACATTGATGATCCTGGTCCCATATAGGCCTAGGCTAATGTGTGTGTGTGTCTTAGTTTTTAGCAAAATGTTTAAAAAGTTTTAAAAAATTAAAAATTGTATAGAATAAGGATATAAAGAAAATATTTTTGTACAGCTGTAAAATATAATTGTGTTTTAAGGTAAGAGTTTCTACAAGACAATCAAAAAGTAAAAAATAAAAAGTTTATAAAGTATAAAAGTTACAGTGAGCTAAGGGCAATTTAGTATTGAAGAAAGAAAATTTTGTTATTCATTTAGTGTATAGTGTTTATAAATTCTACAGTAGAGTACAGTAATATCCTAGGCCTTCACATTCACTCACCACTCACTCACTGACTCACCCAGAGCAACTCCCAATCCTGATAGCACCATTCACAGTAAGTGCCTTATACAAGTGTACCAGTTTTTATCTTTAATAACATATTTTTAGTGTACCTTATCTGTGTTTAGTTATGTTTAGATGCACAAATACCATTGTGTTACAGTGGCCTGCAATATTCAGTACATTAACATAGTGTACATGTTTGTAGTCTAGAAGCAACAGGCTGTACTATCTAAGATTGTGTTGAGTGCACTCTATGATGTTCCCACAATGATGATATCTCCTAACAATGCTCCATTTATAAGCAATGCATCCTGTATATAGAGAAGACATATGCCTCTCTGTAGCCTCTGTCCACTTCTGTTCTCAACTCTTACCCTGATTCAGTCTAATCCTTTTTTTAAATTTGAAGGCAAGTGATATTTTTAAAGAATTTTTTGAATCAACTTTACTCATGTATAATTTGTATACAATAAAATTAAACCAGATAAAATGTACTCAGTGAATACATAAAAGCATACACCCTCAACTACCACTGCAGTAAACATAGAGAACATTTTTATTGCTACTAAAACTTTCCTAATGACACCTTTCAGTCAATCTTTTCCCTACCCTCAGTCTCCATTGAATTTTTTGCATTGTAGTAAAACATACATAACATTTACCATTTTAAACATTGATAAGTATATAGTTCAGTGGCAATAAGTACATTTACATTGCTGTGCAACCATCACCATCATCTGTATCCAGAAAAATTTCATCTTTCCAAATTTTTGAAACTCTTCCCATTCCCATCTCCCTCTAATCCCTAGCAATCACCATTCTACTTTCTGCCTGTATAAATTTGACTACTGGGAATAGCTCTTGTAAGTGGAATCCCATAATGTTTGCCCTTTTGCGTCTGGCTTATTTCACTAAACATAATGTCTTCAAAGTTCACCGAGGTTTTTGCATGTGCTGGAATTTCATTCCTTTTTAAGGCTGAATAATATTCTTTTGTACATATGTACTGCATTTTGCTTATTCAGTCATCTGTCAATCAACATTTGTGTTCTTTCCACTTTTTGGCTATTGTGTATGATGATGGTATGAACATTGGTGTACAAATATCTCTTCAAATCCTTTCTTTCTTTTGGGTATATACACAAAAATAGAATTGCCAGATCATATGGTAATTCTATGGTTAATATTTTGAGGAACTGCCACACTCCTGACCACAGGCGATCCCCTGCCTCGGCCTCCCAAAGTGCTGGGATTACAGGCATAGGCCACCGCACCTGGTCACTCATTGTGTTTTTTATTTGCGTTTCCCTAATGATAAATGATACCCACTATCTTTTAATGTGTTTACTGGCCATTGTATATCTTCTTTGGGGGAATATCTATTTGAGTTCTTGGTCTGTTTTTTAAATTGCATTGATTGTTTTTTGTGCTGAGTTGTAGGAGTTCTTGGTATACTCTGGATATTTATCTCTTGTTAGAGACCTGATTTGAAAATATGTTCTCCTATTCTGTGAGTTGCTTTTTCACTCTGTTAATAGTTTCGTTTGATGACAAAAGTTTTAAATTTGATGAAATCCAATTTATCTATTTTCCTTTTGTTGCCTGTGCTTTTGGGGGCTGTAACTAAGAAATTGTTCCTGCATTCAATGTCATGGAGCTTTTTGCATATGTTTTCTTCTAAGGCTTTTACATTTTCAGCTCATACATTGATGTCTTTAATCTATTTGAATTAATTTTGTATATGATATAAAGTAAAAGTCCAAATTCATCTTCATGCATGTGGATATGGTTTTCCCAGCATCATTTGTTGAAAAGATCCTCCTTTCCCCATTCTTACAGGTGAAAAACACTTTTCCCAAAGATGCAAAACACCTTTTTTGCAAGGTGTTGCAAGGTTCAAAAAAGGTGTTTTGTACCTTGAAGAAAATCTTTTGACCATATATGCAGGGTTTATTTACGAAATATATACTTTATTCCATTAGTCTATGTGTCTGTCTTGATGCCAGCATCATACTTTTGATTACTATGTGGCTTTGTATTAAGTTTTGAAATCAGAAAATCTGAGACCTTCAACTTTGTTCTCCTTTTTCAAGATTGTCTTGAATACTCAGCATCCCTTGAGAGTCCATATGAATTTTAGCATGGATTTTTCTATTTCTGCAAAAAATGTCATCAGAAATTTGAATTTGATAGGAATTGTACTGAAGCTGTTGATCACTTTGGGTAGTATTGACATCATAACAATAGGAATTGTATTCTAATCCATAAACATGAGAGATCTCTGTATTTCTCTTTTTCCTTCAGCAGAATTTTATAGTTTTCAGTGTACAAGTCTTTTACCTCTTAGTTGTTTATTCCAAAGCATTTTATGTTTTTGATGCTCTTATAACTGGGGTTGTTTGCTTGATTTCCTTTGTAGAATGTCAATTATCGATGTACAGAAAGAGATCTGATTTTCGCGCATTGATTTTGTGTCCTGCAATCAGTCTTTCAGGCCACCCCCAGACAGGTTAGAACAATGAAAAAATGTCTGCTCTGCTCCCTCCATTTTGAGGGAAGGAATTGGGAACTGGGTTGTTGCTTTTTCACTGCTGCATTATGCCACGTTTGGAAATGGGTGAGGCAAAAGTGAGTAAAAACTTCACACTTCTAATGTTTTGAATGTGGCTTTTTCTTGATTAGGCATTCATTTGGCCACTATAGAACTTTGACTATTTTCGGAGCTCCGAAAAAAATTATTTTAGCCAATATATGTCTATCTATGTATCTATGTATCTGTCTGTCTGTCTGTCTATCTCCCTATCTGTCTGTCTGTCTATTTATCTATCTATCTGCCTGTCTGTCTGTCCGTCTATCTGTCTATCTATCTACCTACCTACCTGCCTGTGGGGGAACAAGTGCATGGAGTTTCCTTTTATGCCATGTTTCTGACGTCACTCCAAATTCCAAGGCGGTGATTTTGAAAACTATTTTGTCACCTTCTATTTCCTAGGTTAAATATCACCACCTTCTTCAATTATTCTCTAAAATTTGACAACATCCATATAGTTCCCTGTGATTCCTCATACATGAATAGTAAAGTTTGGTGATTCCATTGACAGACTTCTTCAGGGCAGGTCGATCGTCTTTGCCACCTTATACACCCATGTGTTTTTTCAGTTATTTTAAATAATATTTTTAATGCTCTGCAATTATGACATATGTTGAAAGAACGCAACTTAAGAATGAGATTTTCTGCTTTTTCTTGTCACTTATCAAAATTCTACCATCTCTTTAAGACTTTAGTTCACTTTGACCATTACCTGCCTACACATTCTTCTCATACTTACCTTGGACACAATCACAAAACTTTATAATTCTATGTTCAACAAAAAGCTTAATTTTCAGTTTCACTGACTGCTTTGGGCACTTTCCTCTTTTTCTTCTCTACATTATTATTCATATTATCATCGACATAATTCTATTTATGAGAACATTCAGCACTCTTTAATCATTACCTTGTATTCTAGAATTTCATACAATGGGATCAATCATACCTTTCTGCTTAACCCCTTGATCTCTCTCTCTCTGAAGTTCAGAGAAATATAGCAATATCCAAATAGTTCAATTGCAGGTGGAACTACAAATATCTCAAAATGAAGTTTACTTTAAAAAACAAGTGAGTCAGAAAAATTTAAGGAGCAGCCGTCTCCTTGCAGCTAATTAAAAAATAGCAACCATTCTTCTATCTGAACGAGTCTGTGTCTTAGAAGCGTGGAGTTACTGACTTGTATTACATGCCTGCATATTTTTCATTCTCTTGAAAAAAATATTGTTTACATTCTGCATTAGTTTGCTAGGGCCGCTGTAACAAAGTGCCACAAACTGAGTGACTAGAATCAACAGAAATCTATCTTGTCACTGTTCTGGAGGCTGAAAGTCTGAAATCAAGGTGTCAACAGGGCCATACTCCCCCTGAGATTCTGGGCAGAAAATGCTTCCTTGCCTCTTTCTGATTTCTGGTAGTGGCTGGCAGTCCTTAGCATTCCTTGGCTTTCGGCTGCAGGCATTTCAATTTCCGCTTCTGCCATCACATGATGGCCTCACGGTGTGTTTCTGTGGGTGTCTCTTCTCTTCTTATAAATACATTAGTCATACTGGATGAAGGCCCCCTGTAATGACCTCTATCTGCAAAGACTATCTCCAAATAAGTTAACATTTACAGGTACCAGGGGCAAGAACTTTAACATATCTTTTTGTGGGACACAATTCAATTCATAACACACTACAAACTTGAGATGCTTTTTGTACTTTTTTAGTGATTAATTCTGAAACACCCCCACCCTCCTTTTTCAATTACTCTGATAAGCATCACTGCAGACACTCTCTCCTAACTGCATCTTTCCGTCATACATAGAATTGCTGTTGATGATGAGACATTTTAGGAGAACTAAATTCTAATTAACTTTGTCACTGATTAACTTTGCGCGTGTTTTTTAGGGAATAGGGAACGGATCTAAAGATTAATGCAGATCATCACAGGTGGCAGCAGACTAGGACCCAGATGTTCACAAATCTTTTTACCTCTCAGTGAAATATACTTAGTTTAAAGAAAAATTCGAAGGAAAAATTTAGGAAAGCATTCAATACAATTGACTTCTTACAACTTTTCTCTGTGTTGTTAGCCATCTACTTGTAGAAATAATAAGAAATAGGAATATGGACAAAATCAAGGAATTGAAAGTTCAAAAGAAAATCATACCTGATTAATCAATTCCTGAACAAACTAAGATTTGTCTGTCATATGAGACTTAACATTTCCACTCAGCATAACAATAAGTAACTATTTTAGAAATAAAAAACAGTGTCATATACACCGTAACGTAGGAAAATCTTGTCTTGGCAATTTTATACATTAACATTAAAGCAATTCCTTTAAATTTTGAGAGAGTCTTTCCCCCTAGGAATTGCTTAGAAATGAAAATCTATAATGCAAATCTCGACTTCTTTGTGACTCAAAATCCCAGACTTAATAAAAAGTGCGTCTCTATATACTCGGGCTGTTTTCTTGCTAATAGTAAATGATACATTTTATTTAACAATTTGTCCCTGGCCAGTGGGAAAGATGGAATTGTTAGACAATCAAGGGAGGGACTTTATGCAAACCATTACTATTTGTCAGTGCATTGAGAATAATCATGAACACTTAGTAGATATTCAGCTAATGTCTTCCTAATCCCTGCATACATTACAGGATCCTGGAGATAATGAGTGTTAGTGCCACATTAAGATCCATGCAGCCTGTTACAAATTAAATTTTTACAATTATTTTTATTGTAATTTAAATTGAATAATAAATGTGAAAGAATTTTAAAGTACCTTACAAATGCAAGCTATTAATATAATTAATGAGTTGACAAATGACATTTTTAAGAAATGTGAGCTTTTTTCGGTCATGTATTTCTTCCCTTCTAAGGGCAGTACAGTGTTTCACATTTTTTCATTAAATTCACTTATTCCTCTGGTTCATATTATAAAATACCTTTGAAATGTCTTTCATGTGAAATATATGTGTGGCTGAGAGAGAACAAATCTCTAATTGTGCTCATACTGCAGAACGTAAAATAGATTAATAAAATTAAGCCTCATCATAGTTTGAAAATATTTGAGGCATCCATTTTGTACAACTCTTTATAAAATCTGTACTGTTCAAATGTGAGTTAACATATTTAAAGTAATGATCACTCTAAAATTTGGTGAAATTTAAACAAGAATCTTTCAGTGAAATCTAGGAAATTTGAAAAGAAATGGTGTCATGATAGGAATTAATTTGAGAGAACAATAGAGAAATATGGTTGCCAGTTAAATACTGTTTTTATTGGAAAGAGGGTAGCTCAAATTCTGGTTATGCATGGAAAATGAAAAAGAACTATGGGTAGAAGTGGAGGTTATATAGAACAAAGATAGCAGTGATCTCATCATCTCCCCTCTCCATTCCTTATTCCATGCTCAAAACCTGTGTCAGCTAGATCATTGCAACAGTCTCCTCTCTTGCTTCCCTGCCTCCAGTCTTCCATCTATCCAAACCATTCTCTGTGATGCAACCAGAATTATACTCCTCTGTTGAAAATCTTTTAATGACAATCCATTTCTTTCAAAATGAATGCCAAGCTTGTTACAATGCCCTTTAAGTTTCATCACACTTATGTTTTTCTCTCTAGCCTCATTTCTCCTCCTCTTTTTGCTCACTGCTGTCACTGTCTAATCCTCAAGCTCCAGTAATGCTGAAATAATCAGAATTCCTCAGTGTCATTGTATTTTCTCATTAGCTTTCGGCTCTTTTCACATGCTAAGTCTCTAATAGTCTTTATTTTTTAGAACAGTTTTAGGGTCACAGAAAAATAGAGCAGAAAATACGGAAAGTTCTCATTTTCCCATATACCCCCATTTTCCTCACATGTACAGACTCTCCCATTATCAACATGCCCCCCAGAGGGGCATATTTGTTACAATTGATGGATGTGTTTTTGACACACATTATTATCAAAGACCATAATTTATTTTAGGGTTATTTCTTGGTGTTGTACCTTCTATGGATTTGGACATACTCTTACCAGATGATACAGCAGTGACGCTCCTAAATATCTACCTAAAGAAGTTGTGGACACATTCTCAACTTCTTTAGGTAGATATTTAAGAGCGTCACTGTTGTATCATCTGGTAAGAGTATGATTAGTTTTGTAAGAAACTCCCAACTACCTTCCAAAGTGGCTATATTATTTTGCATTCCCACCAGAAATGTATGAAAGGTCCTGTTTTTCCACATGTTCACCAGTAGTCAGTGTTGTCAGTGTTATGGATTTTGGCCATTGTAATAGGTATGTCAGGTATCTCATTATTGTTTTAATCTGCATTTCACTTATGACATAGGATGTGGACCATGGCTTCATATACTTTTTTGTCATGTGTGCATCTACTTTATCTACTTTGGTGAGATGTCTGTTAAGGCCTTTGGCTCATTGCTTAATTGAGCTCTTTGTTTTATCATTGTTTTGTTTTAAGAGTATTTTGTATATTTTGGATAACAATACTTTGTCAGATATCTCTTTTGCAAATGTTTTCTCTCAGTCTGCATTTTGTCCCTTGACAGGGTCATTTGCAGAAAAGAATTTTTGAAAATTGAATAAAATCCAGCTTGTCAATTCTTTTTTCATTGATTGTAACGGGTGCCATATCTAAAAAGTCATCTGAAAACCCAAGGTCATGTAGATTTTCTCCTATGTAATTTTCTAGGAGTTTTGTACTTTGTGATTTACGTTTAGGTCTGTAATCCATTTTGAGTTCATTTGTTTTTAATTTTTAATTTTTATGGGTACACAGTAGGTGTAAATATTTATGGGGTACATGAGATATTTTGATACAGGAATGCAATGCATAATAATCCCATCAGGGTAAATGGGGTATTCATCACTTCAGGAATTTATGTTTTGTGTTGCAGACAACCGAATTATACTTTTTTAGTTATTTTTAAAATGTACAGTAAAATTATTATTGACTATAGTCACCCTGTTGTGCTATCAAATACTAGATATTATTTATTCTATTTTTTGTACCCATTAACCATCCTCACTTTTCTCCACCCCACCGCCCCCCGGTAACCACCCTTCCCAGCCTCTGGTAACTATCATTCTACTCTCTATCTCCATGAGTATTTTGAGTTAAATTTTTGTGAAGTATTTTGTAATTTCTGTGAAGGGCGTAAGGTCGTTGTCTTGATTCATTTTCTTTCATGTGGATGACCAGTTATTCTGGCACCATTTGCTGAAAACTAGTAATCTTTTCAAGACTTCTCAAGGCTGGATTTGGTAACCACTTTATATGATCCCATAGGACTTATCAGACTTGAAAACTACTAAAAATATTTCATGGATCACTTAAAAGATTAACTACTCTGTGAATCCTTCCTTGACTTCTCCAGGCAGAATTATGCTCCTTTTGTGCTACGTACATTTCTCAATTGTGGCTATTACATTATTGTATTTTAGTCCTTTGTCTGCCCGTCTCACTCTTTTCTGTACACACATTATCTCAGAAATGTGACTAATACAAAGTGGATGCTCAAAAAATATTTGTTGAATGGCTAAATCTATCAGTAAATCAACCAGTCAGTCCATAACAGTAGGTATTTAAATAATGATAGCCAAGCAAGAGATCTTAAGTTAAGGAAGCATACACTACTAAAGCAATTTCAATTGATTCTCAGAATAGCAGAAGAAAACAAAGGAAAAAATATCGCTTTCAGTGGCCATAATTTATAAACAAGTTCTGTTATTTATAGTATCATAACTAAAAATAAATTAACGTTTATGTCGACAGCACAGATTTCTGAGGATATCTAGGTTGAACTAATCTACAATAGATAATTATGGGAATTAATTTTGAAAGGAATTTCATACGCCAAAGTGATTGTGCACCTATAAATATTTAAATAGATTGTTTTTAAAATGTGTTATGCAGATATTTATAATTAATGCCAAGAGAAATTTTAATTATAAAATCTACTGGAATATTAGAGGTAAAAGATTTATAGCACTCTACCTCTTCCAGGAATCGTCGAGTAGTTTTTTTGGACCAATTATACTTCTGAGAAACCTAGAAAGTCTGGATAACATATAAAACAACATCTATTTGAGTGCAAAGCAACCTACCAACACGGTTTGCGTTTGTGGCGACATGATATCTCAGAGAAGGGAAACCTAGAAGGTGAGGCCTATTTGGCACCACTAAGTCCCTTAAAGGATTTATGCAGACATAGCCAAATGCAGTGACTGAAGACCGAAAACGTAAGAGAGCTGTTTTCAGGATCTCAGATCTACAGGAGAAAAATTGGAGTTTAAAACTTGACAAGAAGGAGAAGACTTGGTAAATACTTGAGGCTTTTAGTTAGGACGTGGAAGGGTTATATTCTAAGGGTAAGGGTGAATGAGAAACAGAATAGCCCTCACCAAAACTAAAGGCCAACTTTAAATCACTTAAAACCTTGATTGGAATACTACAATGTGTCCTTAGCCTAACTGCTTGCCAGAAGCAAAGTTAAATTATCCCAGAAGTATTACAATATCCAGAGCTTCAAATAATCTCAACTGTTTTTCATATACAATAATCAGCAGTAAATTAAAAAAACATCAGGCATGGAAAAAGTCAAAAATTAACTGAAAACCAAGAAAAGTAAACAGAAGATATAAACAAACCCATGCAGGATCTAGCTATTTAGTTTTTAGACATTAACCGTTAAAAATGATTAACAAGTTTAAGAAATTCAGTGATAAGGTGAAGTATTCAGCAGAGGGCTGGTAACTAAAACAACCAAACAGGAAGTCTAGAATCAGAAAATGTAATTATTGAAACTAAGAATAGATGGATGAGTTTAATAGCATATTAGAGATGAAGGAAAAAAGAAAAAAGAAAACAAACCGAAGTATGGGTGAGGACTGAGGAGTAACTGTCTGGACTGACGCACTGATAGAGAAAGATTCCAGAAATATATGGGACATGGGAAAAATTCTGATATACGTGTAGTTGGCATCATGGAAGGGGAGAGAAATCAGAAAATGGGGCAGATACAATAATTGCAGAGAAATGGCTGAGAGTTTTTCAAAACCAATAGGTAATATCAAGCTACAGATTCAAGATGTACTACACACCCCAAGTAGGACAAATGCAAAGAAAAATGCACATAGGGTCCTCATAATAGAACTCATTAAATTGAATTTTTTATTTTAAAAGCAGTCAGAGAGAGGAAAAATACATATCACTGTTAAATTTGTGGTTACTTTGCTTCTACAGGCATTTCCCTGAAGGCAACACATGTTGAACTTTTTTTAATATGGGATTCACATCCAGTCCATGGAAAACATTGGAAGCATACACCTATATACAGCCAATCTCTGAAGGTGAAGACTATTCCCAAATAGCAGTGTCTTTCTGTTCTACTACTTAAATGCCTGACCCAGTCTTTCACCTTTAGATTTTGCAGACATGAATCAGTTACCAGCACCTTTGTCCTCAAGATATCCCCCCAAAGCAACACATATTAATCTCCTCTGAAATCTCATTATTTGGTTTAGTGAAATAAGTATACCCCATTGGCATGGAGTTGGAGAGTCAGATAAAGACCAAATCACTTATTTCCCTGTAGGTTATGGTAAAAATATGTGTGTGAGTGCATACATTTTCATATATACATGTTTGGGTCTTTTCTAAGTGCCATTGGAAGCCTTGACGTCTGTTAAGGATTGATAAAATGAGGTTTGCATTTTTTAAAATACCAGTATGTTTGCAGTTTGGTAATAAGAGTAGTTGCAGTAGTAAAAGAGAAACCAGGAAGACCGATTAAGAGACTACTGAAGTACTTCAAACTAGAGATTACTGTGGCTTGGACTTGAAAGGTGACAATAAATATAAAAATAAGTGGATAGATTATAAAAATATTTTGATAGTTTCCACTGAGGTGGCCCGGGTTATATTTTTTTCTGCTACTCTGACATATCTGTTGTTTTTTATGTCACTATAGAGGGGAGCGGGGTGGGGAGTGGTTAATGTTTTTTCCTCTTTTTCCATACTTAAAAGAGGCAATATTTGGGAGCTGGAGCTAGACGACTGAATATAGCCCTTCAGTGATCATTCCCCCTCAGGATGACCAAATTGAGCAACTATTCATGCAAGAAAGCACCTTCATAGAAACCAAAATAGGTGACAACCACAGTACTTGGTTTGACTATATTATCAAGGAAAGAGGCATTGAAGAGGGTAGAAAAGACAGTCTTGCATTGCCTACATCACCCCTCCCTGAACCCCATATAGTGTAGCATGAAGACAGAATCTGTGTGCTGAGGCGAGAAAGACCAAAGTGAGAGTGGACCTTTGGAATTCAGTGCTCTCCTGTCACAGTGGAACACAAAACAGAGAATAATTCTGCTGGCACCCATGAAGGGAGCATTTAGACCAGCCCTGGGCTAGAAATTCCCTGCCCAGCAGGAGGAAACAGTTCTGGCTGGCTGCACCACCAGCTGACTAAAGTGACCTGGGGCTTGGAATAAATTTGAGTGGCAGTCAGGTTAGAAGGACTGCAGTCCTAGGGCAAGCCCTGATGCTACAACAGTCTTGGAGGCAGTGGACTTGGTGCATGACCCAGTGTGACACCAGCTGTGGCAGGCAAAGGAGTGCCTGCACCGCCCCTCCACCAACTCCAGCCAGTACAGCTCTGAGAGAGACTCCTTCCTCTTGGGGAAAGGAGAAGGAAGAATACAGGTAACTTTGTCTTGCAACCTGGGTACCATAGTAATAGTAATAAAAAGCAGCAGGCGTATTCCTGAAGCTCCAGAGTCTGGATCTTTGCTCCTGGGCAGCATTTTCAGACCTACTATGGCCAGAAAGGAATCCATTGCCTTGATGAGATGCACCCAGTTTCAGAAGAATTTACCATGCACTGACTAAAGTGGTCTTGGACTTTGAATAAACATCAGCAGCAGTCAGGCAGCAGTGGCCACAGGCCAGTATTGTGCTGGTCTGCAAAGCTTCAGGTGCAACAATGTGGATTGCCAGCTGTGTTGGCCACAGGAGTGTCCATACCAGCGTTTCACCAACTCCACGGCTGAATTATACCAAGCATTTAAAGATGAACTAATAACAATCCAGTTTAAACTATTCCAAAAAATTGAGGCAAAGGAAATGCTTCCAATCTTATTCTACTAGACCAGTATTACCCAGAGAACAAAACCAGATGAAGACACAACAACAACAAAACTACAGGCCAACATCTCTGATGAATATAGATGTAAAAATCCTCAACAACATACTGGTAAATAGAACTCAACAACACATTTAAAAGATCATTCATCTTGATCAAGTGAGATTTACCCCAGAGGTGCAAGCAAGGTTTAAAATACATAAATTAATAAATGTGATTCATCATATCAACAGAATGATGGACAAACCTATATGATCATTTCATTAGATGTAGAAAAAGTATTCAATAAAACTTAACATCCCTTTATGATAAAAACTCTCAAAAAACTGGGTATAGAAGGAACATACCTGAACATCATAAAAACCATATAAGAAAAACCCACAGAAAGTATCACACTGCATAGGAAAAATCATTTTCCTATGAAATGAAAGCATTTTCTCTAAGATTTGGAACAAGACAAGCATGCCCACTTTCATCACTTTTATTCAACAAAGTACTAGAAGTCCTAGCTAGAGAAATTAGAAAAGAGAAAGAAATAAAGGACATCCAAATTAGAAATGTAGTCAAATTAGCCTTGTTGGCAGATGATCTGATTTCATATTTAGGAAAACCTAAAGACTCCACTACACAACTGTTAGAACTGATAAACAAATTCAGTAGAATTTCAGGATACAAAATCCACACAAAAAAAACAGTAGCATTTCTATATGTCATAAACAAACAATCTGAAAAAAAAAAACAAGAAAGTAATCCCATTCACAATAGCTGCAAATGAAATTAAATACTTAGGAATTAACCAAAGAAGTGAAATATCTCTACAATGAAAACTATAAAATGTTGATGAAAGCAATTAAAGACATAACAACAAAATGGAAAGATATTCCATGTTCATGGGTTAGAAGAATCAGTGTTGTTAAAATGTTTATACAGCCCAAAACAATCTATAGATTCAATGCAATCTCTATCAAAATAATGTTCTTCACAAAAATAGAAAAAGCAGTCCTATAATTTATGTGGAGCCGCAAAAGACCCAAAATAGCCAAAGCTATCCTAAGCAAGAAGAACTAAACTGGAGGAATCACATTACCTGGCTTCAAATTATATTATAAAGCTACAGTAACCGAAACAACATGGTACTGGCATAAAAACAGACACAGGGACCAAGGAAATAGAACAGAGAACTCCAAAATAGATACATGCATTTATAGTCAATTCATTTTTCACAAAAGTGCCAAAAACATGCACTGAGGAAAGAACAGCATCTTCAATAAATGGTACTGAAAAAACTAGATATCCATATGCAGAAGGATGAAACTAAATCCCATCTCTCATCATATACAAAAATCAAATAAAAAATAAAGACTTAAATGTAAGACCCCATATTATAAAACTATTAGAAGAAAACATTGAACAAACACTCCTGCACATTGGCCTGCGCAAAGATTTCTTGAGTAAGACGTTAAAAGCACAGGCAATCAAAGCACAAATGGATAAATGATATCACACCAAGGTAAAAAGCTACTTCACAGCAAAGGAAACAATTAACAAAGTGAAAAGAGAATCTATAGAATGGGAGAAAATATTTGCTAACTACTAATCTGAGACGGGATTAATAACTAGAATATATAAGGAGCTCAAACAACACAATAAGAATAAAACCAAGTAATCCAACTTAAAAATTTGCAAAAAATATGAATAAACATTTCTCAGAAGACATGCAAATGCCCAACAGGTATATAAAAAAACCTCAACATCACTAATCCCCAGAGAAATGCAAATTAAAACTACAATGAGCTATAATCTCATTCCAGTTAAGTAGCTTTTTAGGCAAGGCACTGTGGCTGGCACCTGTAGCCCTAGCTACTCAGGAGGCTGAGGTGAGAGGATTGCTTGAATCCACGAGTTTGAATTCAGTCGAGGCAACACAGGAAGACCCTGTCTCTAAAGAAATAAAAGGCTTTTATCCAAAAAACAGGCAACAACAAATGCTGTCAAGAATGTGGAGAAAGGGGAACCCCTTATATACTGTTGGTGTGAATGTAAATTAGTACAGCCACTATGGAAAACAGCATGGAGAGTCCTCAAAATTTTTTTAAAAAGTAAAAATAGAGCTACTATATGATCCAGCAATCCCACTGAGAAAGGAAATTAATATATCAAAGTAATATCTGCATTTCCTTGTTTATTGCAGCCCTATTCACAATAGCCGAGATTTGGAATCAAACATCAATGGATGAATGGTTAAAGTAAATGTGGTACAAATACACAATCGAGTACTATTCAGCCATAAAAAAGAATGAAATCCTGTCATTTGTAATAACATGGATGGAACTGGAGGTCGTTACATTAAGTGAAATAAGCCAGGCACAGAAAGACAAACTTTGCACTTTCTACATAATATGTGGGAGTTAAAAAAAAAAATGAACTCATGGACTTATGCTGTAGAATGTTGGTTACCAGAAGCTGGGAAGGGTGGTGGGGAGAGGGAGATAAAGAGGAGATGGTTAATGGACACAAAAATACAGTTAGACGAAATAAGATCCAGTGTTCAGTAGCATAATAGGGTAAGTAGAGTTAACAATAATTTACTGTAATTTTCAAAATAACTAAAAGAATGGAATTGGAATGTTCCTAATAGAAAGAAATGATAAATGCTTGAGGTAGTAGATACTTCAATTATTCTGATTTGATCATTATACATTGTATGCTTGTATTGAAATATCTAGTACCTCATAAATATGTACAGCTACTGTGCATCCATAACAATCTTAAATAAAAATGTAAAAGGCAATATTCATGCAGATATGATATATGGCAATAAACCACAGTCATTCAATTTTTGTTTGTACTTACTGTTTGCTTTTATGAAACCCTTTCAAAGGGATAGAGAATACAGAAAAGTTGAGTCTGCTGTATTAAAGGAGGATCTATTTCCATATCCTATAATTGGCTTTCTGCTATTTGGACTCAAAGTCATTTCAAAAATGAATGACAGTTGGAGACTCTGGTTGCTTGTAGAGCTGTTCACGAATCTGGTTTCCGTATGGGAATGTTGTAGGATAGCACGCGCAGCTGTTGAAGTTAAGCAATGTGTTTGTATTTGTCTTTTTTAAAATAAATTTTACTGCGTATATTTAACGTATACAATATGATGTTGTGAAACATATGTGTACAGTAAAATGGTTACTATAGTGTAACTAATTAACATATCCATCATCTCCCATAGTTACCCATCCACCCCCATGGCATGAGCATCTATAATCTATTCATTTAGAAAAAAATCTTGAATATAATACACTACTATTAGCTATAGTTAGTATATTAGATCTTTCAACTTGTTTCCCCTACATATTTGCCAGTTTGTATCCTTTGATCTACATCTCCCCATTCTCATCCTCTGACCCTAGTAACCACTATTTTATTTTCTATCTATATATTTGACATTTTCTGAGATCATGCCATCTTTTTATTTCTGGCTTATTTCATTTACATAATGTTCTCCAGGTCCATCCATGTTGTGGTAAATGAAAGGATCTCCTCCTTTTTCAAGGTTGGATAATATTTGGCCAAAAAAATAGAGTGTCGTTTATAGGAGAAACCTTTAAGAGCCATTATTTTGTTCACCACCTTTCTTTTCTATACCCTAGTAAGAACAGAAGCTCATTTCAAGATGAAGCCTCTGTCAAACTGAGTCCTGAAGTAAGGGGAATGAGCAGAGCCAGCTGTCCTCCACCTCTCAACTTCTTTGGATTTTAGCATATGAGAAAATTTTGTTGTTCTAAACCTCCTTTAGGGTTATTTGTTAATGTGGCTGAACCTAGACCATCCTTATACAGACACCAGTGAGTCAATCCTCACTCCTAGCAGGGTTTCCCTCTCAAACAATTGAGTCTCTGGACATTTAACACTGATAATGACTCAGAGCTCACTATCTTGAGATAATGTTCTCCAATTTTAAGCAGTAAAAATTATTAAATACTCTTTGTTTTGAACCCAAACTTGCCTTTCTGTAACCTCCACTCAAAAGCTAATTTACATAGTGAGCTTAGTTAATGAACAGGCACTTGCATAAATTTCTTCAGTGACATTCTGCAACTTAGAATTTATTACCTGCCTGAGGAAGTGTTCTGCTAAAACTATTTTCTGAAAAAGCCTAAATCTCAAACAACAGAATTTACACTGAATGTAAATTAAACAGCCCTCTTGAGTAGAAAATTAAATTGGTTCCATGACATGAGTTTTAAGGAAGCCAACATAATATAAACAGTGCTGCAAGTGACTGATAAACCTGCAAACTCAATTGATACCCTAACTTGGTAATAAGCAATTGGGAAAATTAGAGTAATGGGCATGAGCATATCTCATTCTCACACTATTATCTAAACAGAGCTAGAAAATATGTTCAAATAATTAATGACACTTGAATCCAGAAATATCAATATAGTATACACTTTAAAAGTACCCTTCTTTTAGTTTTTGTAGGCATAATGACCTACTCACCATAATCCCAGGTTAAAGCTCAAGTTTAGTGATTCAAACTGGTTCATTATATCAGTCTATTTTAAAATTAGTGCAGAGAAATAAGTAACAACCTATTCAGTACAATTTAAAAGCCAATATGAAACGGCCGTTGCCCCACATCTGTTTCCCAAGAGTTATTTACATTTTCTGGACTTACAGTATAACTTATTACCTGAGCTTTTTAAAATCAACACAATTTACAGAAAGGTTCAACAGAAAAATAAGAAAAAAAGAATATGTTCTTCAAAAATGAAGAAATGTAAAAGGACACTGTAAAATATGCTTAAATTCAATGTAAATCAAGCAGCAAAATTAAAGGAACAAGATTCCGTTTTTCATCTGATATTGTAACTTTTGTTTTTACTAGCAATATCTATTATTGGTAAGAGTTTGGAAAATGCACCCTCTTATTTACTGTTAATCACCATGTAAAGTGACATACTGAAGGATGGGGATGAATATCAATTATGCCTCCAAATCAGTAATAGCAAGCAGATACAAACCTTCTTCCACTAACCCTTCTGTATTAAGACTATCATAAAGATTGTGACTGGCCATCAACTTCAAGATTTATTCCACTTAATGGAGGGCATGGTAGTGTCAGTCATCTCTTTTGTGTCACCTCCCATAATCTCAACTTGAACTCTGATTCCAGCCATGGCTACAGTGAACAGTATCGTACAGTTTTCATTCTACCTTTTACCAACTGCGCATATCAGCCTCTGATATGAGCTCTTCTACAATGTGCTGCTCATTTTATAACCTTTTCTGGAGAATTAGCTAGGACAGTGTAGGTTTACACATTATTAGTTGAACTAAAAAATAAGAGATGAACATTCAGCTTCAGGAATAGGAAGACCTTAGAGTTAATTAAGTTCCTATACTGACCAATTTCTGAAACTCTGGAGGACACTCAGCTAGAATGTCTATTGTATTGGTCCAAGAAGGATCAATAGGAACTGTGGAAAATGAGACAAGCCTATCAAATATAGTAGGATTTCTATATTTTATCCGTTTTCTCCAGGGAAGAACAATCATCTCATAGGGCTTTCCTGTTCATCTTGATGGCTTAAACAAAAAAGTGGGAGAACCAGGGCAGAGGAAAGCTTTATTTCTCACAGGTCTGGAGGCTGGGAACTCCATGATGGAGGTATCAGCTTACTTGGCTCCTAATGAGAGTCCTCTTCCTGGTCTGCAGATGGCCATCATCTTGCCATGTCCTCACATGGCAAAAAGAGAGGGAGAGGTTTGGAGAGAGAAGGAGAGAGGGAAGGAGTGCTCTCTTGTCTCTTCTTATAAGGGCACTAATCCCATTATGAGAACCCCATCCTAGTGATTTCCTCTTGACCTAATTACTTCTCAAAAACCCCATCTCCAAATACCATCACATTGTAGGTTAGGACTTCAACATATAAATTTTTGGGGAGCAAAATTCATTCCATAGCAGCCAGAAAAGTAAGAGATCTCATAGTAGTTGAATTGATTCTGGAATAACATATTTATTTTTAAAAAGCACTGTGGGCCAGGTGTGGTGGCTCATGCCTGTAATCCCAGGAGGCTGAGGCAGGCAGATTACCTGAGGTCAGGAGTTCGAGACCAGGCTGGCCAACATGGTGAAACCCTGTCTCTACTAAAAATGCAAAAATTAGCCAGGCGTGTTCACAGGCGCCTGTAATCCCAGCTACTCAGGAGGCTGAGGCAGGAGAATCGCTTGAACCCAGGAGGTGGAGGTTGCAGTGAGCCGAGATCACGCCATTGCACTTCAGCCTGGGGGGCAAGAGTGAGACTTCATCTCAAAAAAAAAAAAAAAGTCACTGTGAGTCTAAGGGATGACAAGTTTTTGATTTGTACAAAGACTGGTAAAATTATTTTATATAACTCAGTCATGAAAGTAATCACTCTTTGTCAACCTATAAATTCTGAGGAAGATGAAAGAAGATAATTCCCTAAACTGCAATGTTTTGTCAATTTGTTAAAAATTATTTTCCATTTGCAATCAATCATTCATGCTATGTTTATTTGCTTTTAGTTTGTTTATTTATTTCTTTAGAGTTTGGGACATTACCATAACAGTCAGTTGGCTACAAAGAGATTATCATAACAGTTGGCTATAAAGGGATATTATTTGATTTTACCTTTAGTCCTACATACATTTTAAAATACTAAACCATTTTCCCTACTTTACACAGGCTGACAGACGCTTAAAAAAACAGGATAATATAATGAAGGAAATGAAAATATTAACTCCATTTTTAAAAATCTTGCTTTAACATAGATGATAATACATATTCTGTAAATTCAGGGGAAATTACTTCTTAGAGATTTTAGTCATATGAGTCAAGCAATAGAGAAATAGGACCTTGCTGAGATAGCTTGGCTATCAGCCCAGGGGGTACACCTCTAAAAGTATTAAATGTTCATTTACACCACAGTAAGCAAACTCCCTTTAAGTGATTCCTCAAACTGAGCTGAGTACCTTTATTTGACCCCAATAAATCTTCATTTGTCCCGGTGGTTAATTGGATGATTCAGTTCATTTGTTCTTCTATTTCACTGACAATTAACATATATACTTTATATGAATTACCCCTTTTCAACAAAATGACATTTCACTGTAGGCAACACTGAACAGAATTTATATTCTTTAATTACTGAGAAGGCACCTCATGATCTAGTTACAGGACCTCAGGGATATCACAGTAAATCTTGAACATCACAGTGATGTATAAGTGATGTGTAAGAAACTGATTGAACCTAAGTTCTTTCGATTTCAGAAAAAATCATCAAATTGTTTATATTTTATTAGGTCATAATTTTCACAATGTAGTATGTAAAATTACTTATAAACACTAAATATGGCAATGTCAGTAGCTCATCCATTTCAATCATTTAGTGTTTTTTTAACTGTAGAAATTTGCATTATTTAAATCCTTACTGTTTTCTCTCCTTTTTTTCTCAGTGTTAAAGCACTTCAATTAAAACACAGAAACTATAGAAAATTATCTGGTAAATGTGCTGATGATGTCCTATACCTGATCACTTGTCTCAAAATTTAGTACGTGTAAGTTTAAACCCATAATTACAGTTTTATTTAAAGTAGCACCACATAGAAAATTAGAAAAACATTCAAGTGTTGAACCTATCAAGTGAGTTCTTATTTTAGGAATTCGCTATATAATTACTTTTCAAAAATTTGTGGAGGAATTGACCAATTTGAGACTAATGTTTTTTTACTATTGGAAACAGAACTGTGATATCTTCACCTCTTTAGCTGAATTTAAAAATTAAATAACAACTGTCTAGTGCTGATGTCTCACCCCACTTTGTTGATAAAAAAGAAATATTATCTTTGTAACTTCTGTAGTTGAATCAAACATAAAAAGCACAATGCTCAGGCAGAAATAGCTGTTTCTTATTTCTTTGATTACCCCCAACCCAACTTTCCCTGTCAGTAAACTGGCGGTTGGTCCCACATGGCACTTCTTCTCTTTTTCCAAAAATCCAACAATTGTGTTCATCAATTGTTGCCTAATAATCAAGCCACTATGTGAAAGTGAACCATCATAGGAATATATTTGTTCCATCTCCTGAAACAGAAAGCAAGATCTGATTAGAAATTTGTTTTAAACAGTGATTTGTTTTACCCATCGAAGTCCCCCCCCCATCTCTTAATGGGGGAGCTTCTTTCTTCTTTCTTGCCTATTAAACTCTGTGCTCGTTAAAACCACTCCACGTGTGTCTGTGTCGTTTTATCTTTTGTTTTTGTTTTTGTTTTTGAGACGGAGTCTCGCTCTGTCACCCAGGCTGCAGTGCGGTGGCGTGATCTCGGCTCACTGTAAGCTCCGCCTCTCGGGTTCATGCCATTCTCCTGCCTCAGCCTCCCGCGTAGCTGGGACTACAGGCGCCCGCCACCACGCCCGGCTAATTTTTTGTATTTTTAGTAGAGACGGGGTTTCACCGTGTTAGCCAGGATGGTCTCGTTTTATCTTAATCAGTGCAAAACCAAGGACCCTGGCATTCCTCCAGTCATCGAAGCCGTATCATCGTGAATTTTTACTCCATCAGCCAATGAAAACAAAGTCAAATGTAGTTGTTGTGTTTGTGTGTGTGTTCATTTTAATTTTGGTTTTAGAAAGATAACTTGGAGTCAAATTGCTATTAGCTTTCAACTTCTATTGATTTTGAATCTTGTTGACAGGGTCTATTATTTGTCAACTCAATATACATTATTACTCTTTGCTTAGTGTCTAAACTGTTGTTTTAATTGGGATTCCAATGCACTCAGCAAAAAAGATTTCATTTCCCAGGTTCTCTTACAGTTAGGTGTGGTATTAAGACTAAGATGTATGTAGAAGTTACAGGATGGAAGTATTTTGAAAGTTTCTAAAAGATGGGCAGATGTATGCCCTTGTTTTCCCTTAACCTCCTGTCTTCTTTCTCCTGACTGGAAAGTTAATGGCTGAAGATTCAGCAGCCATTCTGAACTGGAAATTACATGTTAAGGCTGTTATAAAAGAAATAAATTAATTAAATATCTGTGTCACCAAGGTATAGCTGTACCGTCCTGGAATGCCTATCTCCAAACCTCCTTTACATGAGACAGAAACAGCTTCTATCACCTCAAAATCTGTTACTTAAGGTTTTTTTCATTATGAGCAGCTAAAAGGAATCTTACTTGACACAGTGTGAGTGTTCATGGATTAGGGCACTGTTTGATAAGAGGAGTAAGAAAAGAATATAAATTGTATTGGCCCTGATATGCCACAAACAATGAGGGCTGAAGCCAAATTAATCAAAGAATAAACTCAAATACAAAGAACAATGTTTTTTTGTTGGTTTCAGCTCTAACAAGTAAATAACCTAGAAGTAATCAGTACTATACAATAAGAAAAAAGTTGAACAAACTGAAAATGAAAGACTTTTCTTCAACCCAGAAGAGAAGTAAAATCACAGAGTAAACTGCCGTTCTGAAGTCTGGAAAGACAAGCAAATTCATTGAGTCCCAGCTGTAATTTCCTTAAATGGAGCATAAATCTCTACAGCCATACATAAATTGATAGGGACACCTAAATGGTAATTTTAACAAATTGCCGAAGACTGAGTGTGGACTAACATGAAAATGAGAGACTCCTGGGGGCCACAGTCGTAGGGATGCCCCCACGCTTCCATGGACTTTACCTCCAGGAAGTTTTCTATGTTCTCACTGCCAAGAACCAAGACAGATGGCAGGGCTCTGGTAGGAGAAGGGGAAAGGCAACATTATGAAACATTTCTAGGGCATTCTCCATAACAAAGACCTATTCTCCAGGGGAAAATAATTAACAGAGCTTTGCCCCAGAGCCCTGAGAAAATGGCATTCTTTTCACTTTAGCCTCTAGTATTTAGGTGAGAGAGGCGTCTCATCTAAAGTGGAAGATAAAAGAAAAAATAAGCTATACAAGAAAAAACATTTATAAAGGTTACAAGCCAAAACGTATACCCACTAAAAGACTGAGAAGTAAGTGGAAGATTATATAGGACTAGTTTTCCACACTTTGACGTGATCACCAGTACGATAACTATATATTACAACTGAAAGAACTGCAAGACTCAAGCTTTATTTTAGGAATACTTAGGGAATACCGTAGTCAAGAGCAGTGACAAAAATAAGACACTAGAATAATCTGAAGCATCTGGTAACTACAGCTACAGCTAATATTAAACAAAAACTGCCTCCTAGGTAAATTAACATAAATGCTCATACTAGTAGCCTACTTACCACAGCTCTTATTACCCAATGCAACACATCTAGTCTTTAAAAAATATTGCATAGTATGCCAAGTGGCAGGAAAAAGCAATCTGAAAATAAAAGCAAGCATCAGAACCAGACTTAAATATGGCATAGATGTTGGAAAATAACCATCATTAAAATGTTAAGGGCTGTAATGAAAAAAAAATCTACAACATGCAAGAACAGATGTTAATGTAAGCAGAGAAATGGAAAATCTAAAGTAAATGCTAGAAGCATTAAAACAGAAACGAAGAATGACCTTGATGATCTCATCAATAGATGAATAGGGCAGGGAAAGAATCAGTGAGCTTGAAGTTAAGTCAGTGGAAACTTCCTGTACTGAAATGAAAAAAAAAAAACCTAATATTAATAAAAAAGAATATATAAGAACTGTAGAACAATATCAACATATGTGCATATTCAGAATAAAGGAGAATGGCTTAGAATTTTTCAAAATTAATGACACACAAAACAAACCACAGATACAGAAAGTACAGAGAATACCATTCAGAATATATACCAAAAGGACTACACATAGGCATATCATATTCAAAGAGCAAAAATACAAAGATTAAAAAAAAACTTGAATAAAGCCCAGGGAGTAGGGATGAAGGAAGCCATCTTACCTATACAGAAAAAAATGATAAGAATTATAGCAGACTTCTGATCCAAGACCATGAAAGCAGAAGAGAGTGAAGTGAAATATTTAAAATGTTGAAAAAAAAAGAAAACTCAACATACTAGAATTCTTTTTTTTTCTTTTTTCTTTCTTTTTTTCTTTTTTCTGGTGAGATGAAGTATCTCTTTGTTGCCCAGGCTGGAGTGCAGTGGTACAATCTTGTCTTACTGCAACCTCCACCTCCTGGGTTCACGTGATTCTCCTGCCTCAGCCTCCTGAATAGCTGGGATTACAGGCGCCTACCACCCCACCCAGCAAATTTTTATATTTTTAGTAGAGAAGGGGTTTTGACATTTTTGCCAGGCTGGTCTCAAACTCCTGTCCTCAGGTGATCTGCCCGCCTCGGCCTCCCAAAGTGCTGGGATTACAGGTGTGAGTCACCACGCCCAGCCCCAACAAACTAGAATTCTATATCCAGTGAAATTATTCTTCAAAAGTGGAGGCATACCACTAAATATCTACTAGGCTGACAAAAATCTGAAGCACTAGCAACACCAAATGCTGATGAGGAGATGGTGCAACAGAAATTCTCATATATTGCTGGTGGGAATGCAAAATGATATAGCCACTTTCAAAGACAGTTTGGTAGTTTGGTATAAAACTAAACATATTTATACTATATGATCCAGCAATCACACTCCTTGGTATTTACCCAAATGAGTTGAAAACTACATCCACACAAAAACCTGTAGAGATGTTTATAGCAGCCTTATCTATAATTGCCAAAACTTGGAAGCAATGAAGATGTCCTTCAGTAGGTGACCAGATAAACTGGTACATCCAGACAACAGAATAGCATTCAGCACTATATATATATATATATATATATATATATCTGTATGTAGTACATATATATGGAATTTATCACTAGCAGACTTTTCCTACAAAAAAATTAACACATTTTCTATAGGCAGAAAGAAAATGACGTAGGTTAAAAATATATATATAGCCATGAAATGATATAGAGAACCTTAAATGCATACTATCAGGTGAAAGCAGCCAGCCAAACTGAAAAGGCTACGTATGGTATGATTCTATTTATGTAACATCCTGGAACAAGGGAAACTATGGCAAAAGTTAAAAGATCAGAGGTTGCCAGGGGTTACGGGGAAGAAGGAATTAATAGGCAGAGTACAGAGAATTTTTAGGGTGGTGAAACTGTTCAACATGATACTATAATAGTGGATATATGCCATTATGGATTTGTTAAAGCCCATAGAATGTACAACACCAAGAGTGATCCCTAATGTAAACTATAGACTTTGGGAAATAATGGTGTGTCAAAATAGGTTTATTAATTGTAAGAATTATACCACTCTGGTGCAGAATTTTTTTTTTTTTTTTTTTTTTTTGAGATGGATTCTCCCTCTGTCACCCAGGCTGGAGTGCAGTGGCACGATCTCGGCTCACTGCAACCTCCGCCTCCCGGGTTCAAGCGATTCTTCTGCCTCAGCCTCCTGAGTGGCTGGGATTACAGGCACATGCCACCATGCTCATCTAGTTTTTATATTTTTAGTAGAGACGGGGTTTCACCATGCTGGCCAGGCTGGTCTCGTGCTCCTGACCTCGTGATCCGCCCACCTCGGCCCCCCAAAGTTCTGGGATTACAGGCATGAGCCACCGCGCCCGACCTGGTGCAGAATGTTAATAGTAGGAGAGGCTGTGTATCTGTGGGGATAGGAGGGTATAGGAACTACCTATACTTTTCTCTTAATTTTGCTGTGAACCTTAAACTGTTCTAAAAAATGAAATCTGTTATTTTAAAAAGGGAATTTATCACTAGCAGAGTTTTCCTGAAAAAAAATTAACACATTTTCTATAAGCAGAAGGAAAATGACATAGGTCACAAATATGGAACTACATAAACAACAGAAAAGCCTTAGAGAAGTAACAAATGAAGATAAAATAAAATCTTTTGTTTTTCTTAGTCTTAATTGATCAAAAACATAACTTTGTTTAAAAGACTGAAAGTAGCGGTATATTGAATGATAATAGCATATAAATAAGTGAAAGGAATGATAGCTATAAAATATGGAATAGGAGGGAAAAAATTCCTAATACCCTTTTATAAAGTAGTTCCACTACATGTAAAGTGGAATAGTGTTATTAAAAGTGGGATTAATTAGTTGTGAATATGTATTGTAACCATCAATTACCAAAATTTTAAAAGTAAAACTAATAATAAAATGGAGTCATAAAAATATTCAAAACCAGAGAACATTGAAACACAGCGGCAAAAAAAACAAGGCACAAATGTAACAAATAGAAAATAACAAACATAGTATATATTAATCCAGCTATATCAATATAGCATGATAACACTAAGGAAAAGAAGATAAAGTTCCTATGTGAATTTCAGACAAAACAGATTTCAGAACAAGGAAAGTTATCAAGGATAAAGAGGGAAATTACAGAGTTATAAAGAGGACAATCTCTATCTAGCAAGACATAACAATATTTAATGTGTATGCACCTAATAACAGAGCATTATGATACATTAAGAAAAAGCTGACAGAACTTCAAGAAGATATAGATGAATTCACTATTATAGTTGGAAACTTCAGTACCCTCTCTCAATATTAATAAATTAAGCATGTAGAATATCAGCACACATATAGTTGACGTAACAGGACTGTCAATAAAAGAGGGCTAATTGATATTTATAGATTTCTCCATCCAGTACCAACAGAATATATGTTCTTCTTAAGCTTCCTTGAACATTCACCATCATTGATCGTTTTCTGGGCCATTAAACACACCTCAACAAATTAGAAGAAATAGATACAATACAAGCTATGTTGTTATATTATAAGGGAACTAAACTAGAAATGAATATCAGAAAGACCTGAATAATCTGCAAATATCTGTAGACTGAACAACATGCTTATAAATAACACATAGGCCACATAAAAGTATCAAGAGGAAATTCATAATATTTTGAAGTAAATGAAATGAAAATACAACTTACAAAATTTGTGGGATGCAGCAAAAGCGGGAGTTAGAGGGAAATTTATAGCACTAAATGTATATATTTAAAATAAAGAAATTTCTAAAATCAATAATCTGAGCTACTTTAGGGAACTAAAAAAAAAAACAAGAACAATTTGAGTGTAAAGCAAGCAGAAAAAAATAAATAATTGCAGCACTACTCACAATAACAAAGACTTGGAACTAACCCAAATATCCAACAATGATAGACTGGATTAAGAAAATGTGGCACACATACACCATGGAATACCATGCAGCCATAAAAAGTGATGAGTTCATGTCCTTTGTAGGGACATGGATGAAGCTGGAAACCATCATTCTCAGCAGACTATCACAAGGACACTAAACCAAACACTGCATGTTCTCACTTATAGGTGGGAATTGAACAATGAGAACACTTGGACACAGGAAGGGGAACATTACACACTGGGGCCTGTTGTGGGGTGGGGGGAGGGGGGGAGGGATAGCATTAGGAGATATACCTAGTGTAAATGACGAGTTAATGGGTGCAGCACAGCAACATGGCACATGTATACATATGTAACAAACCTGCACATTGTGCACATGTGCCCTAGAACTTAAAGTATAATAAATATATATAATAAATAAATAAAAATTAGAATAGGAATCAGTGAAAGTGAAAACAGGAAATTAACAGAGAAAATCAACAAAACCAAAAGCTGGTTCTTCAAAAAGATTCGTAAAATTGAAAACAAACAAACAAAAAAAACTCTATCCAGGCTTCTCAAGAAGAAAACAAAATTCACATATTTCCATCTTGGAACTGAAAGAGGACTCATCCCTACTGATCCTGAAGACATTAAAATGCTAATAAAGGAACAGTAGAAACCATTCTGTCCATAAGTTTGATAACTTAAATAAAATGGATCAATTCCCTAAGAAACAGAAACTATCAAAATTCACACAAACAGAAACTTGTGTGAATCTGAATAGACCCATATATATTAGTGAAATTGAAGCAATAATTTATAACTTTCCAAAAAAGAAAGCACCATCCCCAGATGGTTTCACTGATGAATTCTACCAACCATTTAAGGCAGAAATGATGCCCATTCTCCACAATGTTTTCCAGAAAACAGAGGCAGAGAAAACCTGTTCTATTTAATTCTATAAGGCCAGATTTACCCTAATACCAAAAGCAGATAAGAACATTGCAAGAAAGGAAAACTGCTCACCAATATATCTCATACACATGCATACAAAAATACTTGACAAAAAAAACTAACAAATCAAATCCAACAATGTATAAAAAGAATTATCTACCATGACCAAGTGAGATTTACTGTGGATATGCAAGACTAGTTCAACATTTGAGAATCAGTCAGTATAATCCAAAACACGAACAAGTTGAAGAAGTAAAATCATTGTGATAAAAATACAAAGGCTATAGAATAGGATCGGTGCAAAAACAAGCGTTGATTATAAATATAATTTCAAGCCTTAAGGGTTGTGAGAGTTCTGTTCCGTCAAAGAATATTGGTTATGTGACTGAAAAGGAGAGAGAGCTAGCAAATCGATTTCTTCCGCTAAAGTGCCTTGTGACCCTACAAAACGATGTACAGATTCAAATTTAGACAAAAAGCAACATACATCTCCACCTTCACCTAAAATTAAATCCAGCAGGTATAAACATAATGTGTGTTCCTGTGAATTAACCTGCCTTCTCAAATTCCAGACAAGGTCTTTCTACATTCCAGGGATTTATTGGAGAAATTTGCGGGTGGTGATGTTATTACATGTAAACATTAGCTGAAGAGATTTTATAAAAAACACAGTTTGTGTCATCAGAGACCAATCGTTCTCTCTAAAAATACCAAGTAACACACAGACAATTAGATTAATGAACAAGGTCAGTGTAGTTTAATGTTAGATTTTAGAAGAACTTGAATTTTAAGCTCAGGAATTTACAGCTTATTCTGAAAACACATTCAAAATCAAAATTAGACTTACTCATGTTTTGTAGTCAATATTTTTCATAACTTTATATAAACTCAAAAATTCAAGAGTAAATATTTTTAACTCCTTTTATCATCATCCCCAAAAGAGTGAATATTTTATTATTATTTTTTTAAGACAGGGTCTCCCTATGTCACCCAGGCCGGAGTGCACTGGTGCAATCATAGCTCGCTGTAGCTTTGACCTCCTGGGCTCAAGTGATCCTCCCACCTCAGCTGCCTTAGTAGCTAGGACAACAGGTGTGTGCCACCATTCTTGGCTAATTTTCCTTCATTTTTTGTACAGATGGAATCTCACCATGTTGTCCAGGCTGGTGTTGAATTCCTGGGCTCAAGCAAGTTCCCATCTTGGCCTCCCAAAGTGCTGGGATTACAGGCATGAGCCACTGTGTCCATCTGGCTACATTTTATTTGTGAAGCCTCTGCTATGTACAAATTATTTGAAGCTTAAAATTTAATTTGTAAAAGAAAATAAATGACAAAATGTCTATTTACTTTTTATTATTCTGGATATTGGTGGGAGATGATGTGAAGAAGGCAGGTATCAAGGGAAGATGGTATTGATCATTTAGAGGGGCTAAGCCAGTAGGTTGGATAGAAACTGCTGTTGTTTGAATGGATCCTCTCCAAAATTCGGGTGTTGCCAATGAGATAGTATTAGGAGATGGAGTCTTTAAGAGGTCATTAGGCCATGAGGGCTTCTCTCTGGTGAATGGGATTAGATGCCCCTTGTAAAAGGGCTTGACAGAGGGAGTTTGTCCCTCTTGCCTTCCTGCTTTCCACTATGTGAAGATGCAATAAGAAGTCCCTCACTAGATGCTGATGCCTTGATCTTGGACTTGCTTGTCTCCAGAACTGTAAGAAATACATTTCTGCTTCTTATAAGTTACTCAGTGTCAGGCATTCTGTATAGCAGCACAAAACAGACTAAGAAAGAAACCTAGGTTTAGAGTCACCAATAACTGGCCAATAATTATGACTCAAACCATTGGCTCTTAAATTTTGCTATTCATAAACATTCAGAGTGTTTTTAAATAAAAATGCAGATTTCACTCCTTGGGATTGGGCCAGGTATCAACAATTCTAACAGGCATCACAGGTGACTCCGATAAAGAGGTGTATCTTAGATTGTAGTCCCCAAAAGTGGACCCTAAGATAAGGATTCATTTATTAAGAAAATGCTCCTAGGAGAAAATAATAAAGGTAAAGGAAACACAGTAGAGAAAATGCAAAGAAGGCAAACAGGAGTGACATTTTGGGCAGTCTCAGCCTCAAGTCTGATCATCTGGAGAGGTTAGGGGCATAAATTTCTAATTCAGTCAGTCCCAACTTGAGTCAAAGGAGATAGGTTTTCATACCCTGCCTCAACTGTAAGTCATAGGCTGAGTTGTTAACTCCCAGGTACTTCTGGCTCTGCATGTATATGTCTGAGTGTGTGGCTCTAGTAACCTAGTCAGTCTCTCAAAGAAGACTTTTTCCTGCAGGTTGTTATAAACAAATCCACATTCAAGCAGAGGAGAAGAGATGGATCTAAGATTATCTGAATAGAGTACCAATTGTGTCTCTTGAAGGGCCTGTGGAGCACATTTTGAGGAACATTGCTTTCTATTTTTATTTGAATTGCCAAAAACAATGATCTGTGGATGAGATCACATTAACATAACACTGGACCCATATGAAAGGGGAAAAGCTGGTACACCAAAAATTAGATTAGGGCAATGTGAAACTGAGTAGAGGTGATTTTCTAAATCAGATTCAAAGCTGCCTTCTGCAGCTTAATAGTGAAAGATCAGAGACTGAAGCAGAACTTGTAAAGGATTAGGTCATCTGCAGAGCAAAATTAATATAGATCCTTCACCTGTTTACTCATGAAGAGATGAAGAGTAAACAGCTTCTGGGGGAATCTATGGCTCCCACCAGGCTTCCTAGTGGGGTTTGCCCATATTTCCGTCAGACAATTTATTTATGTTTTGCACACAGCCTAGACAAGGTTAAAGGATGCGAAAAGAACTAAAGACTCTATGCTACCTAAGGTGTACCACAGAGACTTCTGTAATATCATCAAATCAAATTTTGTACAGATTTTCTCTCGGTTTTTAAAACATTTTCAATATTGTGTTTGCTAGAGTAATAAGAAAAGACATGTTTTCATGTCTTTGCTAGAATAAAAGAGGGCTATATATGGTCTGAAAGCCTAAAGAAACGCAGAGAATTTTCACTGACTAGGAAATATAAGATAGAGTAAATCTAACTGGAAAAACATACCCTTCAATTGTAATCCGCTACTCATGTGGTATGTGTAGGGAAATTCGCATTCCGAATAAACATGATTCTTGTTGGACACATGTTTCAGAAATTGAACAGATGGAAAAAAAGCCATGAGTAGATTTAATTTGACTTCTGTTATACATGTGATTAAAAATAGTCAGGATAGGAGAAAGTGATGAGATATCAAAATAGAAAAATGGTTCCAAGCATTTCTTAACATTTTAAGTTTACTTGATTCTGTCCTAGGTAGGTCATGAGGCTGCTGAATAGTTTGTAAAAGTTGGAAAGAACAGCAATCTAAAGATATTCAGATAAACGATTAATAATTTTTCTTCTATGGCCATTCTGTGGGAATGAATGTGTAGCGGTGTGTGACTGTATACAAATCTGTATAAATGTGTACTTCTGTGTGAATACTTCAAATTGAACAGCAGTATAAAAATTTAAATTTGTTACAAATACCTTGGTATTTACTAAACTGATATTCAGTTATTGCCCTGGGAAAATCTTTTTCAATGAGCCTGTCTTCTCAATTTTATATTTGCTTTTACTCAGCACTGAAAATAAAGGCAAATTTCAGCTTATCACTCTGTAGTATAACCAATCTATTGATAGCATTCTTAAACTCTTCCACAAAACCTTTTTCTCTCTTATTCTTTCTACCTCCTCTAGAGATTTATTTTCACAATGGGTAATTCTAACTTCAACGCTGTCTTGAAATCACTGCATTGACCTCTCATCAAGCAGCTCTGTGATATTGACTTGGTTTCCCTACTGGGCAGGCATGCAAGTTAGTCAATAGGAAGCTTCTCTTCCACTTGGCACTTTTATTGCTTAGTGTTAACACATATATTGATGTTTTTTGCTTTTAAAAATCACTCTCTTAAGAGTATAGCTAGCAATACCCAAGAGTCAAATCTCATCTGCTAAATTGATCTAAATAAGTCTATAACTCTGAAATTGTGAAAATCCTGTCATAATACAGATACTTTTTGAGGCCATTTCTAAACACAGTAAAATTGTCCACCCCCCACAACCCACACACCCACTTCCACTTATATTACCATAGCTCCTTTTCTTCTGCCTTTAAATATGCATAATTGTCTCCAATATTTATTTAAAAATTAAATAAAATCATTTGGTATTGCTGTTTCCTCTTTCATCCTCATACTCTACACTGCCCTGAAGACTGTTACTACTTTCTCATAGTATCATTCCAAGCCTAGTTCGAATCTTCATACCTGACATTCTTTGGAACCAAATACTCCTCACCCATACCACCTATCAGAGTTTTATAATTCACATTAGTTGATATGTATAAATATTTGATTAAAATATGTGTCTCCATCTGAGTGTAGGCATCACATGTGCCCAGCATGTAGTACTCTGCATGGCACATAGTGGGCGATCAGGTACTTGTTGAATGAATGGTTTGGTGAATATCTATTTCTTATAGGAATTAATTATATTACTTATCTTCATTAAGCCACAGCTCTTTCACTCTTTAATTTCATAAAATCATCTTTTTTTCTAGCCTCCCAATTCCCCAAAACTGCTTTGTTGAAGGTAATTAATGTCATAAGTACAAAATCTAGTCAATTTTTTGGTATTCTATCTCAGTTTTTCTGTAGCATTTGACACCATTAACTGGTCTCTCAAGGCTGGCTTGGAGCACTTTTACTCTTTTGGTTTCGAAGATATTTTATTATTCAGCTCCATCTTCTACTTTTCTAATTACCATTTCTTTGTCTCTATTGTTTTTAGCTTTCCTCCAAATTTTTTCAAATGTAAGCATTTAGTAAGGTTCACTTCCTGACCCTGCAATTACTGTTCTAAACTAATTACTCTGGTGAATTCTATCTTATACCTTCAATCACCTTCTCTAGATTTTTAGGCTTAACCTATCGTAGCATCAGCGCTCAAGTTCCCTGATGTAAATTGTCTATTGAACGTTTCTGTGAATGTCATTCCGTTACCTAGTTTCCTTACTTTTCCCTTAACATACTAACTCCCTCGGATAAGAATGGAAAACTAATTCATCCTGTTCACCCCTTATTAAACTACTCAGACCTGTCAATTCCTTCAGTTCATTCTTGCACATGCATCCATTCTTTTTAGTTTCCACGTTTAAATTCTCAGTACTCCAGAGTAGAAAATAAGCTCTCTATGTCTTAGTTCATACTGTAACCGCAAATTTAAAATTGAAGGTGCTTTCAAAATGCTTCATACAATAGTGCCAAATAAGGGGATGAATACTTTCAATCAATGAATAATTTGCAGCAAATAATTAATTAAAAAAATTAATTCAACAAATGTTTATTCAATAGCTATGATATATGACACACTGAACAAGACATAAGGCACTTGCTATCATGAGAATTTCATAAGGAGAGAGAGGAAATAAAATTAAATATATAAATAAATAAGCAAGAGTATATGGGAGAATAACGTTTCTACAAAAAAGAAAGAAAATGAGGCCACGTGATGACTGTTAAATGGTAGTTGCAAAAGCATTTAATACAGAAATAATAATTGTGATGACTATTGCATCAAACTCATTATGTTAGAATGGGAAGTGGAAAAGCAACACATTTAGTGTATACTGCCGCAGCTAATCATCATGTTATACACTTTAAATATATGCAATTTTATTTGTAAATATACATCAATAAATCTGAAATAAAGTGAAAAGCAAATAGACTACACATCAATGAAAAATGAGAAACTAAATTTTGCAATAAACTGTATCAGTCATAGAAGTAAAGACTGCCTGAGGAAGAGTACAGATGGACCTGGCTGATTATAATCCTGAATTATTTCACTGTTGAATTTCATATCTTTATGATTTATAAAGGGAAAAGACTTTGTTTATGCACAAGCCATTAAGGACTACATTTCACAATATCCATGTTCTCCCTAGTAGATAAGGGAATGTAAATCAAGTACACAGTGTGCATTTACCTCTTTAAACACATCTTCTCACAAAGCATTATGTTCCTTCCCATATTACTACCTCATAGAGCGGAAGAGAACATGTATCGTGTGTTGGTTCTCCTGCCAATTTCCCTTTACATTAAAAATACTTGGAAAAATACATTCTAACAAACCAGTATTTCAGAAGCTAGTCTTAAGAAGATGACCTAAGAACTTAGTTGAGATTCAGCATAGAATCAAAATAAATGTTTTCAAATACATATACACACTTCGCTTTTTAATTTTATACATCCAAACTCAGTACATCCTTTTTAGTTATTGATATTATCAAATAGGAAGTTCCAGCAACCAATCTTTAGTGAGGATTTCCACCATATGGAAGATGGAAAGATCATAGCCATGCCAACCACCAGAAAAGAAAAAAGGTATAGCAAGATCAGTGTATTTAGTGTATGTCGGGCTCCCATGGGTGGAACGTTCCTCCCAGTAGGTGGCACAGAGTGATGGACAGCACACCTCTCCTCTTGCTACAGGTGAAGACTCATTCTCTCGCTATTGAGGGCAGATACACTAGTCAGGCTGGCCAGGTGCCATAAGATGCACATGCTTAAGCAGTACAAGGAAGTTCACTGTGTACTCAGAACAGGGAAAGATTTCTCCTAATAAGGAAGAAGAATCTGGAGCCTGGGACAGCTCAGGACAGCTTAGGCATCCAATCTCCACAGAAGGGGATGTTCCCAGCCCAGAGCACTGACAAAACAATCCTGGAGGGGGGGGCAATAGATCAACCAGTGCCCGATTCCACAACATAACAACATACATGCATTCCAGTGTCATCACAGAAAGACTTCTGGTAAAGGGTAAAGTTAATTATGTCACAGATTTTGAATATTTGCCTTGTGTTTTTGTGTTGTGATAAAAGGTATTAACATAAATTTACCTTAACAATTTTAAACCATACGTTATGGTATTATTAACTACATGCACATTCTTGTACAAGATCTCTCTAGAATTTTCTCATCTTGCATGACTGAAACTCTTTACCCATTGAAAAACAACTCTGTTTCCCCTTTCTCCCAACTCCTGGCAATCACCATTCTACTTCCTGTTTCTAAGATTTTGATTACTTTCGATAACTCATGCAGTATCAAGTGGAATCATGCAGTATTATTTTGTGATTGGCTTATTTCACTTTTAATGTCTTTATGGTTCATCCATGCTATAGCATATGACAGGATTTCCTCTTTTCTAGGGCTGAATAACAGTTGGTTGTGTGTATATACCACGTTTTCTTTAATAATTCATCTGTTGATGGACAGTCAAGTGGCTTTCACATCTTGACTATTGTAAAAAATGTCGCAATAAACATGGGTGTAGAAATATCTCTCTTTGAGATCCTGTTTTTAATTTTTTGAATGTATATCTACTAGTGGAATTGCTGGGTCATATGGTAGTTCTACTTTTAATTTTTTGAGGAAACTACAACTGTTTTTCATAGTGGCTGCACCATTTTATAATTCCAACAATGCACAAGGGTTCTAGTTTCTTCACATCCTCACTAGCACTTGTTATTTCCTACTTTTTGATAGTGTGTATCCTAATGGGTGTAAAGTAATATCTCATGTGGTCTTTATTTGCATTTCTCTGATAATTAATTATCTTGAACATCTTTTTTCACATACCTGTTAGCCATTTGTATGTCTTCTTTGGAGAAACATATACTCTTATTCAGTTTATTTGCCTGTTTATTAAGTAGGTTTCATTTTGTTGTTGTTATTGAGTTGTAAGAGTTCTTTGTATGTCTTGGATTTTAACCCCTTATTAGATGATAATATTTTCTCCCATTCTGTAGTTTGCTTTTTCACTCTGGATTGTTTCCTGTGCTGCAAATAATTTTAAGTTTGATGCAGTCCTGTTTATCTATTTTTGCTTTTGTTAACTGTGCTTATGGCATTTTATCCAAATAAATAATTGCCCAGTCTGATGTCATGAAGAATTCTCTCAAGGTTTTCCTTTAGGGATTTTATAGTTTCGGGTCTTATGTTCAGGCTTTTAATCCATTTTGAATTAATTTATATGTCTGTATACAATAAAGGTTCAATTTCAACTTTTTCATGTAGATTTCCAGATTTTCCAAGCACTATTGGTTGAAAACATGATTTTTCCTCCATTGTGTAGTCTTGGAGCCCTTGTTGATGATTAGTGGACCAAATATATGAAGGTTTATTTCTCTGTTCTCTGTTTTGTTCCATTGGTTTACATTTCTGTTTTTATGTCAATAATACATTGATTTGATTACTGTAACTTTATAATGTGTTTTGAAATCAGGAAATGAAAGGCCTCTGGTTTTGTTCTTCCTTTTCAGGAATTTTTTGGCTTTTCTGTGTCCATTGAGATTATATATTAGTTTTTAGATTTTTGTTCTATTTCTGAGAAAAATGCCATTGGGTTTTTTATGGGGATTGTCATGAGTCTGTAGATCACTTGGATACACTGGATATTTTGATAGTATTGAGTCTTCTAATTCTTGAACATAGGATGTTTTTCCATTATCTGTGTCTTCTTTAATTTCATTCAACATTTTTTAATTTTCTGTGGATAGATTTTTTGCTTTCTTGGTTTATTCCTACATATATTGTTCTTTTGGGTACTATTGTAAATATATTTTTTTCTTAATTTTCTTTTCAGATCATTTATTGTTAGCATACAGAAACACTGCTGATTTTTGTGTGTTGATTTTGTATCTTGCACCTTTTCTGAATTCATATTTTTTTCTAATAATTTTTTGTTTATATAGTCTTTAGGGTTGTCTATACCTAAGATCACGTCATCTGCAAACAGAGACAATTTCACTCGTTCTTTTTCTGATTTGGATGCCTTGTATGTCTTTCACTGGCTTAATTGCTTGGCTAAAACTTCCAGTACTATGTTGATAAGAAGTGGTGAGAGTGAGCATCTTTAGTTTTTCCTGATCTTGTATGAAAAGTTTTCAGTCTTTATGACTGTAATATTAGCTGTAGGCTTTTCATAAATGGTCACTATTATGTTGGAAATTTCCTTGTATTCCTAGTTCGTTGAATTTTTTTTAACATGGAAAGGGGTTAAATTTTGCCAAATTTTTTTTTGTATCTGTTGAGATGATCATGTGACTTTACGCTTTGTTCTGTTAATGTAGCGTGTTGCATTGATTTTTTTTTAACGTGGATTCATCCTTGCATTCTAGTGATTAATCCTGTTTAGTCATGGTGTATAATCCCTTTAATGTGCTATTAAATTCAGTTTGCTAGTATTTTGTTAAGGATTTTTGCATCGACCTTCATCAGGAATATTGACCTGTAGTTTTCTTTTCTTGTAGGGTCGTGTTTCTCGCTTTGGTGTCATAGCAATGCTGACCTCATAGAATGAGTATGGAAGTGTTCCCTCCTCTTCACTATTTGGCAGAGTTTGAGAAGGAATTATGTCAGTTCTTTAAATATTTTCTTTGTTGGGAAGTTTTCGATTATTGATTAAACCTTACTACATATAGGTCTGTTTAAATTTTCTACTTCTTCCTTTTTTAATCTTGATAGGTTGTATGTTTCTAGGAATTTATTTATTTTGAGTTACCTGTGTGTCAGAGTGTAATTGTTCATAGTAGTTTCTTATAATCCTTTTCATTTCTATGACATCAGTTTTAATGTCTCTTCTTTCATTTCTGAAATTGTTTCCTTGAGCTTTCTTTTTTCATAGTTAATTTACCTAAGGACTTGTCCATTATGTTCATTTTTTTCTAAAAACCAACTCTTAGTATTGTTATTATTGTTTTTCTATTTTTATTTCATTTATTTCTTCCCTAATCTTTATCATTTCCATCCTTCTGCTAACTTCGATTCATTTGTTCTTATTTTCCTAGTTCCTTGAGATGTAAGGTTAGATTGATTTGAGAGCTCCCTTTTTTTTCCCGAAAGTAGGCATTTAACTGCTGTAAACTTCCTTGTTAGTACTGTTTTTGCTGCATTACCTAAGTTGTTGTATATGTGTTTTTGTTTTCATTTGTCTCAAGATATTTTCTAAGTTCCCTGTGATTTCTTGTTTAACCCATTGGTTGTTCAAGAATGTGTTATTGGGCCAGGCGTGGTGGCTCATGCCTGCAATCTCAATATTTTGGGAGGCTGAGGCAGGTGGATCACCTGAAGTCAGGAGTTCAAGACCAGCCTGGGCAACATGGTGAAACCCTGTCTCTACTAAAAAATACAAAAATTAGCTGGATATGGTTGCAGGTGCCTGTAATTCCAGCTACTCAAGAGGCTGAGGCAGGAGAATCGCTTGAACCCGGGAGGCGGAAGTTGCAGAGAGCTGAGATTATGCCACTGCACTCCAGCCTGGGTGACAGAGCGAGACTCTGTCTCCAAAAAAAAAAAAAAAAGTGTTATTTCCACATAGTGGTAAATTTTTTAGCTTTTCTACTACTATGGATTTTTAGTTTCATTCCAATGTATTCAGAAATAAATAGTTGGTATGATTTTAATCTTGTTAATTTGTTAAGATTTGTTTTGTGACTTTATTTGTGATTTATCCTTGGGAATGTTCCGTGCACACTTGAGAAGAATGTGTTTTCTGCTGCTGTTGGATGGCGTGTTCTTTATGTCTGTTAGATCCAACTGGTCTATAGTGTTAAGATCCTCTTTTCCTTACTGATGTCGTGTCTGTTTTTTTGATCTGTTATTGAAAGTAAGGTATCAAAATATCCTACCATTACTGTGCCAGTGTCTATTTCTCCCTTCAATTCTGTGAATCCTTGCTTCAGGTATATGGATGCCCTGGGATTCAGTGTAGATACATAATTGTTATATCTACCTTGTGAATTGACCTTTTATCATTATATAATATCTGTATTAGGGCTCTCTAGAGAAACAGAACAGATAGATAGATAGATAGATAGATAGAGATATAGATAGATAATAGATAGATATTTCAATTCAAATGTTATTTAGAATGATCGAAATATTTGGAAATTTAACAAAAAGGTTGACTGTTTGAAAGATGGTTTAGGCCAGGCACGGTGGCTCACATCTGTAATCCTAGCACTTTGGGAGGCTGAGGCAGGTGGATCACCTGAGATCAGGAGTTCAAGACCAGCCTGACCAACATGGCAAAACCCCACCTCTACTAAAAGTACAAAAATTAGCCGGGCGTGGTCGTATGGTCGTGGGTGCCTGTAATCCCACCTATTCAGGAGGCTGAGGCAGGAGAATCATGTGAACCTGGGAGGCAGAGGTTGCAGTGAGCCAAGATGTGCCACTGCACTCCAGCCTGGGTGACAGAGCAAGACTCCACCTCAAAAAAAAAAAGCTAGTTTTAAATTTTTTCTTCATCTGGTTTTCTATCTATAAACAATTTAACTGACCTACATTATCAATTTTGCCCAAAGTAAATATTCATGAAACCAACAATAGATAAATTTAAAATTCTGCTATATTAATTAAAATATTGGATTTGTGATGACAAATATTTTAATGGATAAAATACTAGTGAATCAAAAGCAGAATTGTAGAACTAGAATATTTCTTCCTTATTTCCTTACTACATAAGTAAAAGAATAATTTAAATAAAAGCAGTTGAGCAAAATGATGATAATTTCAAATAATCTAGAGGAAAAAAGTAGGAATAAATGTATCTATGCACAGGAAATGAGTTAATGAACACTTTGTAAAAATTATAGCATTTAATTCCCAGAAAATTAATCAAATAAGAGGTTCTAATATATTCTCTTGATCAATTTTTCTGTTAATGTTAATTGCAAAAGCATAGAATGAAAATTAATAATAAATGGTTTATCTCAATAATCTATTCATATTTTTCCAGTTAAGCATCTACTAGAAAAAATTTTGCCTTGCCACATTTTACTTCTCATGGCAATAGAAGATTATTACTATTATTTTGCCTTTTTAGTCTATAAAATTAAATTTAAATGCCAAGTTTTTATGGGATACAAGTCTATAGTGTTTTCTGTCTACAATGCAACATGCAGGTTGGACTCTAGTATATTGTACTGATGACTGAATTTACCAAATGGAGCTTGTGAGTGAATTTTTTCATACAGAAACAATCCCAAAATAGAAGAAATGCAAACACACTATAATCGTTGTGTTACGCTGATGCTTTGCTATTGAGATTTGATGCATTTGGTACTTCTCATATTGTTTTCTAATTTAATTTTCACAATAACATTATAAAAAACATTTTACTATATCCATATTTGGACAAGTACACTGAGATTGAAACAGGTTAAACAATTTGCCCAAGAAAAGTTGAAAAGCCAAAACTACAACTCAGGTTTGAATCCAAAGCTTGTACTCACAACTACCAAAATACTCCCTTTATCTTATAATTATCTCTGAAAAATGCAGTATTCTGTAATGAATATTAAAGAAAGAAAGCTGGAACTTCTGGATAGCTGAAAAGAATGTATAGTTACCAGTTCTCAAAATTTCCTTTCCAAACTATGTGAAATAATTTTAAAACTATAAACATTGTACACAAAAACCACACCTCAGCATTGTTTCAAGACAACAAACGCTGGAACAAATAACTGAGAGCACAGAATTTCTAACTTTCATGCCCCTAACCTCTGCCCTGCTCCAGAGCTTTGTGATGAGCAACTACAACCTTCGGAAAACTGAAGAAGACTGAGGCTAACAATGGGGAACAAGGGTGATTTGCAATGTGTACCCAAAAGATTAACCCAACCCTAAATCGAAATGTAGTGGGAATGTGTCCAGGCAGATCAGAGGATGAAATGTTGCAGGAATTATGGGACTGGAAAGGTCAATGGGTAGAACAGGAGGAATTTATTAAGGTGCACACCAGCTCAGCAGATTAGCATCCAAAGGCTCAGCCCCGAACAAAGACAGGGCTTGACTTTTCTACATACATCTGAAAGGGGATTGGATGGTTTGAATGTTGTGGCATGAAACTGAGGGCGAAAAACCTGTGAGGCTGGACAAGTAGGCTTACAGAAGCAGAACAAAGGCAGTCAATCAAATAGTGACAGGTTTCACAACTTAAGCATATCTTGTGACCTTGCTGCACAGAAGGAAAAAGAGGAACGTACAAAACCTTGCAGAACAATTATGAATTTACTAAGGGAGGATTGGTAAAGGGGAGGGGGAAGTTGTGAGAGGAGAAAAACTTGTTTTCTCATCCTTACCCTGAAATGGGAGGGAGTGGGGCTCTGGAGTCCATCTCTTGAGGGCACCAGCTCTGCAGATAGTGTTATCAAAGCCCTGCCAGAGCTCTGCTGTCTATCGGTGGACATTGGGATGAGTTACCCTAGTAAAAAACTTTTTATTTCTTTTAGCATCTCCTGTTTCAGGACTTCAGATAAGGAATTTCCAAATAAGCTTGATTTAAAGGTCCAGAAAGAATTTATAGGGCTATATGAAATTTAAAGGGACAATATTTTTTTTTACAATTATTGTTTTTATTTTATTTTCCTGTGAAAACCAGAAAACCTGCTAAACAAATTCTGAAAGATCTGTAACACTGTTACCATGATTCTTTTTTTTATTATTATTATACTTTAGGTTTTAGGGTACATGTGCACAATGTGCAGGTTTGTTACATATGTATCCACGTGCCGTGTTGGTTTGCTGCACCCATTAACTCGTCATTTAGCATTAGGCATATCTCCTAATGCTGTCCCTCCCCCCTCCCCCCAACCCACAACAGTCCCCAGAGTGTGATGTTCCCTTTCCTGTGTCCATGAGTTCTCATTGTTCAATTCCCACCTATGAGTGAGAACATGCGGTGTTTAGTTTATTGTCCTTGCGATAGTTTAGTGAGAATGATGTTTTCCAGTTTCATCCATGTCCCTACAAAGGACATGAACTCATCATTTTTTATGGCTGCATAGTATTCTATGGTGTATAGGTGCCACATTTTCTTAATCCAGTCTATCGTTGTTGGACATTTGGGTTGGTTCCAAGTCTTTGCTATTGTGAATAGTGCCGCAACAAACATACGTGTGCATGTGTCTTTATAGCAGCATGATTTATAGTCCTTTGGGTATATACCCAGTAATGGGATGGCTGGGTCAAATGGTATTTCTAGTTCTAGATCCCTGAGGAATCGCCACACTGACTTCCACAATGGTTGAACTAGTTGACAGTCCCACCAACAGTGTAAAAGTGTTCCTATTTCTCCACATCCTCTCCAGCACCTGTTGTTTCCTGACTTTTTAATGATGGCCATTCTAACTGGTGTGAGATGGTATCTCACTGTGGTTTTGATTTGCATTTCTCTGATGGCCAGTGATGATGAGCATTTTTTCCTGGGTTTTTTTGGCTGCATAAATGTCTTCTTTTGAGAAGTGTCTGTTCATGTCCTTTGCCCACTTTTTGATGGGGTTGTTTTTTTCTTGTAAATATGTTTGAGTTCATTGTAGATTCTGGTTATTAGCCCTTTGTCAGATGAGTAGGTTGCAAAAATTTTCTCCCATTCTGTAGGTTGCCTGTTCACTCTGATGGTAGTTTCTTTTGCTGTGCAGAAGCTCTTTAACTTAATTAGATACCATTTGTCAATTCTGGCTTTTGTTACTATTGCTTTTGGTGTTTTAGACATGAAGTCCTTGCCTACGCCTATGTCCTGAATGGTATTGCCTTGGCTTTCTTCTAGGGTTTTTTATGGTTTTAGGTCTAACATTTAAGTCTTAAATCTATCTTGAATGAATTTTTGTATAACTTGTAAGGAAGGGATCCAGTTTCAGCTTTCTACATATGGCTAGCCAGTTTTCCCAGCACCATTTATTAAATAGGGAATCCTTTCCCCATTGCTTGTTTTTGTCAGGTTTGTCAAAGATCAGATAGTTGTAGATATGCGGCATTATTTCTGAGGGCTCTGTTCTGTTCCATTGATCTATGTCTCTGTTTTGGTACCAGTACCATGCTGTTTTGGTTACTGTAGCCTTGTAGTATAGTTTGAAGTCAGGTAGCATGATGCCTCCAGCTTTGTTCTTTTGGCTTAGGATTGACTTGGCGATGTCGGCTCTTTTTTGGTTCCATATTAACTTTAAAGTAGTTTTTTCCAATTCTGTGAAGAAAGTCATTGGTAGCTTGATGGGGATGGCATTGAATCTATAAATTACCTTGGGCAGTATGGCCATTTTCACGATATTGATTCTTCCAACCCATGAGCATGGAATGTTCTTCCATTTGTTTGTATCCTCTTTTATTTCATTGAGTAGTGGTCTGTAGTTCTCCTTGAAGAGGTCCTTCACATCCCTTGTAAGTTGGATTCCTAGGTATTTTATTCTCTTTGAAGCAATTGTGAATGGCAGTTCACTCATGATTTGGCTCTCTGTTTCTCTGTGATTGGTGTACGAGAATGCTTCTGATTTTTGTACATTGATTTTGTATCCTGAGAGTTTGCTGAAGTTGCCTGTCAGCTTAAGGAGATTTTGGGCTGAGACGATGGGGTTTTCTAGATATACAATCATGTCATCTGCAAACAGGGACAATTTGACTTCCTCTTTTCTTAATTTAATACCCTTTATTTCCTTGGCCTGCCTGATTGCCCTGGCCAGAACTTCCAGCACTATGTTGAATAGGAGTGGTGAGAGAGGGCATCCCTGTCTTGTGCCAGTTTCCAAAGGGAATGCTTCCAGTTTTTGGCCATTCAGTATGATATTGGCTGTGGGTTTGTCATAGATAGCTCTTATTATTTTGAGATACGTTAAAGGGACAATTTTACAAGCCTTTAGTTTCTGAAGGAGAATAAAGGCTGAAAGAAGGAGGAGGCAGTCTATGGGAATTGGACAGTGAAGGGAGAAAGTAGAAAAAATAGAAAATTTAAAGTCCTGCAAAATAAAAGTTAAATATAAAGTCAAAAATTTGTAACCCTTCCCTTACATCCAAAATAAAGAAAACAAACTCGATAAAATGAAACACCACCAAAAAACCTGGACTTTGATAAATTGGCAGTAAAGGCACCATTAAACTTGGACTCCTATGAATTACTCCAATGCCATAAAAATGAACAGGAGGAAAGTAATGTTCATAGGAAAACATTTATGATATCAGAACATTACGTTTTATTCATATCAACTGAAGACCACTCTGAAAAACAGCCTTGAAGCAGTATAAAACTGTAAGTCTACACTCCAAAAAATTAATATACAAAGTACTTAAGGACGTGAAAAAAAAATTAAAAAAACTCCCAAGAAAACAAAACCAAATAAGGAAATCTCACTATTTGCTGTTAAGAATGCAAAATTGAATGACACAGCTACTGTTATTTAAACAGTGTAGAAATTTCTGACAAAGCTAAACAGTTTTACCATACAAGCCAACAAATCATGCTCCTAGATATTTACCCAGCTTATTTGAAAACGTATGTCCACATAAACACCTTCACACAAATGCTTATACCAAATATATTAAAAATCTCCAAAAACTGGAGTCAACCAAGATATCCTTCAGTAGGTTAATTGGTAAATGATTTCATATGTCTAGATAATGAACTACTATTCAGCAATAGAAAGAAAGGATCTATCAAGGTACACAATACACAGAAACATGGATGAATCTTAAGTGCACATTGCCAAGTAAAAGAAGACAATGTGAAAATGTTACATACTATATAATTCCATTTATATGACATTTGGGGAAAAGCTATATTCCAGAGATGGTAAACGAACCAGTGGTTGCCCTGGGTTCAGTGTGGGGAGGGTTGAATAAGTGAATCACAGGCATTTTGTAGGCATTTAAACTATTACATATGGAACTTTAACAGTGGATGAATGATAGTATGCCTTTTTGAAAACTCAGAACTTTACCGCACAAATATTAAACTGTAATGTATAAAATTTTAAAAATTATTTAAAAGACTGGGGAATTCCAGGATGGAATGCAGACTGTGAGACTATAATCTAAATTTATTACAACTGTATGATACAACTTCGCTGAAGGAGCAGGGTAGAGTGGTAATCTAGGTAACTTTGCAAAAGAGTGGAGTCAATAAAACTGCAGACAAGAAATTGCACAAAGGCACTGTAGTCTAGTTAATAAAGTTGTCTCATGGGGAAATAGGCTAACAATTCTGAAACTACATTCATGTACACTGGAATTTAGCATCAGTGAATAAATGGCAGATGGTAGGTACCAAATTTCTCTTTGTTGGTTACAGATCAGCAAAGGGAGAAGGCTAGAATTATGTATGTGGTAATGGATTAGAGTTGGAGACATCATTGTGCAGTCATACCTAGCTTAATATAGATCCAGGCAATTACATATAGATATCTTTATAAGTATACATATATGCATGAATTAATGTAAAAAATATACATTTCCTTGATCTGTCCACTAAGAGGGCCTAGAAGCAATGATACCCAATAGCAGTGAGTATATCTAGCATACAGAAATTGACATCTAGTAACATTCTCCAGTAAAAGAAAACAGGGCCCCTTGGAAAAATGGTGTATTGTAGGGCTGGGATATAAAATGTACAATATGAGCCTGCAGAATCTTTTGGTGCCAGAAGGTAAAGAAGTGTGCAAACACACACATACGCTCACGCGCGCGCACACACACACACGCCGTCACACATTGATAAAGATATGCAAATGGACACAGGAGCCAACTGAAAAAGATCAATGTGGTTAAATCCAAAATAATTCAAGCAACAACATAAATAAAGCCATATTAGATTATAATGCAAAGTGCAAAGTAAATATCCATGAGTCCATACTGATATAAATAAATGTTTGGATAATAAATGTAAGAGAAGAGTTTAATATCCTGTGCAAAAGAATTCCAAATAATTAATGTAGCTATTTCATCCTCAAGGATGTGAACCATAATTCCCTGCTCCTGTGTGTGAGCGGCACATAGTAACTTTTTTTCCTTTTTTTAAAAAGGAAAAAGAGAGTAACATTACAGTAGAAAAACATGATAAAAACTAACAGCTAGGAGGTTGAGGTTAATATCAAGAGTTATAAGTCGTATTAATAGTATATACCATTAATATGATGTGATAAGAATGGCATTTTATCTCTGTGATCTTCCTACCAAAAACCCATAGCTTCCATCTAATCACGAGATAAACATCAGACACATTGCAACTGAGAGACATTCTACAAAATCCCTGACTGGTAGTCCTCATCAAAAGACCAGATGTCAGTCCGCAAAAAGGAAGGAACTCTGAGAAACTATCACAACCAAGAGGAACCTAAGGAAACATGACAACTAAATATAATGACACCCTGGATGTGATCCTGGAACAGAGAAAGGGTATTAAATATAAACTAAAGAAATCTAAATAAAATAAGAACTTCCTCTTAATCTCTAAATTATGACTCTTGACCAAATTTACAAAGGAGTCTTAATCACAGGGTCATAATACCCTTTTTTCTTAGAAAAGCTGTCAAACAGATTAGTCCTCTGGATAAATGAGGCCTGCTTTGAATTTCTGCCTTTCCTTGACTTAACCAGTGAGTCAGAGGGAGGGGCCCCTGCCTCGGAGAATCCAATTTTTATTTCAATTATTAAGAAAATACTTTTGGCTGAGTTTGGTGGCTCATGCCTGGAATCCCAGCACGTTGGGAGGCTGTGTCAGGCAGATCATTTGTGGTCAGGAGTTCAAGACCAGCATGGCCAACATGGTGAAACCCCATCTCTACTAAAAATACAAAAATTAGCCAGGAGTGGTTGCATGCACCTATAGCCCCAGCTGCTTGGGAGACTGAGGCAGGAGAATTGCTTGAACCCAGGAGGCGGATTAATAATAATGCATCAGTATTGGAGTATTAACATGACAAATATGCCATGCTACTAAAAGATATAATAACAATGGAAACTGGGTTTGGGATTCTACAAGAACACATTACTATCTTTGCAATTTTGCTGTAAATCTAAAACTACTATAAAATGGAAAGTTGTCTTAAAATATTAGACTATTTAACAAAAAGTATGAACCAATATTATATCCACCCAAGGTGTCCTTTAAATATCAATGGTATTAAAATACAAGTTTTAACATAAAAGAACTTAAGGAAATAATCACCCATTATCCTTTCTTGAGGAATTTACTGGAGGATGAATAGCATACAAGTGAGGACAGAGATAATTCTGTGAAAAGACTAATGCTGAGCATTTCAAAACAGAAATGTACACATAAGACTAAAACCGGCCAGGCGTGGTGGCTCACACCTTTAATCCCAGCACTTTGGGAGGCCAACGCAAGTGGATCATGAGGTCTGGAGTTTGAGACCAGCATGGCCAATATGGTGAAACCCCATCTCTACTAAAAATACAAATATTAGCTGGGTGTGGTGGTGCACACCTGTAATCCCAGCTACTCGGGAGGCTGAGAATCGCTTGAACCCGGGAGGTGGAGGGTGCAGTGAGCCGAGATCACGCCACTGCACTCCAGCCTGGGTGACAGAGTGAGACTCTGTTAAAAAAAAAAAAAAAAAAAAAAAAAAGACTAAAACCTAAGTGGAGGTGAAGGTAGAAATCTAATTTACAAATGTTAGATATTGCCACAAAATAAAAATAATGCATCTTAAAAAGCAAAGAAAAGGGAGAAGAAAAAAGAAAAACTAGAAAATGCTGATAGTTGTAAAGATGGGTTTCAAATAACATTAAGGAAAAACAAAACACAGAAAAGATACTAAACCAGATAATAAAAATAAAAGGTTAGATTAAAACACAGGGGACTAAGCATATTTTTTAGAAGATACATGCATCGGTTAGTATACATACAAATATTTCCTAGTTCTGTTTGTTAAGAGGGCTTAGCCACGATGACAACTCGGTAGCAAAGCACACTCTGTGGCCAGATTTTGGTTTCTAAGGACTGCTCTTTCTCTTTAGTGAAAGAAACCATAGCTCTATGGAAAAATGACTGATTTTAAGGCTGGAGCAGGTGAAAGACAAAATGAGCTTGGAACATCTTGTTATAACAGAAAGCATGATTGTGCTGAAGAAACACAAGGATGAGAGCATGCCAATAGCAAAACTAAAACAATGAAATAAGTAACATATACGAAAATATTTATGTTTATATTACATAACCAACAACGTTATGTTGACATCATTTTTCCCTGACATGATATGATGAGAAGTTAACTTTGCTTCTGTGGTATTCCTTTCAAGAACCCATAGTTCTCATGTCACAGTGAAAAAAACAGCAAAGAAACTTAAACTGAGGGACATTCTACAAGGTATTTTATAGTACTCTCCAAAACTGTCAAGGTCATAAAAAACAAGAAAAAACTAAGAAGTTATTACAGCATATAGTAGACTGAGGAGACATGATGACTAAATGCAAGGTGGGCCCCTGGCTGGATTGGATCCTAAAAGAACAAAAGGGCATTAGTATAAAAAATGGTGAAATCCTTGGCCAGTCACGGTGGCTCACACCTGTAATCTCAGCACTTTGGGAGGCCGAGGTGGGTGGATCATAAGGTCAGGAGTTCAAGACTAGCCTGGCCAACATAGTGAAACCCCGTCTCTACTAAAAATACAAAAAGTAGCCAGACATGCTGGTGCACGCCTGTAGTCCCAGCTACTCGGGAGGCTGAGGCAGGAGAATTGCTTGAACCCCAGAGGCGGAGGTTGTGGTAAGGCAAGATTGCACCACTGTACTCCAGCCTGGGCAACAGAGCGAGACTCTGTCTCCAAAAAAAAAAGCGAAATTCTCATAAAGTTTGGAGTTTAGGCAATTATGTACCGATGTTGGTCTCTTAGTTTTGACAAATCTTTATAAATATCAGCATGTAAGATGTTAGCATTAGGTGAAATTGGGTGAGGATTTTAGAATTTTCAATATTATCTTTGCATCTTTTCTGTAAATATACAATGTTTCCAAAATAAAAATTTTATTAGTGAAAACATATAAAGATAAAAGAATAAAGGCAGCCACTAGAAAACAAACCTTACTCAATATGAAAAGTACACACACATAGACATACAGTACATATAGAGAAAGAGCATAGCAAATATAATGAAAACCGTATATTACAAATAAAAATAAATATGGCATCGAAACCAGGTATATAAGTCATAACAATAAACAGTGGTAAATGAAAAAAGCAAAGCACAGAAAAAGTCTGTAGTATGCCACCCTTCATGTAAGAATTGCATATCAGAAAATATGCACATCCCTGAGTATTGGTGTAAAAGAAACACAGGAATGTTTAAAAATGAACAGTAGAGATGGATTACAGCCTCAGCCTGGGGTTATGTGAAAAAGAGGAAGAGTTCGTAATAAAAGGAGGAAGGATACAGGGGAATAATGATGAGAAGGATGTAACATTTCTCTGACTATAACTGTTTTATATCTCAGGCTCAGAATTAGATTAATGTGTAACATAAACTTAAAGTATTAATAAGCAAGTAGTTAAAACCAAAGTATGAAAATAAACCAAAATGGAATATAAACAGTTTTTAAAAACCCCAACCTACCTCTATCAAAAATAAATAAGTTAACCACACTAGTAGTGAGGGAGAAAAGAACTAATGTAAGAACCAATCTGGAAAACTATCCTGACCAGATACTGTTTTTTCAGAATCGCAAAAAAAGGGCATAACGAATGTCATAAATGCTGTAATCTAGTTAGTAAATATGTTTCACAGAGGGGTTTGGGTTAGCAATTCAGAAATTACTTTTTGTTTATGCCAGAAATAAGCAAAATTTTCTCCTTGGAGTTGTATTAAACCTAAAGCTGGGACAAGGAAAACCATGATGATCCTGGAAAATCCTATGGTGCCAGAAAATAAGAAAGTGACCAAACAAACAAACAAACAAAAAAATGGGGATTTGTCAAAAGGACACAAGGGCCAACTTGAAGGAAATCCTAAAGGTGAAAGCTGAAACAAAATTGAGCAAGAAAATAAACAATGGTTGTGTTAAATGTCAGCCCATAGAATAAAATAAGTATTCAGGAGTTGATACTAATGTAAATAACAGAATAAATACATAAATAATAAGAGGTAATTATTTCTTGCAAAACAATTCCAATTAACAAGCATAAAAGGAATAAGGTTAACAAAAAGTCATCATTAGGCAAACACTGCAATAGTAACATCTGCAGGCAAGTTCCCCAAATGGATGTGAAAATCAGTGGGAGAAAAGTCTGAGGAGAAATAGGATATTTGCATAGTCTCATTGTGTCTCCCTCAGACATTTATTAATTGCAAGGGAGAAAATAGTAACTTTACAATGGGGAAACTCAGCAAAATCAAACTTAACCAAGTGATCAAGTTCAACAACAATAAGACTATTGACATCATGAACTGCTTAATATGACACACTGAGGTCACGACACCATCTTGTGATATGTTTGGAAAAAACCCATAATCTTAATCTAGTTATGGGAAAATATCAGAAAAAGTTTAAATTGAGGGACATTCTATCTGAATAACTGCCCAATGCTTCTCAAAAGTGTTAAGGTAATGAAAGACAAGGAAAGATGATTGATAAACTGTCGCAGATTGGAAAAGACAAAGCAGAAATAGTAAATAAATTCAATGCAGGATCCTGAGCAAGATTATGAAAGAGAAAAAGTAAACTAATGGAAAAACTTGTGAATTTTGAAGTAATGTCTGTATTTAGTAAATAATATTTTACTTATGTTAATTTCCTGATTTTGATAATTATACTAAGATTATGTAACAATAACATTGGGAGAAGTTGGGTAAAATGTTATATAGGAGCTCTCTATTATTTTTGCAACTTTTCTGTAAGTTTACAAGTTCAAAATAAAAGATTAAAAGACATTGTTAGGCTGGGTGCGATGGTTTCATGCATGTAATCCCCGCACTTTGGGAGGCCAAGGCGGGTGGATCGCTTGAGTCCAGGAGTTTGAGACCAGCCTGGGCAACATGGCGAAAGTCCGTCTGTACAAAAAATATAAAAATTACCCTGGCATGGTGGCGTGCACCTCTAGTCCCAGGTACTTGGGAGGCTGAGGTGGGAGGATCGCTTGACTCCTTGGGTGCAGATGTTGCAGTGAGCCGGATCACACCACTGCACTCAAGCCTGGGTGACAGAGCAGGACCCTGTCTCAAAAATTTAAGAAAAAAATGTTGTCAGGAAAGTATTAAAAATTTCGAGAATTACTCTATTAGTGCCAACAGAGGTGAACCAACAGTGAAGTTATGCTTCTACATTGGTTGAGAAGTTAGGAGGCTTTGAAACAGCAGTTTCAAGAAATAGATATAGCAACAATTGTAGTTGGAGATTTTAATGTATGCTTCTTAGAAAATGATATAGCATACAAACAAATATAAACATCACTCTCCATGATGTACTTATTTCACATTATTTCCTGTATTAAAACATCTCATGTACCCCATAAATATATACACCTACTATGTACCACAAAAATTTTAAAAAAATTTAAAAATAATTTAAAATTTTTTAATATCGCATTTTATAGCATTTTAGCACCAATAAATTAGTAAATGTATTCAGACATAAGATATAATTCACATTGGTAGTAAAATTTATAAAAAATCTAGGACTTAGACTAGAATATACAACCCTAAGATAATCTAAATAGAGAGAAAAACATAAACATGCTCTTGGAGGAGATAGTTCAATATTAAAAAGAGTCAATTCTCACTAAATGTATAGAGTCTAAAGAAAAATTGCAGTTGTGTTTTAATAACAATAAAGTTACTCTGAGATATTTAGGGAAACATAAAGATTTATAAGTAGCTAAGTCAATATTAAAAAGGAGAAAATAAACTGGGCATGGTGGTAGATGCCTTTATTCCCAGCTACGCAGGAGGCTGAGGCAGGCAGGAGGGTCACTTGAGGCCAGGGGTTTGAGGATGCAGTGCACTGCAATCACACCTATGAATAGCCACTGCACTCCATTCTGAGGTGACATAGGAGACCCTGTCTCCCCAAAAAAAAAAGAAAGAAAAAGAAAACAGAATGCTTGCTTTCTGATTTATTTAAACAGATTACATAAATCATAGTAATTAACACAGTGTGGTATTGGTATAAGAACACATATTTAACAAATACTCCAATGGACCAAACGAGAAACTCAGAGAGAAATAGATTCACATGTGTATAAGAAAATATATGACAAAATTGATATCTAAAATCAAAAGAAAAAATAGTATTTGAGATTATGCAAGGAAAATCTATCTTACTATAAATAGAAAATCCTGTATCTCTTCAGAATACACTTAAATTGATGGACTCCAGATTCACTGAAGGTCTATCTATAAAATCAAAAAGTGCAAAATTAATAAAACTTAATATAGGAGAAAATTTTTGTACTCTAAAACTGGGGAAGATCTTTCACAAAAAAAATCCAAAGCACATACAATAAAGCTAAATTTATGAATTAGATGACATCAAAAATTTAGGATTTCTGTTTAATGTAAGATACTGTGGAAAAAGTTTATAGTTAGATGACAGGAGGATTTATTTGCAATGTCTAATACTAACAAGGGATTAATATCTACAGTATATGTGATTGTCCTACAATTCAATCATAAGAAGACAGTAATAAAAGTAGAAAAACTATGCAAATAATATAAACATTGGGAGGATGAAAACTTAAAAAGCTAACAAATGTACAAGGTAATGTTCTAACATCAGTAATCAGAGAAACCCCAATTAAAACTGATGTATCACTTAACGTGTATTAAATTGAAAACAAGTAGAAAGCTGGATAAATGCAAACATTTGCAGAAATGCAGTAATATAGAAATGCTCAATTACTGCTAGTGTGAGAGTACACTGGTACACATATTCTAGAAAATAATCTAGCACTATCTGTATATGCTATGATTCAGCAATTATACTCCTATATATATAACACAAAGAAATTCTCACTAATTTATATGATATTGCATTATATATCTCATTTTCATATCTCATTTCATTATATATCTCACAATATCATATAAAGATTTATAAAAGGACATATACTAGTATATAATTTGCTATATTATTTGTGATGGTGGCAAGCCTGATACAACTAAGTATCCATTATTGGGTGGGTAGATAGGTAAAGTGAGATGGATGCCCGCCGTAAAATATGATACTGCATTTAGAAGCAACAAATTAGATGTATACATAGCAACATAAATAGATATTAATATTAAATGCACACTGCTTAGTAAAAAAATGTTAAAAAGATAAAAAACCACATAGGTAAATTGAAAATACGCATAAAACAACACTAATCATTTTGTAAGAACACTTCCAAGTGAAAAAGGCTGCTTGTGTTGGCAAAAAGGAGGAGAAAATTGGAGCCTGATGTGGTGGTGAAAGGAAATAAATAAAACAACTCCAAAAGAAACAGAAAATGTAAATGAACAGTTAATTATTTTTAAATGGAAATGCTACTTCCTCTGTCACATATCCAATCAAAGAAAGACAAACTCTTCTAGCAGCAGATTTTTGACAAAACCTTTAGGGAATAATTTGTGTCTGTGCCTTAAGTAATCATAAATGATATGTCCCAGTGATCCGTCAATTCTATTCCTGAGTATTATTCCTAGGAAATTATCCCATATGTCCTTAAGATGACATACATTGTTTTTGATGGCAGAAAGCTGGAGAAATAAGGGACGTCATCAGCGCTAGTGTAAAGTTGTGGAAAAACACACTGGAGTATTGTATACTATGTGGAAGTAAAGGATTAGATGTACACATAAACAGAATTCTCGGTAGGAATAGTAAGAAAGAAAATGAGATATATAATGCAATATCATATACTTAAACTTCAAATACATGTACAAATAAAAATATGCACATTTTGTAAGAATAAGAAAACGCATTAATTAGAATGGCTGACTATGCAGGAATAATTGAATAGACACACATTGTATAATTCTGAAACTGCCCGAGCTTCATTTTGTATACCAGGAAGTGAAAACAATAATTGTAATTTAAAGTTTCCAAAAAACTCAAAAAAAGGAAGAAGTCTTCATGTTTTTTGCAAATCTTGCCTGACTTCTTTCAGACTTAGCCCAAGATAATTAGTATAATTGGCTAAAGACACACCTGACTTACTGCTATTGATACGGGAGTGCTGGTAGAGGAGGGCGTGGTCTCTGGCTAGGGCTCCACCCCCACGGACCTAGGTGAAGACAGGCATTTTTTTGGCATTTCGCAAGACCACCCTGGCCTGCCACACCTCCATCCTGTGCCTATAAAAACCGGAGACCCTAGCAAGGCAGAGATAAAGGCAACTGAACATGGAGAGGAGCACATCAGCAGAGGAACACACAGACAGCTGGACGTGGAGAGGAATGCTCCCACGACAAATGCTCCTACAGGAGCCGGCATGCTGGCAGGCCACTGACCAGTAGAAAGATGCGGAGTTTGGCTGGGGCAGTCGGATGAGAGCCTGGGCCACCAAGCGACCCAACTCCAGGGGAAATCCATCTCCCTTCTGGCTCCCCCATCTGCTGAAAGCTACTTCCACTCAATAAAACCTTGCACTCATTCTCCAAGCCCACGTGTTTTTGAATCTTCCCGGTACACCAAGGCAAGAAACCCAGGATACAAAAAGCCCTCTGTCCTTACAACAAGGTTAGAGGGTCTAACTGAGCTAACACAAGCCGCCTTTAGATGAACAGCTAAAAAAGCACCCCTGTAACGCCCACTGGGGCTTCAAGAGCTTTAAACATTCACCCCTAGACACTGCCTGGGGTCAGAGCCCCACAGCCTGCCTATATGTATTCTCCCCTAGAGGTCTGAGCAGTGGGGCACTGAAGAAGTCTTCCACACCCCCATCACATGACCTGGGAGGAGGACAAGGGAACTTTTCCCATTTCACTATATGTATTGGACTTTCACACATGTATCTCCAACGATTAACTGTACTCTTCACCAATCACTGATATTTATGATCCACAACACAGCTCTGTACTTGGCACCAGGTGTAAGAAAAGAACATAGATAAATCCTTGAACATCTGAGCTGAGGCAAGAGCCCAAGCAAAAGAAGAGATCAATAAATAACATGTACATGCTTTTGTTATTACTATGTTTTGTCCTGTCGCAACTGTGAGTAATTCACTGTATTTTGGTACTTGTGAAGGGAAAATGTTACTTTTGCTGATCTTTGAGGGTGATAATCAACTCAGCCCAGCAGTTAGGCAGTTGTGTAGAGAACAGTGCTAGAGCCGGGAACAATGCTTACCTGGAACCAATCTCAGTAGTTGTTCCACCATCAAGCCAGGTTTTGTGCAATATCAGTTTCATGAAGACACAGTAACTCTTAAAAGTCATTCAAGTAAATATTGACTGCAGGCATTGCATAAGGCAACACAAGTAGAATAATTTGTTTTTATGAAAGTGCTATATCATCAAAGAGTCTGGCTGTCAGCTTGCAAAAGAAAGAGCACTACATCTAGAGCAACAGCAAAACTATGTCATCAAAAACATCCTGAACTGCTGGCAAAAAAATCCAGACTGGGCAAAGGTAAACGGTCCAATTTAATTATTTTGCTTCAAAAACTTCAAAAGCTAAATGCTGCTATTTTACAGTATGATTAATTCTGACAGCAGTGTTGAAATGGAGTAGATAGAACTGTGATTGGAGGTTGTGGGGGCTGTAATCAACATTAAATTAGCAATCCGTCTTATCAAAAAAAGGCAGATTCTCAGATTGGTCTGACAAAAGCGATAGATGAATACCTAACCTCTAGTTTGAATACATCATAAACTGTAGAAGAGCAAGAAATTGGCAGAGTATCAAGCTAAGCATTGTGCTAAAGCAAAATTCAGTTTCCTAAACAACCAAATGTGAATGGAAAGTGCAACTAAACTGAAAAAAAAAAAAAATAGAAGAAAAACAATTCTATGCTTGTCTAAAATGTATAGACATGCCAGGGAGTATTATTCAACTATTTATTATTACATGATATAGCACAAAAAATTGAGTACACACAAATCAGTAAGTAAAAAGCTGTAGAATTAGCATGATACCACAGTACACACTAGGCTCCATAGTAGCCTACCAGGCTTTTACCTCAGTTTGCTCCTGATCCTTAAGAACACGGTGGATCCAGGTCAGTTTCATATTCTAAGATAGTTGTCTCAATTTATACAATGAATAGGTAAAAATAATTATAAAAGAAGGTTAGGTACATTGGTCGGGTACAATAAAAATAAAAATAATAAGAGAAGATTGTATAAAATAATATGTAGGCTGCATCTGTGTGTTTATTTTAGCACTAACTTGTCAGTAATACTAATCCCTGGGTCTCTACTCTATCTGAATTCTATGCTTTAACAGGTATTATGATAACAAGGTTCTGGTGAGAAGCTGTAAGACATTTTCCTTACATGAGGGGAGTGACATGAAGACAAAGAACAAAAGAATTGGGATGAGCATTATTACACTTTATAAGCAAATGAGGATGAGGCCTAACCATTCACAGAAAATCCCCCCAAAAAGATCTACATATTCGTCATCCCACTTCTACTAGTATAACAGGAAAGCCAACAAATTGGAAACCCAAGTTTAGAATATATGTTGATCTCTTCTCAAGGAATTCTTTCTATCATTATAATTCCACAGGCTATTTTAAAAATGCATAATCAATAAAACTGTCACCAGTGATCCAAAAATAACAACAGATGCAGGCCAAGAAGGAATGCTATTTTGCTTTACTCCCCATGGTGTTCTTTCATATATATTATGTAATTTATCCAAGATGGAAAAGTTGATTCTGATCATAAGCTCTACATATCCTCTTGAAAGTCTGGAATTACAGACTCAGCCACACAAGGACCCCTGAAGCTTGAGAACCTTGATTGATAAAGTTCTTACCAGGGACAGCATGCTGCTCAGAAGCAGCCAAGCAGCTCTCATACAAAAGGGTGACCATGAATTGTGTCCTCTGACAGATGGATTCCATACTGAGAAGTGCGGCAGATATGAAGTAAGGATCAGGTCTATTTTCTATCCAACTGAATTTTTCTAATAGAAGGAAAATACAACATGAATAGAGTATTCTTTGGCTGGATCAAAATTATAAAGGTCCAATTTCTGTTCATGTTTGGAATATCCTATGTCTCAGTAACAATATTATACCCTGTGAAAATAAAACTGCAAATATGTACAAATTAAAATAATCACTGTTCATACAGAAATTCAAACAAAATGCAATAGGTGAAAGACACATAGATATTGCTTACTATCAAGAAAAACAAACTTTGAAGACACTATCTTCTATATACTCACAGGTAGAAAAGTATGAGTCAATGAAATCATACTACAAAATGAATTCAAAGATTCTTATGCGGTCTGTCACTTGGTAAATATGATGTTGAGTTATGTATGATTTTTATCATAACATTTTCTAAAATCCCAAATGTATAAGAAATGTGGCAAACCTAACACAATTAACTACAGACTGCAACCTATTTTAAGATATCAAATTACTTTTTTCTAGTGAAACATGATAAAAATGCACTTCTTTTAGTATTTTCAGAGGTGTTGCATTGAACTTGTAGATAGATTTAGGAATAATTGGCATCTTCCATCCAGGAACATATTTTGTATCTCGATTATTCAAGCTCACTTACATGTGTTTAAGAAAAGCTGTTTTCTTTATATAGAACTTACACAAATGTTGTTAGATGTATCTTAGGCAGTTTATAATTTGTGTACTTAGGACTGTAGTTGCATACCAATTTAAGCTAGTGTTATGGTTTGGATGTGGTCCCCAATGTTGGAGGTGGGGCCTAGCGGGGAGATATTTTGGACTCCTAGCGGGGAGTCATAGGAGCAGATCTTCTTTGAAAGGCTTGGTGCCATCCCCTTGGTGATGAGCAATTTCCCTCTATATTAGTTCATGTGAGAGGTTGTTTAAAAGAGCCTGGCACCTCCTTCTCTCTCTTACTTCCTCTCTCACTATGTGATACACTGGCCCCTCCTTCACCTTCCACCATGAGTAAAAGCTTCCTGAGTCCCCACCAGAAGCAAAGCAGATGCAGGCATCATGCTTGTACAACCTGCAGAACCACGAGTCAAAATAAACTACTTTTCTTTATAAATAACCACGTCTCAGATATTCCTTTATAGCAACACAAAAGGGACTAACATGGCTACGTTAAGCACGAATGTGGAATTTATTAACTCATGTGAACAAACAATGTAAAATCTGTGGTGGGGCTGACCTCTGGGAAAAATGTATTCAGAGCATCAAACATCACATTTTCTCTAAATAATACACTCTAAATCTCTCTCTCTCTCTCTCTCTCTCTCTCTCTCAAGCACACATGCACATGCACACGCACACACACACACAGGTGCTCTTCCTTCAAAAAACTACAAATTAGAGAACACAATTTTCACCTTTCTTCTATTTTATTTATTCATATTACCATGTCTTCTTTCTATTTGTAGTATTTTATCATCTATCTTTACTGATACTTCATACTTTTAAATTTATCAGCTGTAAAATACACTTTTATATTTAAAATAAAATCTGGAATAAGTATTTAAAAACTTAGGTAGAAGGGCGTGATTTCAGCAAGATAACTGACTAGGAAGCTCCAGGCCCTTAGTCCCCCACATTGAAACATTAAAAAACAAACAAAAAAAGAGACTCACTAAAATCTCTATTGAAGCTCTAGAAAATAGTCAAAGATCAGCAGCAGTAAAACAAATGCCTGATTATAAAAAAGCCACATTCAAGACAACAGAACCATTTTGTGGCTTTTTGTTTTTTAGAAAGACAGGGACTCACTCTGTCACCTACGGTGGAGTGAAGTGGCACAATTATAGCTCACTGCATCTTCAAACTCCTGGGCTCAAGTAATTCTCTGTTTCAGCCTCCTGAGTAGCTCAGACTACAGGCATGCATCACAATGCCCATCTACTTTTTGCTTATTTTTGTCTAAAGGGGGCCTTGCTAAGTTTCTCAGTCTTGTTTCAAACTCTTGGCCTCAAGCAGTCCCCCTACCTTGGCCTCCCAAAGTGTCGGGATTGCAGGCATGAGCCACCCTGCCTGGCTGGCATTTTTACTTGCCCTTGTTCCATGCCATTTCTGGCACATGGCAGTTTGGTCAGAAGGAAGCAACAATTCAGTTCCAAATTCCCTCCCTCAAACCAGAAGTCACAGGACACATTAGCAATATTCTACTCTGTCTGGGGACTGCCTCAGGATCTCATGACTCTTTCTCCTGAGCCAAGACTCAGAGCTCAGATGGGAAAAAAAAACAGCATAGCTTGGATCTCAGGCAAGGAAAGTCACAAAAACAGCAACCACAGCTTATGTGAGCTGTACTACAGACCCACATGTCTGAGGCAAGAGATTACAGGTAGTGGAATACCATAGAACATTTTAGTCTCCAAGGAGATGATGAAGTGATAGTCCTGAGAACTTAAGACATTTGAAAGCATTCATATATATAGGAAAATTGAAAAATCCACACAGGGATTAAAAAAAGATGCATAACCAGAAAAGACCTGAGAAGACGTTAGGCTTTCCCTCCAGCCTGGTACCAAGGCTCAAGACATGACCTTAATATCCTCAAATAAACCGTAGAGGTGGTTATTTTTTTCAAATATACAATTTTCAATAGAACAATAACAAATCACAAGGCATGCACTGAAACAGGCAAACAGAGCCCATTCAACAAAAGAAAGTAGTGTGGTGTAAACAGTCCATAAAGAAACATAGGCATTGGATTTACTAGACAAAGATTTTAAAACATTTGTCTTAATTATACTTGAAGGGATAATGCACAATGTAAAAAAAACTAGGGGAATTCAATAAAATAATATATAAACAAAATAAGAAATATTGACAAAGACATATAAATTATTTAAAAGAACCAAACAGATATTCTCAAACAAAAAAGTACAGTAACTGAGCTGAAAAATCCACTAGAGGAATTCAACAGCAGAATCAAATAGATAGAAGAAAAAAGAATAATGTAATTGAAGACAGGAAATTTAAAATTATTGGTTCTGAGGAGCAAAAAGAAAAAAAGAGTTAAGAAAAGTAAACAGTACTTAAGGAAGTTATGGGTTGTCATCGAGAAGCTCAATGTATACATTATGAGAGTTTCAGAAGAAGACAGAAAGGGGAAGAGATTATTTAAAGAAATAATGTCTTAAAATCTTCCCAAATTTGATGAAAGAGATGGCTCTACAAACACAAGAAACTCAATGAACTCCAAGTAGGATAAAGCCAAAGGGACCCACACAAGATGCATTCTAATCAAATTGTCAAAAGCCAAAGACATAGAACATCTTGAAAGGAGCAAGGGAAAAGCAACTCATTACATACAAGGGATTCTTAATAAGATTTTCAGTGTATTTCTCAGTATAAATCTTGTAGTCCAGAAGGAAGAGGGATATATTAAAATCCTGAAAGAAAGAATGGTCAACTAAAATTAGATAGATGGCAGAACTGTCCTTCAAAACTTAGGAAGAGGAGTGACATCACCAAGGCGACAGAGTAGAAGATACGAGCCTTCATTCTCTACCCTCCCACCTCTCAAGATATATAGAGCTATTCACAAAATGAAATAGCCCTGAGAAGGCTTGAAGACCCACTAAAGAATCTATAGCAACAAAGCCGAGAAAAAACAATGGGGATTATCAACCCGGAAAGGATTGCTGATGAGACTGCCTTCCTGAGATTGCAGGAGTTGCCTAGGAACAAAGAAAGCGGAAACTACTGATATCAGTCATATGGCTAGAACCACTATTATCCCCAGCAGCCTGCTCCACAGAGGATATTAGCATCTTTTGACAGCCAAGGAAACAAACAACAGAGTGAAGAAACAACCTATGGATTGGGAGAAAATATTTGCAAATAATAAACTTGATAAGAGGTTAATATCCAAAATATATAAGGAACTCAAACAGCTACATAGTAAGAAAGCAAATAACATAATTTAAAAATGTGTGAAAGACCTGAACAGATATTTCTCAAAAGAAGACATAATTGTCCCGGAGTTCTTCAATATTCTGTGGTGTTGTTTGTGTTTTTCTCTTCACATTTGATACTGACACTCTCATTTGTTTATGTTCTAGCTCTCTAATTATTCCATCAGTTGTATTGAGTTGACTTATGAGCCTGTCAGAGGCACTCTTAATTCCTAGCATTTCCTTTTGATTCTTTCTTTCTTTCTTTTTTTTTTTTTTTTTTTTTTTTTTGAGACGGAGTTTTGCTCTGTCGCCCAGGCTGGAGTGCAGTGGCGCAATCTCGGCTCACTGCAAGCTCCGCCTCCTAGGTTCACGCCATTCTCCTGCCTCAGCCTCTCTGAGTAGCTGGGACTACAGGTGCCCGCCACCACGCCCAGCTAATTTTTTTGTATTTTTAGTAGAGACGGGGTTTCACCGTGGTCTCGATCTCCTGACCTCGTGATCCACCCGGCTCGGCCTCCCAAAGTGCTGGGATTACAAGCGTGAGCCACCGCGTCCGGCTTGATTCTTTCTTAGAGTTCCTTCTTTCTGCTTCCATTCTCAATCTGTTCTTGTTTGTTGTCGACTTACTTTATTAGATCCCTTAACATATTTATCATAATTATTTAGAATTGCCTGTTCATAATGAAATATGTATCATATCTGAATCTGATTCTGATGTTTGCTTTCTTTCTTCAGATTGTATTTTGTCTTGCCTTTTAGAATGACTTGTGACTTTTTTCTTCAAAGCCAGACCTGACATTTCATGTAATAGAAACTGAGATAAAAGTCTTTGATGTGGGATTTTAGGTTAATAAATCTAGAAGTTTGGCTAAGTTTAATGTTTGCAGTAGAAACTGGTGCCAGAGGCTTCTCATTGTCTATGGTCCTTGTTAATTGCATGCTGTGAGTTTTTCATTGCAGATATAGTACTTTCCGTATCTATTATTCCTATTTGTTTCTCTTATGTAATTTCTACTATTCTTCTGAGATTACATATCTGCTACCAATTATATCCATTTCCTTTTAATTCTTTGAATATATTTATAATAGTTACTCAAGCTTTTATCTGGTAAATAACTCAGGCTTATTCCAGTCCATTTTAAAAATTACAGTCCATCTTATCATAGTTCTTATAACTAAAAATTTTCCATATTCTAAACACTAACAGCCCTCTGTATCTGCAGGTTGCACATCTTCAGTTTCAACCAAACAAAACTTACCTGCAGTTGATTGAATCTGTGGATGTAGAATGCACAGATATGGGGACGCCAACTGTACTGTCATTTTATGAAAGGGACTTGAGCATCTGTGAATTTTGGTATTTGCAGGGGTCCTGGAATCAGTTCCCAGCAGATATCAAGGAATACTGTATTGTAAATGATAGTTTTTAAGATGTCTAGATTATATCATCATCCATTAAAGGCTTTTACCTTTTGTTTTTGTCAGGAAATTAAATTACCTTCTGCTCTTTTTTATCCTGTAATTCTAGGTTTTATTCTTTATTTGGGCAAGACTATTCGTTTTATCCATAGTCCTAGGGCATTTCTCTTATTTTAGGGTCTGGTCTTTACTGCTAAGTTGTGACCATTTTGGAATGTCATAATTTCCTCTTTTTTAGTACTCTGCAAGTAAATTTCAACTTTTTCAGCAGCGTTTAACTTTGTTCCTTGTTTCTTCAATTCCTCAAGACAAATGCTCCAATTGGAATCCACTGACTTCAGCCATATGAGAAAAGGTCTCCCAATAAGAAATTCAAATTGAACTTGGGGCTTATTTCATTAGAATCCCTTCTCTCAAATGTAGTCCTCTTCTGCCTGGTTTGTAATGCCTAAATGAGTTGCTTCATATATTTTGTCCAGTTTTAGTGCTGTTTACAGGGTATGGCAAGTCTGATAATGTTTATTCCATCATAGTTGGAAGTAGAACTTGTTATTCACTTTCTTTTAATAGGAAGCTTTTCTTAGTTATTATGATAGGTGATATAGTTGATTGTATGAGAGGTGAGGCTGCACAGTATGTTGAATGAGAGTATAGACTCTGGATATTGCTGCTTGACATTGAATCCTGGCTCAGACATTTTTACCCTTCATATGACCTTGGGCAAATAACTACTACAATTTCGATACTTACTCTTTAAATGAGATTAATGTGACCAAGTACATATGAATGTTATGAGTATAAAATGAGTTAAAATATAAAAGTGCTCAGGACAGTAATTAGTAAATAGTGAACACACAATACTTATTTTTGTTTTGGCTTTCTATGTATGCTTTACATGGGAGGTAGGTGCCTAAATCTTTCAGGCTCATAGGGGACTAGCATAGCTGTTCCATCTGTCTTTAAATATCGAAGTCACCCTCCTTCTTCCAGCCTCCAGTAGTTCTGATAACAGTATAGCTGTATTCCTGTGGCCTATCTTGGGAAACTCCATATTTTAGAGGTCTCATCTTTTTGCATATATGGAAAAGTTTATCAGCTCTGTTTGATTTCATTGCTAATTCATTGCCATTGGACATCATCTATATATGATATATATATTTAAATATATGATGTTATGTGTATATATATACATATAAATATTTACACTTTTGTTGTCATTTCAATGGGATTTGAGGAGGAGAGGAAAATATATATATATATACACATATATATACACATATATATACACATACATATATATATATTCTGTCAGCCATCTTGAACCAGAAGTTTCTCTATTATTTTTATATTTTCATATATATGTATATAGGTGTAACACACACACAGGATGATTTGAGTGAGCTATGCTCTGCTTTTGCCTCAACATACAAATAGGTGGTAAATTATTTAAAGATACAAAAAAGGGGACACTATGACCATGTAGGTTTGAAATATATACTGATATTTTTCCTTTGAACCGTAAGAAACTCAAACAAATCAGCAGGAAAAAAAACAAACAGTCCCATCAATAAGTTGGCTAAGGACATGAATAGACAATTCTCAAAAGAAGATATACAAATGGCCAAAAAGCATATTGAGAAATGCTCAACATCACTAATTATCAGGGAAAAGCAAATCAGAGCCACAATGTGATACCACCTCACTCCTGCAAGAATGGTCATAATAAAAAAAATCAAAAAATGATAGATGTTGGTGTGTTTTTGGTGAAAAGGTAACACTTTTACAATGTTGGTGGGAATGTAAACTAGTACAACCACTATGGAAAACAGTGTGGAGATACCTTAAAGAACTAAACGTAGATCTGCCATTTGATCTAGTAATCTCACCACTAGGTATCTACCCAGGGGAAAAGAAGTCATTATACGAAAAAGATACTTGCATGCACATGTTTATAACAACACAATTTGCAATTGCAAAAATATGGAACCAGCCCAAATGCCCATCAGTCAATGAGTGGATAAAGAAAATGTGGTATTTATACCATGGAATAGTACTCAGCCATAAAAAGGAATGAAATTATGGCATTCATAGCAACCTGGATGGAATTGGAGACTATTATTCTAAGTGAAGTTACTCAGAAATGGAAAACCAAACATTGTATGTTCTAACTCATATGTGGGAGCTAAGCTATGAGGACACAAAGGCGTAAGAATGATACATTGGACTTTGGGGACTTGGGCGTAAGGGTAGGGGGGTGGCAAGGAAGAAAATACTACACATTGGGTACAGGGTACACTGCTCGGGTGATGGGTGCACCAAAGTCTCACAAATCACCACTAATATTTTCAACTTAACAAAGACAGCTAATGAATTTCTAGACCTATTCAAGTTTTTGTCAGCAAAGTATGTCATAGACTCAATATCCTGATAAGGTAACCAAGTAATCACAAACGGATGTCTTTCTGCTATGTACAGTCTGACCTTTAGCTTCTCAGTACAGCTAATTAATTTGATTCACTTGTAGCATACTGTGGAAAAAAATCCGTTTTGTATTTTTTAAAAAATAGCCAAGGTAATTTGAGGTGGTTTTACTGAATATAATTTTAAAAGAAAATTGTAACAACTATTCATGTACTCTCTATAAAGAGTATGTACCTTCAGCTTCACCCAACTATTTAATCTTTTTCCATTTTCTCCTGGATTACTGAAACTAATGTAACAGCAGCCACAGGTGAGCATTCACACTGTGCAAAGCAGATCACTCAGCATGAAGATTGGACTGTGACCATAGCATTCTTAGCCTGTGAGAGCCAGTCAAGGTGACAACTAATTTGCACCACTATATTTAATTTCAACTAATACTGTGAATGGATATTCTTTATCATTTTATTTAGTTATTTATTTATTTTGAGATGGAGTCTCGCTCTGTCACCCAGGCTGGGTGCAGTGATGCAATCTTGGCTCACTGCAACCTCTGTCTCCTGGATTCAAGCGATTCTCTTGCCTCATCCTCCTGAGTACCTGGGATTACAGGCACCCACCACCACCCGCGGCTAATTTTTTTTTTTTGTATTTTTAGTAGAGATGGTGTTTCACCATATTGACCAGGCTGGTCTTGAATCCCTGACCTTCTGATCCACCTGCCTTGGCCTCCCAAAGTGCTGGGATTACAGGCATGAGCCACCGCGCCCAGCTGTGAATGGATATTCTGAAGGTTGATGTCATTTGTACTTTTCCAAATCATCAAGCATTAAATGTTAGATTCTATTAATCAAGCTTGTAGGATAGTTACACATCTTTGGAGTGAAGTAGAGCTCATCAACTGTAGCTCTATACAAACTGTAATCATATCTGCTGAGGTTTGTAAAACACAGATTGATAATTGTTTAAAAGACACTGCTTGTTTTAAAATGATACGGAATTATTTGTAATATTTCATAGATATAAACCTCCTTGCAAAAATAAAAGCATGTGCTGGAAATAGTAATGAGAAAATATTAAAACCAACAATATCTAGTTACAGCTTTAAAAATGTAAGGCTAGCCATCATGTAGAGGGTCAGAATTTTTAATTTTAAACAAACTTGAACACAGTAACAAATTTCATATTGCCTAAAATGTATCCCTATTTCTGCTACCCAACCTTCCTCAAATTGATTTTCAGAATAAAATGCATGTATACTATAACATAGATATTTAACTTCAATTTTCATTTTTAAATAACTTTAGAATAAAATCATGTATTAGTATGAATTTATAAAAACCAGCTTCATACTTGACTTGGTGCATTCATTTTAAAAGAAGTACGAAAACCACTGAATAGCCAAAGCAATCATAAGTGAAAAGAACAAAGCTAGAGGCATCACACTACCTGATTTCAAAATATACTACAAAGCCATAGCAATCAAAATGGCATGGTACTAGCATAAAACAAACACATGGACCAAGGCAACAGAATAGAGAGCCTATAAATAAATGCATTCATTTACAATGAATTGGTTTTTGACAGATGCCAAGAATGCACAATAAGGAAAGGGCAGTCTCTTCAATAAATGGTGCTGGGAAAACTGAATATCCACATGCACAAGAGTGATATAAGACCTTCATTGTATACTGTATATGAATATCAACCCAAAATAGATTGAAGACTTAAATGTAAGACCTGAAACTAAAACTACTAGAAGAAAACATAGGAAAAAAGCTTCATGATGTTCGTCTGGACAATTGCTTTTTTGATAAGATCCCGAAAGCCCAGGGAACAAAAACAAAATTAGACAAATGGGATTATATAAAACTCAAAAGCTTCTGCACAGCCAAAGAAAGAATCAACAAAATGAGAGACAACCTATGGAATGGGCAAAAAATTTGCAAACCATACATCTGATAAGCGATTAATGTCCAAAATATGTAAGGAACTCCAAACAACTCAATAGAAGGAAAATAAATAACCTGATTTTAAAAATGGGCAAAAAACCTGATGACATTTCTCAAAAGAAGGCATACAAATGGATAACTTCTATATTAAAAATGCTTAACATTACTAATCACCACATAGATGCAAATTAAAACCACAACAAAACATTACCTCACACCCTGACACCTGTTAGAATGGCTGTTATCAAAATGATGAAAGATAACAAGTGTTGGTGAGGATGTGGAGAAAAGGGAACTGTGGTATAGAGTTGGTGGCAATGTAAATTGTACAGCCACTATGGAAAACAGTATGGAAGTTTCTCAAAAAATAAAAAGAGAACAATCATATAACTAAGCAAATTTTCTTCCTCATATATATCCAGTGATAATGGAATCAACATGTTGAAAAGATAGCTGCATTCCCAAGTACTTTGAATCATTGTTCACCATATCCACGATATGGAATCAATCTAAGTGTCCATCAATGGATAAATGGATAAAAAAGATGTGGGATATATATATATGTATATACACACACAATGAAATACCATTGAGCCTCAAAAAAGAAATCTTGTTTATGACAACATAGGTGAACCTGGAGGACATTATGTTAAGTAAAACATGCCAGGCACAGAAAGACAAACATCACATTACCTCATTCATATTTGGAATCTGAAAAAGTTGAACTAATAGAAGCAGATATTAGAATTGTAGTTTGAAGGGGCTGAGGGTCAGGGAAATGGGGAGATGGTCAAATAATTCAAAATTTCAGTTATGCAGAATGAATAAGTTCTGGAGATCTAATGTACAGCATGGTGGCCATATTTAACAATAATGTATTGTATACTTGAAATTTGCTAAAAGAGTAGACCATAAATGTTCTTACCACAAAAAAGTGACTACATGAAGTGATATATGTTAATTAGCTAGATAGTGGTAATTATATGTATACATATTTCACAATGCATATGTATATCAAAACATCAGTTTGTATACCTTAAATATGTACAATTTTTAATTGTTAATTATAGCTCTATAATGCTGAAAAACATACACTAATATGACTTATGTACCTATACACATATATTTATACTAATACACTTATTATATACACTTATACTTATGTATACCTATATGTTTCTAAATTATATATCCATATATTACATATAAATGCTTACGCTTTTATAACGTACATGACAAAACTTATATGAGGTACCTAGAGAAGTCACATTTATAAAGAAAGAAAGTAGAACAGTGCTTACCAGGAGCTGCAGAAGGGAGAAAGAGGAATCATTGTTTAATTGTTGTAGAATTTCAAATTTGCAAGATGAAAATCTGTGGTACTCTGTTTCACAACCATATGAAACACACTTTGCATTGTGAATATACATAGCAATTCTAAACTATACACTTAAAAATGGCTAATTACATCTCTCTATATATCATATGTCATCAGGGAAATGCAAATTAAGCCAACAGTGAGATATCACTACACATCTATTAGAATGGCCAGAATCCAAAGCACTGACAACACCAAATGGTGGTGAAGGTGTGGAGCAACAGGAACTCTCGTTTATTGTTGGTGGGAATGCAAAAAGGTACAGACACTTTGGAAGAGAGTTTGGCAGTTTCTTAACACAACTAAACATACTCTTACCATATGATCTAGCAATTGTGCTCCTTGGTATTTACCCAGAGGAGTTGAAAACTTGCATCTGTATTGTAGCTTTATTCACAATTGCCAAAACTTGAAAGCAACCAAGATATCATAGGTGAATGGATAAATCAGCAGTGATACTTCCAGAAAATGGAATATTGTTCAGCACTCAAAAGAAATGAGCAATAAATCCATGAAAAAAACATGGAAGAAATTTAAATACATAATACTAAGTAAAACAAAGCAGTCAGAAAAAGATACATTATCTATGCTTGCAGTTATGGGCATATCTTGTTTTATTGTGTTTTGCTATATTGAACTTCACAGGTACTGTGTTTTTTTACAAATTGAAGATTTGTGGTAGCCTTACATTAAGAAAGTCTATCAGCTCCATTTTTCCAACCGTATGTGCTCATTTCTTATCTCCATGTGACATTTTGATAATTCTAGCAATGTATAAAAATTTTTCATTATTATTGTATCTGTTATGGTGACACGTGATCAGTGATCTTTAATGTTCTTATTGTAATTGTTTTGGGGTACCACAAATTGCACCCAATAAGACAGCAAACTTAATCCATAGATGCTGTGTGTAGTCTGACTGCTCCAGGGACCCAACACTCCCCTGTTTCTCTCCCTGTCCTTGGGCCTTTCTGTTCTCACAACAATATTGAAATTAGGTCAATTAATAACCCTACAATGATCTCTACATGTTCAAGTGAAAGGAATAATTTTACATCTTTCATTATAAATCAAAAGCTAGAAATGATTAAGCTTAGTGAGAAAGGCATGTTGAATTCCAAAATAGGCTGAAAGCTGGGCTTCTTGCACCAAACAGCCAAGTTATTAATGCAAAGGAAAAGTTTTTGAAGGGAATTAAATGTGCTGCTCCAGTGAACACACCAGCGATAAGAAAGAGAAACAGCCTTATTGCTGATATGGAGAAAGTTTTAGTGGTGTGGATAAAAGATCAAACTAGCCATAATATTCCCTTAAGTGAAAGCCTCATTCAGAGCAAGGCCCTAACTCTCTTTAATTCCACGAAGTCTGAGAGAGGTGAGGAAGTTGAGGAAGAAATGTTTGAAGCTGTTAGAAGTTGGTTCATGAGGTTTAAGTAAAGAAGCTGTCTCCATAACTTCAAAGTGCAAGATGATGTAGCAAGTGGTACCAAACAGCAGATTTTTAATGTAGACAAAACAGTCTCATATTGGAAGAAGATGCCATCCAGAAGTTCCAGAGCTAGAAAGGAGAAGTCAATGCCTCACTACAAAGCTTCAAAGGACAGGCTGACTCTCTTGTTGGGCCTAAAGCTGGTGACTTTACAGTAAAGCCAATGTCCATTTACCATTCCAAAAATCCTAGGGCCTTTATGAGTTATACTAAACCTACTCTGCCTGTGCTCTATAAATGGAGCAACAAAGTGGGGATGACAGCACATCTGTTTACAACATGGTTTTCTGAATATGTTGTGTTCACTGTTGAGACCCGCTGATGAGAAAAAAGAAAGAAACAATTAGTTTTACATATTACTGTTCGTTGACAATGTACCTAATACTCAATATCTCTGATAGGGATGTACAAAGAGATTAATGTTGTTTTCATGCTTGGCTATACAACATTAATTCTACATCCCATGAATCAATTTTGACTTTCATATCTTATTATTTTAAAAAATACATTTTTGCAAGGCTATAGCTGCCATAAATAGCTATTCCTCTGATAGATCTGGGAAAAGTCTATTGAAAATCTTCTGGAAAGGATTCCCCATTCTTGATGGCATTAAGAACATTTGTATCGCAGAGAGACAAATTATGAATTAACTGGCATTCACAATTTCTACAAAGAGAATAAAATACCTAGGAATACAGCTAACAGGGGAAGTAAAGGACCTCTTCAAGGAGAACTACAAACTACTGCTCAAGGAAATCAGAGAGGACACAAACAAATGAAAAAACATTCCATGCTCACAGATAGGAAGAAATAATATTGTGAAAATGGGCTTACTGCCCAAAGTAATTTATAGATTCAATGCTATTACCGTTACAGTACCATTGACATTCTTCACAGATTTAGAAAAAACTATTAAAATTTGTATGGAACCAAAAATGGGCTGGTATAGCCAAGATAATCCTAAACAAAAAGAACAAAGCTGGAGGCATTATGATACCCGACTTCAAACGATACTACAAGGCTGTAGTAAGCAAAACAGCATGGTACTAGTACAAAAACAGACACATAGACCAATGGAACAAAATGGAGAACTCAGAAATAAGACTGCACATCTGCAACCATCTGATCTTTGACAAACCTGACAAAAGCAATGGGGAAAGGATTTCCTATTTTATAAATGGTGCTGGTAGAACTGGCTAGCCATATGCAGAAAATTAAAACTGGACCCCTTTCTTACACCATATACTAAAACTAACTGAAGATTAATTAAAGACTGAAATGTAAAACCCAAAACTATAAAAAACCCAAAAGATAATCTAGGCAATACCATTCAGGACATAGGCACTGACAATGATAAAGCAATTGCAACAAAAGCAAAAATTGAGAAATGGGATCTAATTAAACTAAAGAGCTTCTGCAAAGCAAAAGAAACTATCATCAGAGTGAACAGACAACCTACAGAATGGGAGAAAATTTTTTCTATCTATTCATCTGACAGAGGTCCAATATCCAGAGTCCACGAGGAACTTAAACACATTTACAGGAAAGAAACAATCGCATTAAAAAGTGGGCAAAGGACATGAACAGACCCTTCTCAAAAGAAGACATTCATGCGGCCAATAAACATGAAAAAAAGTTCAGCATCACTCATCATTACAGAAATGCAAATCAAAAGCACCATGAGATACCATCTCACACACACCAGTCAGAATGGCTATTATTAAAAAGAAACAACACATGCTGGCGAGGTTGTGGAGAAACAGGAATGCTTTTAACTGTTGGTGGGAATGTAAATTAATTCAACCATTGTGGAAGACAGTGTGGTGATTCCTCAAACACCTAGAACCAGAAATACCATCTGATACAGCAATCCCATTGCTGGGTATATACCCAAAGGAATATAAATCTTTCTATTATAAAGATACATGTATATGTATGTTCATTGCAGCACTATTCACAATAGCAAAGACATGGAATCAACCAAAATGCCTGCCAATGATAGACTGGATAAAGAAAATGTCGCAAATATACACCATGGAATACTATGCAGCCATAAAAAGGGATGAGATCCTGTCCTTTGCAGGGACATGGAGGGAGCTGGAAGCTGTTATCCTCAGCAAACTAACACAGGCACAAAAAGCCAAACACTGCATGTTCTCACCCATAAGTGGGAGCTGAACAGTGAGAACACATGGACACAGGGAGGGGAGCAACACGCAATGGGGCCTGTCAGGGGAGGGCAGATAGGGAAGAGCATCAGGAAAAATAGCTAATGCATGATGGGCTTAATACCTAGATGATGGGTTGATAAGTGCAGCAAACCACCATGGCACACATTTACCTATGTAACAAACCTGCACATCCTGCACGTGTACCCTGGAAAATAGAATAAAAAGAACATTTGTAATCCATGCAAAGCGGTCAAAATATCAACATTAAGAGGAGTTTGGAGGAAGTTGATTTCAACTCACAAGGGTGACTTTGAAGGGTTCAATACTTCAGTGTGGGAAATAAATGCAGATATGATGGAAATAGAAAGAAAACTAAAATGCATCACTAAAGATGTAACTGAAGTGCTGCAATCTCATGATAAAATTTAAATGGGGGAAGGTGTTGTCTCTTATAGATGAGCAAAGAAAATAATTTCTAAAGCAGTGGCAGGGTTTGAGAGGATTGACTCCAGTTTTGAAAGAAATTCTGCTGTGATAAAATGCTATCAAACAGTATCGCATGCTATAGAGAACTCTTTTGTGAAAGGAAGAATCAATCAATGTGGAAAATTTGATTGTTGTCTTAAGAAATTGGCATAGCCACCCAACCTTCAGCAACCACCACCCTGATCCGTTAGCAGCCATTAGCATAGAGGCAAGGCCCTCCACCAGTGAAAAGATAAAGGCTCTGATGATTGTTAGCATTAGGAATAAAGTATTTTTAAATTAAGATATGTATGTCCTTTTTTTTCATGTAATGCTATTGCACAATTAATAGACTAAAATATAGTGCAAACATGACTTTAGGCAGTGGGAAACGAAAAACTTTGTGTGATTCACTTTATTGCAATATTGCTTTATTGCAGTGATCTGGAACTGAGCTAATAGTATATTTGAGGTATGCCTATATGTGACATTCTAGAAAAGGGAAAACTATGGAAGCGGTAAAAAGAGCATTGCTTTCCAGAGGTTGGGTGGGAGAGAGGGATGAATAGATGGAACACGGAGGATTTTTAGGGCAGTAAATCTGTTCTTCTGTATGATACTATAATGGTGGATATATGCCATCACAAATTGGTCCCAACCCATAGAATATATACCACCAAGAGTGAACCGTCATGTAAACTATGGACTTTGGGAGATAATGATGTGTCAGTAAGGTTCATCAATTGTAACAAATGTACCACTCTGGTAGGAGATATTGATAATTGGGGAGCCTATGCATGAGTTGAGGAACAGAGGATTACATAGAAAATCTCTCTGCTCAATTGCGATGTGAACATAAAATACACATGTATATATATCTTATAATTTTAAGTACATATTGCAATTGTTGATTTCTTTTACTCTAAGAAAATTATAAATGCATGAAACCACAGCATTAAATATACTCCTTATAAATGATTCTGTAGTAATGACATGCATTCTAAGTGCCAGAAATTTGTAATTTGTATTTATAATTACTTCAAAATAACTCTTTATTTGTTCATTATATAACTATTATTATTAAACACAAGAGCTTATGTATTATCTAGTGTTTCTTATACCTGAACCTATGTTCTGCAAGTGAATATAAACTTTAATGAATATGTATTCAATAGGAATTTGTTCTACTCATTTATAGTCAGTCTTGTTATTTTTTCAGTGATTCTCTGGCAAACATTAAGCATTTTCTTGCATGACCTCTTTAACCTATTTTATTCTGTTGGTAATTTGAGTAAAATAACATTCAACACGCCCATTTGTGAGAGTTGTACTTGGAGATCAAAACAGAAGTTGGAGATGTCAACAACAAGTGCACATCACTGCTTGCCCCCTAAAATATTACAAAGTAGGAAACAATTGTCAGTGTTTCTTCATCTCGCCCCTACTGCACAAAACCGTGCTTCTTTTCCTTCATAACCATTGTTTTCATGTGGCCCAGAGCCCTTCATTGTGGTTTCAAACCTAGGTCTCTGTAGCAGTGACCCACATTACCAAGTCATGAACTTTACCAGGAAATACTGAGCTCCAAAGACCTTTAGAATTAAACTGTTTCTTAAATATTTTTGAATAGAATATAGTCATTTTTCAGATTAGAAAATTGAGATTCAGGCAAAAGTGATAGTCAATGTTACTTACCTGGAACTGAAATCCAGGTCATCTGACATTCAGTTAGATATTGCTTCCATTTAAAAAGCTTTTTTTAAAATATTTCTTTAGATGGTCCTGTCTCTCCTGACATTAAAATCTAGAAAAATACATTCCCTTTAATAGAGAATTCTAACTAATTTGCTCAATTAGACTTTACAGTGTATTCCTTTATAGGTTTCTGTAATCTTATAAGTAACTCTCATCCTCTGACTCTACTCATTTTACATATATCAGCCTCTCCCATCTTACACAAATACTCTCCTCAGTGCACTTACTGTTTAAAACACTCCACACTCTCTTTCTTTTAGAACCGTTTGTATTCAACCCATTTCCTCACCCCCATTTATACATCCATTGCTGTCTGGCTTCTGCCTCCATCATTCTACCATAACTTATTTTACTGAAGACATCAATGACCTGTGTGCCACTAAACCCAAGGGATGCTTTTTAGTCTGTATCTTGACAGTGTCTTATCAGTACTGAGCATGGGTTATCTTGGTCTTTTAAAAAATACCCTTAGTCTTGTTATCTTAGACATCATATTTTAAGGTTTTTCTTCCTGTATGTCTGGGCACTACTTTCTAGTAGCTATTATAGGTTCATGTTCTTCTCTTTCTTCAAATGCTTTTGACCATAAGACTTTGTCCTAGGCCCTCCTCTCTGCTTTATTGTGTTCAGATTTGATTGAAGAAGCCCTATGTTAACCTTTAAAAAGTGTCTATTTTCATGCGTCTACCCTTTTATTATACTTCAGAATAATTTTGTCAATATAAAAAATCCATTGAAATTTGGCCGGGCGCGGTGGCTCGCGCTGTAATCCCAGCACTTCAGGAGGCCGAGGTGGGCAGATCATGAGGTCAGGAGTTCGAGACCAGCCTGACCAACATGTTGAAACCCCATCTGTACTAAAAATACAAAAATTAGCCAGGCATGGTGGCACGTGCCTGTAATCCCAACTAATCAGGAGGTTGAGGCAGGAGAATCACTTGAACCCAGGAAGCCGAGGTTGCATTGAGCCGTGACTGTGCCACTGTACTGCAGCCTGGGCGACAGTTTTTTTTCCCGTCTCAAAAAAAAAAAAAAAAAATTTATTGAATTTTTATTGTAATTTTAATAAGTATGCAGATTAACTGGGAGAGAATGGATATCTTTTTGGTATAGCATCATTTTATCTAAAAACATACTACTCTTCACTTATTGGATCATTCAGTAAAGTTATACTGATAGATTGAGATAGATAGATTTACACTATACAGTTGCTTTTATGTTTATTTCTAGGTATTTCACAGTTGTTACGATGAATGTGATTTTTATTATTATATGTTCTAACTGGTATTGAGTTTTGTAGGAAAACTAATGATTTTATATATTAAATTTGTAGTCATGTACCTTATAATATCTATTAATTTTTCAGTTATTTTGCCTTGAGTTTACTAGTAAAACACGTTTCCAAATAATTATAATTTTATATTCTCCATCCCCAAAGCTATAATTTTACTTTTTATTCATGTTCTAATGTATTAAATAATACTTCCAGAAGGATGAAAAACAAGTAGGTTTGTAGGAGGATTTGCCTTATTCCTATTTCAATGTGATTACAGTTTTAACAGTATATATCACAGAAGCTATTAGTTGGAAATACATATTCAATAAGACATTAAGAAAGATTTTCATTTCTAGGTTTCTAAAATGTTGTCCCTCTCAGGAATAAGTGTTGCCTTATATCAACTACCTTTTCTGCACTATATAGATCAGTGTACATCTGTCATTTGATCTATTTCTGTTATGATTTTTGTTCACAGATTTCCTTACAAAGAATCATTGTTGAATTCCTGGAATAAACCATATTGGTTATGGTGCATTAATATTTTACCATATAATGCTAGACTCCATTATCTAATATTTTATTTAGAATTTTTGCATCTATAGTTATAATTCATATTGGTCAGTAATATGTTGTGATATTCCTAAGAATTTTTTATATTAGTAATGGATGTTAAATTTTACAACTCTTTTTAGCATCCACTAAAGATAGACCACATGGTATATCTCTGAAAACACGATAGCTCTGCTAAAAAAATTGTTTTTTAATTAGGGTTTGTGAAAAGAAAATATCTCGGGCCCCTTCAAGCTGGGAACTGCTCAGGGCAAATCTGCTTCCCATTCTATTCAAAGTCATCCCTCTGCTCACAGAGATAGATGCATATTCTAATTGCTTCGTTTGGAAACACTTACCAGAAATGCAAAAGAATGCAACCATTTGTCTCTGTCCTACCTGTGACCTGGAAGCCCCAGGGCCGGAAGGGAGAGGGGGGGCCCTTCTTTGAGTTGTCCCTGGCTTTCTGGATGGAACTAATGTACTTTTTTTTTTTTTTTCTTTTCTTTTTTTTTGAGATGGTGTCTCGCTCTTGTCACCGTGGCTGGAGTGCAGTGGCGCGATCTTGGCTTACCACAACCTCGGCCTCCTGGGTTCAAGCAATTCTCCTGCCTCAGCTTACTGAGTAGCTGGGATTACAGGTGCCCGCCACCACACCCGGCCAATTTTTTTTTTTTTTTTGTTGTATTTTTAGTGGAGACGGGGGTTTCACCATGTTGGTCAGGCTGGTCTCGAACTCCTGACCTCATGATCCACCCGCGTCAGCCTCCCAAAGTGCTAGGATTACAGGCGTGAGCCACCGTGCTCGGCCGAACTAATGTACTTCTTACATATATTGATTGATGTCTCATGTCTCCCTAAAATGTATAAAACCATGCTTTGCCCTGACCACCTTGGGCACACGTCATCAGGATTTCCTGAGGCTGTCATGGGAGCATTCTCAACCTTGGCAAAATAAACTTTCTGAATTAACTGAGACCTGTCTCAAATTTTCTGGTTTCCCAGGTTATAGAGAACTATGAAATTTTCTTGGATGTTTGTCAGATAGTTATATACCTTTGTTATTTAAAAAATCTGAGATGTGTATATATATATGGATTTTTTTCATTTATTTTGCCAGGAAAATTGTGAGACCCTCGATCTGTAAACACAAGTTTTCTTTATTTCAGATTTAAAAGATAATTGATTATTTCTTTTGACTCTACTTTTCCTATTTCTTCCTCAGGAACACCTATACTTTTTAGATTGCATTTGTATTGCCTTTCCACTGTAATCTTAGAGTATTTATTTGTCTTTGCCATTTTTCTCAGTTATCTGACACAGTTTATTACTCTTTTCACTTATTGGGCTGAAATAATTTTTGACAGTCTTAACTATTTCCTTTACTCAGTTCAAATGTGGCTGTTAATTCTATTATTATAGTATAGTTTCCTTACAATACCTCCTTATTTCAGCCATTATAATTTACATCTGAGCTTGTTTCTTTTTATAATTTTCTGTTCCTTTTTTGAAAATACCACACTTCCTTGCAGTCTATTGAAGATATGCAACATCTTTAGAAATTTCTTCAGAATTATTCAGGAGGTCATTTATTTTTCAAATATATATGCTTCCTTTGAAAGTGTGAGTTTTATATTCCTACTCTTTATTCTTGAACATTTCCCATAAACCCACAGTGCTTGTGGTGGTGGTGGTGGCTTACTTGAAAGAAGTAAGCTTTATTTGGACTTATTTTACAGCCTATGAGCTGCCTTTTATTTACTTAAATTATAGATAAATTCACTTCTAAAATCAATATTTGGGAGCAGGTTGATACGCTTCGTTTTCATCCCACGCCCACTTTTAGCAACAGTCAGTACAACTTTGATGTTCTGAAGTGGGATAATTTTCTACCACTTTGCCTGGTTTTCAGAAAAATTGAGTATACTGCTTCCAAGACTTCTCTCTGTGTCTTTCTCATTCCTCCCTGACCTCTCCTCACAAAAAAACTTTATCCCTAGGTACCATCTCCCTTTTTTCCTGTCCTGTTATATTTTGATTATAGCCGTTTCTGAATGTTTTTAATGAGAAGAGAAGCTATACTCAGCCTTCTTGTTTCTTCTTGACTTCTAGAGAAAAGCTGTTTCATGGAGCGAAATATAGAAAGCTCAGCAAGCAAGACCTGAAGTCTTTTTCTTAATCCACTTCCATATTCTTATAGTTAATAGACATTTCTTCCACAATCTAGCATTAGGTCAGTGCTTGTTTTCAAGTGGCATGAGATTTAACATTAATGTATGCCTTTATGTGGTATTTTAGCAGGAAGCTAGGAAAGTCTGAATTAGGGGCTGTTAATCAGGCATTATTTTAAGCTAGAAATTCTTCTGGCCACTTATAATGATGTCTTATTTTATTGTGCCACAGTTCCTAACATATAGGAATTAAGAAGTAAGACGGTCTTTTAAGGCTCAAGACATTCCATGTATTTGCTTCTATTTTTATTTATCACTGTCCTCAGTAGCTTCAGTTCCTTTTATCTAGAAGTTAGCGCAGTGTTTTCACCACATATTCGATTTTATAAAGGATAGTCTCAAACCAGAATCCGTTAAAATTATTCAAAAAAGCAAAGCACTCTTATTTTCTTATTATCTTAAGGAGAAGCAAAGCATTGGTGCACAAAAGTTCCTTTGTTTAAAAATAATTTCTCACATCAGGTTAATGTAGGAAAGTTTATTACACGTTACTTAGAGTTTGCAACCTGAAACAATCTCAACTTAAGTATCTCAAAGTGCATAGGGGCAGGCACCAGTAACAACCTCGGGTTACAGTTGGTTTAAAAAAAAAAAATGGAATAATAACACAGTATTTGGTGCCTTATTGTGAATGAAAAGTTCAAATTTGTATTCACCATAGGATTCATACTCAATAGAGCAACTGATCTCTGCTATTGCAGAGGTTATATCAATTTTAACCAATTTCAAACAAAACATGAAGATAATGAATATCATACGTGATATGTTAACTAATGAATTGTAAATGTTCTTTATTTTACTGCCAAAAAGAAACTGAAAGAACTTTGTGCTTAGAATTTATTAAAATATGGGTAGCCATATTAAAGTATAAAAGAAATATTATTTTCTTTTAAAAAATACAATTTGCACATACATTAAAATCAATTATTATGTAGACATCTAACAAAAGCATTATATTTAAAATGTCAATCCAAAAGTAATGCAAGGCGCCATTTCCCAATACTTTGAACATGAGAGAATTCTTTTTTTGTTGTTGAGATGAAGTCTCACGCTGTTGCCCTGGTTCCCAGTGGCGCAATCTCTGCTCACAGCAACCTCCACCTCCTGGGCTCAAGCGATTCTCCTGCTTCAGCCTCCCAAGTAGCTGCGATTACAGGTGCCCACCACAACACCCAGCTAATTTTTTGTATTTTAGTAGAGATGGGGTTTCACTATGTTGGCCAGGCTGGTCTTGAACTCCTGACCTCATGATCTGCCTACCTCAGCCTCCCAAAGTGCTGGGATTACAGGCATAAGACACTGCGACCAGCTGAGAATTTTTTATTTCATATCCAAAAGAGCAGTTTTAATGGCCCTCAATTTTTTATTTATTTATTTATTTTTATTTATTTATTTATTTATTTTCAGACAGAGTTTCACTCTTGTTGCCCAGGCTGGAGTGCAATGGCACGATCTTGGCTCACCACAACCTCCGCCTCCCAGGTTCAAGCAGTTCTCCTGCCTCAGCCTCCCAAGTAGCTGGGATTACAGGCATGTGCCACCATGCCCGGCTAATTTTGTATTTTTAGTAGAGACAGGGTTTCTCCATGTTGGTCAGGTTGGTCTCGAACTCTCAACCTCAGGTGATCCACCTGCCTTGGCCTCCCAAAGTGCTGGGATTACGGGTATGATCCACCATGCCCAGCCAGATGCAGGTTTTTTTCATTATATATATTTATGGTGTACAGTGTGATTTTTTTTTGTAAGACAGAATCTCACTCTGTTGCCCAGGCTGGTGCACAATGGCACAATCTCGGCTCACTGTAACCTCTGCCCCCTTGGTTCAAGTGATTCTCCTGCCTCAGCCTCCCGAGTAGCTGGGATTACAGGCGCCTGCCACCGCATCCAGCTAATTTTTGTAATTTTACTAGAGACGGGGCTTCACCATCTTGGCCAAGCTCGTCTTGAACTCCTGACCTCGTGATCCACCTGCCTCGGCCTCCCAAAGTGCTGGGATTACAGGTGTGAGCCACTGCACCTGGCCCAGTGTGATGTTTTGATATATGTGTACTTTATGAAATGATTAAATCAAGCTGATTAACATACCCATCACTTCATATGCTTATCATTTTTTTTGGGTAAGAACATTTAAAAATCTAGTTTTTTAGCAATTTTAAAATAGATGCCATTTTTAATGCAAGACCAGAACTGTTACAAAAATACATAGGAAGGGCATGTCCTTTATAACAGACTGTTGTGTGCCAAGTCAGTTTCTCCAATATTAGATTTCACATATGTAAGTTCTTGCTTAAATTGGAACAGCTCCCAATCAGTTTTGCATCCTACCACCTCCTACTCTGCATTCAAAAAAACCTATCAAGGCAGAATCTTCTCAGATGCAGGTGTCTTTTATTATTATTATTATTATTAGGGTGGTTGTCTCAACCCGAGATTTCTACAGAATTGTAAAAGCTTTAGGGGAGTCTCTCTTTGGGATCTGAGAGTGAATGGAATTTTACACACAAAAAAGTTATTAAAGTCCTTGTTGTTCTCCTAATCATGTCTGCATGACTAGTCGGACCTCAAATCCATTCATTCAGGAAATATGCTCTGACTTAATGGTGTTAGGAGAGGTTATTTTTAAATGAGATAAACCAAATAATTTTCTGTTAAGTTGTTCTATTCAAGCAGTAATAATGTAGAAGAACCATAATTATTGTACTGAAATCTAAGGAGACAATAGAATACAGTCAAATAGTGTTGGGTTTGAAAGCAGAGAGACCTGGACTAAGGTCTTTGCACAGTCACTTACTAATCATGCGACCTTGGGCAATTTTTATCTCCTCTCTGAGTCCTAGTTTCCTCTTCTGTAAGATAAGGGTACCAGTATCTGCCTCGAGGGCCATGAGGCTTCAATGAGATAGCACATTGAAAATGACCTGGCATACAGTTGGCATTTAATAAACACTAGTTTTTTTTTGCTTAAAGGCCACAATAACACTGTGAAGGGTGGGAGACAATCTCCTGGTAGCAATAAGAAGCCTGGAACCTGGAATAAGACAGGTCAGGGTTATAGTCTTTGGTGCTTTGTTTGCCTCCTTCCATGTTCCTTCTCTCACACTTTCCTTCCATTCAGCCTCTTCTAAGACAATGAAAACACTTCCTTGATCATCATTTCTCCTCTAGTGATTTTTATGCCAGCCATAATGAACTCATTTTAGTTTTTCAAATATTTTATGTTCTTTGGGTCTCAGTCCATGCTGTTTCCTCTTTTTGGAACACACATTACCCAGTTATTTACCCATCTTTTATGTCTTTCTTTAGTAAGCCTTCCATGAGTCCCTAAATTAGGGTTTGATGTCCCTTTTATATGTTGTCACAGCACCTATTTCCTCTATTGTAACATTAATCTCTATTTTAATTGCTTATTTGTCTGCCTCTTTCCCTATAATGAAAATGCCATAAATGCCAAAGATCATCTCTATATTATTTACTGTGGCTAACACAGTGAATCTGTGAGTAGTAAGTAGTAGTTTCTCATTTAAGCCATTCATGAAAGAATCATGAAAGATACTCTGCTGTCTGTCCAACTTTATCAAACTAAACTTGTTAAGTAGAAAGGTGTTGCCACACTAATGCTCTCACTATTTCATGAACATTTCATATGATCCACCCGTTCCTTTCTTTCAGATACAAAGCATACAAGTCAGTAGAATGATTAATAAGCATCATTTTTACTGGGTTTAGGGAAAATATTTATGTTGAACTAAGTGGTCTGATTAAGAACAGACAACACAACATGATGGAAAAAACACTGGATTGGGAGCCAGGAATCCCAAGTTCTAGTTCTCCTTCTGCAACTTATTAGCCATGTAAAACTTAGTTAAGTTTTATCTCTCTGATTTCTAGTTTCCTCATTTGTGATTAACCATATCATTTCTAAATATTTAATAGAATTCTTGAACGGGTCCAATGGCAAAAGAGAAGGGTAAGCAGGCAAGTACTTTCACAATATAAAATTTTATCATGCAGAGAATCTGTGATGAAAGAACTGTTTGATTTAGAATTTAAAAACTTTGCAATATAGGGAAAAGTAAATGTTAATGCCCTCAGAAGAAAATCCTCAGTACGCAAAACCACCTTGATATGGTTTGGCTGTGTCCCCACCCAAATCTCATCTTGAATTCCCCTCTGTTGTGGGAGTGACCCAGTGGGAGGTAATTGAATCATGGGGCAGGTCTTTTCTGTGCTGTTCTCGTGATAGTGAGTAAGTTTCATGAGACATGATGGTTTTATAAAAGGGAGTTTCCCTGCACAAGCTCTCTTTGCCTGCCACCATCCATGTAAGACATAACTTGCTCCTCTGTGCCTTCCACCATGATTGTGAGGCTTCCCCAGCCATGTGGAACTGTAAGTCTGTTAAAGCATTTTTTCTTCCTATTCTCAGATATGTTTTTATCATCAGCATGAAGACAGACTAATACAAACCTCATGTTTAAAAATGTACTAACAAACACAGGTGATGTTTGTTCAATTTTATAATTCATATCATAAAACATTTATAAAATGGAATCATAATTTTTGCTTAATAAAGCTCTTAAATATCTCACATTAGTATCATTCATGTGAATAAAAATGATATGTATGAAAAACAGCCTAATGTGTTTTTCAAATGTAATAGTAAAATATACTCTGATTTGAAAACTTCAGTATTTAATCACTAAGTTATTCATAAAATATACCAAATGGGTTTCTAGTCTTTTAAATTTAATCACTTAGTCAAATACTATTTTTAAAATGTTTTATCGTTCTTTTAAAAATATACTTTCTATGAGAATGACTTTTGCAGATACTCTTAAAAATCTGACTTTTGCTTTTTAGTCAAAAAGTAGCAAACTCCCATAAGATCCTTTTCCATTCCACAGATCTTCCCCTTTCCTTTTTATAAGATTCCTTGAATCTGCCCTCAGCCCCTTAAATTATCAGTATATTATGGATTGCAAAATTGTGAAAATATTCTCACCGGTGTCATTCATTTCTATGGGAAAACATCCAGTTTTAATTCTTACCCAGCACCTAACTACCTGATGCAGGAAAAATATTGGCATTTCTTAGAGCTGAGATTTTCTAAATTTAATTTCATGCATCCTTGACACCAGCTCAAATAGCATCCAGATTCTAAATGAGGTTTGAAATACGTAAAAAAAAAAAAAAAAAAAAAATTCTACGTTTGCGGTTTCCTTCAAACACACACTATATCTCTAGCACCTGGATATTTTCAAAGAAGTCAAGCTCAAAAATATCCTCCAGGCTTTTTTGCCCTTAAGATATACAGTGATATCCCTTATGGATAAAGAAATCCAGATGCCTTCAAAGAAAGTATTATTTAGTGAAAGGGTCTTCAAAAGCTCTTTTGTGAATCTGAAGTTTTCAATACAGCTGTCTATTTTCATAAGCTCAAAAGAAAAACCATGAATAAAAGACTCCTGACTTCATGTCTCTACTAAATTAGACATTTCTTGAAATGTTCATATTACTTATTTCTTTGAAATAAGTAAGTAAATTACACAGTCTTCTAGCCTTATTATGACATTGGTCACCTTGCTATCTATAACCCAGTGATGGTGACCTTTTCTGTTCTACCTACTGTCTTCATGTGTGTCATTCCCATTGCTTGGAATTCTGTCTCCTACCTGGTCTGAACAAATAGTCTAAATCTTCCAGGTTTCGTATTCCTCTGTGATGATCCATAGACAAGGCATAGAAAAATACCGGAAGGCAGGCCAGGTGTGGTGGCTCACGCCTGTAATCCCAGCACTTTGGGAGGCTGAATCAGGCGGATCACAAGGTCAGGAGATTGAGACTATCCTGGTTAACATGGTGAAACCCTGTCTCTACTAAAAATACAAATATATATATATATTAGCCGAGAGTGGTGGCTGGTGCCTGTAGTCCCAGCTACTACGGAGGCTGACACAGGAGAATGGTGTGAACCCGGGAGGTGGACCTTGCAGTGAGCCGAGATCATGCCACCGCACTGCAGCCTGGGCGACAGCGAGACTCCGTCTCAAAAAAAAAAAAAAAAAGAAAGAAAAATATCAGAAGGATAACTCAAAATATTGTAGAATAGTTTAGAAGATATGATTTGCTTTAATACATGGATCTAACAAGTTTGTGTCTGAGGAGGATGGAGAATATAGCATGGCACTGAATAGAGTCACTTTGGGATTAGAAGTGATTCAAGTTTGATGGGGCTATATAAGTATATTGGATGGAATAATGATACCATGGGTGGACAGCAGAGCACTATGAAAGGAGTCATTTGAGGAAAAAAAAAAAACCTTCCTTAAATTTAGAGGTCCTCCTCATGTCTTCTCCATGGATAAATCAATAAAGTAAGGGTAGTCAAAGTGTTAATGATATGGGAGGGGGGCAGCGAAGTGCTAGATAGAGAAAGGCGGGTCCCTGGCTAGGGCTCCACTCTCCGGCCTATGCCCACAGACCTAGGTGAGGACAGGCACTCCTGCCTTCACCCCCAAATGTTGCATTTTCCAAGACCACTCTGTCCCCACACGCCTCATCTTGTGCCTATAAAACCCCAAGATCCTAGCGGGCAGACAACAGCAAGCGGCTGGACGTCAAGAGATGCACATCCGCAGAAGGAGAACAAGTGGCTGGACGTGGAGAGGAGCACAACAGTTGAAGAACATGCCAACAGGCACCAGCAGACGCCAGCACACCAGGAGGCCATCCACTGGGGAATCGACACGGAGTTTGGCCCGGGTGGTCAGAGAAGAGTCCGGCTACTGAGCGGCCCGACTCCAGGGGAAAATCTTCCCACTCCGTCTCCCTTCTGCCTTCCTCATCTGCTGAGAGCTACTTCCATTCAATAAAAAAAAAAAAAAACCTTGCACTCATTCTCCAAGCCAAGGTGTGATTCAAATTTTCCGGTACACCAAGGCAAGAAACCCTGGCATACAGAAAACACCCTGTCCTTGTGATAAGGCAGGGGGTTTAAATGAGCTGGTAAACGCAAGCCACCTTCGGATGGGTAAACTAAAAGAGCACCCTGTAACGCATACTCACTGGGGCTTCAGAAGCTGTAAACGTTCACCCCTAGGCGCTGCCGTGGGGTTGGCGCCCCACAGCCTGGCCCTCTGTATGCTCCCCTAGAGGTCTGAGCAGCAGGGCACTGAAGAAGTGAGCCACTCCCCTCGTCACATGCCCTGCGAGGGGGACAAGGGAACCTGTCCAGTTTCATTAATGAAAAGACCTAAAGGGAAGAAAGATTGTAAGAAAAGTTTTGTCTTTGTAATTTTGCTTGTTCTTTAGATCAAAGTTCTTCCAAAAATACTGACACTAATTCGAGTGATAATACCCAGACTTTGAAGAAAATTCAGTTTATGATAGTAGGAAAATTATATGGGATAAAAGTTTACATTAAATGTATTCTTGCTGTGTTAAGTGGAAGGAAAATGTTTAAACACAACGAATTGGTTCTTTGACATTTGATCAAACTTTTTTGTTTACTAAATTGTTCTGTTTTCAACTAGCTACTCTGATGTCCTGTCAGTGCAGGTAGACTGATGCTCTATCAAGGTCATACAGTTTGTGATTGTTGACTCTCAAAATTACTTTACTTATAAGGAGTGTTGACTCTCAAAATTACTTTACTTGTAAGGAGCCCATTCCCTGAAATTTAACAAGACTGAATGCTGTGCAATTATAAAAAATGAAACTGGGTTTTTAAAAAATGCTTAATGTCAAATTTCACAGATCATTTGACTCTAAATTTTTTTTTTTTTTTTTGAGACGGAGTCTCACTGCCACCCAGGCTGGAGTGCAATGTCATGATCTCAACTCACAGCAACCTCCACCTCCTGGGTTCAAGCCATTCTCCTGCCTCAGCCTCCCAGGTAGCTGGGACTACAGGCATGCCCCAGCACGCTCAGCTAATTTTTGTATTTTTAGTAGAGATGGGGTTTGACCATGCTGGCCAGGCTGGTCTCAAACTCCTGACCTCAAGTGATCCACCTGCCTCGGCCTCCCAAAGTGCTGGGATTACAGATGTGAGCCACCATACCTGGCCTTGACCGTAAGTTTTTAAAAAGGATTTGCAAAGTCTACCTTTTATAAATAATAAAAAGAACATAGGTCATAACAGATTAAGTAGGTTGATTTTCCTTGTTTAATTCTACAAATTTAAAATTCAGAACAGTAGAAATCCAAGAAGTCAAATATAGCATCAAAATATCAATAGACCAATATTAAGAAAAATGAACAGAGTATTTCCATTGTCCTTAGGCTTGCCTTAAATTACACATAAATATTTGGTTAATTCATTGCAGAAAAGCCTCTTCTCTATTGTCTTTTTTACTTTCTGTAGGGTTAGTTTCATTAACCTATGGTGACCAACTCTGCTGGTTTGCTGGAGATTGAGAGGTTTCCTAGGACGTCACACTATCAGTGCTAGAAACGGGAGCATCTCAGGCAAACCTTATGCCACAGCTTGCCTAATTCCTGTGGTTTGGTACTAGTTTTGACACAAAATATATATGTGATTACTGAATCTTCCTTGAAGGATGAAATTCTTATGGCATCTGGACCAAAATCTGATTTTAGGTATAATTTCTCCATCACTCTCATCCAAGACTTCTGTATAAGGAACAAGTGAATTGCCGGGCGCGGTGGCTCACGCTTGTAATCCCAGCACTTTGGGAGGCCGAGGCGGGCGGATCACAAGGTCAGGAGATCGAGACCACGGTGAAACCCCGTCTCTACTAAAAATACAAAAAAATTAGCCGGGCGTGGTGGCAGGCGCCTGTAGTCCCAGCTACTCGGAGGCTGAGGCAGGAGAATGGCGTGAACCCGGGAGGCGGAGCTTGCAGTGAGCCGAGATTGCGCCACTGCACTCCACCCTGGGCGACAGAGCGAGACTCCGTCTCAAAAAAAAAAAAAAAAAAAAAAAAAAGGAACAAGTGAATTAATCATTTTTACAACAGGAGGGGTTAAATCTGTGGGTCAAATTGGAGCAACATGAACTTTAAGGCCAGACAAAATAGAACTTGAAATCTGACTCCAGCACTCCCTAGCTGGGTGACATGGAGCAAAATAATTTAACTCCACAAGCTTTAGATTCTACAAATGTCAAGTGGGATGGTACTACTTACCTCAGAAAGTTGATGCCTAAAAAAGCAAAGTGGCAGCCGGGTGTGGTGGCTCACGCCTGTTATCCCAGCACTTTGGGAGGCCAAGGCAGGTGGATCCCGACGTCAAGCGTTTGAGACCAGCCTGACCAATGTGGTGAAACCCTGTCTCCACTAAAAATACCAAAAAAAAAAAAAAAAAAAAATTAGCCGGGCGTGGTGGCATGTGCCTGTAATCCCAGCTACTCAGGAGGCTGAGGCAGGAGAATCACTTGAACCTGGGAGGCGGAGGAAGGTTGCAGTAAGCCGAGATTGCGCCACTGCAGTCCAGTCTGGGCGACAGAGGGAGACTCTGTCTCAAAAACAAAAACAAACAAACAAAAACAAGCAAGGTGGCACATAGCAAAGTTTTTAAAATACTAGTTTTATTTTCATCAATATCATTGAAAGTATCAGAATAGAAAGAGAAGTATGTGGCTTCTTCCTTCTCAACAATGGGGTAATTATCTCAGCAGGTTTAATCCCCACTGGTGGTTGCACAGTACATTAGTCAGGGTTCTCCAGAGAAAGTGAACTAATAGGATATGCATAGAGAGAGAGAGAGATTTCTTTTTTTTTTTTTTTTTTTTTTTGAGTCAGAGTCTCGCTCTATTGCCCAGGCTGGAGCCAGTGGCGTGATCTCGGCTCACTGGAAGCTCTGCCTCCCAGGTTCACGCCATTCTCCTGCCTCAGCCTTGCGAGTAGCTGGGACTACAGGCGCCCGCCACTACACCCGGCTAATTTTTTTGTACTTTTTAGTAGAGACAGGGTTAGCCAGGATGGTCTCGATCTCCTGACCTCGTGATCCGCCTGCCTCGGCCTCCCAAAGTGCTGGGATTATAGGCGTGAGCCACCGCGCCCGGCCGAGAGAGAGATTTCTTTTAAGGAATTGGCTCATGTGATCATGAGGCTGGCAAATCCAAAATCTGCAGGGTAGGCTGGCAGGCTGGACACCCAGAGAAGAGTTTAAGTTCCAGTCTGAAGGCAGTCTTCTGACAGAATTTCCTCTTCTTTGGGAGAGATCAGTCTTTTTCTGTTAAGGCCTTCAAATGATTGGATGAGACTTACTTTCATTATAGAAGATAATCTGCTTTACTCAAAGTCCATTAATTTAATTTAAATATTAATCCTGTTTTTGGAATACCTTCCCATAAACATCTAGATTAATGTGTGACCAAGTATTTGGGTACCATGGCCTAGCCAGGTTGACACATAAAATTAACCTCATGTGGAGAGAATGCATGCCATGTTCTCTAAGCTAAATCTAGGGTGTTAATAGATTTTTTTTTTTTTTGCATTAGGTTTTAGAGGTATTCACTTTCTTTGGCCATATACAAAAGGTGTGAGGTAATAAAAACTGAGATAGTCAAGTACTGAAAATACTGAGGAAGCTCCAGAGCATAAAGTGGAGCTCTCGGCAGCTAAGAACCTGAGTTTGGCTCTTCTAGGGAAAGCATGTATTCCTCAAAAAATTTTTAGAAAGACAGTATACTTCTAATTTTAAACAAATTTTATAAAGGATATGTAAATGCCCAGTGTACTGGCACAGCCAGGTTCCAGTCAAGAAATATGGTGGTTAACCAGCTAGAATCAGGAATGTAGATAATTGGATATTAATTCAAAGAGAATATTAAAACTAAAAATCAAATATGTGGCTGTTAAAAACACAGTTTAGCATCCTGAGTGTAATACAATAAGGACTGGACAAATTCCCACAGTAGACCTCAAGTTGTTGCCTCTTTTATAACAGATCTTGGACCTCATCAGTTCAGATGTCAGATAAGGCATAGCATCAAGTCAAGAAAGTTAACAAGGTCAGAAAAAGGGATGACAGGAGAGTCAAGATACTCATTATGTGGAAATAGCCTGAAGGTAATAGACTGAAAAGAGCCTTAGAAAAATAACCTGGTAGTTCAAACTGGATTTAAAAAGCGTCTTTAAATTATTATCTGAATTTTTAGCAACATTGTGCACATTTGACCAAATGATCTTATTATAACTGGGCTTTCATCTTCTACTAGAACAATCATCATTCATTGAAAGATAATGTGCATTAGATCAAATTATTCCAACTGAGCAAGATGTTAAATGTCATTTTGGGTAATGAGATAAATGAAGGAAATTTGTAACAAGTGGAACAGTCGACTTATTACACTCTGGAGAATTTTAATCTGCTTTCATGGTAAAGGTTAACAAACACTCAGAGAGCTCCTACTTGTACTTGTCACTTTAAAAGCATTTTTCCTGCAAAGATTTCAAGGTGATGGTGTATTTGCTGCATTTCAAAGGGTATAGGGTATCCTTTGTGGGAATGATAATTTCGTCAATATCATCAATAGCAAACATATATTGAACACTTTGTAGTTGTAAGGCAGTGAGCTAAGTGCCTGGAACACAGATAGACATAAGATATCCTTTTCTTACAAGAAGTCTCTTTACAAAATAGCCTAAAATATATTTTCTTCAGAATATAGGTTTCTAATATTAGGTTGGTGCAAAAAGTAATTGTGGTTTTTGCCATTACTTTTAATAAAATGTGGACTCTATTTAAATAAGTAAGTAGTCTTTGGGTTAAAAAAGGCCAGATACTATTCAAAATAGCCCAAGTAATTTAAAAGCTAGTTAAATTACTATTCCACTGTATTTCATCAACTGCAGTTCTAGATCTATATCTATCTACTTGATGGAAACAACGGTGATAATGATAAGGAAGTCTAAGACTAAGACGAAAGCTTACTGAAAGAATGACCTTTAAAAATACTATGTTTAATTAAATTCTGTATCTTTTCATGTTAATCAAAATCGTAGGCAAATGTCTTAGAAACTTGGATCAAAACCTCCCTGACTATTGACAAAATTGTTCATTCTGTGTTAACTGACATTTGTCTAGGATCTCCAAATTATCATCTGTTATCCTGCTGCATAATTTAATATTAAAGTCTAGAATGCAAACATTAACATCTCTGCAAAAATGAATGAGAAAAATATCATAAAATTAAAAGAAATGCCCCATTTTGTTACAATAATGATAACTGATGTATCATTCCTCTTTGAAAGGAAGCTAATATACCCAGTGGGTGTGGATCTTCATTGCAAATAATTGATACCCCATTAGTAAGAAATAAAAATCAAACAAATCTCTAATCCACTTCACAATTACACTATTACTTTTGAAGGGAGAAAGGAGTGCAGATATTTACTTTTAATATCTTGCTCCAACACGGTTAGTTTTATATACTCTTATACTTAAGCCCTCCTGTTATAAAACATCATAAAAGGCATATATATATATATATATTTTTTTTTTTGAGATGGAATTTCTTGTTACTGAGGCTAGAGTGCAATTGCGTAACCTCGGCTCACTGCAAACTCCACCTCCCGGGTTCAAGTGATTCTCCTGCCTCAGCCTCCCGAGTAGCTGGGATTACAGGCATGCGCCACCATGCCTGGCTAATTTTGTATTTTTAGTAGAGACGAGGTTTCTCCATGTTGGTTAGGTTGGTCTCAAACTCCTGACCTCAGGTGATCCGCCAGCCCTGGCCTCCCAAAGTGCTGGTATCTCAGGCCTGAGCCACTGCGCCTGGCCAAAGGCATAGGTTTTTGAGTACCGGAAAAACATGGGGTAAACTCACTTTGCCCTGCTCTTCCCCTCTAAATACGCCTAAATACCTTGCAAATTATTTCACAAACAATCAGAAAAGGACCCTGAAGGATGGAGAAAAGAAGTCAGACTGTCCAGAAACTTTAGGACTTGAATAATAACACCATAGTGAGTTGCCCAGGTTTTTCCATATGTCCCATACTGTGCTCTGGAGAGGCCTGTAATCAGGAACCTCCAATGAGTGTAGACAAATAAATAAAAGAAAACAAAAAAATTCTCATCTCACTGGCCAAAGGACCCCTCAAAAAAAGGCAACCCAACAGAGTCCTAGTAGAAAGATCTATCCTATGTAATACTAATGGAAGCACATAGCCCAAAGTACCATAGCAGCAGCACCAACACCCAGGACAGCAAAGGCCAGACCTGTAATAGCAGCAACAGAAGCAGGAGGACCCAACATGGACACACTGATTACTACACACCTGGAGCAGTGGCAGTCTCAGTCAACCACAGGAGCAGTTGTAGCAATCGAATCTACCCCACATTGAAGCAGGTGGCCTGTTCCACCCCAGTGACAGTTGCAGGGGGTTCCCTGCCTAAGCCTAGGGTAGCAACAGAATCATTAGGATCCAGTAAGGGACTCATGTCACACAACACATCCAAACTAGTAGGAACCCAATCCACCACAGCAGCAGCTATAACCCTATAACCGAGTCTCTGTCCTATACTCAGAGCAACAGCAGCTACATTAGGAGTGTTAGCAGGGCCAATCAGGAATCCATTCACCACTCTACACCCAGATCAGTGGCAGCCCAGTCTGCCATAGCAGCAATAGCACAGCAGGGTTCCTGTGACATACCTGGGAGAACAATGAGACCGATCCTACCCAGGAGCAGCAACCGAAGCCCAGAGTATCCTGCCACTCCCACTCAGTGACACTGGGCAGTCTAAATTGCACATGCAGAGATTGAGTAGAAATCCAGCAGAGCCAGAAGTACAAAGCCAATCAGAATAGACCCTCAAGGCTCTAAAAATTAAATTGACATTGTAACTACAGCTCACAAAAGTAGGCAAAGACCCACGTGCAAAATCTAAGTAGGGTGACTGGCTGATGAAATAAGAGATTTAAATAGAAACAAGTCTCCTAACATAATATACAACATGTCCAGAATATAATTGTAAATCACTACTCATACAGTATGATGAAAAATACTACTTTAATGAGAACATACAATTAATTGACACAAACACTGAGATAAAACAAATGTTGAGATTGTCTGACAAGGATGTAAAGCAGGCATTATAAACAGGTTTTCACCAATAATTGTAAATTCTCTTTAAACAAGTAAAAAAAAACCAGAAAATCCAAAAAGATTTAGAAAGATGAAAATATTGGAAATGAGAGAATATTAAAAAAAAAGCTGAAATTTAAAAAAATCTTACTACATGGGCTCAATAATACAATGGATATGACAGTGATAGAATCAGTGAACTGGATGACTGATAGACTTTACTAAATCTGAGCCACAGAAGGAAAATAGGCTTTAAAAAATTATTAGCAGAGCCTAAGGAACATATGAGATAATAAAATCTAACACTTGTATCATTGGAGTTATTGAAGAAGAGGAAAAAGTATAAAGTTCAAAAGTATTTGAAAGAATATGGCTGAAAACTTCCCAAATTTGGTGAAAGAAGTCCACTTACACATTCAAGAAGCTGAGGAAAACATAAACGAAATAAGCCCAGAAAAATTCATACCCAGACACATTGAGAGACAGGACTAGCTGGATTTCCTAGGCCAACTAAGAATTCCTAAGCCTAGCTGGGGAAGGTGACCACACCCACCTTTAAACATGGGGCTTGTAACTCAGCTCACACCTGGTCAATCAGGTAGTAAAGAGGGCTCACTAAAATACAAATTAGGCTAAAAGCAGGAGGTAAAGAAATAGTCAAATCATATATAGCCTGAGAGCACAGGGGGAGGGACAATGATTGGGATATAAACCCCAGGCATTAGAGCCGGGAGTGGGCAACCCCCTTTGGGTCCCCTCCCATTGTGTGGGAGCTCTGTTTTCACTCTATTAAATCTTGCAACTGCATAATTCTTCTGTTCCGTGTTTGTTCCGGCTCGAGCTGAGCTTTTGCTCACTGTCCACCACTTCTGTTTGCTGCCCTCGCAGACCTGCCATTGACTTCCATCCCTCCAGATCCGGCAGGGTATCCACTGCGTTTCTGATCCAGCGAGGCGCCCATTGCCACTCCGCTTCAGGCTAGAGGCTCGCCATTGTTCTTGAGTGGCTTAGTGCCTGGGTTGGTCCTAATCTAGCTGAACACTAGTTGCTGGGTTCCACGGTTCTCTTCTGTGACCCACAGCTTCTAAGAGAGCTATAACACCCACTGGATGGCCCAAGGTTCCATTCCTTGGAATCTGTGAAGCCAAGAACCCCAGATCAGAGAACAAAAGGCTTGCTGCCATTTTGGGAGTGTCCGCCAGCATCTTGGGAGCTGCCCACCACCATCTTGGGAGCTGCCCGCCGCCATCTTGGGAGCTCTAAGAACAAAGACCCACCCGTAACAACATCATAATTAAACTTCTGAAAACTAAAGACAAATAAGTTTTAAAACAACCAGAGAAAAATGATGCATTATCTATAGAGGAATACTGATTCAAATAACAGCAGATTTCACATATGAAACCATGATGGTCAGGAGGAAATGACATACTTTCTGAAAGAAAAGAACTGTTAGTTGCAAATCTTGTATCTGACTTTATTCTTCATACCCCCAAATTGGAAACAACTCAACTGTCTTTTATTTGTAAAAGGATAAACAAACAAACATCAATACCACCAGAATGTCACTCAGCAATAAAAAAGAACAAATTATTAATACAAACAACAACTTAGATGTATCTCAAGTGAATTATTCTGAATGAAAGAAAAGTCTCAGGAGAATACATAGTGTATGATTCTATTTTATAGCGTTTTTGAAATAACATAATTAGAGGTTGGGAACAATTTAGTGGTTGAAAGGTGTTAAGGATGAGGGAGTTGATTATGAAAAGGTAGAATGAGGTGATTTATTGTGCCACATAGTAGTTACGTATCTTGATTTTGGTTCTAGTTACATGAAGCTACATATATCAAATTTCAGGGAACTACACACACACACATACACGCACATTACTGTATGCATAATTGATAAAATCTGAATAAACTTTGAGAATTATCCCAATGTCAATTTCTTAATGCTAACATTAGGAGTGTCCAGGAAAGGGGGAAAGGTACACAGCAGTTTCCTGTACATTTCTTTGCAACTTTCTGTGAATCTATACTTATCTATATTTTAAGATAAAAAGATAAAACAGGCATAGGTAGACATTGTATGTTTAGATATGCTAAAACAGAAAAACCCGAAATTGTTCTCAATGTCTCTCTCTGAGAATATCAGACACCTCCTTATGCCAATAAATCTAAGGAATTTTTATTCACATTTATAGCAAAAGAAAATATTTTTCTCTAGGATTCATGAGGAAAGAAGTAGCAGAAAGGATTGTTGTAATTGGAGAGGTTTAATAAAAAACATAGTGTTCAACCCTCCTTTGATGAGTCCTATTGGAATTTCTGCTCTTCCACTCACTGGAAAGCACCAGTCTTAAGAAGACCAAATTTAAGATATTTTTTGGTAACTCATTAACAAGGGGAAATTTCCAAGCATAATATCCAGGGTGGAGCACACTCTAAGCAAACAGACTGGGCCAGAAGCAAAGAGCAATTTTACAACTGGTACGAAGTCACAATACTATATTCTAAGAAGCCAACAACTGCCTGTGGGCACTAACCATGTGGAAATTTTAAAACAACCCAAAGGGCTGATGAAATGATGAGAGAAGGACTGGAACACAAACTTATCTATTTAGCTATTTGGCTATGAAGTAGTCCTGATACACTCCACCTACTTTCCAGTTTCAAGTCTCATTTCCTTGCTCATCTGCACAACACAGAGGTTATTCCCATCTTTGAAGTGCAAGTATTCAACTAGAGAAGGCCAGCAGCAAGCAGTTTTCTTTAGAAAGCACTCAACAGGCTCAATAGTGTGCTAGCTGTTCTTTGGATACAGAGATGTACAAGACATAATCTTGGCCTTGACATTTACAGTGAAGTTGGGGATGTAAGGAAGGTATCCTGGAAAAGGCATCTAATGTTATATATACCTGAGACAGATCTATATCTGCACCCACATCTGTATCTATATGTCTGATAGATGATATATACAGGACATTCTATAATAGTTCAGAAATGTACTATGGGCTGGGGCTAACAATAAACATTTTGAAAAGAAGACAGAACTTCAGTAAACCTTTGGCACATGGGCAGGAGGGATGGGCATAAGGCATTCTGGGCAAAAGGAAGGTTGGTCGCAGAAGTGTGGAGGCACCTTTGAGAAGTATTAATTGGTGGAACTACTAAAGAGATAAATTTAATCTCAGTATTACAAATAACTTTCTTAAACAGGGCTTCCCCAAAATAATATACAGTACCTTTAGATGAGAACCTGGACAATATATGCATTTATTTTTATGTTAAATGACCCCTTTGTGTGGATGTTCCAGAGGGTGTTCCGGGTTCAGATGGTTGTTTAAGTGTGTCCCTCCTAAAACTGAGGCTTTATGGTGATACTATAATTCTGGTTCCCAGATTTCGCTATCACACTGTTCTTCTTACTTGATAAATTGGATCACACTGATAAGACTGCCTGTCTATACTGCCAACAATTGTCTATTTCAATATTCTCTAGATATTGTGCTTCACACACCTGGTTTGAAATTCTCCTATCACCTGTAGGTATTCACCAACCTCAAAATCTATTCATCTGAAAGTCACTGGTTTTCTATGTCTAAACATCCTCTTATAAGCTTGAACCAAAATTCTTATTCTAATCCTTGATTGCTTTTCAAATACATCAGAATAAATTTTATATCCACACCCCAAGTCTTCACTTCTTCAGGCTGACTTGCCTTGATTAGTTCTAATATACCTTCAAAATCCTTCAGGGGCTCACTTTAATTCATTGTTTGTCATCTTAATATAGTACCCAGATTTAAATATGTAGTCTAACCAGAGCAGAATAGAATGAAACTCTATTAGCCACGTGGCTTAAGATTTCCTTTTGGTTCCAGTTGAAGCTGGTGAACTGTAATATATGTAGCAGCTTTCCTCTAACATCCTAAGTAATTTAAAATGCTAGAAATAGTCTAAAAATAAACACCTAATTTATTATTGGGTTGCAAACAAGAAGCGACTTCATTGCATCATAAAACATGAAAATTCCTTAAAGACACAAAGCAGGTAAGATGAGATTGAACAGAATAGTTAAATGCATCCATTTCATGGGATATTATATAGTCATTAATGGTAATAAAGTACATCCATTTGAGCTAATATGAAAAAGTATACAAACATATTCTTAAGTGAAAGAGAAAGATGCAGAATTATGTATAGTATATTAGTTGAATTTAGAAAAATATATTCACAGATACATATATATGCTAGAATATACTTTTTCTTAAGGAATAACAAATGCTTTATAGAATTAACTATTGGGGAAAGATTAGCAGGTTGAAGTGCAGGAATAAAAAGCATGCATTTTTCATTTTATATTTTTTTGAATTTTAGAAGTTTGAACAGTCTTTTATATCAGTGGGGGCAGATATTTTATTGTCTTATTTGTGCTTTCTTGTTAAAAAGTTAAAACATATGAATAAACAGAGTTTTATTGGAATTGCCTTTTTATCAATCATGACATAGTTGAATCAGGTTGAGTCAGAATGTTCAGATCTTTTCTGCCCAGTGTTTCATACGTATTTGCTGGCTGACAGTTAATTAACTGAACAAAGGAATGGGAGAGGCAATATGAAAAGGCAACCACTGTGGAAGATTTTCTTATACATTTTTTCTTCCCGTCAGAACCCTATATGTTCATGTCCCTAAATAATCATTTCTATTCAAACATAGGAGGCATTTTGTGTTTAATAGTAAGGACTTGAAGAAGCAGATGCTAGGAACACAGGTCAGTATAGGTTAGGAGGCTACTGCAGTAGTGCAGGCAAGCAATGATGGTAGTTGGGATTAGGGTTAAAGCATAACATGTGCACATACATAAAGAGATTTGGGATACATTTTTGAAAGTGGAACTGGCAGGTCTTGGTGATAAAAGACCTGTGGTTAATAATGAAGAGGGAATAAATCTATGACTAGAATTGCTGACACAGCTGGGGGAAATTTAATAGGCCTCTACCTACAGTAATGAGAGGATCATGAAGTCCAGGAAAGGAGTTGAACATACACAATACCATGCTTTGGCATAAATCAAATAGATGACCAGAATGATGGTATTTTATGAATACTACTTGGTAGACAAAGCATGACATTTGATATTACAGACTTGGGTTTGAGTCTCCTTTCCACCGTGTAACCAAACTCTCTGAGACTGAATTGGCCCTTTTAAAAAATGGAGATAAAAATAGTACTTAACTCACAAATGTGTTGTGAAAATGACGACAGATAACATGTGAAAAATCTTGTAAGACTGTAAAAACATTCAAATGTTTTTAATATTATTACTATTATTTAAAAACAATACAATTAACTTCTCCTATTAAAAATTCTTGCCAGCAGCATGCCACACTGCATATCATCTCCAACCATTAACTTTGCACTCTGTTTATCTTCTACACTCAACATTATATTTTACAGATTTATTCATGTTGGTATTTGTAACTATAGTTAACCCATTTTAATTGCTGCACAGTATTATATTGAATGAACATGCTTCAATGTATTTCTCCTTTCTCCTACTGCAGTATATTTAGAGTGTTCTTACTCTTTTTCACGATTCCAATAGTTCAAAAATACTATCATATGTTTTCTTGCCTGGATATGTGAACCTCTTTAAGATACACACCTGGTAAAGGGTAATATTGGTTGTAGGGCATAAATGTTTTCAGCTTTGTTGGATATTGCCAAATGTTCTTCTAAGTGTTTGAAACAATGCATTATCTTATCTGCAATGTATAGAGTTCCTGCTTCCTCAAAACCTTACAGACACTTTGTTTCATCAAACTTAAAAAATGTTTGCTAAATCTAATGAGGGTGGGGGTAGGGATGGAATGTCTTTGTTTTTCAATTTACATTTTAATAAGACTATGAAACAGTATTTAATATGTTTTTCAGCCATTTATAGTTTCTTTTGGTTAATCGGCTCTTCACATCACTCGCCTATTTGTTTTTTAATTAAGTGTTTTTGTGTAATCGTTTTGCAGTAATTACATATTTCAGATACAAAGTCTTTTATAGTTATTCACATGAGAACATTGACTCCCAATCTGTGGCTTAAATTTTAAATTGGTTTATGGCTTTTTCTAGTGTCGGATTTTGCTTTTTAAAATTTTGCCAACTTTATCCATGTTTTTCCGTTAGGATTTAGACATTTTACATTGTGTTTAAGAAATTTTTTTGATGCTAAAGTCATAATAACATTCTCCTAATAACATTCTCTTCCACTAAAATTATCAAAAATTTGAGTTTTTCACTAGTCTGGGTTTATTTATATATATATATGATATAAGTTATTTATATATATATTATATATATGATATAGGTTAAAGAGATACATAATTGTTTTCTATATGGACAAGTAGTTTTCAAAACATCATTTACTGACTGATGCATCTTTTTCATTTCTGATTAGTATTGCCCATCATAGGGGCCAAGAAAAAATTTCCCGTTTGCCCTCTGAAATTTTGCTAAAAAATTAACTGACAAAAGTCAGATTAATTGGAGAACAGGAAAACAAATTTATTAATGTGCACACAGAGGAGAACCAAAGAGTGATTACTCTCACCCCTGCAATGTAGTTCAGTGGCTTATATACAACCTCGAAGTTACAGAAAGAATGAGAGCTTGGATCCTTACAAAACAGGTTACGGTGGTAAATCAGGTTATAGTGGCAAACAGGTTATGGGAGGGGAAGAAGAGGAGCCCTAACTAGTGAAGTTGATCTTATTAATCTTTCCGAAATCCAGAGAAGGGAAGGCCTCAGAGAAAACCTGGCTGCATCATTACAGATTTTCTCTACAGATGTATATCTCCCCAACAAACGATGGGTTTGTAGGACTACTTCTGTTTGCTGGCTCTCTGAAGAGCCAAAATATGTCAAGGAAATACATTTTGGGGTAAAATATTTTGATTTCCTTTACCATAAAGTCTGTGTATGCATGGGTCTATTTCTTTGTTATCTGTTCTGTTCCATTAATGTATTTTTCTGTCTGTGGGTTAATCTCTCACTTTGTTAATTACCGTAGATTTATAAGCAGCCTATAACAAAATAAAACCACTTTGCTTATTTTTTGTTAATTGTGCAAATTTTGAAATTTCTTAGCCTTGTAGTCTTCCATATGAATTTTAAAATCACGTTTTTTTTAAGGTCTATGGGGAAAATATCTTTTAAGATTTTAAACGGTATTGCGTTGGATTATAGTTTATGTTGGTGACAGTCAATGTCTATCATACTGAATTTTCCTATTTATGAACATGATAGATTTCATCACATATTTACATTTTCATATTGTCTTTAAAGTTTCTTTCAAATTGGCTGCACATCATTTAAAAGAATTATTTCTAGATTTCCTCCACTTTTTGTTGCCTTTTTAAGTCATATGTTTTTATTCCATTTTATAATTTTTATTGTCAGTGTAGAGAAATACACTTTGCGTCTTGATACTACATCTAGTAAAGTTACTGAACTACATTAATGACAGTGTGCTTTTTTCTTTTTTAAACTTTATTTTTAGCACAATGTTGAAAACAATATGTGATTGTAGATATCTTTGTGTTATTAACAATTGCTAAATAATACTTCTTTAGTATTGCCATTGTAGGCCACAAATAAAATCTTAAGCCCCCCAGCCAACTGAATGGACTCCATCTTGGCCAAGCAGATCCCAGGGAAACTTGAAAAACTGAGTTCTTGGCCATGACAAGAAAGAAGGTCAGACAGGCTTCCTTATACTCCCCTCCTTTTGGAATTCAGGTACAAGTGACCAGCATTAACATTAAAATAGAGATCATAAGACAAAACAAACTCTTTGTGGCGATAAGACACCAAATTAGAACCTGACTCTGGTATAGCATCATGTGACAGATAGCACACCCTAAAGGAAGTAAAAATATTTTCCTCTTCAATATATTTCTTTGACATTTTTTTAAATGGCCCTGCAAAGCCTTCTTTTGTGGGGAAAATTTGCATCTATAGACCATCTCCATTAAGGCAGCCAGGCCTTCCCTTTCTAGGTCTTTCTCACATCTAGGTGAGGTTAAAAGAGAGTCAGATACCTTTAAGGTTTGATAAGAGACATTTACCTTCAATGCCGTCTCAAAGCTGCTACCTATGAGGCTTCATCTACATAACAAAAGTCTTGGTCTTCACACCTTCCCTTATCTTAACTCAAGCATTTCTTTCTTTCTACTGACTTAATCCCTTAGACAAAGCTTAACTCTTTTAACCAGTTGCCAATCGGAAAATTTCTGAATCCACCTCTTGCTTGTAAACCCCACTTCAAGATATCCCACCTATCTAGACTGAACCAATGTACACCTTTATTGATTTATGATTTTCCTTAGAATTCCTGTCTTCCCAAAATGTATAAAACCAAACTATAACCCAACCACCTTGGACACCCTTTCTCAGGACTTCTTGAGACCATTTCCTGTGCCATAGCTACTCTTACTGGCTCAGAATAAATCTTTTTAAATATTTTGGAGAGTTTTTTTGTTTTTTTTCCTTAACACCATTAAGAATAATGTTTATTCCAGATTGAGCATGATGTTTACTCTAGGTTTTTGGTAGAAAATATTTATCAGTTTAAGACAATTTATTTTTATTTCTAAATAGCTATGTGTAAATAGCTGTTCTCATGGAGAAGCGATTTTTATCTAATAATTTTTCTGGATTGTTGGGGCTGAGGAAACAATACTTCAAAATGAAGGCCTCAGAAGCAAAAGTTTTCTCTGATATTCTCCTTCCCTCCTGTCTCTCAATCTTACTCTCCCCTGATGTTAGCCATACAAATTAGAACCCCTCGTCTCCAAGGTGGGTCATAGAAGGCAGAACCCCTTTTCCCCAAAGCCAGCCATAAAACCCAAAAATATTGCTCTAACTATCCCTCCACCTTTCTGTATCAAAGCTGGCCATAAAGAAAGCATCTGACCTACCTTGTTTGACTTTGGGTCATAAGATCCCCATTCCAGAGAGGGCCCTGCCCCACACCCAGAAGAAAGGAAAGTGTGCTCAGAGAGGCCAAGAAGACTCTAGACAGAAAGGCCTTGCTAGGTTTCCCCTCTTAGTCTATTAGCATTGGATCCTACCTTTTTGTCCAATAATATTTGTACATGGTTGTCCATACTTTGTTGAAAAGAAGCATTAAAATGGACGATTTCTCCTGTATCTTTGGGTCTTCATTCTAAAGACTCCTGTGTATACACATTAAATACATTTGTATCCTTTTTTTTTTTCCTAATTAACCTACCTTTTGCTAGGTAATTTTTCAGTGAACCTTCAGAGGGCCAAGAGCTTGGCCCCTATAAGAGCCACTGAAATGAGCATACTTCTCCTTTAATCGGTCATCAATTATTTGATGAGTTTTCTGAGGGAGCCCAGCTAGTTGCAATGCTCTTTTTTTTTTTTTCTGGCAGACTGCTGAACTAATTGGTTTTTTTGTTTTGTTTTGTTTGTTTGTTTGTTTGTTTGTATTTGAGACAGAGTCTCGCTCTGTTGCCCAGGCCAGAGTGCAGTGGCGCAATTTCGGCTCACTGCAACCTCCACCTCCCGGGTTCAAGCAATTCCCCTGCCTCAGCCTCCTGAGTAGCTAGGACTACAGGCATGTACCACCATGCCTGGCTAATTTTTTGTATTTTTAGTAGAGACAGGGTTTCACCATGTTGGCCAGGCTGGCACTGAACTCCTGACCTCAAGCAATTCACCTGTCTTGGCCTTCCAAAGTGCTGGGATTACAGGCATGAGCCACTGCACCCGGCCTATTGAACTAGTTTTAGAGATATTTTAACTTGGGACTTTTGCATTTATGTTCACAAGAGTTGTCTATACTTTTCTTGTACATTCCTTGTCTCTTTGTTATCAAGGTTAGATTAGCCTTATAAATAGATCTACCATTTTTATTCTGTGACAATTTGTGTTAAGGTAAGGTATGCTAAAACTTAAAAATGTAGTAAGATTCACCCATGAAATAGTTTAGGCCTGCTGTTTTGAGGGGCAAGTCTGGGGAAAATGGTAATTTATTTGCTAAATATCTGTGATGTTATTTTACTAAGATTTTTTTTATTTCTGATTATTAATATCCACAATAAACATTTTGTATAATTTTGTTCATTTATTTTTTAATTTTATGAAGTGAATATTTTGTTATTTGTAAAATCTCTGTCTTATTTGACAAAACCTTTCCTGATCCAAATATTATTTATTTTTACCTTTTTCTCTGATTTCTTAATCATCCCTGACAGAGGCTTATCTATTTCATTAGGCCTGTCGAATAATTGATTCTCTTAGTTTTTTTCTGTTTTCCACTTTTAAAATTTCTGTTCTTATCTCTAGTATCTTATTAATTCTATGTTCTTTAGGTTTACCCTGTTATTTTTCTCCGTAGCTTTTTTTGAGCCTAACCTTTAACTCATTCATGTTCAATCTCTCCTCACTTTTAATACGATAATTTGTTGCTATAATTTTATCTTAAATACTTAGTTAGCTGTATCACAATTTAAAACTTAGTTTTGAAAAGGGTAGTTGGTTAAAACATTTTGTAACTTCAATTTTTATTTCCTTTTTTATAAATACATTATTTCAATAGTGCATTTCCAGTTTCACCGTCTCTTACACATACTTTATTGTTAATTTTTAATAAAGTTTTTGTGTTGAAAGAAAACAGTTTGTGGACTTTAGTGTTTAAAATTATTTTAAACAAGGTCAAATTTTAAATATTTATCCAGTCCTTGAAACCAACATGTTTACTTTACTTCGACATTTCTATATATATCTACAAATCTATCTTGTTAATTTTGTTATTCAAATCTTGAGAATTTTTCCTGTGTGACATTATAGTCTTTGAGAGCATTGTGTTGAATCACTTACTGAGTTCATGGTTTTATCAATTGCTTTTCATAATGTCTCAATTTTTGCTTCATGTATGTAAAATCTATATTCTTTATACACTTTAGTTTTTCTATATTCTTAGTTGATTATTTCTTGTTTCATTGTGTATTGCCGTCGATTATTACTGCCTTTTTGCCCTCAAGTTTTATTTTATGTGAAATTAAAATGCTTTATCAGCTTTCTACTGTTAACATTTTTAAAGTGTCCATATAAGCTCGTTTTAGGCATTTCTCTTTCTTTGTGTATGTATTTATGTATATGTATATTCAATTTGAAACTCTGTCTTTTAATAGGTGAGTTTATTTGTTTATGTTATGATTACTTATATCTGTAATTATTCCTCTCATCTTTATTTTGTCCATTATTATTATTATTATTATTTTTTTTTTTTTGAGATGGAGTCTCGCTCTGTCGCCCAGGCTTGAGTGCAGTGGCAGGATCTCGGCTCACTGCAAGCTCCGCCTCCAGGGTTTGCGCCATTCTCCTGCCTCAGCCTCCCGAGTAGCTGGGACTACAGGCGCCCGCCACCATGCCTGGCTAATTTTTTGTATTTTTAGTAGAGATGGGGTTTCATGGTGTTAGCCAGGATGGTCTCAATCTCCTGACCTCGTGATCCGCCCACCTCGGCCTTCCAAAGTGCTGGGATTACAGGCATGAGCCACCGCACCCGGCCATATTTTGTGCATTATTTACTTGTTTTGTTTATCATGCTTATACTCTATCTTGTGTTGAATGGACAATGTTTATTGCAGTTATTATATTTTCAGTTAAAATTTGAATGCTATGAATATTTTAAATTTTAAGACAATTTTATTTAAAATTTTACTTTAAAATTTTAATATGCATCCTTCCTTTTAGAATTCTCTAAGAAAGTATGAATTAATTCTGTATCTCTACTTTCCTCCCAAAGAAGACAAAATTTTAGACAATCTTAGTAACTCATTCTAAAACACTTCCTCCATACTCCCACCCATATCTGATGTTATCACTGTCTTGTCTTGAAAATTTTCCTTTCATTATTAAGCACAAGCATAAATATACTTACACACACAAAATTTGCTTATCTTTAAATATCAATAATTAAATACTTATATTTTAAAATTAATTTTATTCTCATTCTTATTTCCCTAACTGTATGTTCAATTTATTTTTTATTTAGTATTATTCACTATTTAGTATTCAACTTTCTGCTTTTTTTTTTTTGGATGGAGTCTTGCTCTATCACCAGGCTGGTGTATAATGGTGCTATTTCGGCTCACTGCAACATCTGACATCCTTGTTGAAGCAATTCTCCTGCCTCAGCCTCCCGAATAGCTGGGATTATAGGCACATGCCATCACACCAAGCTAATTTTTGTATTTTTAGTAGAGACAGGGTTTCACGATGTTGGCCAGGATGGCCTCGATCTCCTGACCTCATGATCCGCCTGCCTCGGCCTCCCAAAGTGCTGGCTTTACAGGCGTGAGCCACCGCGTCCGGCCAACTTTTTGCTTTTATATGTCTTTCAGTAAGGGTCTGTTGCTAGTAAACTTAGTCCTAATTGGTGTGAAAATATATCTTAAACCCCACACTTGAATTAATTTCAGGTGCGGGGTTATTTTCCATCAGCATTTTGACACTATTATGCTGTCATCTATTATTATTACTAAGCCATTGTTCTAAATATAAAGTTGGTGGTGAGAGTGCTTGCTTTTCTCTCATGGATAACCTGCTTTTCTCTCTGGTATCATTTTTGCTTTTTTTTTTCTTCAATATTTTTAAATGTTTCCATGTGGATTTATATTTAAAATTTGCTTGAAATTTAGGAGTTATTTTAAATTATATACTTCTTCAAATCTTTAAATATCTTATTTTTCCCCTGTAATATTACATCTCCCGCATTCTCTGACTATTCTCTACCTTAGGAACTCGTAATAGACATAATTAGACCCCCTTAATCAGCATTATTTTCATCTAACTTATTTACTTATTTTCATCTTTTAGACCTTTGTACTATAGTTAGGGTAATATAGCTATATTCTGTGCTGTATTCATCATTGTTAACTTTCAACTCATGAATTTATTTTTATATTAATATACTCATGCTGGGGCCTACTTCATTTGTTAGTTTTTTTTTTAATTTCGATAACTAAATACACACACGTAAAGACACAGAGAATATATTAAGGGAGAAAAAGAGCTTTTACTTTCTGAATTATCTAATTAAATAATTTCATATGTCCTTGTTATTGTTTAACATTTGATTTTTCCATAATTTTTCTTATTTTTCTAGTTTTTCTTTCATCAATTATTTCTCTGAGGATAGTAAACATACTTATTTTAAAGTCTTTGGATCTCCTTTTTTAGTTTTAACTGGAACAAAATCATCTTTTCATTGCTGATTATTTAATCTGCCTTTCTCAGTGTTAGATATTTTCCTCTTGTTAAGTCTGAGTTTTTAGTCTAGTCTTGACTAATAATTTTCTTTCATTTCTTACCATCTCTCCCTACTCTCTTCCTGCCCAATGGTCTTAGAGTTGCCTTCTTCTGGTGCTTCTAACTGAAGAGTATCCATGGAGTACTGCTGATCCAATGACCAATTCAGCAGGCATTTTGGCTTAGCTACTACTTATAAATTTATGTCTGTGTCCACCTCTAGGCAGTGTTCAGAAGTAACTTAATTCAACCTCCACCCGTGAATAGGGACAACCTTCCCAAGGCTTTGGTCTCTGGCAGTGAGCCTGGATCTGGACTCATACTCTGGCTGGAAGACTTTTAGCCTGTTTAACATAGGAAATGATCTCTCAGCTGCCTCTGCCTTCATTTGGACATGGAGACTATCAGTTGAGACTGTTTAGTTCTGCTATTCACTTTGCATATTTCCATGCTATTTTTAGTCCATAAAGATGATTACCTTATATATTGTGTGTTTTCCTTTTCTTTTTCTTATTGGATTTTCTTTCCCATTGCCATATGCTTGAAGAAGAAAGAATGTTTCTTTCCCAGGCTGGAGTGCAGTGGCGCGATCTTGGCTCACTGCAACCTCTGCCTCCTCGGTCCAAGGGATTCTCCTGCCTCAGCCTCTGGAGTAGCTGGGAATATAGGCACACATCATCACACCTGGCTAATTTTTTTTATATTTTTAGTAGAGGTGGGGTTTCACCATGTTGGTGAGGCTGGTCTCAAACTCCTGACCTCAAGTGATCCACCTGCCTAAGCCTCCCAAAGTGTTGGGATTACAGGTGTGAGCCACTGCACCTGGCTAGAAAGAATGCTCCTTAATCAGCCATATCAGAGTATCTTTTAAAGACACTTGTATTTAATCTCACTTAGAGATTTACATTTCTCATATAGGAAAGATTCATTTGTAGGTTTTAGCCTGTCACCAACTTCTACCACCAGCAGAGAGTAGACTGCTAAAGATAATTGCAGACCAGAGACAATTACCTTCTGATACATTAATAGCTTTAGGAAAATACATGAACTACAGAGGTCTGCTTAGCATCATGGTGTGTTGTGTCTCTTCTGTGAGGGGTCATAAAGTACTGGGGGAAGTAGAGAGAATTTCAAGATCTCAGCAAAAGACAATGAAAAAGGAATAATTAAGGTGACAAAGGAATTTCACAATTAGGCTAATGAGAGCCAAGCATATATCTGCTTAAACCTATGTGAGGAACCAAAAATTCCTGTGTTTTCGATGCTATTGGCAAGTCCTAATCATAACTATCTAACCTTGATGATGAACTCTAAAACTGATTCTTTATGTATTCCTATTTAATATTTCCTGCTGATGTGTTACCTTGGCTAAGACGGCTACATTCTCTGTTTTTCATTTTCTATTCATAGAATACCAGGTTATTACTTATTATAATATTCATAGCATTATCTTGGTTGGTAACTTAGTACCAGAAATACATGTGAACATGTTTGTTACTGCAACACAAATAGCCTTCTATTTTATGTATATATAATACATAAAATATACATAAAATAGAAAAAAATATAAAAATAACAAAATAACAAATTTGAATTTATTCAAGTAAATATCTAAAAACATCCTTGTAGCTTGAGTAGATAACTCATACAGTCATTTAGAAAATTTTGATTCAAACTACTTAAATCTCCTATCATCAACACACAGCCCTAAAAATACAACATTAATAACATAATAATATCTCATAACTAGCTAATTTAAGCTGAGTCACACAGAATACTAGGAAGGGCAAAACACCTTGTGACTTTAAAGGCTGTAATAAAAATCTTCTGCTGTGTATTCAACAAAAAATTGTTGAGTACATATTACATGGAAGACATTAAAAACTACCTTCTCTGGGGGTATAAAATGATAGGATAATATTTCAGTCAATACAATTATAGTAGTATAGATGAGGCAAAGTAGGAGGGAATATTAATTCCCTCCGAGTACAGATTATGCCTATCTTATTTACCAATAAATTCCCAATTTTTAGCTGGGCATCTGGTCGTCCCGAATTAAAATTGCATTTCTGAGCTCCTTTGAAGCAGGTGTGCCCATGTAAATAAGTTTTGAGCAACGGTACATAGTGTCTGGAGGGCTATCACGACATGAATGTAAATAGAGGGGACATACCCTCTCGTTTCTTTCTTCCTCTCTATTTGCTGGAATGCATGTGTGATGGCTAGAGCTGAAGCAACGATCTTAGGCAATGCAGAGGAAAATACAGACATGATTGTGCAACAATAAAAAATGAAGCCATATTTATGATGAAGTGGAGTAACATAATAGACCTAAACTATCTTTCTCTAAAGTGCTTTTATGTGGTGAAAAATAAGATCCAATGTTGTTTAAGCTACCATAACTTGGAGGTTTTTGTGCAGGCAATCTTAATTCTAAATGAAAGAGATATGTAAACACCTTACAATGAAATGCCATAAGTTCAATAACAGAGGAATAAACTTCTGTAGGTGTTCAAAAGAAAAGATGGTTCCACTCTTCTTAGCAGGTTTCAAAAATGACCCACAACTTCCAAAAATTTTAAGCTTACAATCAATGTAATAAATCACACAAGGAAACAAGGTACCATGAATAAAACAAACATCAGATACAGACCCAGAAGGATGCTAAATATCAATATCAAAAACAAAATATATCTAAAATATTTTAAAAAATTTTAAAAATTAAAATATGAATAAAGCCCAAGTGACCATAAAAAAAGAGCTATAGCTAGGCGTGGTGCCTCATACCTGTAATCCCAGCACTTTGGGAAGCCAAGGTGGGCAAATCGCTTGAGCCTAGGAGTTTGAGACCAGCCTGGGCAACATGGCGAAACCCCATCTCTGCAAAAAAATACAAAAAAATTAGCTGGCTGTCGTGCATGCTTGTAGTCCCAGCTACTCAGGAAACTGAAGCGGGAGGATCACTGGAGCCCAGGAGTTTGAGTCTGCAGTGAGCTGCGATTGCACCACTGCACTCCAGCCTGAGCAACAGAGCAAGACCTTGTCTGAAAAACAAAAGAAAAAAGAAAAAAAAACTTCAGATTGGAAAAATGTGCAAATTTAATTTCTTAGAAATAAAATCATAAAGATGAAATTTATGTATAAGAATTCCAGCTTCCATTAATGGTACAACACTTTAGTCATACCAACCCTCCAGAAAACAAAAATTATAAAATCTGGAAAAAAATACCAAGAAAACCTACAAAATACCAAAAAATCTGCATTCAAATCTAATGATTTGAATACAGTGGACAGTAACTAAAAACAGCAGAAATGGAAGAGAAGTCAACTATTGAAAGACAGGAATTGCACTTAGTGAATTTTGAGTCTTTACTCCATTTTGCCAAAAGGTACTTTCTGATCCATATATCATGTTGTAGCATAAAATCTCACTCTTACTGTCTTGACATGTTAGAGGAAGAGTTTAATGATGGCACAATGGTTAGAAAAATAAGGTTAAAAATCCTGAAACAAAGAGAACTGCAGAGGGGTGAGCCTCAAAATCAATGTGTGAACCCTGCTCAAATTATAACCACCAAAGGACATATGTGCAGAGAAGCTTCCAAGAATCCTGCACAAAACAAGTCTTGAAGACAAATTGAATGGTAATTTCATCTGGTAGCTACCACAGGAGAGACAGACTTAAAAGTTCAAGTCCAGACAAGATAAGTGTTTGTAGAACATAGGTGAGTCCATGTTTTGTACAATGTATCGCCTACTCTGTCCATTATAATATATATTTTTAATTATAAGACATACAACAAGAGAAAAAATGTGAAATACAGTAATAAGAAAAAAAAAAGCCTCTAATGCCAACCACAAAATGTCAAAGATGTTGAGATTAGTAAATAAATAGATTAAAATAGCTAACGTATGTTCTAGAACTTTAAGGAAATTATAGTCATGATATCTAAACAGATGAGCAATATCAGCAAAGAGTAAAATCATAAATATGAACACAATGCGAATTTTAGAATTGAATAACTAAAATGAAGAGTTTACTGGATGATCTTAACAGCAGATTAGAGCAAAAGAAAAAGCCAATGAACCTGAAAATATATCATTAGAAATTACCTGTCTGAAGAATAAAAGATCAGAGCCTCAGTGACTTTTGGGACACTATTAAATAATCTAATATATGTTTTTGTAGTCCCAGCAGGAAAGAAAAAAGAGAAAGACAGATAAGATGTTTGAAGAAAATATGACCAAAACTTTAAAAGAAAAAAAAAATAAGACCTTTACTTCTGTACTTACAAGTCAGCATAACAGGTTTTATAAGCTCAATAAAGATGCAAAGAAAAGATTGTACTCAAAATGTTGAAATACAAAGATAGAAGGTCTTAAAAGCATCTAGAGAAAAGGGATCCATTATATAAATAAGGAAAAAAATAAGGCTGGGCACGGTGGCTTACACCTGTAATCCTGGCACTTTGGGAGGCCAAGGCGGGTAGATCACCTGAGGTCAGGAGTTTGAGACCAGCCTGACCAACATGGAGAAACCCTGTCTCTACTAAATATACAAAAAATTAGCCGGATGTGGTAGCACATGCCTGTAATCCCAGCTACTCGGGAGGCTGAGGCAGAAGAATCACTTGAAACTGGGAGGCAGAGGTTGCAGTGAGCCGAGATCGCACCATTGCACTCTAGCCTTGGCAAGAAGAGCGAAACTCCATCTCAAAAAAAAAAAGAAAAAGAAGAAAAGGAACAGCTGAATTCTCAACAGATACAGTAGAGTACAGTGAAAATATGACACCTATGACATCCTTCAAGTCCTAGTAAGGCTGGCAATTAGTGAAGGAATGAGCATGATTACTTGCAGATGGGTAAGAGCAATACAAATGAGGCCAAACAGGTTAGCACAAGGATCCCAGTCAGTAACGCATGATGTTCCAGAAAGGGGCCAGGAAAGATATCTGTGGCCACCTGCAGTTGGCAACTTCTTTGTCAAAGGAGGAACTGTTGGAGGGAAAGTCCCAAAGGCCGAGCATACGTAGTAGCAAAGAACCATGTCCCTAAGGTGAACTTTGATCATTATAATAGTAAAAAACACACCCCTGTGTGGAAATTTTAAATGCTAATGAGACATGCGATGCATGTGCTAGCGTGTACAGTGACTGTGGATGCGGGCTCAGGAGACTACCCAGGACATGCCTAACAATGACCATTCCTTCCCCTTCATGAATAATCATGTAAGACACCCATAAAGGGAGTTTCCTCAGTGCCAGTAGGCACTGTCTCATTCTCAAGGAGCCTGCTCTGACCTAGCTATCAGAGTGTACTTTTGCTTTGCAATAAACTTCTTGCCTCCTCTTACTTTGGACTCGCTCTCAAATTCTTCTGTGCAGCAAAGTAAAAAACCTGAACACTAAAACAACACCAGAACAACAATCTGTGAAACAGCATCTTATGTCCAGTGATAATATCTTTCAAACATGAAGGAGAGGCTGGGCGCAGTGGTTCACGCCTGTAATCCCAGCACTTTGGGAGTCTGAGGCGGGTGAATCATGAGGTCAGGAGTTTGAGAGCAGCTTGGCCAACATGGTGAAACCCCGTCTCTACTAAAAATACAAAAAATTAGCCGGCGTAGTGGTGGGCACCTGTAATCCCAGCTACTCGGGAGGCTGAGGCAGGAGAATCGCTTGAACCCGGGAGGCGGAGGTCGCAGTGAGCTGAGATCACACCACTGCACTCCAGCCCTGGCGACAGATTGAGACTCCATCTCAAAAAAAAAAAAAGGAGAAATGAAGATATTTGCAGGTAAATGAAAACTGATTTTCTCACAAGGAGGCATAAACTGTGAAAAATGCTAAAGGAAATTATAAGTGCTGCTGGAAAAATGATACCAGATGGAAATGTAAAGCTACAGAAGGAAATAAGAAGGACCAAAAAATAGAAAATATGAAGATAAATATAGATGACTGCATGAAACAACATGGAGAAACCATAACTTTATATTACTAAGTGAAAGAAGACATTTTGAGATGATTCCAACTACATAACATTCTGGAAAGGTGAAACCATGAGGACAGTAGAAAGATCAGCGGTTGCTGAGGGGTTAGAGGACTGGTGATTAATAGGTGGAACACAGAGGATTTTTAGGACAGTGAAACTATTCTATATCATACTATAGCTGTAGATACCTGTATTCTGAATTTGTCCAGACCCATAGATTGTACGATAACAAGTGTGAACCCTAACGTAAGCTATGGACTTTGCATGATAACAATGTATCAATGTAAGTTCATCGATTATAACAAATATACTACTCACCTGTGAGATGTGATGGTATGGAAGCTGAGTATGTGTGTGGGCAGATGACATGTGGGAAATCTCTGTAGTTTCTGCTCAGTTTTGCTATGAACCTAAACAATGTCTATTAAAAGACATTTTAGCCTAAGAGAAATAAAAACTTATGTCCATAAGTTCCAGACCAGCCTGGCCAACACAGTGAAACCCCATCTCTACTAAAAACACAAAAATTAGCTGGGCATGGTGGCAGGCACCTGTAATCCCAGTTACTTGGGAGGCTGAGGCAGGAGAATTGCTTGAAGCTGGGAGACAGAGGTTGCAGTGAGCCATGATCGTGCCACTGCACTCCAGCCTGGGCAACAGACCTAGACTCCATCTCAAAAAAAAAAAAAGTACATGAATGTTTATAGAAGCATTACTCATAAAAGCCAAAAAGTGGAAACAACACAAATGTCTATCAATGGAAAATGGATTAAAAAATGTGGAATCTATACAACGGAATATTATTTGGCTGTAAAAAAGGAATGCAGCATTAACGGATGGTAAAACATGGATAAACCTCACGAACATTATTCTAGGTGGAAGAAGCCAGTCACAAAAGAATATGCATTATGTTATTTCATTCATGTCAAAGTCTAGAACAGAGAAATCTATAGCAATAGAAAGTAGATGTAGTTGCTTAAGGTTGAGGGTAGGCAGTGGGGAGCTAGGCAGTCCTTAGGTAAAGGGTGTGGGGTTTCTTTTTGAGGTGGTGAAAATGTTCTAAAATTGACTCCATGGTGGTGGTTGCACATATCTGTGAATATACTAAAAAACTTTGAATTATACACTTAAATGGGGGAATTGAATGCTGTGTAAATTAAATCTCACTAAAACTTAAAAAATAAAATGAGGGCTGGGTGTGGTGGCCCTCACACTTTGGGAGGCTGAGGTGGGCTGATCACCTGAGACCAGGAGTTCAAGACCAGCCTGGCCAACATGGTGAAACCCCGCCTATACTAAAAATACAAAAATTAGTCAGGCCTGGTGGCACATGCCTGTAATCCCAGCTACTAGGGAGGCTGAGGCAGGAGAATCGCTTGAACCCAGGAGGCAGAGGTTGCAGTGAGCTGAGATCACGCCACTGCAATCTAGCCAGGGTGACAGAGCAAGACTCTGTCTCAAAAAATAAAATAAAATAAATTAGATATGCCTACAGATGTATTTGAATGAATAAATATATCTTAAAAGAAAAAAATTCTGACATTACAAAGTGCTGGTAAGGATGTGAAGCAACTGGAATTTTCATCCACTGTGGTGGAAAATGTAAAATATTACAGCTATTTTGGGATTTTTGCAGTCTCTTAAAAAGTTAAACATTTACTTATGTTATTCAGCAATCCCACTTATAAGCATTTATCCAAGAGAAATAAAAGCATAAGTCCACACAAATCTGTACAGAAGTAATTATAGTTGCTTTATTTACAGTGTAAAACTCAAGAAGTATCAAGAAGTAATTCAAATGTCCATCAACTTTTTAATGGATAAACAAATTGTTGTACATCTATACAATGAATAGCATTTGGAAATTGCCATACAACAACAAAGTTGAATCTCACATGCATTATGCTCAGTGAAAAACACCAGACTGAAAAAGCTACATACTGTATGGTTCCATTTATATGTTATTTTGGAAAAGGCAAAACTGTTTTTAAAGGATATAATCAATAGTTGCCAGAGGTTGGGAGTGGATAAAGGTGATTGAATCCAAAATATAACAGGAAACTACTGGGTGTAATGAACAAGTTTTATATTTTTATTTCAGTTGTGATTACATGGATGCATGCATTTGTTAAAAATCTTAGAGCTCTACCACTAAAAATGATGAATTTTATGTATGTAAATTAAAACTCAAACCTAACTGAAAAACAAATCGATGGTAATACCTGTTTTATTATACAAAGACAAAATTTACTTCAGGCATGCTGGGAAAGTTCAACATGAAAGTTTAATATGAGGTAATTATTAAAGTACTTCATCACATATGATTTTGATGGAAATCTGAAAGGTAATTGGTAAAACTGAAAATCTAATCTCCATTCATAAAAGCATTTAAAGGAGGAATCTGAGAAAACTTTTCAAAGATTCTTAACACAGTTTTCAAAATAGAAACAAAATATTTATTATAAAACCTAATAGAACCTATATGGAAGAAACTATAAAACTTGGAGTCATGTAAAATTATACAAGAAATAATGGAAAAACACTTTTTTCCTTTCCCTTTTCTTTTTTTTTTTTTTTTTTTTTTTTTTTGAGATGAAGTCTCACTCTGTCACCCAGGCTAGAGTGCAATGGTGTGATCTCAGCTCACTGCAATCTCTGCCTCCCACGATCAAGCAATTCTCCTGCCTCAGCCTCCTTTGTAGCTGGGATTACAGGCGCGTGCCACCATGCCTAGCTAATTTTTGTATTTTTAGTAGAGACGGGGTTTTGTCATGTTAGCCAGGCAGGTCTAGAACTCCTGACCTCAGGTGATTCTGCCTGACTCGGCCTCCCAAAGTGCTGCGATTACAGGCAGTGAGCCACTGCGCCCAGCCTGAAAGACACTATTTTTCCAAAGGAGATGACCCTATAGTGTATATCTGGATCTTTTTTTCCAAATTAGCATAAACATATAAATAATTTTTTTAACTTTTCAAAATAATTCTAAATGTTTCAGTGGAGGACTACATGTGTAAGATTTGTCAAAGACTGAAGAAATTACTGAGTAAAGACTTGCCCTATGATATAGTAAAAGTATGTAGAAACCACAGTAATTTCAATAGTCTGCTAATGGCATGAGATTGGTGGGGAAATCCATGAAACGGAAAAAAAAGTTCATCATAAACTTATCAAAGTTAGTTCATGCAACAGTCGCATTTTAAGTTAGTGGAGAAAAAAACCTTGTTCATCTAGTCAATGGTGCTGGGAATTGTGTAAATGATTCTAAAAGTTAAAAACACAAATACTGCAAGTTCTCACTTGTATGTGGGAGTTAAAAAATTGGATCACATGGAGGCAGAGAGTGTAAAGATAGATAACAGAGACTGGGAAGGGTGAGTGGGGCGATGGGGAGAGAATAAAGAGAATGGGTTAAAGGGTACAAACATACAGTAGAAGAGAAGGAATAGATGAAATGCTTGATAGCAGAGTAGGGTTACTATACTGAACAAAAAATGTATTTTACTTAGGCAATGGACATCTTAAATACCCTGACTTGATCACTATGCATTATATACATGTATCAAAATTTCTCATGTACCCAGTACATTTATACAAACAAACAAAAACAAGAAAATTAAGCAAAAAAGAAAACCTTTGCTTACAAAAAATAATGATAAAAATACAAGTATGCTTTGTATTTCAATTCATAAGTATTAATTTTAGATACATACATAAGTATAAATGAAAGAGACAAACCATAAAATAAAATATTAAAAGCTATGCTCACATTAAAAAAGTATATACTAAAAATAAAAACTCAACTTTAAAGAAAAACAGAAATATTTATTCTGTATATGGTAGTCTAAATGTTATTATTAATACTAAATATATATTAAATATGTTAACTATCTCATTCTATACCTAAGTCCCCCAAAATAAATTATGGACATAAAATGCAATTGCAGGTAAAGAAACAAAGGTTGAAAAGAAAGAAAAGTAAAATAGACAAATAACCAATTAATATTGAAAATATTTTCAACCAAAGAAATGCAAAATGAATCTATGGTATTGTAATTATTGTTGTTTTGTGTTATTTAAATTAGAACAATTAAAATAAAAATTATACCACTGCATTTGCTCTGTAATAGGTATGCTTTTACATTGCTGACAAGAACGCAAATTTGTTCAGAGTTTTAAAAGAAAATTTGGTAATATGGATCAGTAAGTCTTAAAAATACATATTTCTCTTGTTTCTATTATTATTGTTCCATTACTAAAAATTTATGCTAAGAAAGGATCAGAAATTGGTGTATCCTCATTGCAGCATTATTGTGACATAAAATATATTGTAACATTCAAAAATTACTGTCCTCAATATTTCATGGCATTGGAAATTCTCAAGTTATATTATCAAATGAGAAAATTAAGTTACAAAGAGTATGTGCACTTGAGGCTAAACTCATTTTGAAAATTTCAGCAGTGAGCTATCTTCTTTCTACATATTAACAGCATGTACTCCTTAAGGTTAACTGTGGTTACTATGTCTATGTGGTAGAACTAAGGCTGTTTGAGATTTGTGGAAAGAGTAAGCAGAATATGTTTGGAAGACAATAAGATATAAATAAAAGGAATGTAAAAAATTTAGAACCCAAAGTTGAAGGAAGAAAGTGGTAGAAAATTGTCACACAATTTTGTTAATTTCCTAGTAGCTCTTAGGTTTCTAAGAACAGGTGAGAAGTTGGTGGTCCAGGTTTGTGGATGACATGGGGGGAATGGTAAAGGCCAAAAGTCTGACTCAGTCTGACCATGCAAGGATATCAATTAAAGCATTTAATAGTTTCTAAACTGTAGACTTTGTTTCTACAGGCTAGTTAGGGAAGCCAATGATATTAAAAACTGTTGTGATCAACTTAGAAAATACTGTAAGAGCAAGGGACCAAAGATCATAATGAGGTATTGAAATGTAAAAGACGCTGGATAACCAAAGCAATCTGGAGGAAAAAGAACAAAGATGGTGAGAGGCATCATACTACCTGGCTTCAAAGTACTCTACAAATCTATGGTAACCAAAACAACATGGTATTGGCATAAAAGCAGACACATACACCATTGAAACAGAATAGAGAACTCAGAAATAAATCCATGCGTGTATAGCCAACTGATTTTCAACCAAGGCACCATGAACATGCATGGGAAAAAAGGATAGTCTCTTTGATTAATAGTGCTGGGAAAACTGGATATCCACATGCAGAAGGAGGAAACAAGACACCTATCTCTCACTATATACAAAAATCAACCCAAAATATATTAAAGACTTATATGTAAGTCCCAAACGATAAAATTACTATAAGAAAATATAGATAAATGCTTCATAAAGTTGGACTGGGCAAGGATTTTTTTTAATAAGAACTCAAAGGCACAGGCAACAAGAGTAAAAATAGACAAATGAGATTACATAAAGTAAAAGCTACTGCATAGCAAAGGAAATAATCAATGGAGTGAAGAGACAATCTACAGAGTGGGTGAAAATATTTGCAAACTGTTCATCTGAGAAGAGACTAATAACAAAATATGTAAGCAACTCAACTGAATAGCAAGCAACCAAATAATCCTATTAAAAATGAGCAAAAGATCTAAATAGACATTTTTATTTATTTTTTTAAACATACAGAAAACTTTATTTACAGTTGAAAACCTAAACACAATCTTGGATTCTGAATCTCTGATACTTCTAGAGTCTGTTGATCAAATGGCATAGCAGCAGGCAGGGAAGCAAACACAGGGGCCAGTCCAGATTATCTTACTCAAGAACACTGCCAAGAGGAAGTGAAGGTCTGATTCAGTCTTGGTCTGAACTACATCTCCCCACACCGTGAGATCACCATATGTACCTTGGCCATATTATTGGTGCCTGTGGGAATATTTTCAATCTTTCTCATCAGTAGAAGTCCATCAATGATTTTTGCAAACACTACATGCTTGCCATCCAGACCATTGCACTTACAGCAGGTGATAAAGAACTGACAGCCATTTGTACTGGGACTGCTGTTCACCATGGAAAGCAAGACTGGAGCTGGGTATCTGATTTTAAAATTTTCACCTGCAAATGGTCCCTGGTAAATGCTGGTGACTCCAGTAACATCTCCATTAACAAAATCTCCACCCTGAATCATGAAATCCTTTATCACCCTGTGAAAAGTGCTCCCTTTGTATCCTATTGGAACCCGATCTTTTCTGAATTCTCCAGTGCAGAACTGCCCAAATTTCTCAGCTGTGTTAGGCACAGTGTCTACAAAGAGCTGGATCTTCATGTGGCCAACTTCCTGACTGCCAATGCTGACATCAAAGAACACCACGGGGGCCCAGGGCTTGAATTTGCCACCACCATGGCTTTGACTCAGAAGCAGAAGTCTGACATTTTTCAAAAGAAGACATACAAATGGCCAACAGATATATGAAAAAATGTTCAACACCACTAATCATCACAGAAATGCAAATTGGATTTCATTTTACCCCAGTCAAAATGACTATTATCAGAAAAAGTGAAAGATAACAAGTGTTGGGAGGATAGGGACAAAAGAAAACCAACACTGTTGGTGGAAATGTAAATTAGTACAGCCACTGTGAAAAACAGTATGGGGGTTCCTCAAAAAATTAAAAATATAATTACTATATGATCCAGCAATCCCATTCATTACTGGGTATATATCCAAGGGAAATTAAATCAGTATATCAAAGAGATATCTGCACTCCCATAATTATTGTAACACTATTCACAATGCACAAGATATGGAGTCAACCCAAATGACTATCGCCAAATGAATGGATAAAGAAAATGTACATATATGCAATGGAATATTATTCAGCCATAAAACAGACTGAAATCGGCCGGGCACAGTGGCTCACACCTGTAATCCTAGCACTTTGGGAGACCGAGGTGGGTGGATCACTTGAGGTCAGGAGTTCAAAACCAGCCTGGCCAACATGGTGAAACCTTGTTTCTACTAAAAATACAAAAAATTAGCTGGGCATGGTGGTGGATGCCTGTAATCCCAGCTACTTTGGAGGCTGAGACAGGAGAATTGCTTGAACCTCGGAGGTAGAGGTTGCAGTGAGCCGAGATCACGCCATTACACTCCAGCCTGGGTGACAGAGTGAGGCTCCATCTCAAAAACAAAAAACCAGAATGAAATCCTGTTACCTGCAACAACACAGATGAACCTGGAGGACATTATGCTAACTAGAATAAGCCAGACACAGAAAGACAAACACCACATGATCTCACTCATGCAGAATTTTAAAAAGTTGATTTTATAGAAATAGTATAATAATGATTAGCAGAATCTGGGGATGGGAGCAGGGACATGTATAAAGTTACAGTTAAAAAGTGTAGAGGCCGGCCAGGTGCAGTGACACACACCTGTAATCCCAGCACTTTGGGAGGCCGAGGCAGGTGGATCACCAGAGATCGGGAGTTAGAGACCAGCCTGACCAACAAGGTGAAACCCCTTCTCTACTAAAAATACAAAATTAGCCAGGCGTGGTGGCACATTCCTGTAATACCAGCTACTTGGGAGGCTGAGGCAGGAGAATCGCTTGAACCCGGGAGGTGGAGGTTGCAGTGAGCCATGATGGTGCCATTGTACTCCACCCTGGGCAACAAGAGCAAAACTCCATCTCAAAAAAAAAAAAAGAAAGAAAGTGTAGAGGCCAAGATTTGCTGAAAAAAATCACTGACATGAGGCAGATTGCTTAATAGGTGAAAAGGCATACAAATTATTTAACATGTATACACAGGAGGCTTCAGAATGATGACCTCAAAGATACAAGGGAAATGATTAACTTTTATAAAGCTGAGGTTAACGAAGTATGGACAATGGTCTAGAAGTATGATTGAAGTAAAGGGTATGATCTAATGCTAATAGACTGAGCAGGAAAACCCAGCAAGGCCTGTCTGTCTAGACTTTTCTTGGTCTCTCTGAGCCTGTGTTCCTTCCTTCTAGGTGTGGGGCAGGGCCCTCTCTGAAATGGGGGTCTTATGACCTACAGTCGAACAAGATAGGTCAGATCATTTCTTTATAACCAGTTTTTACATAGAATATTTTTAGATTTTATGTCTAGCTTTGGAGAAAAGGGGTTCTGGTTTCTATGACTCACCTTGAAGAAGAGGGATTCTAGTTTCTGTGCCTACTTCCAGGGTTTTAGGGTGGGGAGGAGAATGGAACCTAGGGGGGGCAGGAGAAGGTCAGAGAAAAACTTTTGTTTCTGAGGCTGCCACTGAGGCTTTCATTTTGGGATATTGTTTTCTGAACCTCAAGAAGAGGAAGAATAAATTCTGGTGTTCTGTTACACGGTAGGGTGACTACAGCAAATAACAATATAACATATATTTCAAAAGATGTAGAAGAGAATAATTTGAATATTATCACTACAAATAAACTGTCAATGTTTACAGTAATGTAAATGGCAATTGCCATGATTTGATAATTATATATTTATATATGAGTTGAAACATCACATTGTACCCGTAAATATGTGCAATCATTATATATGAATGATACATTTAAAAAACAGACTAACAAAAAAATATCATGATGAGGGTGTATGTAGGAGTGAAACTCAGGGGGGATGAAATGAGTACTACAATGTAATAATAATATAATCTCGAGGGTGAAAAAGTTTAAAAAATTTTTTCCTCCAATTTTTAAAATTTTTATTTGAAATAATTTCAGCCTTTCACAAGTATTGCAAAAATTTTAAAATAATTATTGTGTAATCTTTATCCAGATTCTGCAAAAATTCTGTTAACATCTTACATAATCAAAGAACAATGATCAATGTCACAAAATTAACACTGATATAATTCTATTATCTAAAGATCTTATTCGAATATCACCATCATGGCTCACTGCAGCCTCGACTTTCTGGGCTCAAGCAATCCTCCCACCTCAGCATCCCCAGTACCTGGGACTACAGTTGTGTGCCACCACACCTAGCTAAGACTTTCCTCCTAATGGCTCCTTCTTGTCTGAGATCTATTCATGATCATGTGTTGCATTAATTACCATGTCTTAAAAGTGGATAAATTTTAGTGATAACAATGTACAAGTGCCAATAGGTGACTGAAGTGAAAGGGGGGTGAAATCACATTAGGAAAAATCACAGAAGTCCAGAATATCATTCATTCACTCAATAAGTTCCTTTTGGTCTCTTAAATATGTGCCAGGCATATAATTATGTGCTGGATATTGTCAGTAGTAGAGTAAGTATGTCATAGTTTCTGACCTCACAGAGTTCAAATCTTACCCAAATACCAGTCCCTTTAATGATTCTGACCAAAAGAAAAATCCAAAGAGGTTAATAGTTTGATAATTCACCTTGAAATATCTCCAATTATTCAACCACCAGAAGGACTCCCTTGCCAAGTTGTATGTTTTACACTTTGCACTTTGTTGGAATTTAATAAAGGTAATGATAATGATCAGTATCACTGCCTAAAGATGAAGCTCAACAACATTCACCACCATCTCCAAGTAAAAAGAGAGTTGAAATATAAATCAATTTTATTCTTCATATAGTATTTCATATAGGGAAAATGTAATACTGTATATCACATGAGTTGTCATGCTAAGAGTTAAATGACTATTGCATTTCCAAATAAATGTCTGCATTCTATATTAAGTAATAGATAATAGAATGCTGAAATGCTTCTACTCTGAAAATAAGTGAATTACTGATGGTACTCCATGTCTCCCCACTGCCTATAAGGTAAAACAAATTGCCTAGTTTAACATTCAGGCTTTTTTTACAATCTAACTCTAACCCTTCTAGCCATTCTCCATTTTTCATCCTGCAGGAAAGTCTTCCTCCATTTCAAGCAAACACTGATGTACAACATATCCTGCACTCTGTCTCTCTTATTTGTACTGTTTATTCCAAATTCAAATACTTCTTCTTGCTCTCTAATTACCCATCCTTTGTATCTCTGGTGTAGTAATTGCTCAATACATGTTATTAATTCTCTTGAATGTTTTAACTCTTAAGGTAGAGGAAACAAAACCTTGAGAACATCAGTCTAAGAACACTGGCCTTAACCTATCAACAATTAGAATGTGCTTATCAAACAATGTAAATAATGAAGACCCTGGGGATCTTTCCAGGCATTCATATTTGTAAGCTATCCTGGTTGTTTCTGCCCAATAAGCACTTTCTTACAGAAACTATAAAAATAAATAGGACATAAATGTCTCTTAGAATTCTTATTGCATAGCGTTCCCAAGGGTTTATTCTCCTGAGTACTACATGTTATAAACCAAGAATACAAATAAGTATAAATAGCAGTCCTGGAATATGAAACACTTACAACAAATCTAAAAGGCGTATTCATTATTATTCAAAAGCACCTTCATAGGAATATCAAAAATAGTGATGGCTGCATATAAAGCTGAGTCCTTTCAGTATTAGAGAACAATTAGGCTCAATTATATAGAAAGACTGAATGAAACATTAAGTGAAAAATCATTATGCAAGCAGATGACATAGTTTTCTTTAAAACAAATAAGAAACTTATGATTCTAACCCACCTTTTAAAATCAGCCAGTGTAAAATTTCAAGCTACTTTGAATGATTTGAAATGAAACGTTATACTACAGGATTGCTGGTCTACTTTCCAACTTAGAAATGAATCTCTCACTATCCGTATAACATCATCCGAGAAGGCGGTGGCATGGTGTTATAAAATACTTGAATACCTGGTTCACTCTGAGCCCACCTTAATACTCATGAACATGCTGTCTTGCTGGCCTTCTCTACCTTTCCTCCCAGTTCCCAAGATTCTGACTACATATTATGATGAAAAATCATCTCGATATTTTACATCCTTCTCATCAAACTTCCTTTCTTGTGTCCTCAACTGTTAGAGTGCAGGCAGATACATAGAGTATTACAAATAAAACACAAGAAATAATAATTTTCCTTCATATTTTCTATCATTTGCTCATGAAAATCACCTCAAAAGAGGTTGCCTTGTGTCTTGTCTATGAATGACAAATGTGGAAATGAAATCTCTCTGAAGAAAATCAATAGTGAAATCTTGATGTTTAAAAACAATATGAGTTGCTATTGAATTATACATCAGTGTCTTTAAAATCTGCGTGCAATTTCAGTGCTCCAACTTATAAAAGACTTGCCAGAAGGAGAGAGAAGCAAAAGGGACAAACTAGTTGAGAACATTCAATCATTGTGATATAGATATTTGGTTAATTGTACCTCTGAATTATTTGGCACCTTACCCAAAGTGATATCTCAAGAATTTACTAGATTCTGAACTTTTCAACGTTATCCATTTTAAAAGAAAAAAAGCAGTGGCTTGGATAATCAAACAAGTCTTTAACAGTGAAATGTACTTTTTTGCTTCAACTTGGACATAACTGGCTCTGCTTCTTTTTGGAAGTTTACACTCCTTAACACAACATCATACTAATTTATGTATGTAGAGCTTCCCTGTTCCACATGAAAGACAGATTATTAGCAAAACTAAGAAGCAGAGAAGGTTAGTCAGAGATGACCTCCACCTTCTCTCCCTTCTCATTTAATGTACATCTTCTCTCTCAAACTACAACTTTCTCTCACTCCTGATATTCATCTCAATTCCAATTCTGACTCTTGTTTCCTGCCAATGACAACTACAATGCTTGCTCTAATTGCCATATCCAGGGTATCTTGATTACCCTCAATCTGAAAACCAACATTTTTTTTAGATCCAAAAAAAAGGCTCCAATAGTAACATAATGGGCCAGTGGAGGGAACATTTCAGAAGAAATTCTGCCCGGAAAATCTCTTGTATCCATCCGGCTATGTCAAGTGTTGTGTAAAGAAAAGCCATGATTACAATGCTAGACACATAAGCACCCAATAAATACTTGTTGATTTGCACTACATTGTAATTACAATGCTAAGTATCTAAAAGTACATGTCACTTAGCTTTTTCTAACCTTGAATATCCTGAGCACATAATGATTTGGCAGAGTAAAATATCTGCAATTTGCTTTTCCTCCACAATGAGCAGATAGCAATGTGTGCTGAATTGCAGGATAATATCTGCACACTGAAGCCGAGTCTGTGGTCAGAGGAAATGTCAGCCTTTGACTTAAGGAATCTCAAACAGAGTATTAGCTCACTGAAATAGAAAGAGAGAGAATACATTTTTAAGGCTTTATTTGAATTTCATAAAAGGAAAGAAAATCATCATGTTTATGCTCTTTAGCATGAAATTTCCAGTGGATACTTGGCAACTCCAGTTTTCACCACTGACAAGTCCTCTTCTAGGGGTTGCATTATCTTCATAGAGAAAGGCAGTAGAGCAAGGTTTGATGAACTTTTTCTGATAGTTCATGATTCTATTTAATGTTTTCATGAGAAGAAACAACAATGACTCTTCATACCATTTACCTCTTCACTGTCCTCACAACCAAAAATACATATGTTTTGGGAGGAGGAGAAGGCCCATAGGTGATGAAAGACTCCTAATAATGAGAGTTGGGTCAATATACCTGATAGTCAATTAATACTGCACCTGATACACTTAGCTTTTTGACATGGAATGACCTACTCTCATACTCATGAATGCATGTGCAAAACAATGTCAATATGGGCAGCCAGGTACTCAGTAGTTCTCATGGTCAGAAGTCCAGTAGTGAGACACAAGATTTTTGCCTGTGTTGGAAACTGATAAGAAAATCATGAATTATCAGCCGAGCGCAGTGGCTCACACCAGTGATCCTAGTACTTTGGGAAGTCGAGGCGGGTGGATCACCTGAGGTTGGGAGTTTGAGACCAGCCTGACCAACATGAAGAAACCCCGTCTCTACTAAAAATACAAAACTTTGCCAGGCACAGTGGCGCATGCCTGTAATCCCAGCTACTCAGGAGGCTGAGGCGGGAGAATTGCTTAAACCTGGGAGGCGGAGGTTGCGATGAGCCAAGATTGTGCCATTGCATTCCAGCCTGGGCAACAAGAGCAAAACTTCATCTCAAAAAAAAAAAAGAAAATCATGAATTATGAAAACAATAGCATTCTTACTAGGGGTGATTGGGAGAGATCATACTTTTGACAGTTTATTATACAAATTTAATATCTCATCACAGATGACAGGGGTTGCCTCTATTTTATTCAGGATGTCTAGACATCACACACCGAATCTTAAAAAATGTGTCATCTTCTCATCTTTCATCCCTAATTTTCTCTTAAGGACATAGAAGGAAAGAACCCTGAATGATAACCTGCAGGAGTCATATTTGGTACAATTAAGATTTTATTACTCGCTTAATTAATATATTACCTCAATTCATTATAGTACCAGCAGGCAATTCTATTATGTTTTGGTACCCTATTCTGCCTTTCTTGAAGCACTTGTTTACTATATCCCTATTCATCATATCCATATTTATCTAGGCTTCACCCATACTTGTAATGAGCTAGAGTAGGGAGTTGGAAACCTAAAAGAGAGTATGGGGACATTGGCAAGTTGGTATCCTCTTTCCTCAAGGAGAGTAGACTTGGGTACTTTAGTCCAATCATGAGCAGCAGTGGGAGTGATGTGAGAGACACTATGAAGGGCTCATTTGCTTGTACACAGAAAAGGGAGTGTGCTTCACCATACTACAGGGGGGACTGCTGGTTCCCCATCTACTCTTTCAGCTTTTAGAATGGAAAAGGAACTGAGTTAGCATTATTCAATCATTGAACTGCATTTCATTCTAGCTAGAATTCTCACATAGGCCATTTGTTGCCCAAGGAAGGTCCAGTGAAGACAGACTTCCTTCTTCTTCCTTTCCTTTTTCATTTCTTCTTGATTCAAGCAGGGAATATGTTTTGACTTGTGTAAAAATAAGCAGGGTGTTTAAATTGTATATTTAAGCTACACAGCAAAAAGAAAGAGTATAACGGAAGCAGGTGTAGTGCTAGGGGAAGGGGCGGGTGGGAAAACTATTCAATCCAAGAACAGTATTCAGTATTCCCAGAGAAAGGAAATAGAAATAGCTTCAGCATAGCAGCTAGTCCACTTCAAAAGTAGACAACACTGAAAAATGAGGACAAGTGTGGTATAAAGAATTGCTCCCAGTCACTTTGAACTTTGCCAATACTTGTCAGGACAGTCAGAGTACTCAAGATACATCAAATAGACACTCTTGTACAGGACAATCAGACACATTGTGGAAGGGGGTAGGCAAGAGAGAAGAATTGCAGCTGAGCAAAGGTTGTGAAAGTGGCCTTTGTACTCTTCCACTTAGCTGTCAAGTTTGGAAAAGGCCTGGGAGAAAACGGTGAATTCTCCCACTGTGCTGCTCAGAAAAGGAAACGAGCTAGTTCAAGGATTATTCCTATTGAGGGGAAAAACAAAAACAAAAACAAAACCAGGAGTATCTTAACCAAACTCCTGTCATTTACATGTACCTATAAAGCCCACTCAAGGTATGGCTGTCCTATGATACTGCAAAGACATTTTCCCTGCCTGTTGACCCCTTGTCCCTCACCCTCCACCAATACAAAAATCTCTAATGGTAGAAATTCATATATAAGTATCAGTACAGTGTAAGAGTTGTTTGGTTTTTTTTTTTTGTTTTTTTTTTTTTTGAGACGGAGTCTCGCTCTGTCGCCCAGGCTGGAGTGCAGTGGCGCAATCTCGGCTCACTGCAAGCTCCGCCTCCCGGGTTCACGCCATTCTCCTGCCTCAGCCTCTCCGAGCAGCTGGGACTACAGGCGCCCGCCACCACGCCCGGCTAATTTTTTGTATTGTTTAGTAGAGACGGGGTTTCACCGTGGTCTCGATCTCCTGACCTCGTGATCCGCCCGCCTCGGCCTCCCAAAGTGCTGGGATTACAAGCGTGAGCCACCGCGCCCGGCCGTGGTATTGTTGATACAGCCTCACGGAAAGGATCTCACAATCTTATTTTGTGATCTAACAAGGTGTAAAACACTAAAAGTCTGAGACTTATGGTAGGAAAGAAAAACTTGTTTAGAGAAACTGTTTTTTTTAGCAGTGCCAGGGTGGGTCTAAAATAAGCTGATTTTACCTAGGGTAGCACCAGCTTTAAACAACTCCATGTTCTCTCGTAAGTTTTTCCACTAGAGTGGATAATGGTGCAGAGATCTTCAAAGTCTTTGTTGCCAAGCACTGTGCGGGGGGACTGAATTTCTGATTTGCACATATCAAGTATTGGCAGCTAGTGGCTCTCTTTAATGTATGCCGTTAAGGATTCTGTAATGTTTTAGTTTGTTACACAGTCCTAGCTCAGCTGAAAAGACACATTAGAGAAAAAAGACAATACAATTTGTGCCTGGGGTGCTTGGAAAAGCTTCAGGCTTCATAATAATTTTGGTGAGGGAAAATATGGATAATAACTTTATAATTGTTTCCATAAATGGCAACAACACAGATTATGTATAGTCATAAAAGTAGCATTAGCATTTAACATGAACCAGTCAATCCTAGGAGAACTTGTAGATGCCCCTTTCTGCATACGTTTTCTACCTTAGTGATATCCTCCCACCACTGGAACCAGCTAGAGTTTTTACTGCTGAACCATTAAATTTAGAATTTATCTCGAGATAATGAAAAGAGCAGTGGACTGTGAAGTGAGAAATTCTGGTCCAGCCTCTGCCACTTACCAGCTGTGGGAAATCTGAGCAAGTACATCCCCTGTTCTGGCCTCTGTTTCTTACCATGGAAAATGGGAAATCTGGATTAAATGAATCACTAATATCCCTTTTACTACCCAAATCCTGTGATTTCCAAATGTTGCTCTCAAACTGCTTCATGCGTATCAAATAATCCCAGGGTTGAAAGAGACCATAATCGTCTTTTCCACACACCCACTTAATGTTTGAAACACTACAATATGACATTGATGCCAAATGACCATTCAGCCTTTCAAGAAACACTTTAGTGCTTAGAAACTCACTATCTGTTGATTTTTTGTGGTTTCTTATATATTGGATACTAATTCATGGCCAGTTTTAGGCACTTTAAGTCTCTTTTTCTAATCAGTTATCTGCTCACTAACGTTGTCCATGGTGTCTTTTATTGAACAGAAATACTTAATTTTGATGTTTTTCGAGAGTTTTCTAACAGCCTAAGCTACAAACAGAGTGAATGAGCCACCACAACAGATAGTGAGTTTCTGAGTAAATTATTTCAATAGGAAGTTTACTGATGAGAAAACCCAAAGATTAACAAATAATTTAAAAGATAATCTAGCTAATTAATAATCAGAGAAGTAGAAGTTAAAGTAGTAAGCACTCACTTTATATTCATTACACTGGTCAAAATTAGAGAAATGAATCATCTGCCACATGTTGGCAGAAATGCAGGGCTAGATCTGGATAGCCCAAGAGTTTAATGAGGTTCTTGGCCCATTTTTGTACAGCTCATAAGATAGGAATGGAATTTAACATTTTTGAGGAGTGATTCATGAAGAAGTGGATGAAGAAGGAGGAGGAGGAGGAAGAGGAGGAGTGGCAAAGACAATCCCGAGTGGCCTGAAAAGCCTAACATATTTACAATCTGGTTCTTTGCAGAAAAAGTTTGTGAAGTCCTAGGCTCTAGAATCCCTCATACACTGTTGGTGGAAGAAGTCATTCTATAGAGCAATATGGAGCTATGTATACATATACTGTGTGACCCAGAATACATAGGCTTACAAAAGTATAAAATGGGACATGTAAGGCTATTCATTGCAACGTTGTTTATGGTGGCAAGAAGTTGGATCACTCAGGATACTCATCACTGGATTTGGGGTTATGAGTCAGAAATGATAGATAATCGAGTCATCAGCCAATTTAATTGGTAAAGTGTGGTAGGTGTACATTATGGAGATTATGTAGCATTTATAAATGACAAAATAGATATACATGCAACAAACTAAATAGAACTTAGAAAACAAGTGGAGCGAAAACAGAAATAAATAGAATGACATCTATATCAAAATACCACTTATGTAAACTAAAAATATGCAAGTACAAAACAACAAAACATATTTTACAAATAGACAAACAGTAAAGGATTAGAATAATTGCCTGGGGGTATGAGAAATGGAAATAGATAAAAGCAATCAAATAAGTGTGGTCCTTGCAAGCAGCAATGATAATCAGTGTGCCATCAACTGAGGAGTGTGATAAATTCAGTTTTCCTCAACAGAGAGGCAATAAGAAAAAAAGTTCTTAAAATATAATGAATTCTTTCTTCACATAATTCCCATCCACTCCTTGGTCCTAGTTATTTCCTCTATCACACAAAACAAGTACAATCCTTCTTTCACATATGCCCATGACAGTTCTTATCCCTTTAGGTCCTTTTTATTCTACATACACAGTTCTACCCTTTAGATGGCTTTTCTTAGTGTGACAACCAGAAATAAATATATTATTCAAGGTATAGGCTGCCTTAGTTCATTTGGGTTGCTATAGCAAAATACCTTAGACTGGGTAATTTATAAACAACAGAAATTTATTTTTCACAGTTCTGGAAACTGGAAAATCCAAGATCAAGGTATCAGCAGATTTGGTGTCTAGTGAGAGCTCGCTCACCTTCATAGATGGTGCCTTGTTGATGCATCTTTACATGGTGGAAGGGGTGAAGAAGCTCCGTGGGGCCCCTTTTATAAGGGCATTAATACTCATGAATAGTATTAATCATCCCCTCCTAAAGGGTCCTCCTCTTAATACCACCACATTACAGACTAGGTTTCAACATATGAATTGGGAGGCATGAGGACACAAACATTTAGACCATAGCATAGGCTCACCATCACACAGTAGAATAAAACTATTTCATTCCAGGCACTATACTTCTCTCAAAGAAGCCTAATCAGAATTAGGGGTACAAACTGTGTGTTTTAACTCTTACCTATCTTGCATCATCACATTTAACCCTGTACTAGACATATAACTGTAACTTTGTAAATATTATTTGTTGTTGCATGCCAGATGTACTATATGGTAAACGTTATTATAAATGCAGGCGTGGCGCAGTGGCTCACGCCTGTAATCCCAGCACTTTGGGAGGCCGAGGCGGGTGGATCACAAGGTCAGGAGTTTGAGACCAGCCTGACCAACATGGTGAAACCCCGTCTCTACTAAAAATACAAAAATTAGCCGGGCATGGTGGTTCACGCCTGTGATCCCAGCTACTCAGGAGGCTGAGGCAGGAGAATCACTTGAGCCCGGGAGGCAGGAGGTTGCAGTGAGCCAAGATCGCACCATTGCACTCCAGCCTTGGCAACGAGAGCGAAACTCTGTCTCAAAAAAAAAAAAAACCCAAAAAAAACTGTTATAAAAAAACTTTAATCTTTAATGTCACTAAAGTATCTGTGCCAAAGAAAAATGTCTCTTCATTTTATAACTTTCTACATATGTGCTCCTAATGCAGAATTACATGAAAGTTTTGTAGGAAACCTGAATGAAGAAGAAATAGGAAACTGAAAGAAAGACTACTCCAGGCTTTATTGGACTTATTTAGGGGCATTATTTTTATTCTTATCAGTGCATTCCAAAGTAGAAAAATGTTTCACCTCTTTTCCAATCCAAATCACACTGAAAAATATCACAAGCTTCCACTGTATCTCTCCAAAATTGGAAGTTTACTTATGAGACCTAGCATACATTTTTCAGGCTCTGAGAATGAATGTACCATGACTTCTTGCTGTGTATCTGCCTGGAAACCTTTCATCCCAGGAAGGAAGCATGCTTGGATAAAGCTCATTTGCATATCTGCAACTCAACAGGGCCACAGAAAGCTTCCATCAACAACAACAACAACAAAAAATACCAAAGTGCAGCAGAAACAGATGTGACTCCAAATTTCAAGAAGTCCCATGAGCATCTGGAGATAATCCATCTTGCTGTCTCTTAATTGCCAGTAGGTTTATCACAACTTCCAATTTGATTTTTAAGGGGGCTGAACTGTAAAAGTGTTGTAATTAGCTCACTAAAATGTGTAAGGCAAACTGGGGAATTATAATTCATTCTCTGAAGACTCAGGAAGTCAGGTAAGCAATTCATTCGCTTTTCTCAGATACTCTTTGGGTATAGGTAAGAGTCAGGAAACTCCACTGACATTCACTTCTGAATGCAGTGTATACATTTATATTTATTTTACCCAGTTTTCATCTATCTTATGCATGTCTAAAAAGGAAGGAAGTAGTTAACTTGGGAAAGTTTATCTGTTTTTATCTGAACAATGAAGCTGGCTATTTGCAACACTGTGGTAAGCCAGCTTTAAGTCACAATAGCAATTTGATTTGAATACCAATAAGCCTAGTATTAGGCATTACAGAATACTTACTAAGCAAAGACTCATTAGGGAAATCAACTTTTGCTTTCCCAACATGCTCATTAAAATTACAGGTCTGAATTTTATTGAGGTATACTCAATATTTATGACTTTATGGAACAACCTGGAGAATCCCTTTCTCGGCATCACTTGTTTGCCTACTAAATATCTACTTGCCTCTCCTTTTTTTTTTTTTTTCCGAGACAGAGTCACGCTCTATTGCCCAGGCTGGAGTGCAATGGCGTGATCTTGGCTCACTGCAAACTCTGCTGCCAGGGTTCAAGTGATTCTCTTGCCTCAGCCTCCTGATTAGTTGGGATTACAGGCACGCACCACCATGCCCGGCTAATTTTTGTATTTTTAGTAGAGACAGGGTTTCATCATGTTGACCAGGCTGGTCTCGAACTCCTGACCTCACCTGATCCACCCGCCTCGGCCTCCCAAAGTGCTGGGATTATAGGCATGAGCCACCGCGCCTGGCTTTTTTCTTACAACAACACAATTTATTTCATGTGTGCACTCCTGCTCCATATGACCCAAGGGCTTAGGATTCTAGTCTCATCCCCAGACATAAGCCTTAATCAATCTAGGCCAATTTTTGTGGTTCTATTTTTATTGCCAGTGATTGATTTAAGGGTAATTAATGGATTGTAATCAATGAGACATGAATGAAGATCTTTTGGGGGCTTCTGAGAAAGAGTTATTCATTCTTCAGAAGAAGACATAGATAACATTGCACCTTTTCTGCATCTGGACATTGTCATATATGCATGTGATATAGGTAACTGCTATATCCATCTTGTGACTATTAAAAAAACAGCATTAAGATGAAACTGATAATGAGTTCAGAAAAGTAGAGAAATGCAATGACTCATGCACCTAATTATTTAAACTTTATTCATTCCAGGCTCTTAAGTAATATCATGTATAAAAGCTGATCACAATTACTCTGTCCTATTCTTCTCAGTTCTCCAGGACAATTAATAATAGAGTCTTCACTTGTCCCATCTACATTTAAAAAATATATTAATGGATAATTAAATGCACATGTTTATCTCTACTCCTATCTGAAACTTCTAAATAATAATATAATGTTAATAGTGATAACAATAATAACAGTTGATGATTATTGAACAGGTATTTTGTGTCAGACACTGTTCTAAGTACATGTACTAACTTCTATGATACAAGTGCTTTTTTATTTTTATTTTTCAACAAGAAAATAAATGAAAAGAGAAAAATAGAAATGCAGACAACTTAAGTAAATGGCCTATGCTCTCTCAGCTGGTAATATGGCACAGCAAGGATTCCAACCCAAAGAGTTCAGCTTTAGAACCTGTGCCCTCAAATACAATGAGGAATGAAAAGGCATAAACCCACGAGGATAAAGGAACCCCAAGAAGAGACAAAAATTGATGAGAAATATTAGCATAAATTTGAAAGATAGAAAACAGATGGAAGCATGTTGACTGAACAAAGCTAATTAAATCAAGATCAAAATGCTTACAGAAGGAAATGCTGGTAAGAAGTGAGTTATTGCAGCCATGGAAACTGGAAAGGCTCAAGAGTTTGAAACACCAAGTATCTCGAAAGATGATGGAAGAAAAATGTACAGGGCATAAAACAGAGGAATTATTTAAAGACTATATAAGGAGATACTAGAATTCCAGGTGCTCTTCACTCTAGTAAGTGATCAAATGTCTATTCTTTGGAAAGATTTAAGAAAGGCTCCAGATTGAAATTTCAAGCACAGTGGCGGGTGGAAGGAAGAAACAAACAAAAAACAGTGGGATTAACCGAATTATTTCATAGGAAGAATTGAAATGCCTAAACTCTTCTCAAACACAAGCAACCATGAAAGAGCTGAGAGAATTTATTGTTGAAGAATCAGTGCCTCCTCAGAGGGGAAAAACAAATTGGCAGTCCCCCTTCCGGGTATCTGTGTCTCTATACAATCACTTTACAGTGAATATCACCAGTTAACTAAGAAAATAACGAGACCTTTCAAATAGCTTTTTAGTTTTACTCTTAAATATAAATGGACAGTCCTTTCTTCACTCTTAGATGTGAGTAGAGAGCCAAGGATATCCGATATTTGATGAAAATTTTCAATGTGAAACATAGGCCGAAATGAACAAATAGAAAAAGGAAACAAACAGAAACAGACAATGTGAGAAAGCATAAGAAAGATTTAAGAAAAACTCTAACACCTTGGAGAAAGAAAAGATACAGGATCATGATAGATTGCCAAATAAAAAAAATCCCTTTTTGTCCAGCTTTACTGAGGTATAATTGACAAAAATTATAAATATTTACAGTGTATAATGTGATTTTTTATATATGTATTCATTGTCTCATGATGGCTACAATCAAGTCAATTAACATATTCATCACCTCACATATCTTTGTGTGTGTGTGTGGTGAGAACATTTAAGATTTATTCTCTCAGTAAATTTCAAGTATACAATACAGTATTACTAACTACTGTCACCATGCTGTTCAAGAAAAAATCTTGAAAATTAAATAATATCAAAACTTCTAAAAAAATCATCAAAAGAAGTTAAAGTTGAGGCCATGTACAGAAGGTAGAACATCAAAGCTATAAAGTAATAATGACAATATAATAAAAAATTCTATATAGCTCTTATAATGTGTTAGGCACTGTTCTGAGCACTTTGCATGCATTACTTCATTTTCTCTTAACAACAAACCCTAAGATAGACACTATTCAATTTCTATATAGGGAAACTGAGTAACAAAGAAGACAAGTGACTTGTCCAAAGTCAAAACCTAGTAAATGGTGGCGCTCACATTAGAACCCAGAACCTCTAGCTCCAGAGGAAATGCTTATCTAACCACTACACTCCCTCCTTAGAGAAAAGAAAAAAAATAAAAGGAAAATGGTACAAAACATACAAGATGAATCCAAGAAGTCTGACAAAGTGAAGAAAGAAAACACAGAAAATAGGAAGAGAAGAAAAGTATCAAACAATTACTCCAAAAATATTTCCTATAACTGAAGGACGCAGTTGGTGATTAAAAGGGCTTACCATATGTCTCTTCCCCTACTCTCCAATTAAAAGAATGAAAAAAAAGCCCACATCAGGACACATCTTCACTGAATGTTAGCATACTATGAATAAAGGTAGGATCTTAAAAACTTCCAGAAGTCAGAATTGCACTGGGCTACTCAACTACCACAGTGGGAACTAAGATTTTGGAGCAATGCCATCACAAGTGGAAGATGATGCCCCGTTTATAATTCTATTCGCAGAAAATATACCATTCAAATATTAATGTAGAATGAAATTTGTTTCAAATATGCACGTTCTTAAAAGATTGACTTCCTTTTTACCCTATCTCAGAAAATCATCAAGGACACACTCCACCAAGACAAAAGAATATAAGAAAGAGGAAGCAATATGGAATATACTATTGAGAAAGGTATTTCTAGTCCTTTTGAAGACCTAAAAGATATGAGTTTATACATTGAAAAAAGCTCGCTTTTCAAATGATGATAGCCACATATTGACATTACACAAAATTATGTTGTACCTTTTTGGAAGTTGTAGGGCACAAAGGAGAAAAATTATTTTAGACATTGTGTAAAGATCAATTAGACTTCCAATGTCCCAGATACAACCCTGACATTCATTGGAGACTTTGATACTCAGTGCATAATCATCCTTTGCTTCTCAAATGTTGTTACAATTATGGGTGATTGTAACAGTCATTTGAGATGTTGCATTTCAAATCTTAGCAACATAGTTTATTGCCCACTCTTCAATCCTGGAGACCCTGACCTATATTTTGCTTTAGATACCCACATCCATTACCATTTGCTAGACTTTATCTTCACTTGCAACTACTCCATCTTTGGAAATTATTTTAACTTCATTATCTCACTTTTTAACCACAATGACTTATTCTTCCAGCAATCCCATTCCCATAGGACTTACTCTTTGAATTTATTGATATCACAAGCATCTTAACTCTCTATTTTATGCAAATCTATTAACATTCTTGGCCTCTCTCTTTCCTGTACAAACTAGATCATGTTTGTCAATTGCATTAAATTAATTAATTAATATCTCATCAGCTTCCTCAGTTCTCTTGCTTTCTTATGCTTCTTCCCCACAAAACCACCAATTCCAGACAAATCTTAAAATTTGCCTTCTCCATCATACTACCAGACTTCAAACTGTACTAAAAGGCTATAGTAACCTTCACAGCATGGTGCTGGTACAAAAAACAGACACATGGAGCAATGGAACAGAACAGAAAACTCAGAAATAAAGCTACACAAACCAAAATGAAATACCATCTCACACTAGTTAGAATGACTGTTACTAAAAAGTAAAAAAAAAAAAAAAAAAAAAAAAAAAAAACAGTTGCTGGCAAGGCTGTCAGGAAAAGAGAATGCTTATACACTGTTGGTGGGAACGTAAATTAGTTCAGCCATGGTGGAAAGCAGTTTGGAGATTTCTCAAAGAACTTAAAACAGAGCTACTATTTGACCCAGCAATCCCATTTCTGGGTATATGCCCAAAGGAAAATAGATCAGTATACCAAAAAGACACATGCACTTTTATGTCCACTGCCACCCTCTTCAAAATAGCAAAGACGTGGAATCAACCTAGGTGCCCAGCAATGATAGATTGGATAAAGAAAATGTGGTACATATATACCAAGGAATACTACACAGCTATAAAAAATAATAAAATCATGTCCCTTGCTGCAACATGGATGGAGCTGGAGGCCACAATCCTAACCAAACTAATGAAGGAACAGAAAACCAATTACCGAATGTTCTCATTTACAAGCGAGAGCTAAACTTTGAGCATGCATAGATGTAAAGATGGGAACAATATACATTGTGGCCTAGTAGAAGAGGGAGGGAGGGAGTGAGTCATGGGTTGAAAAACTACCTATTGGGGTACTATGCTCACTAGCTGGGTGCAATATACCCATGTAACAAACCTGCACATTTATCTCCTATATCTAAAATGAAAGTTGAAATTAAAAAAGTACAATTTGCCTCCTCCACACTTACACACGTGTAACTAAGGGATACTGGAGGAAAAAAAATTCAACCATATGGTTTCCAATTTCAGGCAGATACTGTACATTGCATCTAATCTAATTTACTTGTCCCTGAACAACTCCAGTGACAGCCCCAAGTCTCCAATTTCAATGGTCAGTTCTGAACCCTCATTTTACTTGACTTGTTAGCAGCATTACCTTGTTTATCACTCCTTTGTTCTCAAAACACTTTTCTCGGTATCCACTCTTGAGACCCCTCCTTCTTTATTGGCCATACTTTCCTATTCTCCTTTGATGATATTTTTTCTCCTGCTAGACCTCAATTTTTAAGGCTCAATTTTTTTCTATTCTTCTCTTTTCTAGTCAAAATCACTACTCAAGACGATGCATTGTAGTCCACAATTACAAATAAACCTTGTAGGTTGACAACCTTAAAATGTGTATTTCCAGCCTGACCTCTCTAAATATCAAGATGCATATATCTTGACTCAAAATCAAGATGTATATATTCAATTGCCAACTCGATATTTCCTACCTCAAACTGAATTTGATTCCCACCTTTTGTCAGTCTGCTCTTATCACATGCTGCCTGGTCTCAATACATGGCAATTCCATTTTCCTAATTGCTCAGACTGTCATTTCTAGTAGTCATTCTTGACTTCTCTCTTTCTCATATACCACATCAAATTGTTAATCATATCCTAACAATGCTTGCTTCAAATATATTCAAAATCCACTTATATCTCATTGCCTCTACTAGTACCATTGTGCTACAAGCCACCATTATTTTTTGTATTAATGACTTCAAGTACTTCGGATATGATCTTCTGAATTCTAGCCTTTCTCTTGTGGTCTGTTTTCTACATATCAGACAAAATCATCCTTTAAAAAACAAATCAGATCATAGGACTCCTCTGGTTCAAATGTCACCAATGACTTTGTGTCTCATTCAGAGTAGTTGATAAAGCATTTTACAATTTGACCACAGGTTACTTCTTTGCTCTTATGCACTCTGCTTCAACCACACTGATTCCTTTCTTTTCTTCAAACATGACAAGCACGTATATCTCTTAGAAATCTTGCTCTAATCTGTGCCTGAAATGATTTCCTCCCCCACCCCCAACCACCACCTTCACAGATTATCCCTCATCTCATTCAAGACTTTTGCTAAAATACAACTTTATTAGAAAGATCTTCCATGTCCACTCCTTAGAAAATCGTATTCCATTCCTCCTATTCCCTTACCTTGATTTTTCTTTATACAACTATTTACTGCCTGACAATTAAAAAAAAATTTGCCCTCCACACCTGCCCCCAAAACAGTAATGTCAGTTTCAAGAAGCTAGGGACTTCATTGCTTTATTCCCAGACCCCAGAACAGTGCCTGTTAGCAGTTTTCCGAATATTTGCCATTATCAAAACCCTCTACCAACTCTAATCCTTAATTTTACAAATGTTCTTTCATCCTATTATATGCATTTTCTCACCTCTTTGCGACTATGCATACTATTTCAATAAGACATATATTCCTAACATTTTACCTTAGATTTATCAATTGATCAAATTAAATTGTCATTTTGAGTCATCTTTTAACTGACTTCTCGACAGCCTTTAATCCTGTTAATTTTTTCCTCTATTTTGTGTTTTTTTTTTATGTAGGTGTTCTTTTTACTTTTTTAATTTTGATTTTTTAGTTTTTGTGGATACATAGTAGGTGTATATATTTGTGGGATACATGACATATTTTGATACAGGCATGCAATTTTGCCTCTGTTTTGAAATGCATCCCTTGATATCCATAGCATCACAATATTTTGTTTCTTCTTATGCTTATCATGATTGCTCCTTTTAAATATCTTTAGAATCTTTTCCTCTGTTCATCGACAAAATGTTAGTTTCCTCCAGTGTTTTGTTACTCTAGATATTTTACATAGACAGTCTCACCTATTCCCATTATTTTAACCACCATCCATATTCAGCTATTACTTTGGGAGTCTTTCTTCCACCAGTGCCTCAATTTTAGTTTTTTCTTTGTTGTTATTCACAGTGATCCACGCAGACATAAAACAATAATGTGCCTGCTAAGATGTTGGTTTACATGTCCCAATCTATTCTTACTTAGTTTACACATAATCTGCTAATGAACCGTAATTTAACCCAAAAAGGCTATTGCTGTCAAACAAAGCATCTAGCTCCCTGAAATGAGAAATTAAATGAATAAATAACATTTGTCTCCAATTTTGTACGGAAACAATATAACACTGCTCTGTCAAAACATAATTTCACCCTCAAAAAACTGGGGATAAGAAAAACATACCTCAATACAATAAAAGCCATTTATGATAGACCCACCACCAGTGTCATACTGAATGGGGAAAACCTGAAAGCCTTTCTTCTAAGATCTGGAACATGACAAGGATGCCCATTTTCACCACTGTCATTCCACATAGTACTGGACATTCTAGCTAGAGCAATCAGACAAGAGAAACATATGAAGGGTATCTAAATGGAAAAGAAAGAAGTCAAATTATACTTGTTTGCACATAGTATGATCTTACATTGGGAAAACCTAAACTCCTAAACTATTAGAACTAATAAACAAATTCAGTAGAGTTGGAGAACATAAATCAACATAAAAAATCAGTCACATTTTTATATGCCAACAGTGAACAATGTGAAGAAGATATTTAAAAAGTAATCCCATTTAAAATAATAACATAAAATTAAATTTTAGGAATTAACTGAAGAAATGAAAAATCTCTATAATGACAACTATGAAATACTGATGAGAGAAATTGAAGAGGACACCAAAAGATGAAAAAATATTAGATGTTCATGGATTAGAAAAATCAATATTGTTAAAGTGTCCATACTACCCAAAGCAATCTATAAGTTCAATGCAAAACCAATGGCATTCTTTGCAGAAATTTTTTTAAAAATCTTAAAATGTATATGGAACCACAAGAGGCCCAGAACAGCCAAAACTACTCCTAGCAAAAAGAAAAAAACTGGAGGAATCATATTACCTGACCTCAAATTATACTACAGAGCTATCATAACCAAAACACTATGGTATTGGCATAAAAACAGACACACAGACCAATGGAATGGAATAGAGAACTCGGAAAGAAATCCACTCCTACAGTGAACTCATTTTTGAAAAAGGTGCCAAAAACATACACTGGGAAAGAGACAGTCTCTTTGATAAATTGTGCTGGGAAAACTGGATATTCATATGTGGAAGAATTAAACTGGATCCCTATCTCTTGCCATACACAAAAATCAAATCAAAGTGATTAATTACTTAAATCCAAGACTTCAAACTATGAAAATACTACAAGAAAATATTGGGGAAAAACTCTAGGATATTGGTCTGGGCAAAAAATTCTTGAGCAATACTCTATAAGACAGGTAACCCAAGTGAAGTTGGAAAAATGGGATCATATCAAGTTAAAAAGCTTGTGCACAGCAAATGATACAATCAACAAAGTGAAGAGACAACCCACAGCATGGGAGAAAATATTTGCAAACTACCCATCTGACAAGGGATTAATAATCAGAATATATAAGGAGCTCATAAAAACTCTAAAGGAAAAAATCTAATAATCCAATTTAAAAATGGGCAAAAGATTTGAATAGATATTTCTTAAAAGAAGACATACAAATGACAAACAACCATATGAAAAGATGTTCAACATCACTGATCATCACAGAAATGCAAGTCAAAACAATGAGATACTATCTCACCTCAGTTTAAATGTCTTATATCCAAAAGACAGGCAATAACAAATGCTGGTGAGGATGTGGAAAAAAGAGAACCTGCATACACTGTTGGTAGGAATGTAAATTAGTACAACCACTATGGGGAACAGTTTGGAGGTTCTTCAAAAAACTAAAAGTTGAGCTACCATATGATCCAGCAATGTCACTACTGGGTATATACCCAAAAGAAAGGAAATCAGTATATTGAGAAGATGTCTGCACTCCTACGTTTGTTGGAGTACTGTTTAAAATTGCTAAGGTTTGGAAGTGACCTAAGTGTCCATCAACAGATGAATGGAAAAAGAAAATGTGGTATATATATATACAATGAAGTATTATTTAGCCAAAAAACATAGTGAGATCCTGTGATTTGCAACAACAGGGATGGAACTAGAGATCATTTTGTTAAGTGAAATAAGTCCTGCACAGAAAGACAAACATTGCATGTTTCCACTTTTCTTTATGATCTAAGAATCAAAACAATGTAATTTATGGACATAGAGAGTAGAAGGATGGTTACCAGAGGCTGAGAAGGTTAGTAGGGGACTGGGGCAGGGGAGATGGGGATGGTTAATGGGTACAGAAAAAACAGAAGGAATGAATGACATCTACTATTTGATAAAACAACAGTGTAACTATAGTCAATAATAGCTTCGTTGTACAGTTTAAAATATTTCAAAGAGTATAATTGGATTGTTGTAACTCAAAGAATAAATGTTCAAGGGGATGAATACCCCATTCTTCATGATGTGCTTATTTCACATTGCATGCCTGTATCAAAACATCTCATGTACCCCATAAATATATACATACACAAAACAAAAATCTATAAAAAACGTCAAAACATAAATCTTCCTATTTTTCAGGAAAGAGATACAGAAAATTGTGAAGGTATATATAGAAGCACAAAAATGCAGCATTTTCCTTGGAAACAGATTAAGCGAAGTTCTGATGTCCTTTCTTCTCTCTTATCTTACATGGCAACAAGATTCCTCACGGTCAACTTCCATCTTTGGAAGTCTATGCCAGCTATGGCCTGCATAAAGACCAGGTTTACAATTATTCTTTACTCTCCCTGCTAGGTACTCTGCAATTGGGTTCAGGCTTGATCAAAGGGAAAAACAGACTCTCAGAATTATCTGCGAATACGGGCTCAGATAAAATAATTTCAAAAGCAACAAAATGGAAATGCCATTGCAGAATATGGCAAGGATTGCAAGTAGGTATTGGGTAATTTAAAAGCCTTACCTCTAGTCTCCCTGCTACAGTGTTAGGTACATAGTAGTAATTCAGTAAATACATATTGAATGAATGACTCTTTGGTATAATATTAGGGACAACAAAAAATGTTTTTCTAACTATCTTGTCTCAAAATACTTCCTTCTCTTATCTATTATAGACTGAGACATGCTATGGGTGAGAAAAACTTTTAATAAAGACTTTCTTAAGTTTTAGGTGATACTCTAACAGTTTCTAGATGATTCATCAAACAAAAAATGCTTATGATAATCCAGATCCTTGCAAGAATGAGAAGAAATTAATCCACTTACAGGTGCCTTGCCAAGTCCTGTTGACTGTTATCTCTAGCCACAAAAAAACCAAGCCAAGGTTTTAACTCTCATTTTTAATACGTTAATATCTGATGAGATTGCCATAGTTTCTATGTCCATTTAATTTCTATTCATGTTTACATTTTCTGTTCATGTTAAAACATATATATCATAGACATTGTGTGTGTCTGTGATTTCAATTTAGTAATGGCTAAAATTGTCCCATGCAGAAAAGTAGACATCTTTTGAGGAACCACAATTTAGAGGAAAGATTTCTAAGTAGAATAGTTTTCAGAAACAAAAAGGGATGGCAGCTTGCAGAGCACTGGCCTGGAATGAATATCGGTTTTCAACAGAGGTAAAATAGTATTACTAACTGTTGAATAGAAAATTGTAGTATATATTTTATAGAATAATTTCAAGGGGAATTTAGCAAGAAGAGAAAATACTATTCTAAGAGAATGAATGAGAGTAACTTGCTGAAGCTATAGGAATTTGTGAAAGCCGTATTACGCCAACCACTCTAATACCATCGAAAGTCTGTCTTCACATAGACACGTTCAAATCCTTTCTTATATCTTATTGACTAGGATGTCTAAACCTAATTAAAATATTGGTCATCATTCTCTAATTGTTTTTGAGCTTGCTCCTGAAGTACATGTATATGTAGCTGAAGGATTTCCTTTTATTTTCCTAACAACATAGGGTGGAAGAGGGAATCTTTCACAATGGAAACCTGGCTAGGATTCAACTAAAACCACAAGGTCCAAGAATGTTATCACTGTACTTTTGACTTTACTTCCATCATTACCCACAGAATTGTATTAATTTCTTTGTTTGGTGTTGCTATTTTATGGTAGCGTGGGGTGGTTGGGGGTGGTAGTGGTCTAGTGCTGTAGTATGTGGTTCATCTTTCTTCCCTGCTTAGTATAGAACACTTGTTCTCAAACTTGGTTTGTGTGGGAATCTTTATTTCTAAGGCTCTCCAGGTGATCAGGATGATTAACAGGGTCTTAGAAAAAATGAGATACAATATTGGATAAGAGCATGAACTTCAAAGCCACATAGATTTGTATTCAAAATTTGATTACCCTTTACCAGCCTATGGCCTTAAGCAAATCACCTAAACACTGCAAATCTCAGAAGGATAATACTTATCCTACAGTGTTATTCGAGGAATCAATGAGTTAATATATGTGCTATGGTCTGAATGTTTGTGTTCTCCCAAAATTTATATGTTGAAATTCTAACCCCTAAGTTGTTGCTAATATGAGGTGGGGTGTTTGGGAAGTTATTAGGTAATGAGGGTGGAGTCCTCATGAATGGAAGGGATCCCAGATCTCTTTTATAAGGGCATTAATACACTTTTAAAGCTTTCTAGATAATCAAAGATTTAAAGTTTTCAGTTCATTATTGTAAAGGGGACACATATGTAAAGAGAAAAACTAGCTTCTTCCACCATGTGAAGACACAGTGAGAAAGTGTCATCTATGGACCAGAAAACTGGCCCTCATCAAACAAACTGGCTGGCTCCTTGCTCTTGGAATTCCCATCCTCCAAAACTGTGAGAAATAAGTGTTTGTTGTTTATAAGCCAACCAGTTTATGGTATTTTGTTATAGCAGCCTGAATGGACTAAGACAATATGCAAATCTATATAGTCCAGTTTATAGCATGTAGTGAATAGTCTAGAAGTGATAGCTCTTTGTAGTTTTATCAAACAAAACCCAGAAAGTCTAGAAAATAATTTTTTGGCACACATAACTCTTGATTATAGTAGTACTTCCTCACCCTCTCTTTGCCCTCCTCTCACCACACATACAATCACTCAGTGACTGCAAAAATAATTTTTCACCATGAGTAAAGCTCAATCAATGTGATTTAGAACTTCATCACTGCAATTCTGTACCTTACACCATACGGTTTGGTGCAAGCCAAACGTTATTCTTTTCAAAGGGATTCATTTTTATTATTTCGGAGATGTCACATATCCCTGAAGTAAGCCATAAAAGAAATTGATCTTGGAAAATGCAATTTCAGTTGAGAGCCTGGACCTAGCAAACTGCAGCAAGGCCCCCAGATGAGTTTGGCTCTCAGGGAATCAGTATCATATAGAGCAAAAGCCTGGTCTTTTGCTTTATTTTTGAAAGACTGGCCAGGCTGAAATTGTTGAGCAATTAACATTTGTTGTCTACCACCAGGAGCAGCAGTTTGAGGATGGCAACTCACTGCATAATTTGCAGGTATTGGGGTTGCCAAGAAAGATACAGCTCACTCAGGCACCGGATGGAATAACACTATATTCACATAGAGAAGAGACAGAGCAAGATCAGCTTCAATAGAGAGTTTTGGTCCCCCATGACCAGGAGAACTCACCCCTCAGCCAATGCAGCGAGAAGGTTTGGATGAGTCCTTCCTGTGCTACAGGTGAAGGACCCCGTTGCCTCCCAACTGGGAACAGATACAGCAGTAGAGTTGTTCAGGTGCCATATGATGTGCATGCTTAATCAGAACAAAGAAGTGCCAATCAAGTCCGGAATAGGAAAAAATATTCCCAAACAAAAAGATATGCCCAACACAAACTGTAAGGGCTCTTTATCTCTTTGCAAGGAAATGATCCAGGCCCAAGACACATGCTTATGCAACTACGCAGGGCTCAAAAGACAGCATGCATGTGACTGCATTTCCCAACAAGAATGTATCTGTAAATTTCCTAAACAGAGATATCAAGTACTCCATGTCATATGTGTCCCCTTTTACAATAATGAACTGAAAACTTCAACTCTTTGATTATCTAGAAAGTTTTAAAAGTGTATTATTATAGCTAACACTTGAGATGTCATGACTCTTTCATGGTTGAAAATTTCTTCATATCTTCCTGATCCTAAACTCTTGTGCTCGTCAGAAAAAAACAAAAAACAAAAAACAGTATCTCTATTTTGTTTTTCTTTTTTTGAGATGGAGTCTTGCTCTGATGCCAGGCTGGAGTGCAGTGGCATGATCTCAGCTCACTGCAACCTCTGCCTATCTCTTCTTTCCAGAGTATCTCTTTCTCACTAGCTACCCTTCAGAACTTCCACTGATATCTCAACATCACTACAATAAAACAACTCTCTCAAAGATCATTGACAGCAATTATTAATAGCCTTCTGTGGATTCTCTTTGTATCTCTCTCCTATTTAGGCTTTTGGCACTCTTCTGATTTTCCATCTGTTTTGATTTTCTTTTTCTCAGACTCCTTAGATGGTAATATGGTTTGGTTTTGTGTCCCTACCCAAATCTTATGTCAAATTGGAGGAGGGGCCAAGTGGGAAGTGATTGGATCATGGGAGCAGATTTTCCCCATGTTGTTCTCATCATAGTGAGTGAGTTCTCATGAGATCTGATGGCTTAAAAGTGTGTGGCTCTTCCCTCCTCACTCTCTCTCTCTCCTGCCACCATGTGAAGAGGGTCTTTGCTTTTCCTTCGCCTTCTGCCATGATTATAAGTTTCCTGAGGCCTCCCAGTCATACTTCCTGTTAAGCCAGTGGAACTGTGAGTCAATTAAACTTCTTTTCTTCATAAATTACCCAGTCTCTGGCAGTTCTTTATAGCAGTTTGAGAACAGACTAATACAGGTGGATCTTTTTGCCTATCATGCATTCCTTAAATTTAAGCATCTTTCAAAATTCTGTTATTGCCTGGTTCTCTGTTCTGCTTTGCCCATGCTCTCTTTCATGACATCATCTACTTCTATCAATTCAATATCACCCTAGCATTGGTGACTCCCAAGTATGTATTTCCAGCCCCAAGCTTACTACCAAATTCTACAACGTAAATTTTCAAGTGATTGCTTTGTTTTCCCACATGGTATTTCCACTGGCTAAAAAAACCATATGTCCAATCCAGCATCTGTTTTCTCCACTCTTTCACCTGCTTCTCAACTGTTTCCTAACTCAGATAATAATAGCAATAGCGTTAACCTAGTTATTCAAGTAAAATAGCCTCAGAATCAACTTCAACTCCTTTCTTAGCCATCGAGTCTTATTGTTTCTACCACTAAAATAACTCTGGTATCTATTTTGAAGTTCTTGCTCCAGGTGAAGAGTTATGTTAATAGAGGTGTAAAGTTGCCATCTATAACACTCTTCTAGCTAAAAACCCAATAATGTTTAATTTCTGTCTCACACGCTCCATTTTAATTAGTCACCAGATCCTAGTAATTCTATATCTGAAGTTTTTTCAACTCCATCACTTCCTTTTCATACCTTCATTGGCATCTCTCATCTGGACTGTTACAACTTTCTCCTGATATGGCCTCCAAGCCACCTTGTACTCTGTCCCCAGAGATACCTTTGGGTCCTTACACTTTGGTAAAATAAGAATAATATTTTTAGATATATGACATCAATTATTTCAATTTCTGATATTACTAGTTTTAATTTTTTTTTTCACTTCTTGAATCAGTGGCTGTCATAGCTTTATGGGTAGAGCAGATATGGCATTGAACAATAGGGTCATTGATTAGTTTAGGTTTTGTTTGTATGTTTGAAGTCCACAGTGAAAAATCCAGTGGGGAGCCAGGTTTTTCTGAAAAAGAGTTATGTCTATATCTGTATGTGTGTGTGCCTCTGTGTGTTTCTGAATTCCAAATGCTTCTCTTTAAATATTAAGAGCAAAGCATAGAATTATGAATTTCATGTTTTGCCGCAAGCCATAAAACAGAGAGGACAAAAAACAGCTTTCCTGGGACTGAAGGGTAAATAAAAATTTAAATAATAAGCAGATAATAGAGTTATTCATAGGTTATGAGACTAAGGTTAAGCTGTTGTCTGATTTTCTGAGAAAATGCATGGTGTACTCATGCCCCAGTACCAGCCACAGGAAGGATAAAGGCATGTGAGACATCCCAAATTGGCTTTGGGGGAAGATAAAATCAGAATGGTTCCCATTTGGAATGCTGGAAAGAGAGCACATTGCATCAACATAGAGAGTACCAGTAGAGAAGAAGTGGAGACACAGCATAGTTAGAAAAAGGAAAAATGCTGGAAGTTTCCTACAGCCAGGAACATAATATACAAGAAATCCAGAAATCTCCACACACCTTAGAGAAGGATGGCAGAACTCCTGAAAGAGCTAGAGGCTTGAGGTCTGGATGAGGAGGCTATATAATATAGAGACTTCATAAATTGTGGCCTTGGCAAGTAATACTTCAGCAGACACCACCAAAGGCTTACTAGTGACCAATGAAGATTAGGAGCATTTTGGCAGAGACCAAAGAAGACCCAGAGGACAGCATGTGGAATCGAGGCTTTCCCCATGTTATAAGGAGATATACACTTGCCTATCCATTCAGATATCATCCTGAGAAGGCAGAGAAGAAAGAAGACCCTTTGAAAGGGCAAATATACCCTGACAGGCAGATTTCACCTAGGATTGACTGGATATTTACTTAAAATAGATTGTTGTATAAATTAGAAGAGTTTGGATTACATTTAACTGACAAGTCCATATCAGCTGGTATGGGTACTTCAGAGCAAGATGTGCTCAGTAATAGAAAATCAAGGCAATTTCAAATTTTAAAACATCTAAATCATTCTGGGCATAATTTTATGCTATTCTACGGGCATTGCAGGCTCTCTGTGATCTGGCTATTGGGGCTCAGAAAATGATACACCAAAATGAAGGCCTCAGAAGCAAGTTTCTCTCTGACTTTCTCCTGCCCTCCTGTCTCGCAGACCCTTTCTCCCCCAAGGCTAGAGATATGAACTAGAATCCCTCTTCCCCAAGGCAGGTCATAGAAACCAGAGCTGTTTTTCCCCAAAGCCAGCCATAAAATATTGCTTTTTTTCCAGCTCCACCTTTCTGTGTAAAAGCTGGCCATAAAGAAATGATCTGACCTACCTTGTTTGACCGTAAGAGCCTCATTCCAGAGAGGGTCCTGCCCCATATCCAGAAGGAAGGAATGCGTGCTCAGAGAGGCCTAGAATAATCTAGAGATGGGGCCTTGCTGGGTTTCCCCACTCAGCCTATTAGCATTAGATCATGATCTTTTTGTCCAATCATATTTCTACTTGGGCATCCATACTTTGTTGGACCTAAGCATAAAAATAGACAATCTTTCCTGTATCTTGGGTCGTCATTCTGAAGTCTCCTCTGTCACATAAAACTATGATCAAATAAATGTATATGCCTTTTCTCCTATTGATCTGCCTTTTGTCAGTTGATTTTTCAGCAAACCTTCAGAGAGTCAAGAATGAGTTTTCCCTTTGTATATATATATGCCCCCAATCTATCTACCTTTAAATACTATTTCCCTTCACACATTTTTATATTCTAGCTGAATCAAATTATTCACCATGAAATTTTACTCCTCCAGTGACTTTATTCATGCTGGTCCTTCAATCTCAAATGTTCTTTCTGCTTCCTCCACCCATGAAAATATAACTCACTCTTTAAAGCCTAACTTACTTATCACCTCTTCCATAAAGTCTTCACAACTGCCCCAACTCTAATTTCTATTGGAAATAATTGCTCCTTCTTCTACCATCCTAACAACATTTTGTATCTCTCTAATCAAGAGAATTCCATACACATGTTGAACTCACTGAATCTCCTTCTGTGACTTAGCATGCTTATTAATATTTTATTTAAGACTGAAACTTATAAAGGGCCTCAAAGTTGCCATTCTTAGTATCAGTGATCACTATACAAAGCTGTGGCTATTGTATGTGGGAAAATCTTCTGACTAATTATTGGAACTATGTCACTAAATCAAAGTCAGTTTAATAAATATCTGATGTTTTAAAATGACTTATTCCTGTAAGTCAGAAATCTTTTTCAGAGTTTCCTAAGTCATATGTCTTTTTTTTTTTTTTAGATGGAGTCTCATTCTGTCACCCAGGCTGGAGTGCAGTGGCGTGATCTTGGTTCACTGCAACCTCTGCCTCCGGGGTTCAAGTGATTATCCTGCCTCAGCCTTCTGAGTAGCTGGGATTACAGGCATGCACCACCACATTTGGCTAATTTTTGTATTTTTAGTAGAGATGGGGTTTCAACATGTTGGCTAGGCTGGCCTCAAACTCCTGACCGCAAGCGATCCACCCACCTTGGCCTACCAAAGTGCTGGGATTATAGGCATGAGCCACTGCACCTGGCCTCCTAAGTCATATGTCTTGAAGAGATATTTTGGGTACTGTTATCAAATCCCCAAAATAATTTGATATGATATTTACAAAGATGTAATAATGTACTCCACCCTGTCACATGACAGGAAACCTACATTTGAGTGTATGGGAGACTAAGGGCTGTTCAATAGATCTACCTTCTACTTTTACTTAAGGTTTAATCATCTGGGCCAAGTCAAGGAGTACTGAGTGAATTGAAATGAGCCATACCCTGAAAAAAAACTGCATGATTTCCTAGTTGCCATGAAAGGGTTAAATGATAGCATTTCTACTGGCTGTCCTGGAAAGGTGCTGGAAGATAGCCACAAATGGTGTTCCAGGAAGGGAGACTAGTGATGCTGAGCAGCATCTTGTAGACTCAGTCAATGAATATAGGATATTGGTACCCGTATGTAGAGGAAGACAACCTCAGAAATACCAACCATCATTCAATGAAGACGTGATGAGCTTAACATATCAGAAGTTATCTTAGAGAAGAAAAGCATTATGGTATTTGTCTAGTTAATGAACAAAACTCTTCATCTCCACATAGAGAAAAAAATGCATTAAGTGACATCAACCAGAAGATAGAGCACTGGGCTAAGGAAAGTCTTTCTACCTGAAGGCCACCAGACCCTCTTTTCCTCTCCACCCGCAGAGTGAGTCATCCAATGGAAAAAAGGGAACAGTCATCCTCCCTGTTTTTCAACCCCAGGGAGGGGGATATAAAATGATATGGTGAGCTTTCTTTCACTGAATTCCCTTAAATTTTATATCTCTGGAAAATTAAACCCTTTCTTTCCTAGGTTTTTGAACCAATCCTATTCCTGGTCCAGATGAATAGAAGGTGTTTTAGACCATTATTTTTCAAGAATTCAAGATCAAATCAATCTAGCTATTGATAACACTCTTAAGTTTCAACACTGGTTCTCTTGACTTATTCTAAAACCCATGTCTTTTCCTCCAATTCCTGGGTTCCCATTTTCATTTTTTGCCTACTACCCTAGGAGCAATGTCTTCCTGTGTGCACTCAGTCTTAAAACCTTGCTCCCTGCCAACTTTTTTTTTTTTTTTAATTATCCAACATTAGCTTTATCCTCTTCTTTATTGACTGGAATTTTTAACTCCATGATTGTGATCATAATTGCCTGCCACTTGCTAACATTCTTCTAAGTGTCCTGGATATGTCCTCCTCCTCTGTCAGCACTGCTGTCTTACCTAATAAATCCTTAGTTATCATTAATTATTACTAGTTATTCAGAAGCATTCTATTAGGTAGAAAGAATACTGATTATTTACTGTGTGGGTCCACAATATTATTTAACTAGATGACCTGATCATCTAAATTCTCAAAATTGGGCAAGTAGCCAAGCCAGGCTACAACCTGTACCAGGCTGTGGATCCAGAGTGGCCCAGGAAGACAGTTAAACTAGTCTTATGCCTTTTTTTTTGTTCTCAAAATCAAGAATATCTTGGACATGCCAGAGCAGAGTTAGGCAAAGATTAGCAAAATGGGCTTATTACATCAGCACAGCCATGTGATATTCAACAATTTTAGTTTTAAAATAAATCCAGAAAATTGTTATTTTTGTGTATTTGTAGTTAGTATGGTAGTTTTCTACCAACAATATCTGTTTTTCTAAATCTGTGTCTATCTTTGCAAGGTCACCAGCATTCTTCTGAAAATACGAGCTAAATTAATCTTATTTGCCCCTTCATATATTTTCTTATTAAGTGAGTGTTGGGCCAGAGACAGAAACTCAGATCTTTCTCAGAGAATTGTCTGGATATAGAATGCTTCTAAATTTCTCTATCAAAAAGGAGCTATCAGCATTCTGAAGTTACACTTGAAAGCTTATAAAATGCATGACAATTGCTCATCTCATCCTCAACTCCCACCACTCTACCACCAACATAATCTCAATACAGTGACAACAAATGTAAATTTTGCCCGTTGCTATCTCCCTTAGAGACTAATCCCCATCTCTAAAACTTGTTAAATAAATTTGTGAATTTAATGAAGTCCAAATAGCTACCCTGGAGAAATAATCATCTGTGCACACATCTCTACAATGTAAGTATTCATTCAGTAAACATTTACTGAGGGTTTATAGTGTGCCAGACACTTCTCTAGATGCTATAGATACATAGACAAAGGGCACATTGCCTGCCTTCAAGGAGCTCACTGTTTAGTGCAGGGACAGCCAAATAGACAGTTAAAAGACAATGTAATTAGCTCTAAAATCAAACCATTTACCATGGAGGAGCACCTCTACTTCAACCTTCAGAGTGGAATGGCAGTATTGTATAGTTATTAAGAACCCTTTAGTCAAATACATCTGGGGTCAAATCTCAGCTTTGTTATTTCTCTAACATTGTATCTTTAGGAAAATTATTCATCACTTTAGCCTCAGTTTCCTCATCTGTGAAATGAGGATAATTCTTAATTCACAAATGCATGCATGCGTCTTAACACTAGAGGCATAACAAGTCTTAGCTAATGTTAACTATTATTGCTATATTGTTGAACTGGAAAAGGTTTCCGAGAGAAGGTGACATTTAAACTAAGTGGAGCTGGATTTTTCAGCTTTGTTACTATTGAAATTTGAGGCCAAATAATTTCTTTTTGTGGTGAGCTGTTCTGTTTAGAAGCATTGTAGAATGTTTAGAAGCATTCCTAGCCTCTACCCACTAGATGCCAGTAGAAAGCCCTCTCCCCACAAGTTGCAACAACCAAAGATGTCTTCAGACATTGCCAAACTTGTCTTGAAGAGCAAAATTAACCCCGGTTGATAACAACTGTGGTAGAAAGTTTCATTATCAGGATATTCTTTTAGAAAAACAATAGTGGTACTATTTTAGAGAATGGATTTAAAGGAGGCCAAAACCAGAAAAAGAAAGGTCAATTTTTAAGAAACATCCTTGATTCCTTTGTTTTTCTTATCTCTTACATTAGCAAGTCCTATTAGCTCTAACTCTGAGATATATCTGATATCTAACCACTTCTTACCATTTCAGTAGCTACCATTCTAATAATCTCTCATAGACTTTATTTTTTACTTGATCTCATGTCTATACCTGCTCATTTATAGTCTATTTTCTACACAGAAGCTAAAATGTAAATCGGAATCCTCCCTTCATTTGCATTTCCAGAAATACAATCTAGAAATCTTTTACTAGAAATCTAATCTCAATAGCATAACCTTAAAGGACCTACATGATCTGATCTCCTTTCTTACTTCATGTCCTTCCATTCTTCACAATTAAGCTTCTGTCATGGTGACCTTTTTGCTATTTATGAAATCATTAAGCTCATTTCTCTCTCTAAGCTACATAGGCTATTTCTTTCTAGAATGTTCTTCCTCCATTTATTTGGCTGACCTCTCATCATTCAGATTTCTATGCAAATAACATGTCTTTATAAAGGCCGTTTCTGGTCTTCCCTGTTTAAAACACACAACACACATGCACACTTGATCCTGGTTCTCTTATCTTACTTTTTAAAAAATAACACTTGTCATTGTTTGAAATTAATTATATTATTTATTCATTTGTTTATTGACCTGCCAGTAGAAAGCAAGTTTCATGGGAATAGGGATTGTTCTGTTTTGCTCATTATTGTATTACCAGCACTTAGAACAGTAGCTGGCACATGGTAGGCACTCAGTAAACATTTAGTGAATAATGTAATCATAATCTAGGAATGATGCAGGACTGAACCAAGATAGTAGCAGTAGGTAAAGAAGGAACTATATTAAGTTAGGAGAAGAAACAGGACAGTTTGGATATTTTTCCCCTCCAAATCTCATGTTGAAATTATATCCCTAGTGGTGGAGGAGGGACCTAAAGGAAGGTGTTTGGGTCATGGGATGGATCCCTCACGAATGTCTTGGTACTGTCCTCACAGTAATGAGTGAGTTCTCACTCTATTAATTCCTATGAGAGCCACCTCTCCCACCCAGAGTTGGTTGTTGAAAAGAGCCTGACACCTCCCTCCCCTCTCTCACTTCTTGCCAGTGATCTCTACTTGTTTTCTCCCCTTTTTCCTTCTGCTGTGAGTGGAAGCTACCTGAAGCCCTCACCAGAAGCAGATGCTGGCACCATGCTTCTTATATAGCCTGCAGAACTGTGAGCCAAATAAAACTCTTTTCTCTATAAACTACCCAGCCTCAGGTATTCTTTTATAGCAATGCACAATGGACAAGAACAGTGACTAATTGGATAGGAGGTGTGCTTAAAAGAGAAGAATTAGATAGATTTCTGTCTTTGACAAATGAGTGAATGGTAGTAAGTAACAACAAGAAAAGGAACATAGGGAGAAGAAAAGATTTGGAGGAAAAGCTGGAAGATACTGAGTTCAATACACTTGTAGTACAGCCATGTAGATGTGTCTGATAGGCAATTGGATATAAATTCTGGAGATCAGGTGAAATTTTGACACTAAAAGTAAATACATGGGAGTCATCCACTTATTGTGATAGGTGATGCCATGATGGTGTATGAGACTACCCAGAAAAAAGTGGGTAGCGTAAGAGAAGAAAATTTGCCTCCAGACATGGCATATGGGAAAGCTAAACTATAAGATGTATATAAGGGAGAAAAAAAATCCCACAGAGGAAATAAATAAAAAGTGAAATACTCCGAAGGGTGGGAAGTCTGGCTTCAAATAAGTCAAGAGAGAAGAGTATTTCAAGGAGGAAGTAGAGTTATCAATGTCAAATATTACAGAGAAGAATGTCCATGAGATCTAGCAATAAAGGAACCACTAGAAACCTTGGCAAAAGCAGTTTCAGTTGAATTAAAGGGATAATGTATTCCAAATTTAAATGATTGAAAAAAATAATGGAAGATGAAAACTAGCATTCCGAGGGAAAAAAATGAATAGAGTATTAGAATTGAGAGATAATTTTGATTTTTTTAATGGGAGCAGCTTGAAAATATATACATGCAATTAATGAAAGAAAGCAGAATAGAAAGGGAGAATTGGAACTTAGTGAATATCAAAATGTATTAAATGAGGAGGTACCTGAAAGAGTGGGAAATACTGGAATCCAAAATAGAGGTGGGTGGATTAGCCATGAGACAGGACTCTATTTAGGAAAAAAAATGAGAAGTTTTAAGGATAAGTCTGGATGTAGATCAGTGGAGAAAGGAGTAGAAAGCTGAAAGCGATCCCCAGAGCTGGCTAGGCACAGTAGGAAAAATAGGGAAAGAGTAATTATAGCCAACATTTATTGGACCCTTGCACTTACTCTGTCACATACCTTTTCTCCATGAACTAGGACACATGGTTATTAGCAGAAAAGGAAAAAGGGTAATGGTGGAGAAAAGAGTTGAGGACATTGGTGAAAATGTGAAACAGTTTTTTGAGAAATAAAAACAATTTCTTCCAGGTTTTAGAGATATTAGAGGGATATTTTGCTAACATATTTGTCCGTCTTCTGTTTTTTAAAATATAGAGAAAAAATATAGGAACTGGTTATTTTACTAATTAGTGATTGAGCAAGTCAATTAAAATCCTCTGGGCCTTAGATTCCCTCCTCTGTAAATGAAGGGCTTAGACTTGCTGAAGTAACTGTAAGGTCCTTTACAGTTCTGGCATTCTACGACTTCAGTTCTGTTGTCTATAAATCTGAGTCCATTCTAAGACAGAGAGCTTAATCTTGTGTTACTTCTATTGGGAGTACCACAGCAGGAAACTAGTAGCGGAGAGGAAGAAGCAGGAACCAAAGTAACTGTAGAAATGGCTTCTATGAAGAATTAGAGGCTGTAGGGGAGGCAGAGCAAAATGGTGAAATAGAAAGCTCCACTGATAGTCCCCGCACTGCCCCCCCACCCCCCACCCCACCCCCATCAGCAAGGACACCAAGTTAACAACTATCTACACGGAAAGAACACCTTCATAAGAACCAAAAACCAATTGAGCACTCATAGTACCTGGTTTCAAAAATAGTCTTGAATCACTGATGCCACCCCTTCCTGACTCCCTGCAGCAAAGGCATGGTGGTGCAGAGAGAGAGTCTTTGGGCACTGGGGGAAGGAGAACACAATTGTGAAGCACTGAACTCAGTTATGTCCTGTTAAAGTAGAAAGGAAAACCAAAACAAACTCAGCTGATGCCTGATCATGGAGGGGGCATTTAAACCAGCCCCAGCCAGAGGGGAATCTCTGATCCCAGTAGTGTGAACTTGAGTTCCCACAAACCTTGCCATCAAGGGCTACAGTGCTCTCTGTCTCCAGATAAATTTGAAAGGCAGTCTAGACCACAAAAACTGCAACTCTTAGGCAAGTCCTAGTGCTGAATTGCTGAATTAGGCCCAGGCACAGTGGACTGGGGGTGGGGGTGGAGGGGTGGCAGCAGTGGCAGGGTGTGACATACTAAGACACCAGCTGGAACAGCCAAGGGAGTGCTGTCATCACCCCTCTACTAATTCCAGGCTGCACAGCTCTCAGCTGCATAAGAGACCCCCTCCTTCTGCTTGAGGACAGGAGAGGAAAGAATGAGGAGAACTTTGTCTTGCACCTAGGACACCAGCTCGGCCACAGCAGGATAGGGTACCCAACAGGGTCCCGAGGACCTCGTTCAGGCCCTAACTCCCTCCATCCTTTGCGAGGCCCAAGCAACTCCAATACATCTGGCAGCAGACTTTTCAGTGGAAACCTTACAGGCCAGGAGAGAGTGGCCTGATATATTTAAAGTACTAAAGGAAAATTAAATTAATAAATAACCTTTCACCATAGAATAGTATATCCGGTGAAAATATCCTTCACACATGAAAGAGAAATAAAGACATTCCAAGACAAACAAAAGACAAAAAAAGTGGAGGGATTTCACCAACACCAGAGCTGTCCCATAAGAAATGCTAGAGAGTAATTCAGTCAGAAAGAAAAGGACATTAATGAGCAATAAATAATCACCTGAAGGCACAAAATCAACTGGTAATAGAAAGCACAAAGAAATACACAGAATATTATAACACTGCAACAGTGGTGTGTAAACTTCTCTTATCGTAAGTAGAAAGACTAAATAATGAACCAATCAAAACTAACAATGACAACAACTTTTCAAGACATAGAACAATAAGATATAAATAGAAACAACAGAAAGTTAAAAAGTTGAGTGACAAAGTTAAGGTTGGTTTTTTTTTTTGCATTTTTTAAATTTTAATTTTATTATACTTCAAGTTCTAGAGTACATGTGCACAATGTGCAGGTTTGTTACATATGTATCCATGTGCCATGTTGGCACTGCACCCATTAACTCATCGTTTACATTAGGTATATCGCCTAATGCCATTCCTCCCCGATCCCCCCACCCCACAACAGGCCCCTGTGTGTGATGTTCCCCTTCCTGTGTCCAAGTGTTCTCATCGTTCAATTCCCACCTATGAGTGAGAACATGCGGTGTTTGGATTTTTGTCCTTGCGATAGTTTGCTGAGAATGTTGGTTTCCAGCTTCATCCATGTCCCTACAAAGGACATGAACTCATCATTTTTTATGGCTACGTAGTATTCCATGGTATATATGTACCATATTTTCTTAATCCAGTCTATCGTTGTTGGACATTTGGGTTGGTTCCAAGTCTTTGTTATGGTGAATAGTGCCGCAATAAATATAAGTGTGCATGTGTCTTTATAGCAGCATAATTTATGATCCTTTGGATATATACCCAGTAATGGGATGGCTGGGTCAAATGGTATTTCTAGTTCTAGATCCCTGAGGAATTGCCACACTGTCTTCCACAATGGTTGAACTACTTTACAGTCGCACCAACAATGTAAAAGTGTTCCTAATTCTCCACATCCTCTCCAGCACCTGTTGTTTCCTGACTTTTTAATGATTGCCATTCTAACCGGTGTGAGATGATATCTAATTGTGGTTTTGATTTGCATTTCTCTGATGGCCAGTGATGATGAGCATTTTTTCATGTGTCTGTTGGCAGCATAAATGTCATCTTTTGAGAAGTGTCTGTTCATGTCCTTTGCCCACTTTTTGATGGGGTCGTTTGTTTATTTCTCGTAAATTTGTTTGAGTTCTTTGTAGATTCTGGATATTTGCCCCTTTGTCAGATGAGTAGATTGCAAAAATTTTCTCCCATTCTGTAGGTTGCCTGTTCACTCCGATGGTAGTTTCTTTTGCTGTGCAGAAGTGCTTTAGTTTAATTAGATCCCATTTGTCTATTTTGGCTTTTGTTGCCATTGCTTTTGGTGTTTTAGTCATGAAGTCCTTGCCTATGCCTATGTCCTGAAAGGTATTGCCTAGGTTTTCTTGTAGGGTTTTTGTGGTTTTAGGTCTAACATTTAAGTCTTTAATCCATCTTGAATTAATTTTTGTATAAGGTGTAAGAAGGGATCCAGTTTCAGCTTTCTACATATGGCTAGCCAGTTTTCCCAGCACCATTTGTTAAATAGGGAATCCTTTCCCCATTTCTTGTTTTTGTCAGGTTTGTCAAAGATCATATGGTTGTAGATGTGTGGTATTATTTCTGAGGGCTCTCTTCTGTTCCATTGGTTTATAGCTCTGTTTTGGTACTGGTACCATGCTGTTTTGTTACTGTACCCTTGCAGTATAGTTTGAAGTCAGGTAGCATGATGCCTCCAGCTTTGTTCTTTTGGCTTAGGATTGACTTGGCAATGTGTGCTCTTTTTTGGTTCCATATGAACTTTAAAGTAGTTTTTTCCAATTCTGTGAAGAAAGTCATTGGTAGCTTGATGGGGATGGCATGAATCTATAAATTACCTTGGGCAGTATGGCCATTTTCATGATATTGATTCTTCCTACCCATGATCATGGAATGTTCTTCCATTTGTTTGTATCCTCTTTTATTTCGTTGAGCAGTGGTTTGCAGTTCTCCTTGAAGAGGTCCTTCACATCCCTTGTAAGTTGGATTCCTAGGTATTTTATTCTCTTTGAAGCAATTGTGAATGGGAGTTCACTCATGATTTGGCTCTCTGTTTGTCTGTTATTGGTGTATAAGAATGCTTGTGATTTTTACACACTGATTTTGTATTCTGAGACTTTCTTGAAGTTGCTTATCAGCTTCTTCATTCGTCTAATCTGAAGGAGATTTTGGGCTGAGACGATGGGCTTTTCTGGATATACAATCATGTCATCTGCAAACAGGGACAATTTGACTTCCTCTTTTCCTAATTGAATACCCTTTATTTCTTTCTCTTGCCTGATTGCCCTGGCCAGAACTTCCAACACTATGTTGAATAGGAGTGATGAGAGAGGGCATCCCTGTCTTGTGCCAGTTTTCAAAGGGAATGCTTCCAGTTTTTGCCCATTCAGTATGATATTGGCTGTGGATTTGTCATAAATATCTCTTATTATTTTGAGATAGGTCCCATCAATACCTAATTTATTGAGAGTTTTTAGCATGAAGCACTGTTGAATTTTGTCAAAGGCCTTTTCTGCATCTATTGAGGTAATCATGTGGTTTTTGTCTGCTGGATTATGTTTATTGATTTGTGTATGTTGAACCAGTCTTGCATCCCAGAGGTGAAGCCTACTTGATTATGGTGGATAAGCTTTTTGATGTGCTGCTGGATTTGGTTTGCCACTGTTTTATTGAGGATTTCTGCATCGATGTTCATCAGGGATATTGGTCTAAAATTCTCTTTTTTTGTGGTGTCTCTGCCAGGTTTTGGTATCAGGATGATTCTGGCCTCATATAATGAGTTAGGGAGGATTCCCTCTTTTTCTATCAATTGGAATAGTTTCAGAAGAAATGGTACCAGCTCCTCCTTGTACCGCTGGTAGAATTCGGCTGTGAATCTGTCTGTCCTGGACTTTTTTGGTTGGTAAGCTATTAATTATTGCCTCAATTTCAGAGCCTGGTATTGGTCTATTAAGAGATTCAACTTCTTCCTGGTTTAGTCTTGGGAGAGTGTATGTGTCCAGGAATTTATCCATTACTTCCAGATTTTCCTTTTTATTTGCATAGACGTGTTTATAGTATTCTCTGATGGTAGTTTGTATTTCTGTGGGATTGGTGGTGATATCCCCTTTATCATTTTTTATTGCATCTATTTGATTCTTCTCTCTTTTCTTCTTTATTAGTCTTGCTAGTGGTTTATCAATTTTGTTGATATTTTCAAATAACCAGCTCCTGGATTCATTGATTTTTTGAACGGTTTTTTCTGTTTCTGTCTCCTTCAGTTCTGCTCTGATCTTAGTTATTTCTTGCCTTCTGCTAGCTTTTGCTCTTGCTTCTCTAGTTCTTTTAATTGTGATGTTAGGGTGTCAATTTTAGATCTTTCCCGCTTTCTCTTGTGGGCATTTAGTGCTATAAATTTCCCTCTACACACTGCTTTGAATGTGTCCCAGAGATTCTGGTATGTTGTGTCTTTGTTATCGTTGGTTTCAAAGAACATCTTTATTTCTGCCTTCATTTCGTTATGTACCCAATAGTCATTCAGGAGCAGGTTGTTCAGTTTCCATGTAGTTGAGTGGTTTTGAGTGAGTTTCTTAATCCTGAGTTCTAGTTTCATTGCACTGTGGTCTAAGAGACAGTTTGTTATAATTTCTGTTCTTTTGCATTTGATGAGGAGTGCTTTACTTCCATCTATGTGGTCAATTTTGGAATAGGTGTAGTGTGGTGCTGAGAAGAATGTATATTCTGTTGATTTGGGGTGGAGAGTTCTGTAGATGTCTATTAGGTCCACTTGGTGCAGAGCTGACCTGCACCAAGGTCAGATAACAAGGATATCAATTCCTGGATATCCTTGTTAACTTTCTGTCTCATTGGTCTGTCTAATGTTGACAGTGGGGTGTTAAAGTCTCCCATTATTAGTATGTGGGAGTCTAGTCTCTTTGTAGGTCTCTAAGGACTTGCTTTATGAATCTGGGTGCTCCTGTATTGGGTGCATATATATTTAGGATAGTTAGCTCTTCTTGTTGAACTGATCCCTTTACCATTATGAAATGGCCTTCTTTGTCTCTTTTGATCTTTGTTTGTTTAAAGTCTGTCTTATCAGAGACTAGGATTGCAACCCCTGCCATTTTTTGTTTTCCATTTGCTTGATAGATCTTCCTCCATCCCTTTATTTTGAGCCTATGTGTGTCTCTGCATGTGAGATGGGTTTCCTGAATACAGGACACTGATGGGTCTTGACTCTTTATCCATTTGCCAGTCTGTGTCTTTTAATTGGAGCATTTAGCCCATTTACATTTAAGGTTCATATTGTTATGTGTGAATTTTATCCTGTCATTATGATGTTAGCTGATTATTTTGCTCATTAGTTGATGCAGTTTCTTCCTAGCCTTGATGGTCTTTACAATTTGGCATGTTTTTGCAGTGGTTGGTACCGGTTGTTCCTTTCCATGTTTAGTGCTTCCTTCAGGAGCTCTTTTAGGGCAGGCCTGCTGGTGACAAAATCTCTCAGCATTTGCTTGTCTGTAAAGGATTTTATTTCTTCTTCACTTATGGAGCTTAGTTTGGCTGGATAGGAAATTCTGGGTTGAAAATTCTTTTCTTTAAGAATGTTGAATATTGGCCCCCACTCTCTTCTGGCTTGTAGAGCTTCTGCCGAGAGATCCGCTGTTAGTCTGATGGGCTTCCCTTTGTGGGTAACTCAACCTTTCTCTCTGGCTCCCCTTAACATTTTTTCCCTCATTTCAACTTTGGTGAATCTGACAGTTATGTGTCTTGCAGTTGGTCTTCTTGAGGACTGTCTTTGTGGCATTATCTGTATTTCCTGAATTTGAATGTTGGCCTGCCTTGCTAGATTGGGGAAGTTCTCCTGGATAATATCCTGCAGAGTGTTTTCCAACTTGGTTCCATTCTCCCCGTCACTTTCAGGCACACCAATCAGACGTAGATTTGGTCTTTTCACATAGTCCCATATTTCTTGGAGGCTTTGTTTGTTTCTTTTTACTCTTTTTTCTCTAAACTTCTGTTCTCACTTCATTTCATTCATTTGATCTTCAATCACTGATACCCTTTCTTCCAGTTGATCAAATTGGCTAGTGAAGCTTGTGCATTCGTCATGTAGTTCTTGTGCCATGGTTTTCAGCTCCATCAGGTCCTTTAAGGACTTCTCTGCATTGGTTATTCTAGTTAGCCATTCGTCTAATCTTTTTTCAAGGTTTTTAACTTCTTTGCGATGGGTTCGAACTTCCTCCTTTAGCTCGGAGAAGTTTGATTGTCTGAAGCCTTCTTCTCTCAACTCATCAAAGTCATTCTCCATCCAGCTTTGTTCCGTTGCTGTTGAGGAGCTGCGTTCCTTTGGAGGAGGAGAGGTGCTCTGATTTTTAGAATTTTCAGTTTTTCTGTTCTGTTTTTTCCCTTCTTTGTGGTTTTATCTACCTTTGGTCTTTGATGGTGGTGATGTACAGATGGGGTTTTGGTGTGGATGTCCTTTCTGTCTGTTAATTTTCCTTTTAACCGTCAGGACCCTCAGCTCCAAGTCTGTTGGAGTTTGCTGGAGGTCCACTCCAGACCCTGTTTGCCTGGGTATCAGCAGTGGAGGCTGCAGAACAGCGAATATTGCTGAACAGCAAATGTTGCTGTCTGATCGTTCCTCTGGAGTTTCATCTCAGAGGAGCACCCGGCTGTGTGAGGTGTCAGTCTGCCTCTACTGGGGGGTGCCTCCCAGATAGGCTACTCAGGGCTCAGGGACCCACTTGAGGAGGCAGTCTGTCCATTCTCCAATCTCAAACTCTGTGCTGGGAGAACCATTACACTCTTCAAAGCTGTCAGTCAGGGACACTTAAGTCTGCAGAGGTTTCTGCTGCCTTTTGTTCGGCTATACCCTGCCCCCAGAGGTGGAGTCTACAGAGGCAGGCAGGCCTTCCTTTAGCTGTGGTGGGCTCCACCCATTTCGAGCTTCCTGGCCACTTTGTTTACCTACTCAAGCCTCAGCAATGGTGGGCGCCCCTCCCCCAGCTTCACTGCCACCTAGCAGTTCAATCTCAGACTGCTGTGCTAGCAATGAGCGAGGCTCCGTGGGCATGGGACCCTCCGAGCCAGGTGCGGGATATAATCTCCTGGTGTGCCATTTGCTAAGGCCTTTGGAAAAACACAGTATTAGGGTGGGAGTGACCCGATTTTCCAGGTGCTGTCTGTCATGGTTTGCTTGGCTGTGAAAGGGAATTCCCTGACCCCTTGTGCTTCCCAGGTGAGGCGATGCCTCGCCCTGCTTCAGCTCATGCTCGGTGCGCTGCACCCACTGTCCTGCACCCACTGTCTGACAAGCCCCAGTGAGATGAACCCAGTACCTCAGTTGGAAATGCAGAAATCACCCATCTTCTGTGTTGCTCATGCTGGGAGCTATAGACTGATGCTGTTCCTATTCGGCCATCTTGGAACCACCCCCCAAGTTCAAAGTTAAGTTTTTATTAGTTTTCTTTTGCTTGTTTGTTTATGTTTGTTTTGCTTGTTTGTTTTGTGCACTGTAGCAAATAGTGTTAACTTCTTATCAGCTTAAAATAATGGGTAATAAGACAGTATCTGTAAGCCTCATGATAAACAGAAACCAGAAAACATAGATACACACACAAAGAAGTCAAGAAATTCAATCATATCACCAGAGAAAACTATCTTTAGTAGAGGAAGACAGGAATGAAAGAAAAAAGGAAGAGAAGACCACGAAACAATCGCAAAACAAATTACAAAATGGTGGGAGTACGTCCTTACTTATCAATAATAACATTGAATGTGAATAAACTAAACTGTCCAACAAAAGATATAGACTGGCTGAATGGATGAGAAGAACACTGTTGTCATGTAGAAATGCCACTGATTTTGCATATTGATTTGGTATCCTGCAACTTTACTGGATTTATTTACAGGTTCTAATCGTTTTCTTTTTTTTTTCAGAGTCCTTAGGTTTTTCCAAATATAACATCATATTATCTGCAAAAAAGGATAATTTTATTTCTTCCTTCCCAATGTGGGTGCCATTTATAGCTTTCTCTTTTCTGATTGATCTAGTTAGAACTTCCAGTACTATGTTGACTAACAGTGGTCAAAATGGGCATCCTTGTTGTGTTCCAGATCTTGGAGGGAAGGGCTTCAGTTTTTCCCCATTCAGTATGATATTAGGTCTGGGTCTGTACCCACAAAAAATTAAAAAATAAAAATACTAAACCAAAAGTAAACATAAGTCCTAAATTAAAAAAAAGAATCCTAGGTGCAGTCCCTAGAAGGAAGGGATCAGCCAAGTAGACAATGCTTCACAGCAGAACTTTAATTACAACAAGAGCTATTGTAGATTAAATCAGAAAACCATGACAGTATGCTAGATATAAAAATTTTAAAAACTTACTAAGTGGGGAAGTGCGGTTCAAGTTTTCCTAGACATAAGTAATACCGAATTTCAAGCTACAAGATCAATTCCATTTCTCATTCGTTTGGAAGATGAAACTCTCAAGGTACAGCCTGTCTTAGTGAGAGCTGACTCATCTTTGTATTTAAACATCTACAGTTTCCAGTCTATCTTTCCAGTTCTATTTGTTCCTACTCCTCAAAGTGAACCCCATAATGTAATCAGACATATGTATTTACTGCCAATAGTGCTTCCACCTCTCCCTGCATGTTTGCTCATACAATTATTTATCTTTGAAATACCTTCTTTTCCATCTATTTGACATCTACTCATCCTTTAAGGTCCAATGCAATGCCATCAATTTTCTTTATTACTTACCATCCGAGATTATTCTATGTATCTACACTTATAGTAATTATTGCCTGTACCAAATAGGTATTAAGAAGATTCCACTTTGAAAATATTATTTCTGTCTGAATCATTTTTGCTCCTTAGCATCTAACTTCCTAACTCTGTGCTCTGAATAGAGTGTACATCCAGTGTGTGAAGAATTAATGTATGGATACACATACAAATATAGTCATGTGCCATATAACAATGTTTCAGTCAACAAGGGACTACATATAATGGTCATCCCATAAGATTATAATACTTTATTTTTGCTCTATCTTTTCTATGTTTAAATATGTTTAGATACAGAAATAGTTACCATTATGATATAATTGCCTACAATTTTCAGTACAGTAACATTCTGTACATTTGTAAGCTTAGGAGTCATAGTCTATTCCGTATATTCCAGGTGTATAGTATGCTACACCATCTAGGCTTGTGTATGATGTTTGTGCAATGATGATATCACCTAACAATGCATTTTTCAATACATATCACCATCATTAAGCAACAAATGACTCTATTTACAAACACACTCAGAAGAGCTGCCAGCTAGGAAGAAAGATCATTCTCAATGACACATGTAAATTTTGTGGCAACTAATGTGCACCCTCTCTTTCTCAAACTTTCAATATTTATTTTGTCAACTTGAAAGGCCCTCAACAGAATTGTCCAGCAGAGTCGAAGGGGAGAGAATATGGTTGTAGGATGAAAACACAAGAGACACTTTTCTAACTCGGTATGTGGGGGAAGAGAGAGACCCTCTCATATTGTTTTATATTGTTTTATACTCAGTACCTGTTTTAAGAAAAAAAAAAAAAACAAGGAAGTAAAACCAAAGACAGGCAGCCCGGCACCAGGCCCGAAACCAGGCCTGGGCCTGCCTGGCCTGAACCCAGTAGTTAAAAATCAACTCATAACTTAGAAACCGATGTTATTAGTAGATTCCAGACATTGTATAGAAGAACATTGTGAAACTCCCTGCCCTGTTCTGTTTCTCTCTGACTATCAGTGCATGAAAACGCTGTTACGTATCCCCTAGATTGCTCAATCAGTCATGATCCTTTCATGTAAAATCTTTAGTGTTGTGAGCCCTTAAAAGGGACAGAAATTGTGCACTTGGGGAGCTCGGATTTTAAAGCAGTAGCTTGCCGATGCTCCCAGCTGAATAAAGCCCTTCCTTCTACAACTCGGTATCTGAGGGGTTTTGTCTGTGGCTCGTCCTTCTACATATGTATATGTGTTTTAATACATTGCTAGAAACTGTGCCTTGGGAAGTGACTAACATGCCCTATAATGTGAAGAAACATCAAAAGAAGATAAGAATAGAAAACAAGGATTTGAGAGAATAAACCATGAGGGGTAAATAATAAATTAATTTCAGGCAGGCTAAAATTGCGAAATCCCCATCCTCTTAGAGGATGCTTTTTCAGTGGAGGTAACGGAAGAATATATTTTGGAAGAATGACTTGAGCAGAACCAATATCTTTAGAATTCCTGTGACTCCCACCAAATTCCATTTGAATTTTTGGAATTGATGTGTAGCTGACATTTTAACTCTGGCATAAAATTGCAAAGAAATGAGCCCATTTTAAAAGTGTAATATGAAAAATGAATGGTGCTGTGACTTATAAATCTAAAATGTGACAACTGCTAACACATTCCAGAAAATAAGCCCTCTATTACTTGTGTATTTCATTTTGCAGAATGCTTTACAAAGTATTAGAGCCAATCCCCAAGGAGAATGTAATCAATAGCGTTGAATGATGACTGCTTCATTTAAAAACTTCTCTCCAATAGGGCTTTATTCAAGCTGAATGTAATTCCATTTAACTGTAATGTTAAATGGAGTGTGAGCAGCTTTTCAATTCTGAGACGGCTCCATCATCAAAGAACATTAAAACTAAAAGTTATTCACCACGTTCTGAGTAGTCAATTCTTATAACTTCAAGAGAACATTAATTCAATGTGAAATATTATTGTTGTTAAGTCTGATAAAATATCAGAATACCTTCAACCTCATAATGCTAGAATTGTACTTAGATGAATGCTAATTCATCAGAAAGAAAATCAGTTGACTTTGTAGAGACAAAAATAGTTTTCTTCTCAATGTTTTCTGAAGTTTCAATAATTTGAGTTTATAAAACAAACTAATAATAGAGAGACTACCAGGAAAAAAAGGGATACCAATTTATTAACATGCATGTGGGCACAGGAGTCATTCACAGAGTATGAGGCTCAAAGGAGGGATCAGATGCCTGAAGTTTTTATAACCATCCTGAGGTTACAGAAAAAATAGATGCTTAGAGCACGGCAAGACAGGTTATGGAAGGGAGAGAAGAGAAAAGGTATAGAGCAAAGGTCATCTTGTTATGCAGATAAAACCTCACAGGTGGCATCTCTCAAAATGAAAAGATGGTAACCTGTGGTACAAGTTTTTCTGACAGACCTTTAGTCTCCTTTTCCTGTTAGATAATCTTTTCTATATCTAAAATGGTGAGTAGGTAGGTGCTCAGAGCAACATGTTTGCATCTGTTGTTTACTTCACTTTACTAATGTAGATTTCCTCTACAGAAAATATGCTACAGAAGTATGTTTTGGGGTGAAATATTTGTTTCTTTCATTTCCCCATTTGAATCTTCATTTTCAGGAAGTTGTACATATTAAAGTAGAATTGGTAGCTATAGAAAAGTTTGAGTTAGAAGTTATGAGATAAGAGATTGGCAAAGGGAAGAACAAGTAAAAAGGAACAAATTTTTAGTACACTGTTTCATACCGTTTTGAATCAGTTTCTTAGTCCTGGGAATAGATTAGTTCAGTTAAACACTTGTGTTTCATTTCAGGAGATGGCATTGCAATTGCACTGAGAAAGCTCAGCCTGTATATATGATGCAGCAAACAGATCTTTAATAAGAGGCATTTCTATGGAAACAGAAGAAAAAAAGATTAATGTCTGGAGTAGTCTATAGGCTAGTTTTTCTAGAGTCTAGAGGGCAGTGAGTTTAGAAGACTTCTGGAATGGGTTTGAAGCATCTTCACTTGTAGCAGGGAAGACAGTGGTAATCTGACAGATTTTTCAAGCATAAAAGTTATCCATACACATGCCATCATTGTGATTTCTCTGGAGTCTATTTATCAGTTTGTAAGGCTTCAAGGAAAACACAGTTTTAATTTTAGTGAGGCAGAAGGGTTGGAGAAAAAAAAAGAGAAAATGTTAATTTGGCAACTCACAGCCAGATATTGGAGGAAACCATAAAAAATTCAGATCCAGTTCAAATTGCTGGTAAATAATAAAAGATTGAAACTGCCTTTGCAAAAATTCTGAGGAAATTATGACAGTGAAAGAGATCAGACCTGACCAACTCCATCTTGCTTCTAATCTTTAAGCTGCCCTCGTTCATTCCTGAGTGTAGGCTGAACTTACCTTGGGAAGGAATTTAGTTTATAGTTTGATGTTGAAACAAAATTGATAATAGCCCTTTCCCAAAAAGAGTCCCTTCTTGCCTGAGGACCAGTATGTCTTTGTAGAACTAACAAATGAGCTACAAGATTAAAAATTATGGTTTAGATGCCATGCAGCCTCCTGCTGCAAGAATCTCAACCTTCTCAAATTGCTCCTGGGAATAACATCACTATTGTAAAACCTAAGGTCTGTGATTGAGATATGTTGCAGACTTGATTCTCCAGCTGACAACACCCAGACCTGTAATCTGGCTCAACCAGTTCTTTGATCCCACCTAGGAAAAAAGACAGCAAGAGAAATTTACTTTGACCCCCTATGATTCCATTTCCAACCTGACCAATCAGGATGCCCCACTTCCTGAGCCCCTACACACCAAATTATCTTTAAAAAGATCCCCTAAATGCTCAGGGAGACTAATTTGAGTAATAATAAAACTCCTGTCTGCAACACAGCCAGTTAGTTCTGTGTGGATTATTCTTTCTCCACTGCAATTCCCTGTCTTGATAAATCAGCTCTGTCGAGGCAGCAGGCAAGGTGAACCTGCTGGGTGGTTACAATATCAAAAACTAATGAGCTGGAATCTAATAATGAGTGTAGTATAGATTTTGTTCAGAAACATCATTTTTCTCTCTCCCGTTCCCCCATTTCTACCAAATATATTTACAACAAGACTAATTTATTTGTTAAATATATTTGGATTCATAAACTTGGGCTGACTATTTGCATAAAGTACAGTAAGAAGAGTGATTTATCTCATATAGGTTCTTTTTAAATTGGATTTGCTGGAACTTTTCACAAGAAATGTCAGATTAGACTTTTAAAAGGCTACGAAAAGTTTAAGAGCCAAGCCAAGAACTCATGATCAGACTGTGTCTGTAATACATGTATGGATTTGGTGAATTTTTCTCTTTTTGAGGTCCCTCAAATACCCTGAGGTTCCTGGGTCTGTCAGAAAATGACAGTTATTACTTACCCAACGCCAGGAACCTTGTAAGGAAATGGTGTACACAAGATACCAGGCCAGTCTTTTTCCAAGCATATTGGCTATATAAAGTCAACCTCATTCCCTCAAAGCAATTCAGGTATATCTGAAAACATAACATTTCAGTCAGTGTCTTGGTAAAATAATCAGAGTCTCCAATTGTGATGTGTTGCAAAAGAAAATAAATTTTTATTGAACTTATGCAAATAAATATTTTGCCATGAAATAAGAATACTCATGGATAGTTTTCAAGTTCTAGGGGGACCAGGTAAGGAGAAAGGTAAATGTTTTGATTTTGGTCACAAAAGTATACTTTATCAAATTACTGTGAAGCTATAGGTAGCTAAGAGAAAGAAAGACTTCTTAACTCTGTGAAACAAAACATAAAAAGAGAATCAGCAATAATTCATACAAAAAAGTCATCATTTTGGCCCAATCAGTTTAGACCCATGAAATTAATTCTTGTTTTGATTGATGTTGGGTTTGCAATTTTATCAGTCCACTGTTTCTCTTAGACTTCTGAAAGTTTTACCCAGTCCAATGATATGGTCTTAAAGTGATAAAAGAAAAACTTTTTGTTTTTATTAAACTTCTTTTTTTTTAATTTTACTTTAAGTTCTGGGATACATGTGCAGAACGTGCAGGTTTGTTACACAGGTATACATGTGCCATGGTGGTTTGCTGCACCCATCAACCTATCATCTAGGTTTTAATCCCCATATGCATTAGGTATTTGTCCTAATGCTCTCCCTCCCTTGCCCGCCACCCCCCGACAGGCCCCGGTGTGTGATGTTCCCCTCCCTGTGTCCATGTGTTCTCATTGTTCAACTCCCGCTTATGAGTGAGAACATGCAGTGTTTGGTTTTCTGTTCCTGTGTCAGTTTGCTGAGAATGATGGCTTCCAGCTTCATCCATATCCCTACAAAGGACATGAATTCATTCTTTTTTATGGCTGCATAGTATTCAATGGTGTATATGTGCCACATTGTCTTTATCCAGTCTATCATTGATGGGCATTTGGGTTGGTTCAAAGTCCTTGCTATTATAAATAGTGCTTCAATAAACATAGGTGTGCATGTGCCTTTATAGTAGAATGATTTATAATCCTTTGGGTATATACCCAGTAATGGGATTGCTGGGTCAAATGGTATTTCTGGTTCTAGATCCTTGAGGAATCACCACTCTGTCTTCCACAATGGTTGAACTAATTTACACTCCCACCAACAGTGTAAAAGCATTCCTATTTCTCCACAGCCTCCCCAGCATCTGTTGTTTCCTGAGTTTTTAATAATTCCCATTCTAACTGGTGTGAGATGGTATCTCATTGTGGTGTTAATTTGCATTTCTCTAATGACAGTGATGATGAGCTTTTTTTCATATGTTTGTTGGCTGCATAAATGTCTTCCTTTGAGAAATGTCTATTCATATCCTTCACCCACTTTTTGATAGGGTTGTTTGTTTTTTCTTGTAAATTTGTTTCAGTTCCTTGTAGACAAGGCTACAGTAACCAAAACAGCATGATACTGGTACCAAAACAGAGATATAGAGCAATGGAACAAAACAGAGACCTCAGAAATAACACCACACATCTGCAACCATCTGATATTTGACAAACCTGACAAAAGCAAGCAACAGGGAAAGGATCCCCTAGTTAATAAATGGTATTGGGAAAACTGGCTAGCCATATGCAGAAAACTGAAACTGGACCCCTTCCTTATACCTTATACAAAAATTAACCCAAGATGGATTAAAGACTTAGATGTAAAACCCAAAACCATAAAAACCCTAGAAGAAAACCTAGGCAATACCATTCCGGACATAGGCATGGGTAAGGGCTTCATGACTAAAACACCAAAAGCAACTGCAACAAAAGCCAAAATTGACAAATGGGATCTAATTAAACTAAAGAGTTTCTGCACAGCAAAAGAAACTATCATCAGAGTGAACAGGCAACCTACAGGATGGGAGAAAATTTGCAATCTACCCATCTGACAAAGGGCTAATATCAAGAAACTTGTTTCTAAGAGGACTTGTCAGGGTCCTTTCCATAAACTTCATTGACAAAGAAGCAAATTTTGGGTTTCAGTTGACTGTAAAATGCTTTTATAAAGAATACCAAAATAAGGCAATTAACTGAGGACAAGACTTAAAATAGTCATGCTTAAAGACACAATTTACAGGGAAATCTGGTTATTTTATGTGGCCTACAACAATTTAACATAATAATCATAACTTTTGCTGATAACATAAACAAAGACATACCAGTATTTCAAAAAACATACAATTTGGAACACATAATAACATATTTTTACAAATACATTTGAAAAAGATTTAAAATGTTTTGGAACCCTCTAAAACATTTCAAAGTTAGTCTGAGGTCAAAAAGACTTAATTTGAATTTGATTTGGAAAGTTTATCAAAAAGAAAGTTTCAAAACACTTGGTCAAAAATAGAATCACACTCCCTGTGTAATAATAGTCATTGATTTAACCAAAATGATAATTGAAAGATTTCAAAAAACAAAAACCTTTACTCATTGATAGAGAGGAGACTCAGTTTCAGAAATAACCAAAAGACCAAAAAAGACAGTATGAGGCACACAGAATGTCTCTCTCTCTCTCCTTTTTTTTTTTTTTTTTGCAGTTTATTCAAAAGGTGAACAAAAATCTCTATTGTCTTTTATCAGTATTACATGAAAATATTTTATAAAAAAGAACACTAAATTTTAGTTTTGTACCAGGGTGCTATTAATACTAAAGCTAATTTTAATAAAACCTTGTAAACAAATCCATTCTACCTCAGTCAGCTTTCACCACACAAGATAAGATTACGATAAACTTTCTTGAATCTCTTACATTTTTTCATGTTTTTTCAACTTTTAATATCCATTTATTTTTATCTATAACATTCATTCCTTTACTTATTAATTTTTCTTCAGAAACAACTTTTAAATCACTTCCACCTAGACAAAAATCATTTTTTCTCAACAAAAAATACATCCTCATACCTTATAACATCTTATTTTCATTATATACTATGTATATTTAGTAGTTTTATATTTAGCATATTTATTAGTTTCTTATAGTTAGTAGTTTTAATTACATATATTAATTATAATTGTAACTCTTAGTAAACTTAATTTCTAGTGAAAACCTAAGAAGCAAGTACTTTTGAATTGTTTTATATCAATATTCAGGGATGCAAATCATTTTATAATTTCTAGAAAGATGTTTTTCTCAATTTTTAAAATGTTTTCCAGCAGACCTAGATATATTTAACTTTACCATATAAAAACAAAATGTCAAAGTACATATGTTTAAACTTAAACTTAACGTTTAATAATTAATATTTCAGTATTTTTACTTACTTAAAATGACTCAGCCATTTCATGATTATCTATTACTTAACTGAACATAACAGACCTTTAAAGTTTTAAATTACTGAATAGATTTTTGAAACCAAGTTTTATTTATAAACATTTATTTAATTTACATGTACCTAATTTACTCATTCTTAACAATTATATTTGAATTGTTTATGGAAAACAAAGCTAGCCATTTAAGTTATTTTTTCTATTGAAAAAGCAAAACTAGGCTAACCACGCATCAACCAATCTTATCTTAACCAAGGTCTTTGAAATACTGGACACAAGTACCCTCCCCTTTCTCTTCCCAAACACATTTGTCCAAAGTTCCCACATGGCACCCAGAGAAGCTAAGAAAGGCAAGGCCTATCTGGGTTTTGGATTTACACACCAGGTACAGAGCCAAGGACAGAGGATAGAGCTGTGAAGATGATGCCTAGAGGATCCAACCCCTCCCAGCATGGCCAGGAAGCAGAGCTAGGCCAGGAAAGATGGAGCCATATTGGGCTAAGCTCTCCTTGTAGCTAGTGACCCAGACACTGCAGACACATATGACCCCAGACATCATTGTAGCCACCTGTCCAGACTCCAGGATCGAGAGGCTTAAAACAAAAGACAGAAGCTCACAGCAAGATGTGTGCAAGGCTTCAGGGAGGCCCAGCAGCCAGTCCTTATAGCTTTAGCTCACAGACAAATAAATGGGCTATGTTAAAAAACAAAAAGTTTTTGAGTGCTGTTGTCTTAAACAGTGATCTTTTTAGTACCTATGAAAAGATACAATAGAAATATAGCCTTAGCAACTTCCTAGGTAAGATTTAAAAAACAGAAATCAGATTTAAAAGTTAAAATCCTTTGAATGTGCAAACTGCCTGCTTTGGATTCCCTGTAAGTTTTGCCAAAGGGCACTTCATCCTGTAGTGCACTGGCTAGCATTCACACTTTCATTGCCATGATCCAGTTTTGATTACAGGTCAGGGAGCCAGTTCTCTGAAAATGGAAATCCTTTAAGTCAAGAGGAAAAAGAAACGTTTCTAAAATATAGTTTGAAATACTTGCTTTTAACTTACATTAGTATCACTCCTGACCTTTTGGGACACCCATTTGTTTGTATCTTTCTGTTCCCATAAACAGCTTTTGATTTCTTGTCTTACCTATTGATGTCTCTTTTCATTTTTTGTGTAGGGACACACATACCTATAGGTGCAGATGGCCACCTAAGAAGTTGGGACCATAGAAAATATAGCTAAACAGAGTTGTGGGTTGTACCCCATTTGCAGCTAGCAAGATATTCCTTTCTTTAAGCTGTCATTGGAAGTAGTCTGGATTTTGGAAAGGTTGCAGCTTTTGTTCCCTCTTTGAAGACCTTGGTTAAAGTCACAAAAGGCTTCTTGGTTTGGGTCTCATGTGTGCTTATTTGCTTTGGTTTTGAATCATTTGTTTAAGTATACCTCTGGTTTAAAACTTTGGTTTATGTTTAGAATATCATAGCAACATTTTTCCCATTATCTTGCTTCCTCTACTGGGATGGAGAGACTCGCTTCTTGCTACTGCTCTATCAGTGGGAACTGCACAGGTGAGATGAGGACGAGCTCTACCCAAGTCGTGGGGGATGGGTGCTGCTTTTACTGCTGTCAACACTGCTGCTCTTGCTGTCTTTTTCAAAACAGTATGTAATAAAGTTGATTACTTTTCTGTTGCCTATATTATAACCATATTCAAGTTTTAAATTCTGGATCTTGGGAGAGGAGGCAGAGGAAGATAGTGGACTAGAAGTCTCTACCAATTGTCTCCTGGCAAGGACACCAAGTTGACAACTACCTGAACAATGAGCCAATCAAAAATAATAAAAGCAACCACTTTTCAAGACATAATACAATAAGATTGTCTCTTCACTTTGTTGATTGCAGCCTTTGCTGTGCAGAACCTTTTTAACTTGATGTGATCCCATTTTCCGAGTTCACTTCAGTTACCTGTACTTACGGAGTATTGTTCTGCACAGCAAAGGCTGCAATCAACAAAGTGAAGAGACAATCCACAGAATGGGAGAAAATATTTGTAAAATACCTATATGACAAGGGCTTAATAACCAGAATATTTAAGTAGCTTAAACAACTCTATAGGAAAAATAGACATTTCTGAAAAAAAGAGAGGTACAAATGGCAAACAGGCATAATGAAAGGTGCTCACCTTTGATCATCAGAGAATTACAAATCAAAACTACAATGAGGTATCATCTCATTCCAGTTAAAACAACTTTTATCCAAAAGACGGACAATAACACATGCTGGCAAGGATGTGGAGAAAAAGGAACTTTATACACTGTTGATGGGGTTGCAAATTACTACAACCACTATGGAGAACTGTTTGGAGGTTCCTCAAAAAATTAAAAAGAGAGCTACCATTTGATTCAGCAATCCCACTGCTGGGTATATACCCAAAAGAAAGGAAATCAGAATATTGAAGAGATATCTGTACTTCTATGTTTGTTGCAGCACTGTTCACAATAGCTAAAATTTGGAAGCAACCTAAGTGTCCATCAGCAGATGAATGAATATAGAGCATGTGGTACTTATACACAACGGAGTTCTATTCAGCCCTAAAAAAATGAGATCCTGTCATTTGGAACAGCATAGATGGAAATGAAGATCATTATGTTAAATGAAATAAGCCAGGTACAGAAAGGCTAACATCACATGTTCTCACTTATTTGTGGGATCTAAAAATCAAAACAATTGAATTTATGGGGATAGAGGGTAGAAGGATTGTTACCAGAGGCTGGTAGGGGGGGCTGGAGTGGGTGGGGGGATGGTTAATGTCTACAAATAATAATTGAGAAGAACGAATTAGACTTACTATTTGATACTAAAACAGGGTGTCTATAGTCAATAATAATTGTACACTTGAACATAAGTAAAAGAGTTTAACTGGATTGTTTATAAGATAAAGGATTAATGCTTGAGGGGATGGATACCCCATTCTCCATGATGTGCTTATCTCACATTGCATTTCTATATCAAAACATTCCAGGCACTTCTTAAATATATGCAAATATATACACCTACTATATACCCACAAAAACTAAAAATTAAAAAATAAAGTTTTTTTTTTTTTTTTTGAGATGGGAGTCTTGCTCTGTTGCCCAGGCTGGAGTGCAGCTGCGTGATCTCAGCTCACGCCAACTTCTGCCTCCCAGGTTCAAGCAATTCTCCTGCTTCAGCCTCCCGAGTACCTGGGACTACAGGCATGTACCACCATGCCCAGCTAATTTGTTTTGGTTTTTGTGGTAGAGACAGTGTTTCACCGTGTTGGCCAGGTTGGTCTCGAACTTCTGACCTCAAGTAATCCGCATGCCTTGACCTCCCAAAGTGCTGGGATTACAGGCATGAGCCACTGTGCCAGGCCAAAAAATAATTTTTTTAAGTTTCAAATTGTTGGAAATGCTTCCAGGTTATTTTGATAGGGGTTTGGGGAACCTCCTTGTTGTTCAATCAGATATGTACAATATGATGACAATCTACCAGATAGGTATTAACATATAAGTATGTGTGGGGTTTATTGATTTAGCTGTCAAAGTTCACTGTTTCATGTCACTGGCAGAGAAACAGTACCTTGCTCTTACAATCACGCATGATAATAAAAATATGCTTGTATTTCAAATATACATGTTAATTTTTGCCGGTAGTTTTAAATCATACTCAGGAGTCGATTAGCAAACATTTTTATGTGTTCATAGTTCTAGTCAAAGCAACAAAACTTTCTTAAGTAGCTATCACCGAAACATAAATATGAACAGTGGTCTATCTAATGAAAATGCTCATTGTTCTCTGTTCCAGTTATTCGGCTGGTAAACATACATGTCACGATTATACATATAATTATTCTAAAGAAAGAGATCTCAATGGCTGGGCGTGGTGGCTTGCACCTGTAATCCTAGCACTTTGGGAGGCCGAGGCGGGCAGATGACGAGGTCAGGCCATCGAGACCATCCTGGCTAACATGGTGAAACCCCGTCTGTACTAAAAATACAAAAAATTAGCCGAGTGTGGTGGTGGGCGCCTGTAGTCCCAGCTACTCAGGAGGCTGAGGCAGGAGAATGGTGTGAACCCGGGAGGCAGAGCTTGCAGTGAGCCAAGATCGCGCCACTGCATTCCAGCCTGGGCGACAGAGCGAGACTCCGTCTCAAAAAAAAAAAAAAGAGAGATCTCAAAATCTATAATGAAAAATAAATTGGAAATAGCATGTTGTAAATTTTTTTTAAAAATCTACAGTTTTTTGTGAACATGTCTATTTCTTAAACTGAGGTTTACCTATGGTATCGTATGTTTCAAACTAGATTATACATAGATTTAGAGTATATTGGATTAAGTTAGAGAATAGATGATCCCACGGGACAAGCATCACATCTTTCTGAAGTATCATTTTTATTCATTTTAAGTATTTGGAAATATTTCACATATAAACAAGTATAAATACATTGAGAAACAGAATGCAAAATGTGCTCAATTTTTCAAGATTAAGCAGTGAGACGGTTGTGCTTTCAAAAATGGCTTCTGGATATACCCTAGGTATCTTGGCTATATCTCAGTGTTATAGTCCCTGAATTGGAGTGAGGAGGCATTTGGTAGACAGCAGAAATAATGAATTCTACTACTGTTTTTGAGTCCAGTACTATGTGAAATTAAATGCCACTTTGACACTATACTTGGCTAATTTCCAAGAGGACGTGGTGTCTTTGGTTCTTTTTTACTTTTCATTCTTAACCCCATTATTAGACAACATACTATTTATATGTCTTGCAGTATCTAGATTATGCTTGCACTTGGTAGTTGCTCAGAAAATATTTGTTGACTATAAATTATTGAGCTTACTAATAAGCTTCACCTCAATTTTTACAAATAAAAATAATACTTGACATATCTTTAGTGCAGGCTAATTTCTGACCTCAATGTCCTTCATCCTGACATCAGTCCCATAGCACTGCACTGACTCTGCAAAATGCTCCATGATAATTTACGTAATACATTGTGCTCATCACCTAACTTTAGGTAGAGAAAAATCTTTTAAAGATAGAAAAGGGACTAGAGAAAAAGGGTAAAGATGAGAAATACAATTGATTCAAATTTCAGATTTATATCTGCACCCTAACAACTCCATTTAGTCATCTCGGGGACACTGGTAGGATGTGAATGTTTGTGTCTTCCCAGAGTTCATATATTGAAACTTGACGATCAATGTGATCGTATGAGGATTATATCTAAAAATGTAACAGTGGTTTTGAAACTGAGTAATGGGTAGAGACCTTTCGGAAGTAATTAGGTCATGAGGGTGGAGCCTTCATGAATGGGATTAGTGCCCTTATGAAAAAGGCCCCAGAGAGTTAGTCTGCCCCTTCTACCATGTGAGGACACAACTGGAAGGAACCATCTGTGAATAAAGAAGAGGGCCCCCACCAAACACCGAATTTGCCAGCACTTTGATCTTGGGCTGCCCAGCTTTCAGAACTGTGAGAAATATATTTCTGCTGTTCATAAGCTACTCAACTTATGGTATTTTGTTACAGCAGCTCAACTGGATGAAGACAGAAAATTGGTACTGAGAAGTAAGGGTGCAATAACAAATATCTAAAAATGTGAAGTGGCTTTGAAACTGAATAATGGGTAGCAGCTGGAAGAATTTAAAGCATACTTAATAAAGCCCACATTCCCAAAAATAGACTGGTAAGTGTAATTTTGTTGAGGGCTCAGATGGAGAGGGGGAGAGCTGTAGAGAAAGCCTCAGTCTTCTTAGAGAATACCTGAGTAATTCTGATCAGAATGTTGGAAGGAATATGGATGAAAAAGGAAATTCTGATAATGTCTCAGATGGAAATGAGGAATATGTTATTGGAAACTGAAGGAAGGTGATCCTTGTTATAAAGTGACAAAAACATGACTGAATATCCTAGTGTTTTGTGGATGGTAGAACTTGCGAGCAATGAAATTGAATATTTGGCTAAATAAACTTCCAAGCTAAGTGTTGAAGGTGTGCCATAAGAAGAAAGAAATTACATAAAGAAAGGATTGTTAATCAGGAGGGAAGCTGAACTTACAAATTTGGAAAATTCTTGGCCTATCCATATTGGAAAATATAGAAAATGCTATTTGGAAGAGAACAATGGTGTGGCCAAATCACTGTTTGATAAGGACATTGATATGAATTGGCCAACTCAATGGAAGCCAGGTGTTATTCATCAAGATAATGAAAGAATGACCCTGGACATTTTGGAGATCATGGCTGCCCTCTCATCACAGACCAAGTGTGCAAGGGCCTGACAGTATTCTGGTGTAGTGCTCCTCAGCTGCCCCAGGTGTGGCTCCAGTGGCCCCAGGTACAGTGCAGATCATGGTGGCTATCCCTTTGGAGAGTGCAGGTGCTAAACTTGACAATGTCCATGCACTACTGTCACTGCCAGTGTGCAGAGTGCACAGCTGTGGAAGTGTGGCTACCTCCACCTAGACTTTAAAGGATGGTCCAGCCTGGAGCCTTTGGTGTATGATCCTGGCAAAGGGCTGCCACAAGAGTGGGACGACTGCAGGGTCCCCACTAGGGCAATGTCTAATGGAGTCATGGGCGTGGAGCTTCCCAGAGCCTTGGGGAAAACCATCACCCCAGTGTGTCTGGAATGCGGGATACAGCGTAAAGGAAAATTATTCTCTCAAGCTGTAAGATTTAATGTTGTTTACCATGTCAGATTTCAGACTTACTTGGGACCTGTATCTCTTTCTTTGTTCTGATTTCTCTGTTCTGGAATAGAAATGTCTATCCTACGCCTGTCACATCATTCTATTTTGGAAGCATATAGCATGTTTGATTTGGTCCACAGCTGGAGAGCAATTTGCTTCAGGATGAATTGCACCTTGAGTCTCACCCATATCTAATTTAGATGATGTTTATTTATTTACTTTTAATTTTTGTGAGTACATAGTAGTTATATATATTTATGGGGTACATGAGATGTTTTGATACAGGCATGCAATGTGCAATAATCACATCATAAAAGATGGGGTATCCATCTCCTCAAGCATTTATCCTTTGTGTTACTAACAATCTAATTATACTATTTTAGTTACTTTAAAATGTATAATTAAATTATTATTGACTACCATTGCCCTGTTGTGCTTTCAAATAGTAGGTCTTATTCATTCTTTCTATTTTTTTTTTGTACCCATTAACCATCCTTACAGGTGATATTTAGATGAGACTTTAGGCTTAGATGTTAAAGTTGAGACTGAAATGAGTTAAGATTTTGGGCACTATTGGGATAGGATGAACGTGTTTTGCATGTGATAAAATATGAATTTTGAGGGGGCAATGGGTAAAACGCTATGGTCTGAATGTTTGTTTCTCCCCAAAATTCATATGTGGAAAGTATTTACTCATGTGATGGTATTAAGAGGCAGGGCCTTTGGGAAGTGCCCCTCCCACTATGTGAAGATACAGCAAGAAGGCACCATGTATGAGCCAGGAAACCAGCCCTCACCAGACATCGACTCTGAAAATGCCTTGATCTTGGACTTCCTAGCCTCCAGAACTGTGAGAAGTAAACTTTTGTTATTTACAAGTCACTCTGGTTTGGGTAGTTTGTTATGGCAGCCCAAGTGGGCGAAAAAATATACCATAACATAATATACCAAAAACTAAACTCATGACTTTTCTTCCACCAAATTGCCTCTTTTCCCAGTGTTTCTTATCTCAATGAATGACATCATTATGTGTCCTGTTCTACAAGAGGAAAATGTAGGAAGTAACCTCATCAGCATACTCTCCTTCCCCTTTTTATTCAAATAACACCAGATTTTATGATCCCCAATATTTCTGAAACTTGTCCACTTTTCTCCATCACCACTTCTACCACAACAGCTTGTTATCTGTCCAGCATTTCCTTCCAGAATTATAGCAATAGACACATAAATATTTTCCCAGCTTCCATTCTCCAAAACCCCATTTCATCAATCTCTACCCAGAAGCCAGAACAATATTTTAAAAATGCAAATCTGATCATGGTACACATAAACATTTCCAACAGACTAAAATCCTATAAAGCTCTACATGGTCTAGTTATTGGCTACATCTTCACCTTTATCTCAACCAAATTCCAGCCAGTTTTTTTGTTCCCCAGTCAGGGCTGACTTCACTTCCCACCACGACATAGCGCGTGCTCTTCTTGCAGTTGGGAACATTCTTCCCCTGCCCTTCATCATTCCCCCTTTACATAGTTAATCTCTGCTCATCATTCATATCTTGTCACAAATGTCACTTCCTGACAAAGTCTTCTTTAAAGCCCCAGGGTAAAGCAGTCTTCTTGTTTTACAGTCTTATTGATGCTACTTGCTAATAGCAGTTTTTATACATAGTAACTGTCACAGTTTATGATATATAAAATTATCATTAGTCTCCATGGCTAAGTACTACATCTGGCTTTTGTTTTGTTTGGTTTGGTTTGTTTTTATTTTCATTTATTTGTAGCTTTGCCTGTCATAATGATTTTTTTTAACTTTTTAAATAAAATTTATTAAGGAATAATATACACAAAGTAAATATGCCTATTTTAAGTATACAGTTCAAGGAATTTCAACAAATAACACCTATGTAATCACCATCACAATTAAAATACAAAACATTTCTATCACCAAAAGTATCACTCACACTCCTCCCCAACACCCTCAACCAAAGACAGCCACTTATCTGTCTTTCATTACTATATATTGGTTTTGCCTGCTTTTGAATTTCTTATAAGTAAAATTACAATGTAAGTAGTATCATGTATATATCTTTTTTATTCAGCATAATGTTTTTCTATTCATACAGGTTGTCATGTGTATTAGTATCTTGGTTTTTTAAATGTATGAGTCGTATGCTATTTTATGGATATAGTAATTTAGCCATTCACCCACTGATGAACATTTGAATTAAGTCTAGTTTTCAGCTATCATAGATAATATTTCTGTAAATATTTGTCAACAAGTCTTTGTGAGCATATACATTTTTATTTCTCTGGGCAAATATCTAGAAATCAAATTTTCAGGTGAGATGATAAATGCGTGTCCCTGTGGAAGTGGAATGAGCCGCCCTCCCAGTGTGTGGATGTGTTTGCCAACCTAGAAGCTCTCCAAACCCCATACTTTAGGGATTTTTATGGAGACTTTATCATGTAGACATGATTGATTATTCATTCAATCACCAGCACCTCTCCCCTCCCAGGAAGATGAGAAGGGGGGTTGAAAGTTTCAAGCATCTAATAGTGGCTTGATCTTTCTGGTGACCAGCCTCCATCCAGGAGCCCATCAAAAGTTGCCTCATTAGAATAAAAAGATGCTCCTATTACCTTTATTGCTTAGGAAATTATAACAGTTTTAAGAGATCTGAGGGCAGAAATAGATCTATATCTATCTATCTATCTATCTATCTATCTATCTATCTATCTATCTATCTACCTTCCTACCTATCTATCTATAGCTATGTAAAATTTCACAGTTCGCTCCCTAGTTTCTGAACATGGACCCCTTACAGTAAAACAATCATATCTGTCATAGCATTTACATTTGGTGTAGCAGTTATAGAACATATATAGCAGTAGTACTGATATAAATATGCCTAACATTTAAAAAAGCCATGTGGAATAGGAATAGATTAAAATAAACAACTAATTTGTTACTCTACAAATTCATTTTGTTCTGTAAATCCATTACAAACATTTCTATATTCTTGCATTAGTTTGGTTATTCTTTCTTCCCCTTCATCTACTACTATTTGCACCTTGTGATAAGCTTGTGCAAAACTAGCACAGAAATAAGCTTATAGCTAGTTAGGTCTAGTTCTTCCTCAGGTATTACATTATGAGGATGCTTTAACTCAATCTCCCAAATGCAATATGATCGTGGTATAGTTTAGTTTAATTACAGAACAAATCAGTAAAAATTATAGAGGTATTCACTTTACGTTCCCAACAAAATCTACCCTTACTCATATTATTAAGGTCAGGCATCACTACAACTTTCCATGATTTGGTTATTTCTGGGTTCCAAGTCAATGGGGACAAAGCCAACCACCCAGTGTCTATTCCTGTCAAGTCTCATTTGTAGCCCCCCCCCCCCCCCCAGGGATACCAGCATTCATATCATTTGACAGTTATGTTCAGGGCCTTCCCTCAAGAGAATCTGCCACATAGCCATCAGCAGTTTCTGTCTCTGTTGCAGGGAGACAGAATAGTTCTTTTTGGTACTTTGTGTCTCAGAAGGTGCAAGAGGAGCATGCCTAGATTCAGTCCATTTCTGCATTGCTGTAGTATCCCGTGTCCACTACTTTCATGGACCTAGGTGGCCATGTTAAGCAATTACTTAGGAAATTTGCTTGTTGATTCTAATCACCTTATGAACATGGAAGGGAGTTCTGATGGGTGTTGACATGTTCTGCTTTAATGCGTCCTTCAGGTATCCATAGAGCTGTGTCCCTTGTGGGTATCTCTTTAGTGAATTGGCCAGATTTGCATTATCCTTATGTCTGACCGTATGGCCACGCTGTTGGACACTGCCTATGAATTAATAAAAACCCAAACAAAGGGGCTTTTCACCACTTTTCAATTCTTTTATCACTGCTAGAAATACAGCGTGTAATTCAGCCCACTGACCTAATTATTTTTTACTTTCTTTGATTACAGTGGCCTTCTAAATAGGATTTTTGTCTGATCACCTTAAAATTGCTCTTCACAAACCAAGCAGCTATTTGTTGATCAATTGAGAGCTGTTTATAGGGCACTGTGTAAATGATGATGTAATCTAGTAGTTCCTCACACAGTTCGGGAGTCAGTCCTGGGGGAAAAGAGGCTCTCTGCTCTTGAGTATCTCCTCTCACATTCCTTAGGTAGCATAATCCTGTATAAAACATTTCGATTTTCTTATGGACCTCTTCTGGGCACTGCCATTCTTATTAGAGTGACATCACCCAAGACACCATGAGGATTTCAGGTTTTAAGATTGTTTTATGTCCTTTAGTCATAGTGGCAGTTTCAATTAACATCCAATAGAAAGCTACGAATTAGGCCGGGCGCTGTGGCTCACGCTTGTAATCCCAGCACTTTGGGAGGCCGAGGCGGGTGGATCCCGAGGTCAGGAGATCGAGACCACGGTGAAACCCCGTCTCTACTAAAAATACAAAAAATTAGCCGGGCGTGGTGGCAGGCGCCTGTAGTCCCAGCTACTCGGAGAGGCTGAGGCAGGAGAATGGCGTAAACCCGGGAAGCGGAGCTTGCAGTGAGCCGAGATTGTGCCACTGCACTCCATCCTGGGCGACAGAGAGAGACTCCGTCTCAAAAAAAAAAAAAAAAAAAGAAAGAAAGATACGAATTACCCATCTAGTGGGATTTTTTTTTTTAGCCCAAAGACCCAGTAGTCAATGTTGGGAGGTACTCTCAGGCTTTTGCCATAAGCCTCAGCCTACACTTCACATGGGGCTGTCACACAGTGAATTTGTCCCTACCAGCACTCCAGCTTCTATTTTACACTCTGTGGGCTTGGCAATCTTACAGGTTCCCATTTAGTATGTCTAATTAACATTGCCTCAAGGGAAGATTTACATATCTTCTGTTTTGCAATACCATGTAGGGGAAACACTCCCAAGTCCATCCTCATAATACAATTAGGTAAAATAGATGGAACTACTTCATGTAAAGCCAATTAAAACATACCAGTTATCCTACAAGCTTTCACATTCATTTTATCAACTCTTACATTCTTAACTGTAGCCTTCATTAGTACTTCATTAGAAGGTTTTGGTTTTACAATACTAGGTGGGGGAAATGTTTCAAGCCAGGCATAATATCCATTACTATAAAACGTTTAGGTAAAGGACATACACTTCTTTACATAAAGCCTGTTTGTGCATTCCAACTTTCATAATCCTATCACCCCTTACATTTTTATATTCACTCAACTTAATTGTAGCCTGTGCAAACAAATAAAATACTTAGGAATATACTTAACCAAAGAGGTGAAAGATCTCTACAAGGAAAACTACAAAACACTGCTGAAAGAAATCATAGATAAAACAAACAAATGAAAACACATCCTGTGCTCTTGGATGAGTAGAATCAATATTGTGAAAATGACCATACTGCCACAAAAGCAATCTACAAATTTAACACAATTCTCATCAAAATACCATCATCATGCTTCACAAAACAAGAAAAGACATCCTAAAATTCATATGGAACCAAATAAAAGCCCGCAAAGCCAAAGCAATACTAAGCAAAAAGAACAAATCTGGAGGCATCACATTACCCAACTTCAAACTATACTACAAGGCTATAGTTACTAAAATAGCATGGTACTGGTATAAAATTATTCATGTAAACCAATGGAACAGAATAGAAAACCCAGAAATAAAGCCAAATACTTACAGCCAACAAAGCATACAAAAATGTAAAGTGGGAAAAGAACACTCTATTCAACAAATGCTGCCAGGATAATTGCCAAGCCCCATGTAAAAGAATGAAACTATATCTTCATCTCTCACCTTATACAAAAATCAACTCAAGATGGATCAAAGACTTAAATTGAAGACCTGAAACCACAAAAATTCTAGAAGATAACATCAGAAAAAGTCTTCCAGACATTTTCTCAGGCAAAGAGTTCACGACCAAGAACCCAAAATCAAATGCAACAAAAACAAATAAATGGGACCTAGATAAACTAAAAAGCTTCTTCACAGCAAAAGAAATAATAAGCAGAGTAAACAGACAACCCGCAGAGTGGGAGAAACTATTTGCAAACTATGCATCCAACAAAGGACTAACATCCAGAATCTACAAGGAACTCAAACAAATCAGCAAGAAAAAAAAAAAAACCCATCAAAAAGTGGACAAAAGACATAGACAATTTTCAAAAGGATATATACAAATGGCCAACAAACTTGAAAAAATGTTCGACATCACTAATGATCAGGGAAATGCAAATTAAAACCACAGTGAGATATCACCTTACTCCTACAGGAATAGCCATAATTAAAAAATAAAAACATAATAGATGTTGGCATGAATGTGGTGAAAAGGGAACACTTTTACACCACTGCTGGAAATGTAAACTAGTACAACCACTATGGAAAACAATATGGAGACTCTTTAAATAACTAAAAGTAGAACTACCATTCTATCCAGCAACCTCACTACTGGGTATCTACCCAAAGGAAAAGAAGTCGTTATGTTAAAAAGACACTTGCACACACATGTTTATAGCAGCACAACTCACAACTGCCAAAACATAAAACCAATCTAAATGCCCATCAATCAATGAATGGATAAAAAGAATGTGATATATATACATAATGGAATAGTACTCAGCCATAAAAAAGAATGAAATAATAATATTTGCAGCAACCTGGATGGAGTTGGAGACCATTATTCTAAGTGAAGTAACTCAGAATTGGAAAACCAAATATTGTATGTTCTCACTTATAAGTGGGTGCTAAGCTATGAGGATGCAAAGGCATAAGAATAATATAATGAACTCTAGGTACTCAAAGGGGAAGGGGGGGAGCAGGGTAAGGGATAAAACACTACACATTGGGGACAGCATATACTGCTCAGGTGATGGGTACATCAAAATCTCAGAAATAACCACTGAAGAACTTATCCATGTAACCAAAAACGACCTGTTCCCAACAACTTTTGAAATAAAATAAAAATAAAAATTGTAGCCTGCATCAGTGCTTCACCACTGGTACCATAGTGCATAGGATTCCTGGTATTAAGTTGTCCCATGAACTTCTTCACCCCATGACCATTTTACTCACTCTTATGCAATGGCTTTGTGTCCCCAGCATGGGATTAAGCCAAGAGACCTGACTCTTTTGCAATCCTTATCATGGTTAATCTGCCTAACCACTGCCCAAGCAATAGCTGATCAGGTTTCTTATTGTAATCTGTGCTCTCTGACTTTTAAACATTTCTTCAAACTAGGCTAAATAGAGCAAACTTCTTTGGAACCCTTTAATGTTGGGGGACCAGTAGGAGATCACTTTGGCCTGCCCAACCTTTGGTGGTTCATATTAAAACCTTTGTTTTAACCCCATCAATGACCATTTTATTCATCATGTACAGCCATCTGTGGTTGTTTTTTCACAGTGAGCTACAGGTCCTGTATTGTACCAGACATGCTTTTCTCTTCTGTAGCAAAGAAAGCCAAAGGTATTACCCCCAAATTAGTCACTCTCACAATCCATTTTTAGTTAAGACTCTTCAGGGAGCTGAGGATACCAGTCTATAAAATGAGACAACTCCTTCACACTATACCCCTTGGCTTCAGTAGTTTCTTGGTTTTTGTCCTCTCCCAATATTCACTAGCTTCTTGGTGACCAGAGCTTTAAAGATACACTCTGTTTTCCTGGCATGATTTTTACCTTTGAGTGTGGCTTTGAGGCTAGTACTAAATCTCCAACCTGTCCAAAATGAGCCTAATCCAGCATCAAGGTCTAACCTAGCACGTTTTTTTCCCTTTTACTTATTACAGATATCTATAACCAAGGGATCATATATTTAGCAGGCTTCTCATTTTGCATTTTCTTCTGTATCCAATGAATCAGCTCCTTAGGAGCTTGGTATACCACCATTTCTAAATTCCACTGGTAACATTTACCTTTGGTATCTAATGGCAGCACAGCTGTAGTTTCATACCATGGGTGACTAAGTAGCAATCCCGGGACCGAAGCTTTCTCATCTCCCACCTTTTCATCCTTTCTCTTCTCAAACCACTTCTTTCCATAAGCCAGGGCAATTAACAAATTCTACTTCTCTGACACCAAATGAAAAACTTTTTTTTTCTTTTTCTACTGCACTGAACACTTCTGACACCAAATATGTGGGGATTTTTTTCTCATACCAACAAATTTTTCAACTCTGTGAACAGCAAGTGGTTATGTTACAATTTACTTATGACACTAACTACCTGGAATTAGTGTAGACCCCACAGGTTAAGGGCTCAATCCCCCAAGACTGCCCTCTAACTTCAGATGCCAATTGCCAGTAGTGGGTCCCCAAGTTGTTCACACTTCTGTCCAACTTGACTACAAATCAGGTGTTCTCAGGACTATCTCTTCAGGTTGGATATATCACTATGATAGCTCACAGAATTCAGGGAAACACATTTATCAGTTTATCATAAAAGATATGATAAAAGATGCAGATGAACAGCCAGATGAAGAGGTACCCAGAGCAAGGTCTGGAAGGGTCCCACGCACAGGAGCTTCTGTCTCTGTGGAGATGGGAGGAGCCCCCTCCCAGCATTTGGATGTGTTCACCAAACTAGAAGCTCTCCAAACCCTTTTTATGGAGGTTTCATGAAAATAGCATGATGGATTACTAACTCAATCACCAGATCCTCTCCCCATCTCAGAGAATGGAGGAAGGAGCTGAAAGTTACCAATTTCTAATCATGGCTTGGCCATTCTAGTGACCAGCCCCTATCCTGAAGTCCACCAAGAGTCATCTCATTGGAACAAAACATGCTATTATAATCCAGAAAATGCAAACAGATTTAAGAGCTCTGTGTCAGAAACCAGTAACAAAAACCAATATTTCATACTATTTTGCAGTGTGGATATTCCACATTTTGTTTATCTGTTCATCTATTGATGAACATTTTTGTTTGCACTTTTTGGCTATTGTGATAAAGCTGCTATGAACATTTGTCTTCAACTTACTGTGTGAACATATATTTTTATTTCTCTGCCATATGTATCTACGAGTTGAATATGATAATTCTGTGTTTAACATTTTCAAGGTTGGGAATACTGCTTTTGAAGGGAGTACAACATTTGCATTCCCACTAGCAGTGCATGAGGGTTTCAATTTCTCCACATAGTATACAAAACTTGTTATTGTCTATTTTAAAGAAAATTCTAGCCATCCTAGTGAGTGTGAAGTGGTATTTCATTGTGAGTTTGGCTTGCATTTTCCTAATGCCTATGGAATTGAATATTTTTTAATGTATACCTTAGTATACCTTAAATTGAAAAAATATTTATTCAGACCCTTTGCCCATTTATAACATTGGGTTTTTTTGTTGTTGTTGTTGTTTTGTTTTGTTTTTTGTTTTTGTTTGAGACAGAGTCTCTCTTTGTCGCCAGGCTGGAGTGCAGTGGCGCAATTTCCACCCACTGCAACCTCCTCCTCCTGGGTTCAAGCGATTCTCATGCCTCAGCCTCCCAAGTAGCTGGGACTACAGGCACATGCCACCACACCCAGCTAATTTTTTGTGTGTATTTTTTTTTTAGTGGAGACGGGGTTTCACCATGTTGGCCAGGATGATCTTGATTTCCTGACCTCATTATCGGCTCACCTTGACCTCCCAAAGTGCTGGCATTACAGGTGTGAGCTACCACGCCTGGCCTGTTTTTTTTTCTTTTACTTGTTGATTAGTAACAGCTCTTTATTTTTTTTCTGGATACAAGTCCCATATCATATATATGATTTGCAAATATTTTCTCCCATTTCTGGATTATTTTAAACTTTCTTGATATTATTGTTAGCAACACAAAATATTTTAATTTTGAAGAAGTCTAAAAATCTGTTTTTTTCTTTTGTCACTTGTGCTTTTGTTTTTGTATCTAGGAAGCCTTTGCATAAACAAGGCCAAGAAGATGTACTACTCTACTTCTAAGAGTTTTATAATTTTAGCTCATACATTTGGATATATTAACCGTTCTGAGTTACCCTTTGTGCAAGATGTAACTTGAAGTTGGTGGTGCCAACTTCATCATTTTGCATTTGGATATCCAATTGTACAACAGCATCTGTTGAAAACCCTATTCATTCTTCCATTGAATTGTCTTGGCATTCTTGTTGAAAAGAAATTGGCCATAAATATGAATTTATTTCTACACTCATATACTATTCCACTAATCTACATGCAGATTCTTATGCCGGTAACACAATGTCTTTGTTATTTTAGCTTTGTAGTAAGTTTTGAAATCAGGAAGTATCCTCCAATTTAGTACTCAAAAAACAGTTTTTTTTATTATTCTGGGTCAGTTGCATTGTCAGTTTAAGGGAAAAAATGGCAACTAGGAGTTTGAAAGAGGTAGCATTGGCATTGTAAACCAATTCAGGAAATAATGCATTTTAACAATGTTAAGACTTCTAATTCATGACCACTAGATGTGTTTCCATTGTTTATGTCTTCTTTTTATTTGTTTATTTATATTTTGTTATACTTTAAGTTCTAGGGTACATGTGCACAACGTGCAGGTTTGTTACATATGTATACATGTGCCATGTTGGTGTGCTGCACCCATTAACTCGTCATTTACATTAGGTATATCTCCTAATGCTATCCCTCTACCCTCCCCCCCTATGTCTTCCTTAATTTCTTTCAACAAGGTCTTATAATTTGCAGAATACTTATTTTGCACTTCTTTTGCTAAATTCATTCATGAGTATTTTGTTCCTTTTGATGCTATTGTAAATTGTTTTCTTAATTTCATTTTTGAATTTTCATTTCTTGTGTATAGAAATAAATTTGATTTTTGAATATTCCATATTATTTTATCTTTTGGAACTCATTTATTAGTTCTAATAATTAGGATTATGATTAATTAGGATTCTTAACATACAAGAATATATGATCTGCAAATAGAGATAGTTTACTTTTTTTTCTATCTGGAGCCCTTTCATTTCATTTTCTTGTTTAAGGGAACTCGCTAGAATATCCAGAACAATATTGGAAATAAACGTCAAGTGCAAATCTCATCTTCTTTCTGATCTTAGGGGAAAAATTTCAGTTATTCACCAGTAGATATGGTGTTAGTTGTAGGTTTTTCTAGATGCACTTTATCAGACTGAGGAAGTTCCCTTCTATTCCTAGTTTATTGAGAGATTTTTATTATGAAGCAGTGTTGTATTTGTGAAATGCTTTTTTATGCATCTGTTAAGATGATCGTGTGATTTTTATCCTTTATTTTTATGGTGAATATTAATCAATCATTGACTTATTTTCATATGTGGAACCATCCTTATATTCCTAGAATAAATCCCACTTAGTCATTGAGTATAACTCTTGTAATGCTGCCCAATTTGGTTTGCTAGTCTTTTGTTGAAGAATACTGTATCTATATTCATAAGGGATATTAGTCCGTTGTTTTCGTGTCTTTGTCTGGTTTTGGTTGGTGAATAATACTGGATTCATAAAATGAATTGCAATTTTTCCCCTTCTCTTCTATTTTTGGAAGGATTTGTAAGTATTAATTTAAAAAAATAGAATTCACCAGTAAAGCCATATAGGCATAGGATTTTATTAGTGAAAAGTTTTTTGTTTTTTTTTTTTTTATTTTTTTTATTTTTATTTTTTTATTATACTTTAGGGTTTTAGGGTACATGTGCACAATGTGCAGGTTTGTTACATATGTATCCATGTGCCATGTTGATTTCCTGCACCCATTAACTCGTCATTTAGCATTAGGTGTATCTCCTAATGCTGTCCCTCCCCCCTCCCCCCACCCCACAACAGTCCCCGGAGTGTGATGTTCCCCTTCCTGTGTCCATGAGTTCTCATTGTTCAATTCCCACCTATGAGAGAGAACATGCGGTGTTTGGTTTTTTGTCCTTGCGATAGTTTACTGAGAATGATGTTTTCCAGTTTCATCCATGTCCCTACAAAGGACACGAACTCATCATTTTTTATGGCTGCATAGTATTCCATGGTGTATATGTGCCACATTTTCTTAATCCAGTCTATCGTTGTTGGACATTTGGGTTGGTTCCAACTCTTTGCTATTGTGAATAGTGCCACAATAAACATATGTGTGCATGTGTCTTTATAGCAGCATGATTTATAGTCCTTTGGGTATTACCCAGTAATGGGATGGCTGGGTCAAATGGTATTTCTAGTTCGAGATCCCTGAGGAATCGCCACACTGACTTCCACAATGGTTGAACTAGTTTACAGTCTCACCAACAGTGTAAAAGTGTTCCTATTTCTCCACATCCTCTCCAGCACCTGTTGTTTCCTGATTTTTTAATGATGGCCATTCTAACTGGTGTGAGATGGTATCTCACTGTGGTTTTGATTTGCATTTCTCTGATGGCCAGTGATGATGAGCATCTTCATGTGTTTTCTGGCTGCATAAATGTCTTCTTTTGAGAAGTGTCTGTTCATGTCCTCTGCCCACTTTTTGATGGGGTTGTTTGTTTTTTTCTTGTAAATTTGTTTGAGTTCATTGTAGATTCTGGATATTAGCCCTTTGTCAGATGAGTAGGTTGCAAAAATTTTCTCCCATTCTGTAGGTCGCCTGTTCATTCTGATGATAGTTTCTTTTGCTGTGCAGAAGCTCTTTAGTTTAATAGATCCCATTTGTCGATTTTGGCTTTTGTTGCCATTGCTTTTGGTGTTTTAGACATGAAGTCCTTGCCCACGCCTATGTCCTGAATGGTATTGCCTAGGTTTTCTTGTAGGATTTTAATGGTTTTAGGTCTAACATATAAGTCTTTAATCCATCTTGAATTAATTTTTGTATAAGGTGTAAGGAAGGGATCCAGTTGCAGCTTTCTACATATGGCTAGCCAGTTTTCCCAGCACCATTTATTAAATAGGGAATCCTTTCCCCATTTCTTGTTTTTGTCAGGTTTGTCAAAGATCAGATAATTGTAGCTATGCGGCATCATTTCTGAGGGCTCTGTTCTGTTCCATTGATCTATGTCTCTGTTGTGGTACCAGTACCATGCTGTTTTGGTTACTGTAGCCTTGTAGTATAGTTTAAAGTCAGGTAGCGTGATGCCTCCAGCTTTGTTCTTTTGGCTTAGGATTGACTTGGCGATGTGGGCTCTTTTTTGGTTCCATATGAACTTTAAAGTAGTTTTTTCCAATTCTGTGAAGAAAGTCATTGGTAGCTTGATGGGGATGGCATTGAATCTATAAATTACCTTGGGCAGTATGGCCATTTTCACGATATTGATTCTTCCAACCCATGAGCATGGAATGTTCTTCCATTTGTTTGTATCCTCTTATTTCATTGAGCAGTGGTTTGTAGTTCTCCTTGAAGAGGTCCTTCACATCCCTTGTAAGTTGGATTCCTAGGTATTTTATTCTCTTTGAAGCAATTGTGAATGGGAGTTCACTCATGATTTGGCTCTCTGTTTGTCTGTTATTGGTGTACAAGAATGCTTGTGATTTTTGTACATTAATTTTGTATCCTGAGACTTTGCTGAAGTTGCTAATCAGCTTAAGGAGATTTTGGGCTGAGACAATGGGGTTTTCTAGATATACAATCATGTCATCTGCAAACAGGGACAATTTGACTTCCTCTTTTCCTAATTGAATACCTTTTATTTCCTTCTCCTGCCTGATTGCTCTGGCCAGAACTTCCAGCACTATGTTGAATAGGAGCGGTGAGAGAGGGCATCCCTGTCTTGTGCCAGTTTTCAGAGGGAATGCTTCCAGTTTTTGCCCATTCAGTATGATATTGGCTGTGGGTTTGTCGTAGATAGCTCTTATTATTTTGAGATACGTCCCATCAATACCTAATTTATTGAGAGTTTTTAGCATGAAGGGTTGTTGAATTTTGTCAAAGGCCTTTTCTGCATCTATTGAGATAATCATGTGGTTTTTGTCTTTGGTTCTGTTTATATGCTGGATTACATTTATTGATTTGCGTATGTTGAACCAGCCTTGCATCCCAGGGATGAAGCCCACTTGATCATGGTGGATAAGCTTTTTGATGTGCTGCTGGATTCGGTTTGCCAGTATTTTATTGAGGATTTTTGCATCAATGTTCATCAAGGATATTGGTCTGAAATTCTCTTTTTTGGTTATGTCTCTGCCAGGTTTTGGTATCAGGACGATGCTGGCTTCATAAAATGTGTTAGGGAGGATTCCCTCTTTTTCTATCGATTGGAATAGTTTCAGAAGGAATGGTACCAGTTCCTCCTTGTACCTCTGGTAGAATTCAGCTGTGAATCCATCAGGTCCTGGATTCTTTTGGGTTGGTAAGCTATTGATTATTGCCACAATTTCAGAACCTGTTATTGGTCTATTCAGAGATTCAACTTCTTCCTGGTTTAGTCTTGGGAGGGTGTATTTGTCGAGGAATTTATCCATTTCTTCTAGATTTTCTAGTTTATTTGCATAGAGGTGTTTGTAGTATTCTCTGATGGTAGATTGTATTTCTGTGGGATCGGTGGTGATATCCCCTTTTTCGTTTTTTATTGCATCTATTTGATTCTTCTCTCTTTTCTTCTTTATTAGTCTTGCTAGCGGTCCATCAATTTTGTTGATCTTTTCAAAAAACCAGCTCCTGGATTCATTAATTTTTTGAAGGGTTTTTTGTGTCTCTATTTCCTTCAGTTCTGCTCTGATTTTAGTTATTTCTAGCCTTCTGCTAGCTTTTGAATGTGTTTGCTCTTGCTTTTCTAGTTCTTTTAATTGTGATGTTAGGGAGTCAATTTTGGATCTTTCCTGCTTTCTCTTGTGGGCATTTAGTGCTATAAATTTCCCTCTACACACTGCTTTGAATGTGTCCCAGAGATTCTGGTATGTTGTGTCTTTGTTCTCGTTGGTTTCAAAGAACATCTTTATTTCTGCCTTCATTTCATTATGTACCCAATAGTCATTCAGGAGCAGGTTGTTCAGTTTCCATGTAGTAGAGCGGTTTTGAGTGAGTTTCTTAATCCTGAGTTCTAGTTTGATTGCACTGTGGTCTGAGAGACAGTTTGTTATAATTTCTGTTCTTTTACATTTGCTGAGGAGAGCTTTACTTCCAACTATGTGGTCAATTTTGGAATAGGTGTGGTGTGGTGCTGAAAAAAATGTATATTCTGTTGACTTGGGGTGGAGAGTTCTGTAGATGTCTATTAGGTCCACTTTATGTAGAGCTGAGTTCAATTCCTGGATATCCTTGTTAACTTTCTGTCTGTTGATCTGTCTAATGCTGACAGTGGGGTGTTAAAATCTCCCATTATTATTGTGTGGGAGTTTAAGTCCCTTGTAGGTCAGTCAGGACTTGCTTTATGAATCTGGGTGCTCCTGTGTTGGGTGCATATATATTTAGGATAGTTAGCTCTTCTTGTGAATTGATCCCTTTACCATTATGTAATGGCCTTCTTTGTCTCTTTTGATCTTTGTTGGTTTAAAGTCTATTTTATCAGAGACTAGGATTGCAACCCCTGCCTTTTTTTGTTTTCCATTTGCTTGATAGATCTTCCTCCATCCCTTTATTTTGAGTCTATGTGTGTCTCTGCACGTGAGATGGGTTTCCTGAATACAGCACACTGATGGGTCCTGACTCCTTATCCAGTTTGCCTGTCTGTGTCTTTTGATTGGAGCATTTAGCCCATTTACATTTAACGTTAATATTGTTATGTGTGAATCTGATCCTGTCATTATGATGTTAGTTGGTTATTTTGCTCGTTAGTTGCTATAGTTTCTTCCTATCTCGATGGTCTTTACAATTTGGCATGTTTTTGCAGTGGCTGGTACCGGTTGTTCCTTTCCATGTTTAGTGCTTCCTTCAGGAGCTCTTTTAGGGCAGGCCTGGTGGTGACAAAATCACTCAGCGTTTGCTTGTCTGTAAAGTGTTTTATTTCTCCTTCACTTATGAAGCTTAGTTTGGCGGGATAGGAGATTCTGGGTTGAAAATTCTTTTCTTTAAGAATGTTGAATATCGGCCCCCACTCTCTTCTGGCTTGTAGAGTTTCTGCTGAGAGATCAGCTGTTAGTCTGATGGGCTTCCCTTTGTGGGTAACCGACCTTTCTCTCTGGCTGCCCTTAACATTTTTTCTTTCATTTCAACTTTGGTGAATCTGACAATAATGTGTCTTGGAGTTGCCCTTCTCGAGGAGTATCTTTGTGGCGTTCTCTGTATTTCCTGAATCTGAATGCTGGCCTGCCTTGCTAGATTGGGGAAGTTCTCCTGGATAATATCTTGCAGATGTTTTCCAACTTGGTTCCATTCTCCCCATCATTTTCAGGTACACCAATCAGACGTAGGTTTGGTCTTTTCACATAGTCCCAAATTTCTTGGAGGCTTTGTTCATTTCTTTTTATCCTTTTTTCTCTAAACTTCCCTTCTCTCTTCATTTCATTCATTTCATCTTCCATCAGCGATACCCTTTCTTCCAGTTGATCGCATCTGCTACTGAGGCTTCTGCAATCTTCGCGTAGTTCTCGAAACTTGGCTTTCAGCTCCATCAGCTCCTTGAAGCCCTTCTCTCCATTGGTTATTCTAGTTATCCATTCTTCTAATTTTTTTTCAAAGTTTTTAACTTCTTTGCTGTTGTTTTGAATTTCCTCTCGTAGCTCAGAGTAGTTTGATCGTCTGAAGCCTTCTTCTCTCAACTCATCAAAGTCATCCTCCATCCAGCTTTGTTCCGTTGCTGGTGAGGAACTGCGTTCCTTTGGAGGAGGAGAGGTGCTCTGTTTTTTAGAGTTTCCAGTTTTTTTGGTCTGTTTTTTCCCCATCTTTGTGGTTTTATCTACTTTTTGTCTTTGATGATGGTGATGTACAGATGGGTTTTTGGTGTGGATGTCCTTTCTGTTTGTTAGTTTTCCTTCTACCAGACAGGACCCTCAGCTGCAGGTCTGTTGGAGTTTACTAGAGGTGCACTCCAGACCCTGTTTGGCTGGGTGTCAGCAGCGGTGGCTGCAGAACAGCGGATTTTCGTGAGACCACAAATTCAGCTGTCTGATAGTTCCTCTGAAAGTTTTGTCTCAGAGAAGTACCGGGTTGAATGAGTTGTCAGTCTGTCCCTACTGGGGGGGTGCCTCCCAGTTAGGCTGCTCAGGGGTGAGGGACCCACTTTAGGAGGCAGTCTGACCATTCTCAGATCTCCAGCTGCGTGCTGGGAGAACCACTACTCTCTTCAAAGCTGTCAGTCAGACAGGGACATTTAAGTCTGTGGAAGTTCTTGCAGAGTTTTTGTTTGTCTGTGCCCTGCCCCCAGAGGTGGAGCCTACAGAGGCAGGCAGGCCTCCTTGAGCTGTGGTGGGCTCCACCCAGTTCGAGCTTCCTGGCTGCTTTGTTTACCTAAGCAAGCCTGGGCAATGGCGGGCGCCCCTCCCCCAGCCTCGCTGCCACCTTGCAGCTTGATCTCAGACTGCTGTGCTAGCAATTAGCGAGACTCCGTGGGCATAGGACCCTCCGAGCCAGGTGCGGGACACAATCTCCTAGTGTGCCGTTTTCCAGGCCCGTTGGAAAAGCGCAGTATTAGGATGGGACTGACCCGATATTCCAGGTGCCGTCTGCTTCCCCTTTCTTTGACTAGGAAAGGGAACTCCCTGACCCCTTGCGCTTCCCGAGTGAGGCAATGCATCACCGTGCTTCGGCTCGCGCACAGTGCGCTTCACCGACTGTCCTGCACCCACTGTTAGGCACTCCCTAGTGAGATGAAACCGGTACCTCAAGCAGAAATGCAGAAATCACCCGTCTTCTGTGTCGCTGGGGCTGGGAGCCAGAGACCGGAGCTGTTCCTATTCGGCCATCTTGGCTCCACCCCGAAAAGTTTTAAAATTACTAATTCAATTTCTCTTTTTTTCCTTTATTAGTCTATTCAGATTTTCTATTTCTTCTTAAGTCAGTTTGACAGTTTGTTTCTTTCTATGGATTTTGTCCATTTCATCTAACTTGCTGGCTTAGTATTTTTTTTATATTTTATTTTTTTGAGGGGGGATAGTAGTCATGTCCTTTTTTAAATTCCTGATTTTAGTAATTATTTGAATCTTCTCTCATCTTTTCTCAATGAGTTTACCTAAACCTTTGTCATTTCGTTGATATTTACGAGGAAACAATCTTTAGTTTTATTGATTTTTTTCCATCGTTTTTGTATTCTTTATTTCATTTATTTCTTATCGGTTCTTCATTAGTCTTTTTTTCTGCTTGCTTTAGGTTTTCTTTGTTCCTCATTTTTTAGTTTCTGAAGGTGGAAGGTGAGGTTATTGATTTGAGGTGCTGCTTTTTTCTTTAATATAGGCATTTATTGCTATAAATTTCCCTATAAACGGCTTTAGCAATATCCCAGAGTTTTGATATTTTTTCATTCATTGCAAAATATTTTCTAATTTTCCTTGCTATTTTTTCTTTGATACATTGGTTATTTAGGAGTGTGCTGTTTAAGTTCCTCATATTTGTAGTTAAAAAAATTTTCTCTTACTATTTCTAATTTCATTATACTGTGATAAGACACATACTTTGTGTTATTTCAATTCTTTTAATGCATTGAGGTGCTTTATTTATTACATGGCATATGGTCTTGTCTGGAGAATGTTTCATGTGCACTTGAGAAGAATGAGTATCCTGCTCTTGTTGGGTGGAATGTTCTATAGATGTTTTTAAGTCTAGTTGTTATGCAGCATTGTGCAAGTCTTATCTATTCTTTTTGGTATTCTACTTAGTTGTTATAGTAATAATTATAAATTTGGTAGTGAGATATACAAACCGTTCCTTTTGAATTTTCTGTTTCTCTCTTTGTGCCATCATTGTCAAACATAATATATTTCTATATATAAGCCCAAAATGCAATTATGCATATATTGTTGTATGCATTTATTTTAAAATAAGTTGATATAAAAGAAATATGTAATTAATATTTTTCATATTTACCTAATAATTAACGTTATTGGTAGTCTTTGTCTTTTTATGTGTGTGGGTTCTAATTTTTGTCTTGTTTCAATTAGTCTCAGCCTAAAGAACTTCCTAGAGTATTTCTAGTCAGGTAGGTCGGCTTTCATAAAATTCTTTTATATTTTGATACCTGGGAATGTCTTTAATTTGCTGTCATTTTTGAAAAATAGTTTTGTTAGCTATGTTTTTGTTTGACTTTTTTTTATTTCTGCACTTTTAATATATCATCACATGCCCCTGGCTTCACTTGTTTTGTTAATAAGAAGTCAGCTGTTAATCTTACTAGGATTCCCTTGTATATGATAAATAATTTTTCTCTTGCTGCTTTTGTGCTTTTCTTTAACATTTTGACTACGTTAGCTCTTGATATAGATGTCTTTCCATTAGTCCTTCTTGGCTTTATTGCACTCTTTGAATGTGTAGATTAAAGTTTTCCATCAAATTTGGGAAATTTTTGGCAATTATTTCTTTGAATATTTTCTGCTACTTTCTCTTCTCCCTTGTAGACACTCCCATTATGCATGTGTTGGTGCCCTTAATAGTGTCTGGCATGTCTCAGAGAGTCTGTTGATTTTTTATTTTTTTCTCTTTGTTCCTCATATTGCATAATCTCTATTGAGCTACCCTTAAGTTCACTATTTTTTTCTTCTGACAACTCAAATCTTCTGTTGAGTCTATGTGGTGAATTTTTCATCTCAGTTATTGTACTTTTCAACTCCAGGTGTTCAACTCCAGAATGTCCATTAGGCTTGTTCTAGTAATTGATATCTTCATATTGGAGATTTCTAGTTGATAAAGCATTGTCATAATGCCTTACCTTAATTTTTTAAACACGACCTCATTTAGTTCTTGGAACGTATTTATAAATAGCAGACTTGAAGCCTTTCTCTGCAAAGTTCACCATCTGAGTTCCTTAAAGTCATGTTCTATTACCTGCTTTTATTTTTCTCCAGTCTATATAGGTCATACTCACCTGTTTCTTTTTATGTCTCATTTGTTGTTGTGGTTGTTGAAAACTGGACATTTGGATAATATATTTTAGCAAGTCTGGATCTGATTCTCCATCTTTTGTTGCTGCTTTCCCCACCAACATGAGGCTTCCTGTTATTTTGTTGTTGTTGTAGTTTTTGGTTTCACTTGTTTCTTGTTTATTTGTTTAGTAACATAGATAGACAATGTCAGTGAAGTCTATTTCCCCCTCAGTGTATAACTTCTGTTTTCACTCATCTGAACACAGGTCTAGGGTATGAGCAGAGTCTTGGTTTTAACTGGTCTGTGTTTTACTGTTTCCCTGAATTCCCTGTTAATCCTCTGGCTAGTCCACCTCTGTTTATATTACACTCAGATATTAGCCTCCACTGATTGCTGGCTGATTGCTTTATTATTTTCAAAACAATTCCCTGGGTCATTCATGGCTTCACAGTCTGATCCAAATAAAATCAGGTCCTTTGTAGGGGTAGTCTTTGACGTCAGTTTTTGTGGCTTGATCCAAACACACAAGAGCACTTCTTAGATGACTCTTGCACTGGTTCTGTTTCATACATTACTAGCTAGACTACCATTTCAATTGTGGCTATCATGGAGCTGCAGAAGTACTCTTAATTGCCTACCATGAACATCTCTTTTGCTGAAATGTGGGCTTGAATTTCTCATGCTCTGTTTCAAATAAAATCAGTCTCCTTAGAAATATCCATGGAGGTGTCTGCTCTTAAGGCCTACCTTTTTCCCTGGGCAAAATCTCTGTGCCAGTGCTCAAAGCCAGAGTCAGGGACAGCGATCAACTTCTCTGGGAGTTATTCTTTCACTCTACAAGTAGGGAAATATGTGGGGGTGGTAGCTCTTGGTCTTTTCATATAGCCTCTCCCACAATAAAATCTTTGTTCTATGAGCAATCTTTGGCAGAAGTAACTGAAGTCCAGTATTCTTAGCTTGCTGCCAATAGGATGGAGTTTCTATCCTATGTGTGAGGGTTGTGGGGAGGAAGGGAGCCCCATATCTCTCGCCTATTCTTTCCTGAAATAGAGCTTCAGCTATATGGATCTGGGAAGATGAGAAATGTCAGTATCCTACTTTTCCTGGGGATAAATCATCATGCTAGATTGGAAAGAAGAAGGGAGGGAGCTTGATCTTCTTACTAACACCTGCCTATAGTAGAGTTTCCATCACAGTGAGCTCCAAGGGGAATGGCTCAAGCATCACAAATTCTTACTCTTCTTACTGAGGTTTAGTAGATTTCCTTGAATAAATGTTTCTCCCTTTGCTATACGCCCTTAGGACAATTTCCACAGCAGTTTTTTTTTTTTTCACATTTCACTTTTTCAAGAATTACAGTTGTTTCACTGGGGAGAGGGTTCACAGAGATTCCCACACCACCATTCTGCAAGTGATTCTCCACAGTTCATTTTTATTGTGTTTGTTTAAATAGTCAATAATGTAATAAAGAATAAAAAATCGTGTGTTCGTTCATGTAGTTATCATTTCTATTATGGTTTAATCCTTTATGTATGTCCGTATTTCCGTCTAGTGTCATTTTTCTGCAGCCTGGAGGAGTTACTATAACATTTCTTATCGTGCAGGTTTGTTAGTTATAAATTTTTCACCTTTCATATTTCTGAAAAGTCTTTACTTCCCTTCATGTTTGAATAATATTTTTGCCAGGTATAGGTTACTTAGTTGGCAGTTTTTCCATTTAGGACCTTTACGATGTTGTTTCTATGTCTTCTCACTTGAATATTTTCTGAAAATAAATCTGACTTTGGCATCATCTTTGTTCGTCTGTACATATTGTGTATTTTCTTCTTGTGCTGCTTTTAAGATTGTCTAATCATTCACTGGTTTAAACCATTTGATTGTAGTGTAGCTTTATGCCTTGGTGTAGTTTTTTTCATGACTCTTCTCCTTGAGATGCATTAAGCTGCTTGGATCTATAGGTTTACGGTTTTTATCCATTCCTCAAAATTTTGTTCATTATTTTTTCAAATCTTTTTATGTGTTCTCCTCTTTGAGTGAATCCAATCAGATGTATTTTCTGTCTCTTGAAGTTTTGAATCTACGGATTTGTAATCACATATTATTTTATTTGTTTATATACTCTTAATCTTTGGAAGTTTTGGAGGGATACTTTCTACTAGTATGTCTTAAACTCACTAATCTTTTATTTTGCTATGTATTATCTGCCATATATTTTTGCTCTCGGACATGATTCTTTTTTCTCTAGAAGTTTGATTCAGCTATTTTTATACCATCTATTTCTTTATTTACATTTTCAAATTAAATTATTGTAGAGATAATTGCAGTTTCACATGTAGTTTTATGAAATTTTACAGAAAAATTCCATGTATTCTTTATGTCCTTTCCACAGTAATAGCTTGGAAATCTATAGTATAATATCACAACCAGAATATTTTCATTTCTATAATCCGTCAGCCATATGCTGATATCCTGTTTCACTTATACTCATTTGTGTGTGTGTATTTCTATACAATTTTATCACATATGCTGGTTAATGTTTCTACCACCAAAGTCAAGGCAAATATCAGTTTCATAACCACAATGATTCCATATGTTTTCATTTTATAACCACACTCACCTCTCCCTAATCCCCATTCTTAACCTCAAGCATCAACTAATCTCTTCTCTGTATTGATAATTTTGTGATTTCAAGAGTGTTATATGAATAGAATCATTCAGTTTGTAAACTTTTGAGATTGACTTAATTTTCACTCAGTATAATTTTGTGGAGATCCATTCAAGTCGTTACATGTATCAGTACGGCATGTTGATTGAAAGCATGAGTTTGTGGGTGTAAAACACCTGAGTTTGCATATGAGCTCTGCTTCTTACTAGATTTGTTGCTTTAAGCAAGTCTCTTAACTTCCTTAAATCCTGTTGCCTTTCCTGTAAAAAGGCAATAATAGTGTGTATATATATATATATATATATATATATATATATATACACACACACACACACATTGCCTTTACCCATTTAAAAGGAGATAATAATATATATATATATATATATACACATATCTCACATCATCTTTACCCATTTATTCATTAATGGACATGTAAGTTGTTTCTATATCTTGGCTATTATGAATAATGCTGCAATGAACATGGGAGTACAGATAGCTCTTTGATATATTAACTCAATTTTCTTCAGATATATCCAAGGAAGTGGGATTGCTATTTTTAAACTTGAAGCCCACATACAAAAAAAGTGAATCTAGAAACAGACTTTATACCCTTCACAAAAAATTAACTCAAAATAGATCATTGTCCTAAATGTAAAACATAATACTACAAAATTCCTAGAAGATAAAGATGGAGAAAACCTAAACAACCTTGGGTATGACAATGACTTTTTAGATGTAAACCCAAAGTCACAATTTATAAAATTGTGAAACTAGAAAAAATGGATAAACTCGACTTCATTAAGTTAAAAACTTTTGCTCTGTGAATAGCACTGCCAAAGAATAAGAAGACAAGTCACAGGTTGGTACATATTATATGCAAAAGACATAACAGGTGAAGGACGATTATCCAAAATATACAAAAAATTCTTAAATCTCAACAATAAGAAAATGAACAACCTGATTAAAAAATGGGCAAATACATGAGCAGACCTCATCAAAGAAGGTATACAGAAGGCAAATAAGCATATTAAAAGATGCTCACATGTTATTAGAGAACCACAAATTAACAGTGAGATACCACTACAGCCATTAGAATGGCCAAAATCCAGAATACTGACAACACCAAATGCTGGTGGGCTTGTGGAGCAACAGGAAATCTCATTCATTGTTGGTGGGCATGTAAAATGGTACAACTTTACAAGATAGTTTGACAGTTTCTTAAAAAACTAAACATACTCTTAACATTTGTTCTAGCAATTGTGCTCCTTGGTATCTACTCAAAGGAACTGAAACCTTATATCCACACAAAACCTACCCAAAGACACTGACTGTAGCTTTACTCATAGTTGCCCAAACTTCAAGGCAAGGAAGATGTCCTTCTTTTTTAAGTGGATTCAGACAATGGAATATTATTCAGTGCTAAAAAGGAATGAGCTATTAAGCAATAAAAAGATATAGAGAAGGCTTATATGCATATTACTAATGAAAGTAGCCAATCTGAAAAGGATACGTACCCTATGTATGATTTCAACTGTATGACACCCTGAAAAGGGCAAAACTATGGAAACAGAGAAAGGATCAGTGGTTTCCAGGGATTAGTGCAGAGGAAGGGGTGAATAGGCTGAGCACAGAGGAATTTTAGGGCAGGGAAAATACTCTGTCTGATACTATAATGGTGAATATGTCATTATAAATTTGTCCAAATTCATAGAATATATAACTGCAAAAAGTACGAACTTTGGGTGATAATGATATATCAATATAGGTTCGTCAATGGTAATGAATGTACTATTATGGTACAGAATTTTGATAGGGTGGGAGGCTGTTTGTATGTAAGGGTGTGGAATATATGGGAAATCTCTGTACCTTCACTCAATTTTGCTGTGAAACTAAAACTGCTGTAAAAATTATATGTATATATTGGTTGCGGTGATGAATGCACAATTCTGCAAATGTGCTAAATATCATATACATTATAAATAAATCCATTCAGTAGTATGTGAATTTTTTTCTTTCCTATTGCTGCTGTACAAGTTGTGACAAACTAGGTGGTTTAAAACAACACAAATTTATTCTCTTACTGTTCTGGAGCCTAGAAATCAGACATCATTTTCATTGGTTTAAAGTCATGTCTTGGCAGGGCTGCAAACTCCTTAGGCTCTAGGGAAAAATTAATTATTTGTTTCTTTCAAATTCTGGTAGCTGCTGGCATTTCTTGGCTTGCGGTAGCATCACTCCAATCTCTTTCTCAGTGGTTATATTGTCTTTTCTTCTTCCATCAATCATCAAGTCTCCTTCTGCTTCTTTTTATAAGGACACTTATGATTGCACTTAAGGTCCTTTCAAATACTTTAGAATAATTTTCCCATCCAAGTCCTTAACTTAATTACCTGCAAAGAGTCAACCATATAAGTTAATATATGCAGATTCCAATGATCATGAACTGAATATCATTGGGGACCACTATTTAGCCTACTACAGAAAAATTTTTCAATGTATCTGTTAAAAACCAGGCATGTACATAAACATGTTCTAAAAACAATATGTAAAGATGACAAGAGAACTGAAATTATTGTTCTTAGAGGTTTACTAGTGATTTTTAACATTTTTAATTTATGTGGGTACATATATTTTGTAGGTGTATATATTTATGGGGCACATGAGATAATTTTGATACAGGCATACAATGCATAATAATCATATCAGGGTAAATGGTATATCCACCATATGGATTTATCACTTCTATGTGTTACAAACAATCTAATTATACCCTTTTAGTTATTAAAAATTGTACAATAAATTATTGTTGACTGTAATCATCCTATTGTGATATCAAATGGTAGCTCTTATTCATTTTCTCTAGCTACATTTTTTAATACATTAACCATCTCCACTTCTCCCACTCCCACTACCTTTCCTAGCCTCCGGTAACCGTCATTCTACTCTCTATCTCCATGAGTTCAATTGTTTTAATTTTTAGCTCCAACAAATGAGTGAGAACATGTGAAGTTTGTCATTCTGTGTCTGGCTTATTTCACTTAACATAATGTCCTCCAGTTCCATCCATATTGTTGCAAATGAAGGGATTTCATTCTTTTGTGGGGGTAAATATTGCTCTATAGTGCACATGTATCACATTTTCTTTATCCATTCAACTGTTGATGAACACTTATGTTGCTTACAATTCGTAGCTATTGTGAATAGTGCTACAATAAACATGGGAGTGAAGATATCTCAATATCCTGATTTCCTTTCTTTTCAGTATATACCTAGGAGTGGGATTGATGGATTCTATGTTAGCTCTAATTTCAGTATTTTTGAGGAGCCTCCAAGCTGTTCTCTTAGTGATTGTACTCATTTACATTCCCAACAACAGTATAAGAGGGTTCCTTTTTCTTTACATCCTCACCCAGCATTTGTTGCTGCCTGTCTTTTGGATATAAGCCATTTTTAACTGGGGTGAGATGATATCTCATTGTAGTTTTATTTGCATGTTTCTTGTGATCAATGATGTTGAGTAACTTTTCATATGCCTTTTTCCCATTTGTATGTCCTCTTTTGAGCGATGTCTATTCAAATCTTTTGCCCATTTTTTGACCAGATTATTAAATGTTTTTCCTATAGAGTTGTTTGAGCTCCTTACATATTCTAGTTGTTAATCCCTTGTCAGATGGATAGTTTTCAAGTATTTTCTCCTATTCTGTGAGTTGTCTCTTCCCTTTGTTGATTGTATCCTTTGCTGTGCAGAAGCTTTTTAACTTGATGTAATCCCATTTGTCCATGTTTGCTTTGGTTTTCTGTGCTTGTGGGGTATTGCTTAAGAAATTTTTACCAACTCTATTATCCTGGAGATTTTCCTCAATGTTTTTATGCGGTAGTTTCATAGTTTGGGGTTTTAGATTTAAGTATTTAACCCATTTTGATTTGATTTTTGAATATGATTAGAGAAAAGGGTCTAGTTTCATTCCTTTGCAAAGGATATTCAGTTTTCCCAGCACCATTTATTGAAGAGACTGTCCCTTCCCCAGTGTATATTCTTGGCACCTTTGTCAAAATGTAGGTGTCCACACTGTAGGTGTGTGGATTTGCTTCTGAGTTCTCTATTTTGTTCCGTTGATGTATGTGTCTCTTTTTATGCCAGTATCATGCTGTTTTGGTTACTATAGCTCTGTACTATGATTTGAAGTCAGGTAATGTGATTCCTCCAGTTTTTTTTTCTTTTTGCTTAGGATAGCTTTAGCTATTCTGGGACTTTTGTGGTTTCACATAAATTTGAGGATCGTTTTTTCTATTTCTGTGAACGATGTCATTAGTATTTTCATAGGGATTGCATTCAATCTGTAGATTGCTTTGGGTAGTATGGACATTTTAACAATATTCTTCCAATTCATGAGCATGGAATATTTTCCATTTTTTGGTGTCCTCTTCAATTTCTTTGATCAGTGTTTTACAGTTTTTATTATAGAGATTTTTTACTTCTTTGGTTAATTCTTATGTATTTAATTTTCTTTGTAAGTATTTTAAATGAGATTACTTTTTTATTTCTTTTTCAAATTGTTCACTGTTGGTATATAAAAATGCTACTGATTTTTGTATGTTGATTTTGTATCCTGCAACTTTACTGAATTTGTTTATGATTTCTGATAGTTTTTTGGTGGAGTCTTTAGGTTTTTCCAAGTATAAGATCTTATCTGCCAACAAGGATAACTGGACTTCCTCCTTTCCAGTTTGGATGCCCTTTATATCTTTCTCTTGTCTGATTACTCTAAGTAGGACCTCCAGGACTGTTTTGAATAACAGTGATGACAGTGTGCATCCTTGTCATGTTCCAGACCTTAGAGGAAAGGCTTTCCGTTTTTCCCCATTCAGTACGATACTAGCTGTGAGTCTGTCACATATGACTTTTATTATGTTGCAATGTATTTTTTCTATCTCCAGTTTTTTAAGTTTTTTTAATCATGAAGGGATGTTGAATTTTATCAAATGCTTTTTCAGCATCAATTGAAATGATCATACAGTTTTTATCCTTCATTTTGTTGATATGAGGTATCACACTGATTGATCTTCATATGTTAAAGTGTCTTTGCATCCCACGAATAAAGCCCACTTGGTCATGATGAATAATATTTTTCATGTGTTGTTGAATTCAGTTTGTTTGTATTTTATTGAGGATTTTTGTATCAATAATCCTGAGGAATATTGGCCTGTAGTGTTTTTGTTTGTTTGTTTGTTTGTTTGTTTGATATGCCTTTGTCTGGGTTTTGTAGCAGGGTAGTATTGACCCCATAGAATATGTATGGAGTAGGATTGGTATTAGTTCTTCTTTAAATATTTGGTAAAATTTAGCAGTAAAGTCATCAGGTCCTGGTTTTTCTTTGCTGGGAGACTTTTTATTATAGCTTTGATGTTGTTACTTGTCATTGCTCTATTCAGGTTTTTGGATTACTTCCTGGTTCAATCTTAGTAGGTTGTATGTGTTTAGGAATTTATCTATTTCCTCTAGATTTTCCAATTTATTGGAATATATTTGCTCATAGTACTCTCTAATGATCTTTTGAATTTCTGTGGTGTCGTTTGTAATGTCTCTTTTTCATCTCTGATTTTATTCATTTGAGTCTTTTCTCTTTTTCCAGGCTAGCTAAAGGTTTGCCAATTTTGTTTGTTTTCAAAGAGCTAAGTTTTTGTTTTGCTGATATTTGTATTGCTTTTCTTCATTTCAATTTCATTTATTTCTGCTCTTATCGTTTCTTTTATTCTGCTAATTTTGGGTTTCATTTGCTCTTGCTTTCCTAGTTCTTTAAAATGTATAATAAGGTTGTTTATTTGAAGTTGTTCTACTTTTTTGATGTAGGCACTTGTTACCTACTTTCCCTTTAGTATTTCTTTCAGTATATGCCACAGGTTTTGGTATGTTTTGTTTCCGTGATCAGTTGTTACAAACAATTTTTCATTTTCCTTCTTAATTCCTTCATTGACCCAGTGGTCATTCAGGAACATATTTTTAAATTCATATGTTTGTATAGTTTACAAAATTTCTCTTTTTATTGATTTCTAGTTTTATTTCATGATGGTCAGAGAAGATACGTGATGCCATTTCAATTTTCTGAATGTTTTAGACTTGTTTTTTGGCCTCACATGTGGTCTATTCTTGAGAATGATTCATGTGTTGAGGAGAAGAATGTGTATTCCACAGATGCTCAGTAAAGTATTCTGTAAATACCTATTAGGTCAATTTGATCTATAGTGCAGGTTAAGTCTGATGTTTCTTTTCAATTTTCTTTTTGGATGATCTAGAGTGTTGAAGTTTCCTGCTATTATTATATTGGGGTCTATCTTTTGCTGTAGCTCTACTAATATTTGCTTTATATCTGGGTGCTTCAGTGTCAGGTGCATATATATTTACAATCGATTAATCCTCTTGCTGAATTAACCCCTTTATCATTATACAATGGCCTTCCTTGTATCTTTTAATAGTTTTTGTCTTTAAATCTAATTTGTCTAAGTGTAGTGATTATTGGTCTTTTTGGTTTCCATTGGTATGGAATATCTTTTTCCATCCTCTTATTTTCAGTCTATGTGTGTCTTTATAGGTAAAGTGTGCTTCTTGTAGCCAATGGATCACTGGATCTTGGTTTTTCATCCATTCAGCCATTTTATGTCTTTGGCAAGAGAGTTTAGTCCATTTATATTCAATGTTATTGTTGATCAGTAAGGACTCACTACATTTTGTTATTTATTTTCTAGGTGTTTTGTAGTCTTTTCCTTCTTTCCTGTTTTACTTTTTTGTAAAGATTATTTCCGCTTGTGGTATGTTTTAATTTCTTTCTTTTTATTTTTTTGTATATCTCTTGTAAGATTTTGATTTGAGGTTACTATGAGGCTTGCAAATAACATCGTATAGCCTATTATTTTTTAACTGATGACATTAACATTAATTGCACAAGTAAACAAACAAGAAAAGAGAAAACTAATGAAAACACTACACTTTATTTATTTATTTTTATTTATTTTTTAAAATTATACTTTAAGTTCTAGGGTACATGTGCACAACGTGCAGGTTTGCTACATATGTATACATGTGTCATGTTGGTTTGCTGCACCCATTAACTCATCATTTACATTAGGTATCTCTCCTAATGCTATCCCTACCCCGTCCCCCCTACCCTAGGACAAGCCCCGGTGTGTGATGTTCCCCACCCTGTGTCCAAGTGTTCTCATTGTTCAATTCCCACCTATGAGTGAGAACATGCGGTGTTTGGTTTTCTGTCCTTGCGATAGTTTGCTCAGAATGATGGTTTCCAGCTTCATCCATGTCGCTACAAAGGACATGAACTCATCCTTTTTGATGGCTGCATAGTATTCCATGGTGTATATGTGGCACATTTTCTTAATCCAGTCTGTCATTGATGGACATTTGGGTTGGTTCCAAGTCTTTGCTATTGTGAATAGTGCCGCAATAAACATACACGTGCATGTGAAAACACTACACTTTAACTTCATGCTCCCAACTTTTTAATATTTTGTTGTTTCTATGTATATCTTATTACACTGTCTACATCTTAAAAAGTTGTTATAATTTTCAGAAGGTTCATCTTTTATTCTTTCTACTAAAAAATATGAATAACTTACATACCACAGTTACAGTGTTATAATATCCTGTGTTTGTATGTGTATTTACTATTTACTAGTTAGTTTTGTATCTCAGATAATTTTTGTGTGTGTGTGTGAGATGGAGTCTCGCTCTGTTTCCCAAGCTGGAGTGCAGTGACGCAATCTTGGCTCACCACAACCTCCACCTCCCGGGTTCAAGCAATTCTCCTGCCTCAGTTTCCCAAGTAGGTGGGACTACAGGCCCATGCCACCATGCCTGGCTAATTTTTTTTTTTTTTTTTTTTTTTTTTAGTAGAGACAGGGTTTCACTATGTTAGCCAGGCTGGTCTCGAACTCCTGACCTTGTGATCCACCTGCCTTGGCCTCCCTAAGTGCTGCGATTACAGGCATGAGCCACCGTGCCCAGCCTGAGATGATTTCTTACTGCTTATTAACATCCTTTTCTTTCAAATTGAAGAACTCTTCTTTATAAGTTCTTGTAGGTCTGCTGTTGATAAAATCTTTCACCTTTTGTCTGTCTGGAAAAGTCTTTATTTCTCTTTCATGTTTGAAGGATATTTTCATAGAATATACTACTCTAGGGTAAAAGTTTTCAAAAAAAACTTTTCCTTCAGTACTTTAAATATGTCATACCACTCTCTCTTGGTCTGTAAAGTTTCCACTGATAAGTCTGCTGCCAGATGTATTGGACATCCATTATGTGATATTCGTTTATTTTCTCTTGCTGCTTTTAGGATTCTCTCTTAATCCTTGACCTCTGAGAGTTTAATTATTAAGTGTCCCATGGTAGTCTTATTTAAGTTAAATCTGCTTGGTGTTCTATAACTGTCCTGTACTTGAATATTAATCTTTCTCTAGGTTTGGAAAATACTGTAATACTATTCCTTTGAAAACATTTTCTACCCTGATAGCTCTCTCTACCTCCTCTTTAAGGCCAATAACTCTTAGATTTGCCCTTTTGAGGCTATTTTCTAGATATTGTAGAATGTCCCATTCCTTTTTATTCTTTCTTTTCTCCTCTGATTGCATTTTCAAATAGCCTGTCCTTCAAGCTCACTAATGATTTCTTTTGCTTGATCAATTCTGCTGTTAAGAAACTCTAATGCATTTTTCAGTATGCCTACTGAACTTTCCAGCTCCAGAATTTCTGCATGATACTTAAAGAAATTATTTATCTCTTTGTTAAACCTATCTAATTATGAATTTCTTCTCTGTATTATGTTTAATTTCATTGAGCTTCCTCAAAATAGCTATTTTGATTTATCTGAAAGGTCACATATCTCTGTCACTTCAAAATTGATCTCTGGTACCTGATTTAGTTTGTTTGGTAAGGTCATATTTTTCTGGATGGTTTTGATGCTTGGGCATTGAAAAGTTATGTATTCATTGTAGTCTTTGCAATCTGGTCTTGTTTGTACCCATCTTTCTTGGGAAGTCTTTCTATGTATTCAAAGGGAATTGAATTTTATCCTCTAAGTCTTTGGTCACTGCAATTGTATCTGCATTAGGGGGAACCCCAAGTCCAATAATGCTGTGATTCTTGAAGACTCATATGGGTAATGCTATGACTCTTGAAGACTCTTATGGGTAGTGCCTTGGTGTTCTTGGGAACTCCCTGAATTGCCAGGCCCAGACTCTTGTCATCTCTCCTTACATTTTCCCAAACAAATGGAATCTTTCTGTGCTGAACTGTCTGGAGGCAGGGGAAGGATGACCCAAGCACCCCTGTGGCTACCACCACCGAGACAGTGCTGGGTCACACCTGAATCCAGCACAGCACTGGATCTTGCCCAAGGCCTGTGTGCAACCACTACCTGGCTACCACTAATGTTTATTCAAGGCCCAAGGGCGCTTTAGTCCGCAGGTGGTGAATCCAGGCAGGCTTTTGTCCTTTCCTTCAGGGTAGCAAGCTCCCACCCTGGCCCAGGGCAGGTTCAGAAATGCCGTCCAAGAGTCAGGGCCAGGAACCTTAGGAATCTACTTGGTGTTCTATTCTACAGCAGCTGAACTGGCACCCAAGCTTCAAGACAGAGTCCTTCCCAGTCTTCTCTCTCCTTTCCTCAAGGTGAATGAGTCTCTTCTCTTCCCATGGCTATCATTGCGGCCCCATAGCGAGTACTGACAGGCTACTGCAGATATTCACTCAAGGCCCAAGTGCTGTTAAGTCAAATTTTAGTGAATGCTGCCAGAAGTGGGTCTCTCCCTTCAAGGCAGTGGGTTCTCCTCTCTCTCAGGAAGGGTCCAGAGATGCTGTCCATGAGCCAAGGCCTGGAATTGGGAACCCCAGATACCCACTTGTTGCTCTACCCCACTATGGCCAAGCCGGTACACAAGCTGCAAAACAAAACCCCCTTTACTCTTCGCTCTCCTTTTCTCAAGCAGGAGTCTCTCCCCGTGGCCACCATAGCTAGGAATCTGCTATGGCCAAGGTGGGAGGATGGCTTGAGCCCATGAGTTCAAGACCAGCCTGGACAACAGAGCAAGACGCTGTCTCTACAAATGAATTAAAAATCAGCCACGTGATGGTGTGCACCTGTGATCCCACCTACCTGAAAGACTCAGGTGAGAGAATTGTTTGAGCATGGGAGGTTGAGGCTGCAGTGAACCGTGATCACACCACTGTACTCTAGCCTAGATAAACAGAGCAAGACTCTGTCTCAGAAAAAAAAAAAAAGGCTACATGAAACAAGATTAAGAATTAATTAGTTAAAGGAGTTGGTTGAGAAGATTTTTTAAAAGAGTTGCAGTGCTGAGGCATTTTTCTCTTCAAGTGAAAGAGAGCTTCAAGAGATCCACTCAGAGAAGTATCATCTTCTATAATTCCAAGAATACAGGAACTTGAACTTGATTCACTAGTAAGAATCCTAAAGGTAAGTGGCTAGTAAACGTGGCCTACCCACATGGCCTCAGCCTCCTGGGTAGCTGGGATTACAGGCGCATGCCACCACGCCTTGCAAATTTTTGTATTTTTAGTAGAGATAGTGTTTCACCATGTTGGCCAGGTTGGTCTCAAACTCCTGACCTCAGGTGATCTGCCCACCTCGGCCTCCCAAAGTGCTGAGATTACAGGCTTGAGCCACCGCGTCCAGCCACTACCCTGTTTTTAAAAACGAAGAAATAAACAACCTTATTTGGCTTACCAATGTAATCTGAATGCAGTTTTTTATAAATATGTTCCCTGCATGATCCTGCGCAGTTTTCTCTCACCACTCACCTCCTTGTCCACTGTTCCACACCAGTGTTAGCCTTTTATAAGGCAAGGCCTTCTTTGTCTCAGAGTCATTGTACAAGCTGCTTTCTCTCCTTCTCCTTACAACACTACTTCCCCCACTCTGCACATGGCTCACTCTTTCATGAGGTCTCAAATGTCATTTCTTTACAGAGATATTTCTTTTATCTCTGTACATCAGATTTCCCCCAATATTTTCTCCCATATCACCCTGTGGTTTTTATCATATATTTTTAAAATCTCACTTTATAATCATATCTTTATCTATTTGTTAATTATATATATGTATATGTGTGTATATATATATGTATATATGTGTGTGTATATATATATGTAAATAATTATATAAGTTTTTAGACTCTAGGCTTCATCAGGACAAGATGAAATGAAATTAAAAATCATTTTGCCATTGATTTTTTTTAGAGTCTAGCACAGTGTCTGGCACATAAGGATGTTTAACGAATATTTGCTCTTGAACCTGATTGAATGTGGTATACCAATTGCTGCTTGAAGCCTTTCAAGCCCATTCCCAGGGACTTTATGTGAACAATAACTAAACATTTCTATCACCTCATGAATTAAACCATGCCATATATAAAACAGTGAGTGGCGAGACCTGTGACAAACTGGACAGTGAGGGCTTGCCTGAGCGTATTCAAATTAAATGAACAAAAGACTCAAATGGGTAATAATTAAAAAAAAAAAAAACTACTTTTCTGGTCAAAAATATGCCTAGAGCTGCAATGTGCCTGTATGATGCTAATTTGAAACCCCCGCTTTATGATCTTATATCTGCTAGTTTCTCATATTTGCTTTGTTTTTACCAGATGAAATTACTCACTCTTCAATAAACTCATTCTATTCCATGCCTTTGTTCATGCTGTTCCTTCTGCCTGAAACAATGATTCTCAACACTACTTACACAATGAAAATATTAGAGAGAAATTTTTAAAAATCTCAGTGTCTAGGTAGCACCCAGGCCAATTAAGTAAAAAACTCTTCCATGAGTATTTCTAAAGCACACCTGTAATCTATATGCTGCCAAATTTGAGAACTACTGACCTGGTATTATTTCCCCATAAGCCTACCTGTTAAAATCAAGTCCAAATTCTTGCAGGCCCACTTCAAATGCAACTTTCTATATAAAGCCTCTCTCTCAAAACCTTAATACAATACGATATCTCACATGTCATTATTTACACTTTTCTCACTAGGTATATTTTACTACTTAGCTGCTTAAAACAATACACATTTATTATCTTACCATTTCCATGGGTGTCTAATATTATCATCACCCTGGTCTAAGCCACTATCAACACCTGCCTGGTCTGCTGCAATAGCGCCAAAGTAATTTCTCTTTTTCAACTCACCATCCCTCACAACCAATCAATCAGCAAACTCAGTCACCATTTCACAATGTAAATTTGATGATGTCACTCTGTTGCTTTAAAAACCAATAAAAACAACAACAAAACTCAAACAACCTTCTTTGATTTACCATGGTCTACCTGTCTCTGCATGGTCCTGTCCAGTTTTCTGTCCTTGCCCACCATGCTGTAGCTACCCTGGCTTTATTTTTGGCAGTATTATTAGCTCAGAGTGCCACATGACAGAAATCTAAGTGTCAGTGGGGGCTGCATTCTCATATTTGGCTCAAGGTCCTCTTCCAAGCTCATTCAAGTGGTTGCCATAATTAAATTCCTTGTGGTTGTAGGACTAAAGTGCCTCTTTTCTTTCTGGCTGTCAATCAGCAACTAGAGGCTGCTCTCAGGTCTTCTTCATGTGATTCTTTCCATCTGCAAGTGAGCTGTAGTGCCTTTATTTCCAATGTGCTTTTAATCTCTGACTTTTCTTTCTGCTAGTATTCAGAGAAAATGTTCTGCTTTTAAAGGACTTGTGTTATTAGGACTCATGTTAGACTCACCTCAATAATATAATTACTTTATATTCAGCTGATTAGTAACTTTAAATCTACAAAATCTCTTATGCCATGTTACATAATCATGGGAGTCACACCACAGGAGTAACTCATGAGGGCCAATTTAGAATTCTTTCTACCACACTGAGTATTACATATATTTATCTTTGGGTTGTAAGATGTTTAAGAGCAAAGACCAAATCAGATATTTATTTTACTTTCCCTACTTTTTCTTCCACAATCTGCAACTCAGTACATTTTAAAGCACAGAGATTGTCCAACAAAAATATATTGACTGAACTGATGGCAAATTACGGTCAACCTGCTAATGTGCAAAATTTATATAGCCAAGAGACACACAGTACACACTTGAAATAATCATTCCCCAAATAACACCTTGTGGCAGATGGAATGTGGTAGTATGTCTAAAAGTTGTAATCCAAATAATCCAATGGCCAACTACTGGGGAATAGTTGGGGCTAGGGAGAAAAATGGTGGTATGGCTTCACTAATGATCTAATTTAGTAGACGTGTTCTCTGAGGAAAGCCATTTTCAACTATTGTTTCATAAAAATAAATGACAAGAAAAATTCTAGACTACCATTCAGTTTGTCAAAATACATGCAGTAAATTAATGCATTTACAAGGTTATCAGCTATCCATTTTCCAAAATGCACACAATCTATTACTTCTCCACATACTTGTATACTTCAAGAACTAGTGGTTTCATGTCCATGTATGTAACATAAATTTCTTTTCTTTAAAACACTACACTAGCAATATGAGTTTATGATTTTAAAATCTGGAAACACCAAACTTCTAAAATGGTCAGCATTTGAAAAGGCAAATTGAATCAGAATAAGGTTACTCTGTTTCTACTCTCTCTGGGGCCATTAGAAATCTACATATATTCAGGAATTTTATGGCACAACATTGTGTTTAATGTTATCAAGGGGTAATATTACATCTATTTGCTCCACAAACTAAAAATGAAAACAACCAAGGGGAGACATTTCTCCATAGTCACTTTAATGCTACAATTTGAAATCTTTGCTCCTATCTGCCAGAGCTGCTATTTGCACAATACATATTTAACCTAGGCGCTTTTAGAACATGCTCACATGTGAAAGGATTCTCTGCCAATCAGTATAAACCAGACATATTTATCTCATGTATTATAAAATAATTTTAAGTTGTGGTGGTTTAAATAAAATTTATATTAACTAGCTTGGTCTATACCCACAAAACTTTAATTACCACAATCCGAATACTATTAGGATTGCTTTTTGGAGGACTGTGAAAAAACTCAAGACCAGATTTCCTCTTGGTAATTTTTAACATCCAAATTGTTATTTTCCTAAATATTTCACTTTATACTTATTCAGCCTTCCTCACCTGCTCCTACTCTGAGTATTACTTCATGGTCTCCCTTCACCTCTTTTGTATTCAGAGCTCAACTTTCAAATCTGCCTGCTCTCAACCTGTAGCCAGAAGGAGGATATCTATTATTAATTTTAAAAAGTAACCTAATGTTAAACCTTTTCATCCAAAAAGATAATAAGGCTGCAGTAAAGCTTTGTATTTTTATTTGGAGTCACAGAGGTATTTACTTGATATTGTAGCAGTGAAAGAAAGTTTTCTTCCACCCCCTTAAAGTTCAATAATCTGAGTCTATAAAACAAAAAGAAAACAGATTAACAGAAGAAAAAGCATACAAATTAATTAACATGCACGTGCACCAGAGTCACTCAAAGAAGGGCAAGATGACTGAAGCCTAAATGTCCTCTTCATAGGAAAAAAGGAAGTGGGGGATGCATGTAATTTTAAAGCAAGAATAAGGGAGTTTCTAGGGGAGATGAATGGGTTGGAAGAACAATTGCATTCCTTCTGGAGGAACTTTTCTGAGTCCGATAAGGGAACTTCAGAGAAAGCCCCTCTAAGTGATTTGGAAGAGCAAGAGGGGCACGAGATGGTGGGGGCAAGGTCAGAGAGAGAGAGACCTTTGTTTTAAGGCAGCTTCTTTAGTTTAAAGTACTGAGCATGTCAAAGAACCATTCTTTGGGGTATCATTTTATGAGCTCCAACGATATTATTGGAGTGATTTTTTGTAGTGTCTGCCTAAATTATTTTGCTTATTAGAATTTTTTGGCATTAAATGATGTATCAATAAGCAGAAGAGTAGTACTGCCTTGTAAAATATTTTGTTCCGAAAAGAGTGGTAACAATGGGTTCAAGTCTGTTGTAACTGTAGGGGAAGGGAAAAGAGCTTCCCTCCACCAGCCTACGTTCTTTGGCTGAGCTACAAATTAAATTGACATAAAACAGATTAACAAAAGTAAAACCATTTTAATTACATGCATACACATGAGAGTCCCAAAAAATATGAGACTCAAAAAAGAACCAGATGACTGAAGCTTACATAGCATCCTGAGCTACAAAAAGGAATAGGGATTTAGGGTTTCTAGAAGGTGGTAGAGACAATTATGGGAGGGTGAGGGGAGAAAACATATGGTTAATAAAGTTTGCTTTGTTATGTAGATAAGTGTTTCTCAGGTGTTAAAAGTCGTCTGGAGCAGCTCTGTTCCTGATAAAGACATCTTTTACTAATGAAAATATCTTTTATAGATGTAAATTTTTTAACATAAGGGCAGCCATTTAGAGCTACTCCTGTGTCTGCAGTTTCTCAAAATAGCCAGCTTGAAATATACCAAAGAAGTACATTTTGGTATGGTATATTCTGGTCTACTATCGCCATATTTTGGAGTGCTGTGGCCCGAGCCCCATCATAGCACAATATTATCTAAGTTCTTTTAAAACATTAACTCATTTATTTTTTGCTTTTATTTATGCTTTTATTTGTAAGACATAATTTGGTTACATGACAGCAAAACAAAAGGTTTGAAAAGCAAAATGTGTCAAATATGAACATAATTATGGAGACATGAGCATGTATTCATTTACTAGCAACCAAAATTAAGGAAGAAGCTTTTTAAACAAAACGGCTTTGATAATAAAAGTATGAACCAAAATATAATAGATTTTTTCTTTATGCTTTCCTACTGTAAACATCAATCACTGTTGAGTGTTTAACTATGAACTCCTTTCCTCTAAAAAAGAGTATCAAGAAAGCATAAGACACTAAGGCTTGACTGGTTTTGAGGAAGAAAGGCATGTAACAGCGCCGTCCCTGTTTTCTACAAATTCAGAATCTCTACCTTAAATTGTGTCTTTACTGCCAGGCAATTATTAACTCATACCATGTGTATTAGTCCGTTCTCACACTGCTATAAAGATACTACCCGAGACTGGGTAATTTATGAAGTGAAGTTTAATTGACTCACAGTTCCACATGGCTGGGGATGCCTCAGGAAACTTACCCTGGTGGTAGAAAGTGAAGGGGAAAGCAAGAACCTTCTTCACATGGCAGCAGGAGGGAGAAGAAAGCATGCATAGGAGGAACTGTCAAACACTTATAAAACCAACAGATCTCAACAGAACTCACTCATTATGAGAACAGCATGGGGGAAACTGCCCTCGAGATTCAATCACCTCCTGCCAGGTCCTGCCCTTGACACTTGGGGATTATGGGTATCACAATTTGAGATGAGATTTGGGTGGGGACACAGAGCCAAACCATATCACCATATTGATTCCTTAGAATGCCACATAATGCCTAGTTCTGATCATTTCCATCATTTTCAAAGTCACAGTGTCTCCAGAATCTCTCCATAGCAGGACCTTGCTTTTGGTTTCATTGAGATTGAACGTTTGGATATGAAAATAATTAAAGGATATGAAAGCTAAAAGTGGTGTCAGTAGGAGGGAGAGCCAGGCTGGACGTGACCCTGAGAAAGTGAGAAAGATTCCGAGACTCTCCTGTGTGGTTCTGAGAGACTGACTCGCCATATCTGAAATGCATGAAAGTGAGACAGTGGCAGAATATCAATAATCTATTCATTTCAAACACAAAATATAACTGTCTCATTCACAAGATCTGCATACTCTCCCTTCATGTGCACCTGTACTTGTGAATTTACATCATTATCAGAAAAACCTTTTGAATCCACTTTGTAAAGGGGCTGGCACAGGAATGAGGACATCTGATACACCTGATATCTTCAGGATGTGTGCTCTCACTGTAGTCATATCACTCCAGAATCTGAAGGTTGCTTGGCAAGCAGGAACCCAAGAGGGGGGTTGGAATAGATGTTGAATCTTCAGTTTTCCTCTTGGGTCCTCTTCTTCTCACTCTATATCTTTCCCCAGGGTACTTCACCCACGCATTTAACTTACATCACTGAAGAGAAAAAGATGACTCACAAATTTGAATCTGCCAGCCCCACTCTGTGCTCTAGGTTCCAGCACACACATCTAACTATCTACTTGACATTTCTACTTGGATGTCTCCAAGGCATCTCATAATAAAAATATCTCCCAAACCAAATCATGAGCTTTCTGCTCAAAGCCATCTCTCCAAGGGTTCTCAGTCTCAGAAAATAACACTGAATTCATAAAGCTAATAGGATAGATTCTGAAAAGTCATTTTTACAGTGCCTTCTTTTTTAATTTTGTGGGTAAATAGTAGGTGCATTTGTTTATGGGGTACAAGAGATGTTTTGAAACAGGCATGCAATACGTAATAATGAACTCATGGAAAATGGAGTTTCCCTTCTCTCAAGAATTTATCCATTGTGTTACAAACAATTGTTACAAACAATCCAAATACGGTTCTTTTTAAATGCAAAATTATTATTGACTATGGTACCCCGCTGGGCTATCGAATACTTGCTCTTACTCATTCTTTCTATTTTTTTTAACCTATTAACCATCCCCAATCCTCCCCCTATTCCCACTAAACTTCCCAGCTTCTGACAACCATCCTTCTACTCTCTATATCCATCAGTTTCATTGTTTTGATTTATAGATCCCACAAATTAATCAGAACATGTGATGTATATCTTTCTGTGTCTAGCTTATTTCACTTACATAATGACCTCCAGTTCCATTCATGCTGTTGCAAATGACAGGAACTCATTATTTTTATGGCTGAATACTACTCCATTGTGTATAAGTACATTTTCTTTATCCACTCATATGTTGATGGACATTTACATTGCTTCCTAAACTTGGCTATTGTGAATAGTGCTGCAACAAGCATGGGAGTGCAGATAATCTCTTCAATATACTGATTTTCTATCTTTTCTGTATATACCCAACAGTGGGATTGCTGGATCACATGGTAGATCAATTTTTAGTTTTTCGAGGAACCTCCAAACTGTTCTCTATAGTGGTTGTATTAATTTCCATTTCCATTAACAGTGTACAAGAGTTCCCTTTTCTCCACATCCTCTTCAGCACTTGTTACTGCCTGTCTTTTGGATACAAACCATTTGAACTGGGGTGAGTAGATATCTCATTGTAGTTTTGATTTGCATATGGATAACCAATGATGTTGAGCAATCTCACTGATGTTGAGCAAATTTTCACATTCCTGTTTGTCACTTGTATGTATTTTTTGAAGCAATGTCTATTCGTATCTTTCATCCTTTTTGGATCAGATTATTAGAATTTTTCCTATAGAGTTTGAGCTCCTTTTATTTTTCTGGTTATGAATCCCTTGTCAGATGGGAAGTTTATAATATTTTCTTCCATTCTGTGGGTTGTCTTTTCACTTTGTTGATTGCTTCCTTTGCTGTGCAGCTTTTTGACTTGATATGATCCCATCTGTCCATGTTTACCTTGGTTGCCTATGCTTATGAGGTATTGCTAAAGAAATCTTTACTTAGACCAATGTCCTGGAGAGTTTCCCTGAAGTTTTCTTGCAGTACTTTCATGTTTTGAGGTCTTAAATTTTAGTCTTTAATCCATTTTGATTTGATTTTTGTACATGGAAAGAGATAGGGGTCTAGTTTCATTCTTCTGCATGTGGATATCCAGTTTTCCCAGCATTATTTATTGAAGAGACTGTCTTTTCCCCAGTGTGTGTTCTTGGCACTTTTGTAGAAAATTAGTTCACTCTGGATGTATGAATTTTTTTCTGGGTTCTCTATTCTGTTCCATTGGCCTATGTGTCTGTTTTTAGTGCCACTACCATGCTCTTATGATTATTATAGCTCTGTAGTATAATTGGAAGTCAGGTAATGTGACTCCTCCAGTTTTGTTCTTTTTGCTTAGGATAGTATTGACTATTCTGGTCTTCTGTGGTTCCATATATATTTTAGGATTTCTTTTTATTTTGTGAATAATGTCATTGGTATTTTGATATATATTGCATTGAATCTGTAGATTGCTTTGGGTAGTATGGACATTTTAACAATTGATTCTTGATTTAACAATTGATTCTTCATGAATTGATTCTTCCAATTCATGAATATAGAGTATCTTTTTATTTTTTCTGGTAACCTCTTTAATTTCTTTCATCAGTGTTTTATAGTTTTAGAAAATTAAAACTAGATGCAAACAACCTACAATGTTGTATGTGTCTAGCAATTTATGTGTCTTTGTAGGTTGTGTCCAGCAATTTATCCATTGCTTCTAGTTTTTCCAGTTTACTGGAATGCAGTTGCTCATAGTAGACACTAATTTATTATCCTTTGAATTTCTGTGGTATCCATTGTAATGTCTTATTTTTCATTTCTGATTTTATTTATTTGTATCTTCTCTTTTTCTTAGTCTGGCTAGAGGTTTGGCAATTGTGTTTAACTTTTCAAAAAACCAACTTTTTGTGTCACTGATATTTTTATTGTTTTCTTCATTTCGATTTTATTTATTTATGCTGTGATCATTATTATTGCTTTTTTTGTACTAATTTTGGGTTTCATTGGCTCTTGCTTTTCTGGTTCTTTAAAATGCATCATTATGTTGTTTATTTGAAGTTGTTCTACTTTTTTGATGTAGATGCTTGTTGCTATAAACTTTCCCCTCAGTATATCTTTCACTGTGTCTCACAGGTTTTGGTATGTTGTGTTTCCATTATAATTTGTTTCAAGTAATTTTTCAATTTTCTTCTTAATTTCTTCATTGACCTACTGGTCATTCAGGAGCATATTGTTTAATTTTCATGTCTTTGTATCATTTGCACAGTTCCTCTTGTTATTGATTTCTAGTTTTATTCCATTGTGGTCAGAGAAGATGCTTGCTATTATTTCAATTTTTTGAATGTTTCAAGGTTAATTTTGTGACCTAACATTTGGTCTATCTTTAAGAATGATCCATATGCTGAGGAAAATAATGTGTGTTCTGCAGTGCTTAGATGTTCTGCAAATATCTATTAGATCTCTTTGATCTATAGTGCAGATTAAGTCTGATGTTTCTTTGTTGATTTTCTGTCTAGAAGATCTGTCCAATGCTGAAAGTGGGGTGTTGAAGTCTCCAGCTATTATTTTATTGGGGTCTGTGTCTCTCTCTATATATAACTCTGATGAGATCTGGTTTATATATCTGTGTGCTGCAGAACTGGGTCCATATATATCTACAATTGTTATATTGTCTTGCTAAATTGACCCCTTTATCATTATATAGTTATCTTCTTTGTCTCTTCTTACAGTTCTTATCTTGAAATCTATTTTGTCTGATATAAGTATAGTTAATCCCACTCTTTTTTTTGGTCTTCATTACCAAGAAATATCTTTTTCCATTCCTTTACTTTGAGACTATGTGTGTCTTTATAGATGAAATGTGTTTCTTCTGTAGATCATTGGGTCTTGTTTTTCTATCCAATCAGTTGCTCTATGTCTTTTATTTGGAGAGTTTAGTCCATTTACATTCAACGTTTTATTAATAAGTAAGGACTTACTCTTTCCATTTTCTTATTTGTTTTCTGGTTGTTTTGTGGTTTTCTATTTCTTTGTTCTTTCCTGCCTGTCTTCCTTTTAGTGAAGGTGATTTTCTCTGGTGATACAATTTAGTTTTTTTTATTATTATTATTTCTTGTGTATCAGTTGCACGTTTTTTAGTTTGAGGTTACCATGAGGCTTAAAAATCCTATCTTATAACCTATTATTTTATGTTGATAATAACTTGCCACTGTTTGCATAAACAAGCACAAACAAATTCAAAAGACCCTATGCCTTATCTTCATTCCATCGCTTTTTAGCTTTTTGTTGTTTCTTTTTCTATCTTTTAGTATCATTTATGTCTTGAAATGTTGTAGTTATTATTTTTGATTCGTCCATCATTTAGTCTTTCTACTTAAGATAAGAGTAGTGTATATAGCATGGTTACAGGGTTATAACATTCTGTATTTCTCTGTTTACTTCCCAGTGAGATTTGTACCTTCCAATGATTTCTTCTTGCGCATTAACATTCTTTTGTTTCTGATTGATGTACTCCCTTTATCATTTATTGTATGACAGGACAGGTATGAATGAAATTCCTCAGCTTTTGTTTGTCTGGGAAAGTATTTCTCTTTCATGTTTGAAGGATATTTTCACTGAATATGCTATTCTAGGGTAAAAGATTTTTCCTTCAACACTTTAAATATGTCATGCTACTCTCTCCTGGCCTGTAATTTCTCCACTGAAAAGTCTGCTGCCAGTTCCAATATTGGAACTCCATTGTGTGATAGTTGTTTCTATTTTTTTGCTGCTTTTAGAATTCTTTCTGTATCCTTGACCTTTGTGAGTTGGATTATTAAACGCCTTTCGGTAGTCTTCTTTGGATTAAATGTGCGTGGTGTTCAATAACCTTCTTGTACTTGCATATTGATGTCTTTCTCTAGTTTTGGGCAGTTCTCTGTTATTATCCCGTTGAATAAACGTTCTACCTCTTATCTTTTTCTCTACCTCTTCTTTAAGGCTAATAACTCTTAGATTTGCCCTTTTGAAGCTATCTTCTAGACCCTGTAAGCATGCTTTATTGTTTTTTATTCTTTTTTCTTTTGTCTCCTCTGACTGTGTATTTTCAAGTAGCCTGTCCTCAACCTCACTAATTTTTTCTTCTTCTTGATCAATTCTGCTATTAAAGAACTCTGATGCATTCTTCAATATGTCAATTGCATTTTTCATCTCTGGAATTTCTCCTTGATTCTTTTTTATTTATTTCAATCTCTTTGTTAAATTTATCTGATAGAATTCTGAATTGCTTCTGTGTTCTCTTTAATTTCTTTGAGCTTTCTCAACACAGTTATTTTGAATTCTCTGTCTGAAAGGTCACATATCTCTGTTTCTCCATTAGTAGTCTCTGGTGCTTTAATTTCTTCATTTGGTGTGGTCATGTTTTCCTTGATGGTCTTTATGGTTGTCAATGCTTGTTGGTGTCTAAGCATTGAAGAGTTAGGTATTTATTGCAGCCTTTTCAATATGGGCTTGTTGGTACTCATACTTCTTGGGAAGATTTTCCAGATATTCAAAAAATCGGGGCATAAAAATCTAAGAGCTATCTGCTTTAGGGAGCACCCTGACCTCAGTAATCCTGTGATTCTTGCAGTTTCATAGTGATACCCCCTTGATGGTCTTAGGATCCGGAAGAATTCTCAGGATTACCAGGCAGAAACTCTTGTTTTCTTTTCTCACATTCTTTCAAATGAACAGAGTCTCTCTATCTCTCTGTTCTGAGACACCTGGACTGAAAGTTGTGTGACACAAGTACCCCTGTGGCCACTACCACTAGGAATGCACTGGGTCAGACCTGAAGCTAGTGTAGCACTGAGTGTCTCCCAAGGCCTGCTGTAACTATTCCCTGGCTATGGCCTACGTTCACTCAAATCCTGGGGCTCTACAAACAGCAGGTGGCAAAGCAGCCAGGGAGGCCTATGTCCTTCCCTTCAGGGTGGTGAGTTCCCCTAGGCCCTGGGCATGTCCAGAGGTGCTGTCCAGAGCCATGGACTACAGTAAAAAATCCCTAGAAGTCTACCTTGTATTCTTTTGCACTGCAGCTGAGCTGGCACTCAAGTCAAAAAATGTAGAGTGCTTCTTACGCTTCTCTCCATTTTCCAGAGGCAGAGATGCCTCACCCCATGGCCACCACTACCAGAGGTCCATGAAGAGTACTGCCAGACCATCACTGATATTCCTTTAAGGTCCAAGGGCTCTTCAGTCATTTTGTCGTGAATGCTGCCTGGCCTGGGATTCACCCTTCAGGGCAGTGGGCTTTCCTTTGGCCCAGGGAAGGTCCAGAAATGCTATCCAAATCATGGAATTGCGGGTCACAAGTGCCTGCTTGGTGCTCTACCCCCCTGTGGCCAAGCTGGTACTTAAGATGCAAGACAAAACCTTTTTTGCTTTTCCCTCCAATTTTCTCAAATGGAAGGAGTATCATCCCCTAGCCATCACAGCTGGGAATGTGCTGAGTCTCATCTGAAGCCAGCAAGTCTCAGAGTCTCACCCAAGGCCCTCAATGCCTGGATATTGCTGCTGGTTATTCATGGCCCAAGGTCTCTTCAGTTAGCAGGTGATGAATATTGCTAGGACTTGGTTCTTTTCTTCAAGGCAATGGGTTCCCTTCTGGCCTAAGGGTGTCTAGAAATGTTATCCTGGAGCTCGGACCTGGAAATAGGGCCTCATAACTCTGACTGGTGCCCTATTTTGCTGTGGATGAGCAGTATCCAAGATGCAAGGCAAAGTCCTCCCACTCTTTCCTCCCTCTCCTCAAGTAGAGGGAAGGGAACTATTTTTGAGCCATGAGCTGTGAAGCCTGGGGTTAGAGGAGAGGTCATGCCAGCACTCCCTTCACCACACAAGCTAGTGTCCCAGTAGGTAATGTGCCCCTCCCCTCCAGTCCACTGTATCTGGACCCATTTCAGCACTAGAACTTACCTAGGAGCTGCAGTCCTTGTGGTCTAGACTGCCTTTCAAGTGTATTTTGTGCCCCAGAGCCCTTTAGTCCTCAGTGGCAAGGCTTGTGAAAACTCATGTTTGAACTGCTGGGATCAGTGATTTACCTCTGGCTAGGTCTGGTTTAAATGCTCCCTCTGTGGGTAGGCATCGGCTGAGTTTGACCTGGTTTTGTTTTCTGTTATACTAGGGCAGCACTGAGTTCATTGCCTCAAAAATGCTGTGATCTCCCTCTCCACGACACACAAAAACACCATCTGCACCACGCTACTGCTGCCAGGGCATATAGGGGAGAAGTGGTATCTTTGATTCAATACTTTGTTTTGCTACCTCTTCCATGCCACTTTTAGTGATATGAAGTTTAAACCAGGTACTGTGAGTGTTCACCTGGCTTTAGTACGATTCTAAATCCTCTGAATAGACTGGGTCAATAGTGACTTCTCAATCACTAGAGCGATTTGCACAGGCAAATCTACTTGACAGTTATGTCACAGAACAGACTCAAATGTCATATGGATATTTGGACTATATGATTTTCAAGCTCTTAATTCCCACCCTCAGATTCTAGAGTGGGATTTTTGTTCTTATGAGGGTGCCTTATGTATCAATACTTGTTGAATTGGTTTCCCTGTGGGGGGACAATTGGTGGAAACTTCCATTCCGCCATCTTGCCTTATTTACTCATTTATTTCCAATGACCCTAATCGGTAAATCTTACATTAGAGTGTTCATTTTGCAGAATGGAAAACTAGTATCAGGAAAACAAATTGGCAATTTGTGAAGGTCACATAGCCAGTATATAACAAAAGTAAGATTAGAACCTAAGCACTTCAACATCAGAGCTAGTCATTACTATACGCTACTGCCTCCTGATTTTATTAAGAAGTGAAACGCGCCGGGCGCAGTGGCTCACGCCTGTAATCCCAGCACTTTGGGAGGCCGAGGCGGGCATATCACGAGGTCAGGAGATCGAGACCACGATGAAACCCCGTCTCTACTAAAAATACAAAAAATTAGCCTGGCGCGGTGGCTGGCGCCTGTAGTCCCAGCTACTTGGGAGGCTGAGGCAGGAAAATGGCGGTGAACCTGGGAGGCGGAGCTTGCAGTGAGCCAAGATGGCGCCACTGCACTCCAGCCTGGGTGACAGAGCCAGACTCCGTTTCAAAAAAAAAGAAGTGAAATGCTGGGCGGGCGTGGTAGCTTGCGCCTGTAATCCTAGCACTTTGGGAGGCTGAGGCAGGCGGATCACAAGGTCAGGAGTTTGAGACCAGCCTGGCCAATATGGTGAAATCCCGTCTCTCTTAAAAATACAAAAATTAGCCAGGCATGATGGCGGGCACCTGTAGTCCCAGCTACTGGGAGGCTGAGGCAGGAGAATTGCTTGAACCCGGGAGGCAGAGGTTGCAGTGAGCCAAGATCACGCCACTGCACTCCAGCCTGACAACAGGGCGAGACTCCATCTCAAAAAAAAGGAAAAAAAAGTGAAATGCTTATGAACATTCAAATGCTTATGAACATTCAAATTTCCCTATAGCAAGACAGCCAAACCTATTTGTTTACATAAATACATACTCTACCTCTGTAGCTTTTTGTATATGAGCATATTACAAATACTGAAAGAGAAGCTTTGCATAGCTTAGGAATAGTTGGAAATAAGAAAATAATAATTCAACAAATACCAGCTAAAATTTAACCTCCAGGAATTTAAATATAGACAGGAATGGCAACATTAACAACTTCATTGCCAATAAGAATAATGACGTCCACTAGTAATCATTTCCTAAAGTTTATAGTCAATTTCAAAAACAGCTTTCCTGGAAGTTACACCAAGTAGAGGTATTGCTATATGAATATGCAACTTCTCATCCAATGTGAGTGGTTAGTATGATCTAGGTCTTAAAGGTGCCGTTATATGTAATATATACATACATATAATATCTTAATTTGTTCATCACTACATTTCTTTACAGTTCTTATTTTCAAGCTTCACCAAGAAATATCTCTATCAGGCATCCTCACAATGTCTGAAATTTTCCTAACAATTCTCTACCTTCATCTCGTCACTAATCATAATTAATGCTGTGCCCCTGTCACAGGCAGCTGTGAGAGAAGCAGAATGTTAAAATCTAATCAATCAGTTCCCAGCTGGTCTAAACTTGCTTACAAGATTCAGATAAAATTTATGGATTATACTAATCAAAAGCAATCTAAACAGTTTATTATAAACTCTAAACAAAAATAAAAGAAGATCTAAGTGAATGTAAATCAACCAAAAACTCTAAAATGAAATGAAAAGTCTTTCCTAGTGAACATATAAAATGTTTGAAAGTCCCAGGGGCTTAAGTGAAATAAACATGTATAAAATGTAGGGTCTCAAAAATCCCAGAAGGCCAGAAATGTAAGTGCCATAGAAGCCTAAAAGTGTCCAAACCTTTCATTAAAGTTAACCTTTCATTAAAGTTAACCTTTCTGACTTTTTTTCTTGACTTTGCCAACATAAAGATGAGAGCAAATTGTGACATATTTTATGTAAAATTTCAGAACTAAATAAAGACTTCTCAAATAATGTACCCCACCAATTTAATGGCAGTTATTGCCTTGATTGAGTTACATAGTTCAGTGGCAGAACTAGAACTAGGTTCCCTGACATTCAGTTTAGTACCCATCTGATGATACTATTGTATCTTTCATATGCATTATGTCTTAAGTTTTTTAAATGTATAAAACTAGCATCTTTAGGAAGAGAGTGCTTTCTTCTCCAAAGCCAAGTTACTGGTTGTAAATTAGGTAATTGAAAAGCATTTTCAGACCACAATGATAATACTGTTCCCATGGAGTTTGACCACCAGGGAGTGACTGAAAGAAAGGAAATCTGGGACATATCATTTGGGAAAGACAATGGCTCCATTCATAACCAACTATGACTTAGCTTTCCAAAAGTAATGATAAATGTCATTGGACATTTATAGCAAGTAAAAGCAGAAGCTTCTGGAAAAGGCTTTGAAGATTATCTAATCCAACGCCTTTATTTTGGGGATATGGAACACAGAGAAGAAAGAGAATAAAACTTGTTCTAATTGGTAATGGTGATAATTTGATTTCAAGGCTATCTATCCCATATCTTTCTGAGAAGTAATGTTTTCAGCCTCAAAATATCAACCAGTATGTGGTTGTTGATATTCCAGAGAAGTTCTCTGAGATGTCAGAATTTTCAACAATCAATTATTCATTTAGCAAAACATAATTTTAAAAAATTAAGATTATGCTATGGTTTGGATATGGTGTGTTTGTCCCCACCAAATTTCATGTTGAAATTTGGTACCCAGTGTGGTGGTGTTGAGAAGCAGGGATAAGTGGGAGGTGTTAGGGTAATGGGGGTGAATCCCACATGAATGGTTTGGTGCCATTCTCTTGGTAGCAACTGAGTTTTTGCTCTCACAAGACTGGGTTGGTTCTTATGGGAATGAAATAGTTCTTTTGAGAGTGGGTTGTTATAAAGCCAGGAAACATCCGGGTTTGGGTCCTCTTCACATGTGCCTGCTTCTCCTTTGACCTTTTCTGCCATGTTTTGAACAGCATAAAAGGCTCTCACCAGAAGCCAAGCAGACATGGGTGCCATGCCTCTTGTACAGCCTACAGAACTATGAGCTAAATAAACCTCTTTATTAGTTACCCAGCCTCAAGTATTCCTTTATACCAATATAAAATGGACCAAGGCAACTTGTATTAATGTGATTAAATTATGCCAAATTATACTATTTTATAAGTCTTGTAAACCCTGAATGCATGAGTTTACACAAATGCATTTTGAAAGAACTATGTTGTATACCTAGTCAAATAAGGTACATAACCTGGTGCTTTCAACTTTTCCAAAGCTGTATTTATTACAATAATAAAATGGTTTATCTCACCTTGAGCTTATGCTTACTGGAGAAGCAGAAGCAAACAAACATTTTAAGTGATGGTTTCAAATACGCTATTAATATAAGGCCTGTTATTAAATTAAAAGGATAAATGAGATGAATTGAGATGATTCACACCACTTTTAACATGGGGCTAAGCACTTTGAAAAGTTTCAGTCCCCATGGTAAATAAATAAATACATTTTAAAATAAATGTCTCTAAATACATACATTTCCAAATGTATCTAAAATACATTTTTAAAAAGTCAGGCATTAGTGAGAATGATATTATTAACATGACAGCATGCTTATTTTCAATTCATTGATCAAACATTAAAAGAGAGAATTGAGAATGTGTTTTTTTAGAATGATGAAGATAAGTTTATGTTTTGTTTAATAAATATAATTTTTAACTGTGGTCATCTTTAAAGTGTTTGTTAGATCCTACCAGTTATATCACATATACTTTGATTACTAGAGTAAAAGCAGAAAAGTAGGTACTGAGCAAAGCCATGTATATAAACTGCTTTGAGACATAGGGAGCCATGCCCTATGTCAAATAATGGTGATAAATTGAGAAAAAGGAGGTCTAAAGTGTATCTATGGGAACTAACAAAAGAGATCATTTATAATCTAGTGTTTTAGACTGTGGGATATTTAGTTATTCAAAATATTAGCTGTTTTTCATTACAGTACCTTCTATGTCTCTTCCCTATAGCATGGGGAATTAAAAATTCTCACGTCATAGGTGTGGGGAGAACAAAAAAAAAAAAAAAAAAAAAAAAAAAAAAAAAAAAAAAAAAAAAAAAAAAAAAAAAAAAAAAAAAAAAAAAAAATTACGTCATAGGTGTGAGCAGAAGCATATACCTCCTCCTTTTCTTCTACCACAGGAATAACCGTATTCCAGATAGGTTTTTCACTTAGCTTAATTCTTGGAATGAAGAGGACATGATGCAGAATCTCAGCTGTCATGCAACCAACATGTAATGTGCAAAAAAAAAAAAAAAGAAAGAAAAACATGTTTGTTGTAGGCAAGCCCTAAAATTTCAGAATTGTTTGTTACTGCAGCATAACCTAGTCTAACCAATTGTTACACTTTGTAAAGGCAGTTATAATGGAATGATATTGATGGGACAAGATTAGAACAGGTTGAAGAAGAAGGAATACTTTATTGTAGCATCAATTTTAAATAAGATTAACCCCAAACATTCACACTGCAAGTACATGGAAATGCCAAATAAATTCTTATTTTACATACATGGTTGGGCTTAAAGGAAACAGAAAGGACCAAGGAACAACAATAACAATGCCAAAACAAAATGAATTGATAATCAGAATCTAAGCACATAAGTAACACAGCAGCCACCCTCGGATGGTGAGGGTGGGGAGGAGGAGGAATGTGGGTTACAATACTAATAGAGTTTGAAGGGGTTTTTTTGCTTTGTTTTGTTTGAGATGGAGTCTTGTTCTGTCGTCAGGCTGGAGTGCAGTGGTGCAACCTCGGCTTACTGCAACCTCCGCCTCCTGGGTTCAAGTGATTCTTCCACCTCAGCCTCCCGAGTAGCTGGAACTACAGGTGTGCACCACCACACCCAGCTAATTTTTGTATTTTTAGTAGAGACAGGGTTTCACCATGTTGGCCAGGATGGTCTCGAGCTCTCAACCTCGTGATCCACCTGCCTCAGCCTCCCAAAGTGATGGGATTACAGGCATGAGCCACGGCACCCGGCCAGAGTTTGAAGGTTTTAATGGCATCACATGACAAAAAAACAGGGTTTGTTCATTCACAAAGTAATAAATTAGAACAGAGACCTCTGTATGAACTGAGGACAGAGTTTCTTAACCAGAGTGTAGTGGGACTTACGTTAGTGTACCTTAGAAATGTTTTAATTTTCTAAAAGTGCAACATGATGTAAAAAGTTTAGGAGGCTCTGATTGTAAATATCAAAGGTCATAACCTCAGTGAAAGGGTGAAATAGGGAAAATCCACTCAATATCAGAATAAAACAACAAGGAAGCTTGTTGGTCTTTGAGAGTTTGAGAACATGGGCCTACATATGTGTTTTGGAGGTCAAAATATATATTATATACATGACACAAGAATTCCTAAGTTGGAATATTAGTACAGCCTATGCCCCATGATAACTATAGGACACTTGTAAGACACACAAACAAAAACACTCTGGGATCACACTCTCAATTCATTTAACAAAGGGTTATCACAGAAAACTACCTACTAGATATGAGATTAGAATGAAAAAGTATATAACGGATAAGAAAATCATCCATCATGAAGAGTCACGTGACATAACAGCAGAATCAGACTCTCAAGAACAATTATAGAAATTACAAAAAATATTATTTAAAGAATTAAGAATATATAAATAAAAATGTAATAAAAAAGATACTACTATGTAAAAGCAGGACATCTTTAAATAAATTTTCTAAAATGAAAAAGTACACAATGATCAGAGCACAAATAAAGATAGATTGTGCAAGCAACAAATTAGACACAGAGGATTCAGGGAATGGAAAACATTCCATTCTTAGGTAATTGCCAAAATTCATTACAGGGATAAGTTAATAGAATGTATTCAAAAGGCATTAAGTGACACCAGGAACTGAATTAATAGATGTGGTGTTCATCTTATAGGATTTCAAGAAGAAATGAAGAACGGGAAAAAATGATATTTAGAAGAAATAATAGTGAGATATTTCCAGAATTCAATAAGATAGGTATGCTCATATTCAGGAGTCATAAAAGTCCAAGAAATAAAGAAAGAAGGGGAAGGGAAGAAGGAAGGGGAGGGGAAGGGAGGGGGGGAGAGAGAGAGAGAAAGAAAGAGAAAGAAAGAAGAAAGAAAGAAAAGAAAAGAAAGAAAGAAAAGAGAGTAAAGAGTTATAGGAAAGCTATATGTTTGTTAGAGGCAAGTCATAACTAAAATGCAAAACACCAGGGATTTAAAAAGCAACCAGAAAGAAAAAGAATGAAAGTTGGACTGACAGTAGACTTCTCAATAGCACAAGCAGAACTCAGTCGTTCATCCAACAACTGTGTATAGATTTCCTACTATGTGCCCAGCACTATTCTTGGTTTTTAGGAATGTAGGAGTGAACAAAACAAAGTACGGTTCTGCATGAATATTACATGCTAGTGGGAAAAGATAGACAATAAAGAATTAAGAAATACAAAAGATGCTGGTGGTAATAAGGCCTAATTTAGGAGACTGAAAACACTGTGGGGTGTGGTGGAAACATGCTGTTTAAATAAAGTGGTTAGAGAAGGTCTCACTGATAAGGTGAAATTTGAACAGAGACCTGAAAAACTAAGGCAATGGGGCTGATGGTGATAAATGAATATTAATATATAATTCTAGACTCATTTAAATTAATTATCAGTCTAGTGTAAGAATTAAATGCAATCCCAGTAAAAGGCTGGAAGGGCTTATCACCAATAATTTCTTACTAAAAAAAATTGTTAAAATGTATACTTCAGAAAGGCAGAAAGTGTCCTTTGCCCACTTTTTAATTGGATTTTTTTTTTTTTCTCTTGCTGATTTGAGTTCCTTGTAGATTCTGGATACGATTCCTTTGTTGGGTGCATAGTTTGTGAACACTTTCTCCCACTCCGTGTGTTGTGCATTTACTCTGCTGATTATTCCTTTTGCTGTGTATAAGCTTTTTATAAGGAAGACATATAAGAAGAAACTTCACACATAAACATGTCTGAATAAGTATTCCCTATATAAAACAGTAATTTGAAAAATAATAGATACAAATATGTAGGTATTAAATAAGGTAGAGATAAAAGTATTAATAACGTATAAGAGAGAAAGATTATTGTCATATATTTTATTTTGGGGAGGAAACTTAGGGGTAGTTGAATGCCCTTGATATCACTATCAGAAACAGAATGTATAACTTCCAAATTAGTAGGAAACAGAAGGAAAGAGGAAGAACATGATTAATACGAGAGAGAGCAGGGAAAGAGAGGCAAAAAAATACAAGGTCTATATAACTGAATAAAAATTTATCAGTAATCAAGTCATATATAAATGGACCTAATTCACCAGTTAACAGATTGGCAGATTGGTCTAAAAAGAATCTAGCTTAATGCTGTCCCTAAGAGACACCCTGAAACATAGGTGAGAGCAAGATTGAAAGAAATGTAGACGATAAGCCCAGTAAATAGTAAATAAATAATATAGTGATGTGTCTGCATTAATATCAGACCAAATAAACCTTAGAGGAGGTGGCATTTTAGAATTTAGGCATACTATAAATTATTTATTGTTATTATTTTATTTCAATAGTTTTGGGGGATACAGGTAGTTTTTGGTTACATGAATGAGTTATTTAGTGGAGACTTCTGAGATTTTAGTGTACCCATCACCCGAGCAGTGTACACTGTATCCAATTTATAGTCTTTCCCTCACCCCACTACTAGCTTCCCCCGTCAAGTTCCCAAAGTCTGTTATATCACTCTTATGCCTTTGCATCCTCAGAGTTTAGCCACCACTTAAGTGAAGACATATGATATTTGGCTTTCCATTCCTGAGTTACTTCATTTAGAATAATGGCCTCCAGCTCCATCCAAGTTCCTCCAAAAGACATTATTTCATTCCTTTATATTGCTGAATTCTGTGGTGTCTACATATCACATTTTCTTTATCCACTCATTGATCAGTGGGCACTTAGGGTGGCTCCATGTTTTTGCAATTGTAAATTGTGCTGCTATAAACATGTGTGTGCATATGCCTTTTTCATATAATGACTTCTTTTCCTTTGTGTAGATACCGAGTAGTGAGATTGCTGGATCAAATGGTAGATCTGCTTTTAGTTATTTAAGGTGTCTTCATACTGTTTTCCATAGTGGTTGTACTAGTTTACAACCACTTCGCAAGGCCATGAGAGCCCACCCCTTGCATCAGTGTTCCCTGAATGTGAAACATGGAGTCAAAGGGAATCATTTTGGAGCTTTAATATTTAATGACTTCCTTGTTGGATTTCAGACTTGTATAGGGCCTGTAGCCCCTTTGTTTTGGACAGTTTCTCCCTTTTGGAATAGAGTATTTAGCCAATGCCTGTACCTCCATTGTGTCTCGGATATAACTAACTTGCTTTTGATTTTACAGGCTTCTAGGTGAAAGAGACTTGCCTTGTCTCAGATGAGACTTTGGACTTGGACTTTGGGTTAATGCTGAAATGAGTTAAGACATTGGGGGCTGTTGGGAAAGCATTATTGGTTTTAAAATGTATAAAGGACATGACATTTGGGAGGGATTGGGGCAGAGTGATATGGTTTGGCTCTGTGTCTCCTGTCTCTGGCGGGCAGGAGTAGGGGTCACAAGGTGCCCAGTAGGAGAGCTTTTGAGCCAGGATGAGCCAGGAGAAGGAATTTCACAAGACAATGTCATCGGTTAAGGCAAGGACCGGCCATTTTCACTTCTTTTGTGGTGGAATGTCATCATCAGTTAAGGCGGGGCAGGGCATTTTCACTTCTTTTGTGATTCTTCAGTTACTTCAGGCCATCTGGGCGTATACGTGCAAGTCACTGGGGATGCGATGGCTTAGCTTGGGCTCAGAGGCCTGACACCAGTCATATTGTCTATATTGGGGAACATGCCATATGTACTTGTAAAGAATGTGTCTTTCAGTTTTATAGTGTAAGGTATAAATATTAATTAGGTCAAGATAGTTTATAGTGTTTTTAGTTCTTCCATGACTTTATTCACCTTTGGACTACTTATGTCAACTAAAGAGAGGTTTTTAAATATCCAACAAAGTTTGAAGATTTGTCTATGTCTCCTTTAATTTTGTCATTTTTTTTTCTCTGGGGATAGGGTCTTGCTCTGTTGCCTGGGCCACAGTGCACTGGCACAATCGGCTCACCACAGCCTCAAATTCCTGGATTCAAGAGATCCTCCTGCCTCAGCCCCCTGAGTAGCTGGGACTACAGGTGCATGCCACCACACACCAACTAATAATTTTGTCAATTGTGCCTTGTATATTTAGAGGCTGTTTTTAGAGACATACACATTTATAATGCTTATTTTGTGCAAACTGTAGGCCTTTTCCTCTGTGGCTCTCCATTTTCTTGGGTTTCCCTCCTTGCTTTCTTTTTGCTGCATTTGAAGCCATCCTCACAGGGTAAACAATAATTCTGGACAGAAATATAGTTATAATTAAGCATTAATCAGGCTGCACTTTAATTTACTTCCTTATAACCAAAAGTCACTAGATACTGAATATTTGCACCCACATTGTTCCTATAGACAGGATTTCTGACATTAGAATCACAATACTTTCGTTTAAGAATTTAAATTATTTTTCAGATTCCAAATATCAGTGAAACAGCTAATGCCAACCAGCTAGAAGACTCTTAGAAAGGAACAGAATTGGAATAATATAGTTTCTTCACCTCCCTGTCCCATGACTTCACCTGCACTCTTGACCAATCAACGATATCCACATTTGCACCCATTTCAAAACCTTTAAGAGCCCTAGCCCCAAACTCCTCGGGGAGATTGATTTGAGGTTCCCTCCCATCTCCTTGTTCTGTGACCCTATGGTTAAATCTTTTTCTATGCTATAACCCAGTGTCTCAGCGTATTGACTTGCCACATACATCAGTCAATGAACCTATTATGGTTACATGTTTACCCCAAATTCTGTCTTTAGATTCTTCAATTTAGTCAAAATTTTTCTTTTTAGACAAAAAAGGCAGAAAAAATAATGTGCTGTCACAATGCTCACATCAAAATTCCTTGACAAAATAAGTTTTTATTTCTCACTCATGTGACCATATAATCAATTTACACAGTTGTCCTCAAGGAGATGACTCTGGATCTCAGCTAATTCCACCCTGTGGTTTCATCACCTTGAAATGTTAACATAGTAATTTCAATGTTCATTCAGCCTGTAGACAAAGTAAGGTATTCCAAAAATGTATTTGATTTTTGTCCTAGGTCCCTCACATAGAACTCCTAAAATCCTTGGAATTTCCTGAAGGATAAGAGGGTCTATTGTTATTCATAGAAGTTCCTTTGATTGATTGATTATACCTAAGTTAATGCTAATGAGTGGACTCATGCTGGGGAGCACTAGATGGCATCAGGATGGCCGCTGACTGCCAGAGGAAAAAAACCCATGTGATTAAAAGGCTGAAACTTTCAGCTCCACCCTCAACCTTTGAGTATGGGAGAGGGACTAGGAAAACTCTAAATAATGAGGCACAAAGAGTTTTCTTGTTGGTGAACATATCAATGTAATGGGAGGGCACACACCTAGACTCCACAGAAACAGAAGCTCCTATGTTCTGGACTCTTCTGTATCTCATCCTATGACCTCTTCACCGAGTCATTTGTTTGTATTCTTTATAATAAGCCAGTAATTGTAAACGTAGCACTTTCCTGAATTCTGTGAGTCGTCATTCTAGCAAATTATCAAACGTGAAAGGGAGTTGTAGGACCCAATGAATTTTTAGCCAAGTCAGACAGAAGTGCAGGCAACCTGGGAACCTGGAATGTGCCACTGGAGTCTGAAGTGGAAACAGTCTTGTGGGACCCCCTTAACCTGTGGGATCTACACTAACTCTGGGTAGCTAGTGTCAGAGTTGAAAGACTTTCCCCTTAACATGGGTGATCTGCACTAACTCTGGTAATTGAGTGAGTGTGAAAATTAGATTGAATTGTAGAACAGCCGGTTGGTGTCAGAAAATTGCTATTGGAAAGCACACAAAAGGAAAGTGTACAGTGGACCCTGCATCTGATAATTAACCTACTTGGACCAAAAGTTAAACTCATCAATTCTTCTGACATTCCACTGGAGGAAACTATGCATATGAATGACAGGTTAATGTTGTCCTTAGTTGGACATGTCAGCAAGTCCACACTATGAGAGTTCAAATATTTGGTGGAATGTTAGCTTTCTCTGTTACAGTGTCTAACTCAAGAAGTTAGAGAAAGAACAACAGAGTGAAACTAAAGTTGGTAAAAGTAAAGATAAAAAAGCTAAATATTGCAGGTACTTTTAAAATATTAAACAAAAGAGACAGAATTAACAACACTAAAAGCTAATCCTTTGAAAAGATAATAAAATAGACAAAGTGTTGTCAAAATTTAGTGTATAAATAATACTAGACATAAAAAGAACAGGCATATATAGATTTCAGATTACATATAATAGAGAATTATGAAAACCTTTATGTTACTAAATTTGAAAATTTAGATTGAATGGGCATTTCCTAGAAAATATAAATTTCAAAAATAGTTTTAATTTTTTTCAAACTCCAACTATTCAAGTAAGCATTAGAGAAATTGAATCAATAAATTAAAAATCTGCCCAGAAATATTTCTCCACTATTACCAGACATATTAATAGGTATGTTATATATTTAAATAAGAGAAAGTATCAATCTTCTACAAAAGTTTGAAGTATAGACAAAATAGCAAAACATCAAATAAGCTTCTGTAAGGACAATATATCTTTTATATCAAAATCTAACAAGGGTAGTAAGAGAAAAGCACATTTAAGGCCAAGCACTTTTATAAACATAGATGCAATAATAGTTCTAAATAAGATATTAGCTGATCAGCAGTGTATTTAAAAAGTGGTTTATGGTTAAACCAAATTTCTACTGGACATTCAAGAATAGTTTACAATTAGAAAATAAACTACCTGTAATTACTACATCAACAGATTAAAGGAGAAAATTATATTACAGTTCCAATAGATTCAAATAATTGATTAAATTAAACATCTTTTCATGATTAAAATAACTCACCAAACCACGGATTAAGGAAACTTTTTAACCCAATAAAGTGTATCAATAAGGATCTCACGACAAACATGATATCTAATTGTTAAACATTAAAAACCACCCTTAGTTTAAAGTATGTTTACTATCACTACTTCTATTTACCACTGAAATGGAAGTACTAGAAAGTTCAATAATAAAAGAAAAATTAAACTTATAAGGACCAAAAGGAAAAAGAAAACTAACATCATCCACTGTCAGTCTATATACAGTTATATAATTATATAGGAAATAATAAAGAAAAATTGGAATGCAAACTATCACAACTATTAAGAGTTAAACAGAATTTCTGTGCACAAAATCAATTTAAAAAGAAAGAACGGTTACAATCCAACACATCGATAACACAAAATGCTGACAAAGATATGAAGCAACAACTCTCATTCATTGCTGACGGGAATCCAAATTGGTACAGTCACTTTAGAAAACCGTTTATCACTCTCTTATAAAATTAAACATACCCTTACCATATGATCTAGCAATAGTACTTCTTCTTTGTCTTTATCCACATGAGTTGAAAACATGTCCACACAAAAATGTCAGTGTTTATAGCAGATTTATTCATAATCGCCAAAACTAGAAGCAAGCAAGTTGTCCTTCAGTAGATGAATGGATAAACATACTGTTTTATACAATGAAATGTTACATAATAATAAAAAGAGATGAGCCATCAAGCCATAAAAAGACATACATGAATCTTAAATGAATATTGCTACATGAAAGAAACCAGCTGAAAAAGGATATTAACTGGATGGTTCCAATTATATGACATACTGGGAAAGGCAAAATTATAGAGACAGTAAAAACAACAGTGGTTGCCAGCTCAGGGAAGGTGTGGAAAGGTGTTGTATAGTAGGAGCATGGGGAATTTTTCAAGGTAGTAAAATTATTCTGCATGATACTGTTATGGTCAGCACATGACAATATGCATTTATCAAAACTTATTAAGCTTTATAGAACAGAGTCAACCTTAATGTATACAAATGTTGAAAATTATTTCTGAGGTCTAGGAGATACCAGGATAGAATGCAGAATGTGACAAAACTATCTTATTGTATTCCAAATGTATTAAACAACCTCACAACAACTATTGACTTACATAACTTTGAAAATGAGTGGAAGTTGTTTTCCATGGAAGTGCTGGATCAAGAAATATATGAGCTTAGAGCACCTTGTAGTATCAGAAAGTAAGGAAGTGATAAAAATATTCCAAAATGATGGGGGTGTATCACATGAACACAAGAACCAGCTGAGAAAGCTTCCAATGGTTAAAACTGGAAAAATTTGAATAGTAAAATACAGTGGTGTTCATTATATACTGAATAATAAAATCAATGTCTGTGAGTTCACACTAAGTAAATAATTAGATAAATAAATGAGAGGAGGCAATATGTAGAATTCCAAATAATTTATGTTCTACTCCACCTTTAAGGAAGTAGAATATAACTTTTCTTAAGTGAGGATCTGCATATAGAAACATCCTTTCAAAGAGGAGAATATGGAAAGTGGGGGGAGGGGGTGATGTAATATTAGAGTACAGAAACCTAACACTGCCTCAGCCAGGTGTTCAATATAATCATCATCATTAGTGATAAGTCAGGTTGATAGTATATACCCTGGATATTAATGCAAACGGCATTTTACCTTTATGATCTTCCTTTCTAGAACCCATAACACTATTCTAATCATGAGAAAAACTTCACATAATGTCTCCTAATTCAGAGACATTCTACAAAATACCTGACCAGTAATTCTCAAAGCTACCAAGGCCATCAAAAACAAGGAAAGTATAAGAAGCTGTCATAGCTAAGTGGAGGCCAAGGAGACATGATGACTAAATGTAATGTGCTATCTTGAATTGGATCCTCAAATGGAAAAAAATGGTATTAGGTAATAGTAAATGAGATTTGAATAAAGTATGAACTTTAGTGAATAATAATATATCAATGTAGTTTCACAAGTTATAACAAATGTACCATTCTAATGTAAGAAAGATGTCAACAATGGGGAAACCGTGTGGGATATATATGGGGACTCCATATTATAGTCACGACTTTTCTATAAAACTAAAACTTTTCAAAGTATAAAGTTTAGTTAAAAATCAATGAATTCCTATATAACATTAATAAACAATTTTAGGGGTGAAAAAGGTATAATGCCTTTTCTAGTACCCATCACAAGGGTCACTGACGACAACCTTCCTATAACAAAAGATAGGATACTAAGAGAAAAGCGTAACAAATTTATTTAACAAAGTTTTATGTGATGCAGGAGGCTTCAGAATTGAAGACCCCAAAATCCAGGGAATACTGTCTATTTTTATACTTAGGTTTAATGAAGAATAGACAGCCATGCAGAAATGTGATTGGACAAAGGGTATGATCTAATGGTAACAGACAGAGGAGAAACGGATCCAGCAAGGCTTCTCTGTTCAGATTCTTCTTGGCCTCTCTGTGTAGAATTTGTTCCTCCTAGGTATGGGGCAAGAACCCTGTCTCTGGAACTAGAGTCTTTAATGGAGAAGGAAGAGGGTAACCTTCTAGGTTTTAGGGCTTGCTTTAGCAAAGAGGAGTTCTAGTTTCTATGACCTGCCATGGGATGAGGAATTTTGATAACTATGACTAGCTTTGGAGAAAAACAAGGATCAGGAGACAGGAGGGCAGAAGAAGATCAGAGAGGAGAAGATTAGAGAGACCTTGCTTCTGAGGCCCTTCCAATCCCCTTCAGTTCAAAGTTTTCAGCATACCAGGGTGCTATACTTTAGAGTATTGTGTTCTGAGCCCCAAAATTATTTAAAAATGTAGTTTTCTACAAGGAGCAATTGACTATTGCAACAAATGCTATAATATACTTAGGAATAAATACCTTTAAAAGATTCAAGATATTTGCGGCATAAATTATAAAACTTCAGTAAAAGACATCATAAATTGATATGCAAATATGTATAGAAATCTGCAATGTTCATGAATAGAAACACTCCAGTTGCTAATGATGCTAATTATTGCCAAGTAAATCAGTAATTGCAGTGTATTTTCCATCTAAATCCCAACTGATTTTTGATGAAACTTTGCAAGCTGATTCTAAAATCTATCTGAAAGACTAGCAAAAAAACAATAATAATAATAATAAAAGAATGTCAAAATGATTTTAAACAAGGAAATAAGTTATGGAGATTTTTCATACCATGCAAGAATGGTTAATTATTGTGTGTGCGTGTGTGTGTGTGTGTGTGTGTGACATCGTCTACATATATGCGTACTAAAAATAAGGGGGAAAACATGGGCATACTAATACTAAATCATAGTAATCGTTGATTTTTGATTTTTTAAAATGAAAGATGGAATATAATCAGAGAGTAATACACAGACTTCAAATTCACCTCTTAGGTTTTATCTCTTTTAAAAAGGAGCAAATGTCCAATATTAAGCTTTGATAAGCTGCAGAGTGGATGCATAGTTATGTATGCTATATTACTCCTTATAGGTTTCTGTGCACCTAAAATATTTCATAATAAAAAAACAAGGCAAACTGATTCTGAGAAAATGGAAACCACACATACCATTTTGTCATTACATTTTGTCATTAAAGAAATTAGATAAATAGAATGGCAGCTGAAGGAGGAAGTGGGGTCAAGAGAAATGTACTTATTTTGTTAAGTTTATAGAGCATATCAGTGCACTTATGTGAATGAGCCAGTAGTAAGTGAGAGGTTGCTAATGCCACAGAGAGAGAGGGCATCATTGAAAAGCAAAATCTTTCTTTGAGAAATGAAAAAAAAGGATCTTAAACACATTTGGAGGGGCTGGGTTTTGATAGGCATGTAGTGCATTTTCTCTATATTATAGTATCTTATTGAAAAATTATGATTCAGTTTTTCTTTGTCCCATAATGCTTAGAGTGTTAAAGCCTGCTCAAACTCCTAAAATTGCCTTAGGTTAGCAAAGCTCTGCCCTGTATCATTAGGCGTGTAATGCAGCTTAACAGTACTTTCTCCAATGTTCCTGGTTGGTTCCCAGCACAGCTGTCTGGATCAACTGGAACAAAAGGTTACAACCTGGTTAGTGTGCTGAATGCCCAGTGGGCAGTTTGATTTTTTCCTGATGAACCTAATTTCCCACATTAGCAGGAACACATGGCATATTCTCCACAGCCTGGCTTTATGTTTAAATATGCACCACATGATATTGTGTGACACATTCTCTTCTTCTCAGCCTGGAGAAGCAGAATGCAAAAAGAGAATCATCAAAAATGAAGCACCTTTTAGAAAGTCATTTTCTACTGGAAACAAAATAGAATACAGGTTTTAGGACATCACCTGTTCTTTTAAACTGAAGTACTAAAATGCAATGTTTGTGGTACCATGTTAAGAGGTCTTAGAAACAGAATAGTAATTAGCTCACATGGGAAATTTAGGAATCATCTTATCCAGACCCATTAATTTCCATACAACCCAACCCAAGCCTCTCCAACCTGTAGATACAAATGAAATTCCCTTTACACTCATATTCAAATTACAAAGGATTTCTCAATCAGGAAACAACATTTCCTTAAAGTAAAGTATCCTCCAATTATTTTTGAAAACCCAAAAATGGTTCTCACAGGAGGCTTAAAATAAATTAGTCTTGAAGCTTTGGTCACCACTGATTTTCCTATCCTATTTACTCCAATTTTCATTGATTGGAACTTCCAATTATTGACACTTAATGTCAGGAACGAGTCTAGCTAAGTAATTGAGCATGTGGGCTCTGAATCCTGTCTCTTGGGGTAAAATAATCCTTACTCTTCCCTAACCACATCATGTAAACAAGTAATTTAATCTTCCTACGCCTCAGGTTCCAAATCTTTACATGGGGCTGTGCAGGGAAAAGATGCCATCTGCTTCAGAACAAAGGGAGGTAAACTGCTTATTGTGTTGTATACACGGTGGAAAGTTGTTTTTTTTTTTTTTTCTTGGAAAGTTTTTATAAGGGGAAGAGGAAATTTACTGTTGTTGGAACAGAAACTGAAGGAAGAGAGGGAAATGAAAATAATAAAGGAAATTAAATAAACTAATGCACATAAAATGTCTGATGCATACTCAATATATGCTTATTATTATTACTATTACTATTACTAGTAGTAAAACTATAGGTAGGGAAACTGTTTTTATTATTTTCAGTTAACAGATCAGTGTCAAAGAAAGTACATACTTTACCTGAAACAGTAAACACTCAAAGACTGTTTGCTATTTTTATTTATAAAACTGCTACATGAAGCTTTACATCTGTCATTTCTGATAGATTTCTGACACAGCAATGCCAGCAACAATACTAAGGTGTTCTTACCCAATCCCACAAATCTTCAAGGTGACAGAGCAGTGCTAGGACAGGAAGAGACAGAAGAGTAGCCTTCTCTAAATTTGTGACACATCTTGCCACCTGGCCCACAAAATCTTAAGCAGTCCTGCTGTAGAGTACTGAAGAGTGTTCTGACACTCTTGCTGCATGTTTTTTTGTCATGGTGTAAAATTTTCAACTGCTTACTAATCTTCTTACTATTAACACATTTAATTTTTCAATGACTCTTTTCAGCATCAATGATTAAAAGAAAGTGTACGCTTAATGGCAAATTAAATACTGAGTTTCTGTTTCTCAAGAACATTGACAAAGAACATGTAACTTACATAAAATGTTAGTGGAGTAGTAGTAATATAACTGACCACATGTTAACCAGGAGACACATATCTGCTGAAGAAACATCAGCATCTATCACACAAGTCAGTAGTTATTTTAAGATTATTATAATAGGGCCAATATGGCTGACTAGAAGCAGCTAATGTGCACCTCTCTCAAGGAGGAGAAAGAGCAGCGAGTAAATAATAGCTCTTAAACTGGAACATCCAGGTGGACACATTGAGATTTATCAAGGAAACGATGCGACTCATGGAAAACAAATAGCCACACAGGACAACTGCCCACCTGGGGCTGGCACAGAGCCAGGGGAGGTCCCCCAACACGGGGAAATGGTGAATGAGTCAGAGTCCCCTGGGATCCATACTACTGCCATGGACCTTTACATCTCTGGGCTCAGGAGATCCCTCGTGAACTCCCTCTTCTGAGGTCTCCAGACCCGCACAGAGGGCTACGTGGAGTTTGGGCAAAGCTGCTGCTCAGGCACATGCAGAGTCCTGGGAGCACTGGATCCCCTGGCACCTCGGCACCAGTGGCTGCAGCTCTGGCAACAGAGGAGGCTAGCATGCCCCCAGGAAAGGGGCCAAATCCAGGGGCTGAGCAGTGATGGACTGCAAGCCTTGCCTCCACTGCATCTTTCAGGATAAGGGCCACTGGCCTGGGATGCTAGTGAGGCCCCCCTATCCCAGCCTGAGTTCTGGCCGAGAGCAGCTCTGCAGTTCCCTGGGATGGAACTCCCAGGGAGAGAGGCAGGCTGCCATTTTTGCTATTCCACAACCTTCTATCCTATTGCCCTCAGGATCTGGAGGGTGTGCAGTGATTAGGAACTAATGCAGACGCTCAGCAGTGTAGCTATCTCAAGGAAAAGCAGCCAGACAGTTTTTCCACGTGGGTCCCCAACCCCACTACTCATCACTGGGCAGCACCTCCCGACCTGGCACCCCAACCACTCCTCTCCTAGGTTCTCAGGGCTGTAGCAGCTCTGCACTTCCCTGAGGCAGAGCTCCCAGAGGGAGGGGCAGGGCGCCATTTTACTGCTCTAAAGTCATGACCCCTGTTGCCCTCAGGAGAGAGCGTAGTGGCTGGGGAGTGACACAGGACTGCCCCAACCCCCGACCCCCTCCTCGTGCCGAAAAGCGCCTCAGCCATACTTACAAGTGGCTGGACTGTTTTCCACACACGTCTCCACCTCTGCTATTTTTCACTGGGCAGTGCCTCTAGACCCGGGCCTCCAGCACAATCACCCTGTCGCCACCCAAACACTTCAGTCAGAGGCGGCTCTGTGATTCTCTGAGGAGGAAATCCCAGAAACAGCCCACAGCCCCTCTGCCATTGCAGCTGCAGTGGTATTGCCCTTACTGCCCTCAGGATGGGGAAGGAACAAAGGGCTGGAACCTCTAGCACATCACAGTCACCATATGGAGAGGATCCAGTCTTTCTTTCTTCCCTGTGAGTCCCCACCCTCCACTTTTCACCAGGCAGGGCCCCTGTCTTGGGAACACAGAACAGCTGCCCTATACCCAGCTGAGTATTCCCACTGCTAGCGTCTCTGTGCTTCCCCAAAAAGGGGCTCCCAGAGGCAAACGACAGCCCTTCTGCCACTGCTATGTCAGAGGTTCTGTTCCTGCTGCCCTCAAAATAGAGAAGAAACAAAGAGCCTCAGGGCTTCACTTGTGCTTCCAGCATGCCACAGTCGACATATAGAGAAAAGCTTTCACCCTTCACCAAGAAGGTCTCCCAGCTTGGGCCAGCAGTGCAGCCATCCCACCTCGTGGCTGAACATTCCCAGTACCAGCAGCTCTGCATTTTAGCTCCCAGAGGCAACTGAAAACCCCTCTTCCACTGCCACTACGGTGGTACTTCCCTTGCTGTCCTTGAAATGAAGAAGGAGGAAAGACCCTGAGTGCTTTAACCACACCTCTAACAAACCATAGCTGCCCTAAGGAGAAGAGACCACTCAGTCTCCCCCAGGAGTTTCCAGCACCTGCTCGTCACCAGACAGGGCTTATTGGATTGGGCCCACAACACAGCCACCCCATTCTGGGTCGATCACACTGATTGGAAGTGACTGCATTTCTCTGGGGTGGAGCCTCAAAAGACAAGTGAAAGGCCCTCTGCCATAGCCACTGCCAAGGTCCTTTCCCCTGTTGCCTCCAAGCTGGGGAAGGAGCATAAAGCCTGAGCTCACTCCAGGGCTACAGTGTGCAGCCGAGGTGTGTTAAGCCAATATCTGCAGCCAGCACTCAAGTGGGAGAGGAGCCCACACCTTCTGAACACTGGGAGGGAGCACAGGTGCAAATGTGAGGAAATACAGAGGAGCTACGTGGCTGAGCAAGAGCCTACCTACTGGCCATTATACTTAAGTGCCATCTACTGGATCATAGCCCAAATGTCAACATCAAAAATACTTCGCTAATATACCCACCCTGTGAAACCAAGGACAAGAACTTAGCTAAAAATAAAGGCCCTGAGCTATGGCTCAGTCTTTTCTGAAAACATCCAGAAAATAAGTCAACTGACTGTATTCAAATTAAACCACAGTTAAAGGAAAATCACCCCACAAAGATGAGAAAGAACCAGTGCAAGAACTCTGGCAGCTCAAAAAGCCAGAGTGTCTTCTTTCCTCCAAACGGTGACACTAGTTCCCCAGCAAGGGTTGTTAACCAGGCTGAAATGTCTGAAATAACAAATAGAATTTAGAATAGGGATAGGAATGAAGAACATTGATTTTAAGGAAAAAGTCAAAACCCAATCCAACGAATCTAAGGAGTATAATAAAATGGTACAGCAGCCGATAGATAAAATGGCCATTATAAAAAAGAACCAAACTGATCAGACAGAGCTGAAGAACACACTACAAGAATGTCATAATGCAATCACAAGTATTAACTGCAGAATACACCAAGCCGGGGAAGAATCTCAGAGGTAGAAGGCAGGTTCTCCCAACTAACTCAGTCAGAAAAAAAAAAAAAAAAGAATGAAAAAGAATGAACAAAGCATCTGAGAAATATGGGATTATGCAAAGGGACCAAATCTATGACTCATTGGTATTCCTGAAAGAGGAGAAGAAAGCAAGCAACTTAGAAAACATATTCCAGGATGTTATCTATAAAAATTTCCCCAACCTCTTTGGAGAGGCCAATATTCAAATTCAGGAAATGCTGAGAACCTCTGCAAGTTACAACACAAGAAGACCATCCCCAAGACACATAGTCTTCAGATTTACCAAGGTCGAACAGGAAGAAAAAATGCTAAAGGCAGCTAGAGAGAAGGGACAGGTCACCTACAAAGGAAAACCCCATCAGGCTAACAGCGGACCTTTCAGCAGAAACCCTAGAAGCCAGAAGGGATTGGGGCCTATATTCAGCATTCTTAAAGAAAAGAATTTCCAACCCAGAATTTAATGTCCAGTCAAACTAAACTTCATCAGCAAAGGAGAAATAAGATCTTTTTTAGACAAGCAAATACTGAGGGAATTTGTTATCACCAGACCTGCCTTATAAGAGGTCCTGAAGGAGAGCTAAATATGAAAAGGAAAGACTGTTACTGGCCAGTACAAAAACACACTTAAGTACATAGACCATTGACACTGTAAAGCAGCCATACACACAAGTCTGCATAACTAGCTAACAACAAAATGACAAGATCAAATCCATACATATCAATATTAACCTTGAATGTGAATTGGCTAAATGCCCCAAATAAAAGGTACGGAGTGGCAAGCTTGATGAAGAAGCAACACCCAATGGTATACTGTCTTCAAGAGACTCATCTCACATGCAGTGACACCAAGAGATGGAGAAAAAAATCTACCAAGCAAATGGAAAACAGGAAAAAACAGGAGTTGCTATCCTAATTTCAGACAAAACAGATTTTAAACCAACAAATATCAAAAAAGACAAGGATGGGCATTACATACTGGTAAATGGTCCAATTCAACAAGAAGACCTAGAAACCCTAAATATATATGCACCCAACACAGGAGCATAAAGGAAGATCATAAGGAAGATTCCTAAGGGAAGATTCATAAAGATTCATAAAGGAAGATCTTAAGGAACTATAAAGAGACTTAGATTTTCCACACAGTAATAGTGGGAAACTTCAACATCCCACGGAGAGTATTAGACAAATCACTGAAGCAGAAAACGAACAAAAATATTCAGGACCTGAACTCAACACGTGACCAGATGGCCCTAATAGACATCTACAGAACTCTTCTCCCCCAAACAAGAGAATATACACTTCTCTTATGCACATGGCACATCCTCTGAAATTGACCACACAATTGGACATAAAACAATTCTGAGCAAATTCAGAAAAACTGAAATCATACTCATGCAATAAAAACAGAAATCAATACTAAAAAATCGCTCAAAACTATACAATGACATGGAAATTAAACAACCTTCTCCTGAATGACCTTTGGGTAAACAATGAAATTAAGACAAAAATCAAGAAATTATTTGAAACTAATGAGGATAAAGATGCAACATATCAGAATCTCAGGGACACAGCTAAAACAGCGTTCAGAGAGAAGTTTATAACTCTAAAGGCTCACATCAAAAAGCCAGAAAGATCTTAAATTAACCACCTAACATCACATCTAGAGAAACTATAGAAATAAGAGTAAATGAACCCCAAAGCTAGCAGAAGACAAGAAATAACCAAAATCAGAGCTGAACTGAAGGAAATTGAGATAAAAAAAAAAAAATCACACACACACACACACACACACACACACACAAAAACGATCAGTGAGTCTAGTAGTTGGTTCGGTGAAAGAATAAATAAGACAGACCACTAACTAGACTAATAAAAAAAGAGAGAAGAGATCCAAATACAATCAGAAATGGCAAAGGGGACATCAAGGCTTACCCCACAGAAACACAAACAGCCCTTAGAGTCTACTATGAACACCTTTATGCACACAAGTATGAAAGCCTAGAAGAAATGAATAAATTCCCGGAAGCATACAATCTCCCAAGATTGAACCAGGAAGTAATTGAATCCCAGAACAGACCAATAACAAGTTCCAAAATTGAATCAGTAATGAAAAGCCTACTAGCCAGATAAAGCCCAGAACCAGATGAATTTACAGATGAATTCTAACAGATGTATAAAGAAGAGCTGGTAACATTCCTACTGAAACTATTCCAAAGAATTGAGGAGGAACTCCTCCCTAACTCACTCATTCTATGAGGCCAGTGTCATCTTGATACCGAAACCTTGCAGAGACAAAACCAGAAAAGAAAACTCCAGGCCAATATTTTTGATGAACATAGATGCAAAAATCACAAACAAAATGCTTGCAAACCAAATCCCACAGTACATCAAAAAGCTAATCCTTCACAATCAAGTAGGCTTTATCACCGGGATGCAAGGTTGGTTAAACATACACAAATCAATAAATGTGATTCATCACATAAACAGACCTAGAGACAAAACCCACAAGATTATCACAATAGATGCAGAAAAGGCTTTCAATAAAATTAAACACCCCTTAATGTTAAAAACACTCAACAAACTGGGCATTGAAGGAACAAACTTCAAAATAATAAGAACCATCTATGACAAACCCATAGCCAACATCATACTGAATGGGCAAAAGCAGGAGGTATTTCCCTTGACAATCAAAACAAGACAAGATATCCTCTTTCACCACTCCTATTCAACATAGTACTGGAAGTCCTGACTGGAGCAATGAGGCAAGAGAAAGAAATTAAAGGCATTCAAATAGGAAGTCAAACTACTGCTGTTTGAAGATAACATGATTCTATATCTAGAAAACCCCATAGTCTCAGCCCAAAAGCTCCTTGATCTGATAAACAACTGCAGCAAAGTTTCAGGATACAAAATCAATGTACAAAAATTGGTAGCATTTCTATACATCAACAACATCCAAGCTTAGAGCCAAGTCAAGAAAGCCATTTTACTTATAACAGTCACAAAAAGAATAAAATACCTAGGAATACAGCTAACCAGGAAGGCAAACATCTGTACAATGAGATTTAGAAAACACTGTTCAAAGGAATCAGAGATGACACAAACAAATGGAAAAACATGCCATGCTCATGGATTGTAAAACTCGGTATCATTCAAATGGCCATGCTGCCTAAAGCAATTTACAGATTCAAAGCTATTCCTATCAAACCACCAATGACCTTCTTTACGGAACTAGAAAAAAACTATTTTGAAATTCATACGGAACCAAAAAAGTGCTCGAGTAGCCAAGCCAATCCTAAGCAAAAAGAACAAAGCTGGAGGCATCACATTTCCTGACTTCAAACTATAATACAAGGCTACAGCAACTATAACAGTATGGTACTGGTACAAAAACAGGCATATAGATCAATGGAACAGAATAGAGAGCCCAGAAATAATGCCACACACCTACAACCATCTGATCTTTGACAAAGTTGACTAGAACAAGCAATGGGGAAAGGACTCTCTAGTCAATAAAGGGTGATGGGATAACTGGCTAGCCATATGCAGAAAATTGAAATTGAATTCCTTCCTTACACCATATACAAATATCAATTCAAGGTGGATTAAAGACTTAAATGTAAAACCCCAAACTATAAAAACCCTGAAAGACAACCTATGCAATACAATTCTGGACATAGGGAGGAACAAAGATTTCATGACAAAGATGCCAAAAGCAATTGCAACAAAAGCAAAAATTGACAAATTGGATCTAATCCAACTTAAGCATTTCTGCACAGCAAAACAAACTATCAAAAGTAAACAGACAACATACAGAATGGGAGAAAATTTTTCCAAACCATGCAACTAACAAATGGCTAATATCCAGTATCTATAAGGAATTTAAACAAATTTACCAGAAAAAAACTCCATTAAAAAGTAGCAAAAAACATGAAGAGACACTTCCTCAAAAGAAGACATTCATGCGGCCAGCAAACATATGAAAAAAATCTCAACATCACTCATCATTAGAGAAATGAAATTCAAAACCACAATGAGATACCATCTCATATCAGTCAGAATGGCAATTATTAAAAAGCCAAAAAATAACAGATGCTGGCGAGGTTGTAGAGACAAAAGAATATTTTTATATTGTTGGTGGGGGTATACATTCATTCAACCATTGTGGAGGACAGTTTGATGATTCCTGAAAGACCTAGAGAGAGAAATACCATTCAACCCAGCAATCCCATTACTGGGTATACACCCAAAGGAATATAAATTATTCTGTTATAAAGACACATGCACGTGTATGTTCATTGCAGCACTATTCACAATAGCACAGACATGTAACCAACCTGCATGCCCATCAATGACAGACTGGATGAAGAAAATGTAGTATGTACACCCATGGAATACTATGCAGCCATTAAAAAAAGAACAAAACTATGTCCTTTACAGCAACATGAATGGAGCTTGAGGCCATTAACCTAAATGAATGAACAGAAACAGAAAACCAAATACCACATGTTCTCACTTATAAGTGGGAGCTAAACAGTGAGTACATATGGATACAAAGAAGGGAAGAACAAACAATGGGGCCTAATCGAGAGTGGAGAGAGGCAGCAGGATGAAGATCGCAGAACTACCTATTGGGTGTTGTGCTTATTATTTGGGTGATGAAATAATCTGTACACCCAAACCCCCATGACACTCAATTTACATTTATAAAAAAACCGCACATGTACCTGAAACCTAAAAGTTAAAAAATAGGTTATTATAAAAGACAATAATATATGCACTGGTAAAGAAGGTATATTCACATACCATTCTATAAGACATGACTAATTTAGATCGAATGATTTTTTCAAAATTGATTGCTTTAATTTTCTATTATTATGTATGTATAAAAATTGGCTTGGTAGTTGTGATTACACAGGCTTCATTAGCAGAAAAACTTCATAAACAGCAAAATATACCAGTTTTATATCAGTGTAGTGTGATCAAATGCTTCAAACAGAAAATCAGATTATTCCAATAATCTTCAGGGTTTTTTTTTTTATCCAATGGACAAATGGCAAGTAAAGCTTTAGGGAAGTCTTATTTTGAAAATAAAATGTCTATTGAGTTCTCAGTAAAGTTTCAATATTGAACATAAAGCTATGTTTTATGATAATATAAATATAAACATTGGTAGAGCACAAATTATTTTTTTCTAAATTAAGAGGCCTGTGAATCAGACATGTGTTTGCAATTGTGTTGGACACATAATTCATGATTTCATCCAACTAAGTTTCAGCATCACCAGGGAATTTCTTTGGAATGCAAACTCTTGGGCCCCATCCCAGATCTAATGAATCAGAAGCTCTGGCAGTGCAGTCCAGCAATCTGTGTTGACAGCCTTCCAGCGTATTCTGACGCACATGAAGGTTTGAGACCCTTGGTATAGGTTATCTGTAAGCACTCCTTGGCTTTCCTCACAAATAGGTTTGGAAATTCTGGAAAAAAGATCACAGCTAACATTTACTGAGTGCCTACCAGGTATTAGGCTCTGTGTAAGTGCTTTAAATAGATTATTTCATTTCATTCTTTCAAAAAAATCAGAAAGATACTATTGCTACTCTCACTTCATGGGCCGGGGAACTGATATATCAAGATGGTGAAGTGCCACAAGGCCCATGACATAAAAAAAGATTGAGCTAGAATATTAATCCAAGCAGTCTCCGCAAATACTCCTCTGCATCCTCCCTTTCTCCATTAGCTCAACAAGTCATCCTCAGAGTAAGATCAGCAAGAGAGAGAAAACTATAAAATGGTTCTAGTTATTTAATTATAAGCGATGTATTATGATAACTGTTGGAAAGCTGGAAGATGGAATTAGTTTACTTGGTCAAAGATAAATAATTCACTATGGTCATAAATACTACCCTTAACATCGATTTAAACATTTTTACAGGTTTTGAATGATTACTATTGAGTAGACACAGTTGGACTATGATGTATTATGTAGAAGTAATTGTATGTTCATTAATTAAAGTGCCATAACAGTATTCTACATGATCTCTTGTATTCTTAGCCATCTTTGAGCCTAACTATGAAGCTATTTTGTATAAAATGAATATAGAAATTTTTATCCTGCAATAAAACATAAAAAATACACTCTTTGGCATTAAAATATTATCTGAGCTAATTTTTGTGAAAACAATGAAAGAAGCAAAAAAAGTACCACAGTTTCCAGAGTAACGTTAGAAAAAGAAGACATCTTCATTTTTCTTTGCATTTTTATCCCATAAGATGATTTAATTGCTCTTTCATTTAAGCATTTCTGCCTACAGCGTGGATCGCAAACTTCCAAAGGCTGCTCATTCTCTGTGTAAGAAAATTCATTTTTATATGATGATGTTTTGGGGAATAAAATTAATTAATTTTATTACCTAAACTCACCCTTTTAAATTTACAAAAAAGTACAAGCAAACTTCATTGGACACTTTTTTTCCACTGAATAGGAGATATGCTCTATTCCCACCTGTACTTATGAGTTGCTGGAATGTAAACATTTATTCTCATAAAAAGTGGGAAATCAGTCCTTTTCTTCAGCTAATTAACTCATCTATCTGTGAAATTTTGATGACTGATTTAGTTAATATGCAGTAGATTTTTTCCAAACACTGTCTTTTAAACTAAATGAACCGATCTCAGCCTCAATATGATGCTGTTTGGTTGGAAAAAATAACAACAATAAATATAATAGATTTATCTGTCCTTATTTTTGGCAAACTTTTTACCTAAGGTGAAAATAAGAATGTTAAAACAGTTACAAATTTTAGTTATGGCATTTGTTTTTTTCTTTTTTGTTTTTGTTTTTGATTTTTTTATTTCAATACCTTTAGAGTACAAGTAGATTTTAGTTACATGACTGAATTCTATAGTGGTGAAGTCTAGGATTTTAGTGTACTCATCACTCAGGTAGTATTGTACCCAATAAGTAGTTTTTCATCCCTCACCCACCTTCCACTCTCCCCTCTTCCGAGTCTCCCATTTTCACTATACCCCTCTGTATGCTTTTATGTTTAGGTCTCATTTATAAGTGAGGACATGTGATATTTGGTTTTCTATTCCTAAGTTACTTCACTTAGAATAATTGCCTCCAGGTCCATCCAAGTTGCTGCAAAATACATTATTTCATTATTTTTTATGGCTGAGTAGTATTCCCTGCTGTATATGTGCCACATTAGCTTCATCTACTCATCAGCTGATGACACTTATGTTGATTTCATATCTTTGCAATTGTAAATTTTGCTGCAATTTAGTTCTTTGCGACATCTCCTTACTGTTTTCCATAGAGGCTGTATTAATTTACATATCCACCAGCAGTGTATAAGCATTACATTTTTACCACATCCACAGTAACATGTACTGGTTTTTGACTTTTTAATAATGGCCATTCTGGCTGGCATAAGGTGGTAACTCAATGTGGTTTTAATTTGCATTTCCCTGATGATTAGTGATGTTAAGCATTTTTAAATATGTTTCTTGGCCATTTGTATATCTTCTTTTGAGAAATGTCGATTCATGTCCTTTTCCCACTTTTTAATGAATTATTTGTTTTTTCTTGCTGACTTTTTTGAGTTCCTTGTAGATTCTTGAAATTAGTCCTTTTTTAGACGTATAATTTGCAAGTATTTTCTCCCATTTTGTAGGTTGCCTGTTTACTCTGGATTATGTCTTTTGCTTTGCAGAAGCTTTTTAGTTTAATTAGGTCCTATGTATTTATATTTATTTTTGTTGCAATTGCTTTTGGGGTCTTAGTCATAAATTCTTTGCATAGGCCAACGTGCAGAAGAGTTTTTTCTATGTTTTCTTCTACAGTCTGTATGCTTTCAGGTCTTATCTAAGTCTTTAATCCATCTTGAGTTAATTTTCCTATGTGGTGAAAGATTGGGATCCAGTTTTATTCTTCTACATGAGGCTATCCAGTTTTCGCAGCACTATTTATTAAATAGGGTAGCCTTTCTCCAATTTGTTTTTGTATGCTTTGTCAAAAATCAGTTGGTTGTAAGTATTTGGCTTTATTTCTGGGCTCTCTATTCTTTTCCACTGGTCTATGTATCTACTTTTATAGCAGTTCCTTGTGGTTTTGGTAACTATAGCCTTGCAGTATAATTGGAAGTGGGGTAATATGATGCCTCCAAACTTATTATTTTTCTTTAGAATTGCTTTGGCTATTCAGGCTCTTTTTGAATTCCATATGAATTTTAAGATTATTTTCTTTTTAATTCTGTAAAACATGATGTTGGTATTTTGATAGAAATTGCATTGAATCTGTAGATTGCTTTGGGGAGTATGGTCATTTTCACAATATTGATTATTCCAGTCCATGCACATGGGATGTATTTCCATTTGTTCATGTCATCTATGGCTTCATTCAGCAGTGCTTTGTAGTTCTCCTTGTAGAGACTTTTCACTTTATAGGTTCAATATGTTCCTAGGTATGTTATTTTGTAGCTATTATAAAAGCGACTGAGTTCTTCATTTGATTCTCAGCTTGGTCATTGCAGTATATAGCAGCGCTACTAATTTGTGCACATTGATTTTGTAACCTGAGACTTTGCTGAATTCATTTGCCAGATCTAAGAGTCTTTTGGAGGAGTTGTTAGGGTTTTCTAGATGTAAGCTTATACTATTGGCAAAAAGAGATAGTATGACTTTCTCTTTTCTGATTTGGATGCCCTTTCTTTCTGTCTTTTGCCTGATTACTCTGGCTAGGACTTCCAGCTCTATGTTGAGTAGAAATGGTGAAAGTAGGCATCCTTGTCTGGTTCTAGTTCTTAGGGGGAGTGCTTTCAACTTTTTCCCATTCAGTATGATGTTGGCTGTGGGTTTGTTGTATATGGCTTTTTAAATTTTGAGGTATGTTCCTTTTATGCCTAGTTTGTTGAAGACTTTTTTGAAAAGATAAACAAAATTGATAGACCACTTGCTAGCCAAGAAAAGAAGAGAGACAATTCAATTAATCTCAATTAGAGATGCAAATAGAGCCATTACAACTGACACCACAGAAATACAAAAGATCTTTTGAGACTGCTATGAATACCTCTATGCACATAAACTAGAAATCTAGAGGAAATGGATAAATTTTTGGAAAAATGCCACCCCCGCCCCAACAGCTTGAATGAGGAAAAAATAGAAATCTTGAACGGACGAAAAACAAGCAGTGAGATTGGATTAGTAATACAAAAACTGCCAGCCAAAAAAAGCACAGGTCAGTCGGTTTCACAGCTGAATTCTATCAAACATTCAAAGGAGAGTTAGTACCAATTTTACTGAAACTATTCCAGAAGGTTGAGAAGGAGGGAATCCTCTCTAACTCATTCTACAAAGCCAGTATCATCCTAATAGCAAAGCCAGGAAAAGATGTAACAAAAAAAGAAAACTACAGACCAATATCCTTGATGAATATAGATGCAAAAGCCCTCAACAAAATACTTGCAAACTGAATCCATCAGCACATCCAAAAAGTTTCTCCATGATCAAATGGGTTTCATTCCAGGGATGCAGGGATGGTTCAACATATACAAGTCAATAAATTTGATTCATCACATAAACAAACTTAAAAACAAAAACCATTTGACCATCTTAATAGATGCAGAAAAAGCATTTCTTAAAATCCAGCATCCCTTTAATGATAGGTATGGCGTTTGAACACCATGTTTAATTTTTCAATTTCAAAGAATTTTAAAGCAATATTCCCAGATTATCTTACAAATGATGGACTTTTTTGAAGGAATTAATTGTTCATTGAATTGAAAAGTACATTATTTAATGTGTTTAGCTATAAGTAAAGTGTTCTTTTAAGTTTTATATATGGTTAGATTTATTTTTCAATTTCAGCCATTTTATTATACTGAATTTAAAAATTTTATGCATATTTTTAAAAAGTCATATTGAAGTTTGTTTATAATCTGCAAATGTGAAAAAAACTCAAGCCATAACATTCTGCTAATAATAATCAAATGGAGAAAAAACATTTATTTATAGTTTCATTTATATTTCTTTATATGTTCTTACCTTTTATTCTCACTCATAAATTTTCCAAAAACACATACCATATATATTTGGCAAAGAAATAAAAAATGGACTAGATTTTGAAAGATGGCATGCCAATTCAGGTATTCAAGGTAAACATTCTGATCTACTGTAATTTATAATATTCAGACTGTAAGTGCCCCATGAATTACCAAAGGTTTCTACAGAAAGGAAATAAAAATTCAGGATTTATCTAGGGTACAATGTTTTAAATAAAATCAAATTTAAGTGTCATTTATAGGAAATAAATTTCAAGCAGGCTTATTCATACTAGTGTAATGTTATCTCTGCCTTGAGTTGTCAATAATGTAAAAGAATAGTAGCAATCAATTAATAACCAGCTATATGGACTTTCTTTATTATGAATTAGTTATTAACTAGCTGAGTGACCTTGAATAATATAGACTATCTGATTCTGAGTTTCTCTAACCATAATGTTTCCATGATTTCAAGAAAATTAAAAACAAAAAATGTAAGATAGTTTATCCTGCTTTAAGAAAGCATAACAAGATACAAATTAAATTTACAAAGGAGATAAATTAGGGAGACATTGTTTACATAAAATTTTCACATTAACAAAAGTTTAATTGTAGGTTAACTTAAACATGATCTCCTCTGATACAGTTCAATATTTACATATTATACATCGTAGAGGCCAGAATATAAGGGGTTACATCAGAGCTTGCTTAGAAGTCAGAGATATCTGAGGGTGAAAGAGTAGGAGATATTTGTCATATCCCTATTATATGTCATAGAACATCAAATGTTATTAAAAACTTCCAATGATTCATAAACTGTTCAACCAAAGCATGCTTAAAAGCACATATAGACAGACACATACACATACACAAATAAATGCAAAAATTTTTTAGGGGAAAGGTGTGAGGATCAATGCTAATTTGTAAAACCAAAATATTATTTTGATAGACGGAATGTTATCTGCCTGAATTATTTTAGTGAAATGGCTGCCTCCAGAATATGTGCTGTATTTAACTTTTTGCCACAAGTACCCATAAGATACCACCATGTAGCATGAATTTTGAGCACTTCCTTTTCAGATGTGGACATGGGGATCCAAAATGGCTAATGACAAAATGGCAGGTCAAGCCCACAGAGCAAAGGTCACCCATTTCCCCATTTTACACACAATCTGAGGTTAGAAAATATTTGCAAATCCTATATCTAATAAGGGACATGTATCAAGAATATATAAAAAAATCCCTTACAATTCAATAATAAGAATACAAACAACTCAATTCGAAAAATGGAAAACTTATCTGATTAGCCATTTCTCCAAAAATGATGTGTCTATAGACAAGTGGCACATGAAAAGATAACCAGCATCATTAGCCATGAGGGAAATGCAATCCAACTACCAGTAAGATGCCACTTAACGCCCATAAGGATGACTATAATTTGTAAAGTCCGATGATAACAAGTGTTGGTAAGAATGTGGAGAAACGAGAACCCTCACATATCACTGGTGAAATGTAAAATGATGCCTGTGTCTTGAAAAACAGTCTGACAGTTCCCCCAAAATATTAAACATTGATTTACCATATGACCTAGCCATTCCACTTCCACTTTTTTTTTTTTTTGCATTTTTAAAAATTATACTTTAAGTTCTGGGATACATGTGTAGAATGTGCAGGTTTGTTACGTAGGTATACATGTGCCAAGGTGGTTTGCTGCACCCTTCAATCCATCATCTAGGTTTTAAGCCCCGCATGCATTACATATTTGTCCTAATGCTCTCCCTCCCCTTGCCCCCCATCCCCTGACAGGCCCTGAGGTGTGATGTTCCCCACCCTGTGTCCATGTGTTCTCATTGTTCAACTCCCACCTATGAGTGAGGGCATGTGCTGTTTGGATTTCTATTCCTGTGTTAGTTTGCTGAGAATGATGGTTTCCAGCTTCATCCATGTCCCTGCAAAGGACATAAACTCATTCTTTTTAAAGGCTACATGGTATTCCATGGTGTATATGTGCCACATTTTCTTTATCCAGTCTATCATTGATGGGCATTTAGGCTGGTTCCAAGTCTTTGCTATTATAAATAGTGCTATAGTAAACATACATGTGCATGTGTCTTTATAGTAGAATGATTTATAATCCGTTGGGTATATACCCAGTAATGGGATTGCTGGGTCAAATGGTACCACTTCCATTTCTTTTAGCTATTTACCCAAAAGGAATAAAAATATGTATCTGTATCAACACTTATACATGAATTTTCATAGCATCATTATTTATAGCCAAAACATGGGGAAAAATCTAAGTGTTCATCAACTGAGGATGAATCAATAAAATGTGCTATGTCTGTACAATGGAATATTATCTATCAATAAAAAGTGACAAAGTACTGATACATGCTATAACATGAATGAAACTTAAAAACATGTAAGTGCAATAATTCAGACACAAAATACCATGTTACATGATTTTATTTGTATGAAATGTCCAGAAAGGATAAATATAGAGAGGCAGGAACAAGATCAGTGATTTTCTGGTAGTGGCGGAGGGAACTGACTATTAAGTGGGGTGGTAGACATATTTTAAAATGAATTGTAGTGATGTGTTGAGCAACTTTGTAAATTTTTTCAAAATCATTGAACGGAGTATTTACAATGTATGAAGTTTATACTGGGTAAATTAGACTTTAAAATCACATTGTATATATATGCAAAAATACTGTAAAATGTTTATATATAAATAAGATTTGTATTTGTAATATGGAATATTATAATACTTTTTAAAGCAAGTATGAAAATCTGTTGTCCTGTGTTCAGTATGCAGCATAAATCAATGCTATATCAAAATGCAAAGAATGATAATTTTTGTACTCTACAATAGATAATCCTCTTACAGTGTAGTGCTTGAAACCTTGGTAAAATTTGACATTTTTCTTCTTCGTAAAATTATGCACAGAACTTGTATATCTCAAAAACACTGCTAAAAGAAAATTTTGACTTACCTATAGATTAGAGAAGCAATTTCCAAAAATCTACAAAAGAATTTAGCTCAAACAGGAACAATTACTGTCAAATGCAAGTAATCCACCCTTGAAAGCTGTTGCTCTAAACAGTTCAAGCCTGGAGAAGATATTGACAGTTCTAATCTCCAAAGACAGGTTGTTCCTTACTGATTCTATTTTGAGAAATAAAGTTAAATGACTGGGAAAAATTACTCAAATGTTATTTGAAGTAATTTTGCACAATTCAAGTTGATTAGTTAATAAAAGTAATTATGACAATGAAAGCTTTCAGTCAAATAGATTTCAGAACTTCAGACTAGAGGATTGCTTTTAAAACTTTACATTATCAAAAAGCAAATCCCACAGATGTTTATATAGTTTCTGCCTGTAAGAAACAAAATATTAAATACTAAAATATTTTTCTCTTCCTGTTATCTACAATGCCAGGAACATAATTTATTTAAATTGCATCCAGTTTGACTTTTGGAATAGCATTTAATATTTGTATCTCTTCCTGGTTTATAAGTTACATTAACATGCATATATCAGTTAATATAGCAGTGTAGTGGTTACAGCACTTAGGAATCTAACAGAGCATCACTTACTAGTTATGTGTCCTTGTACAACTAATTTCACCTCTCTGACCTTTGTTTTATATATATAACATTAAGATGTAACAAAATATTATTATGTGTGTTAAGTGCAAGGCTTATAAATATTAATTACTTTCATTATACTCCATACATTATATACAATATTGATATGGTTTGGCTATGTCCCCACACAAATCTCATCTAGAATTCCCATGTGTTGTGGGAAGGACCTGGTGGGAGGTAATTGAATCATGAGGGCAGGTCTTTCCCATGCTATTCTCGTGATAGTGAATAAATCTCATGAGATCTGTTGGTTTTATAAGGGGGAGTTTCCCTGCACAAGCTCTCTCTCTCTCTGCCTGCTGCCATCCATGTAAGAAAGATGTGACTTGCTCCTCCTTGCCTTCCACCATGATTATGAGGCTTCCCCAGCCACATGGAACTGTAAGTCCAATTAAACCTCTTTCTTTTATAAATTGCCCAGTCTCAGGTATGTTTTATCAGCAGCATGAAAACAAGCTAATACAAATACTACTTACTAATACACTGTGAGCTATTTATGACAGAAGTTTCAATCATAACCTATATTCAAAGGAAATTAATTATTTCCTCTGAGTTCCATTTCACTTATCTAAAATGTCCTAACATTTAAAAATATATACTATCTGTTTCACAATGTTGTTGTGAAAATAACTTGGAATCACATATGAAAAATGCCTGAAATATTCCCTTCAATGGAGTGAACACTTGAATTAAATTTTTTTCTTGTTACTCTGAATGACTGAGGCAGGCCCTAAAGAATCTACATTGTAAGGAGTGAAGGCTGAAGCTTAATGGCAGCGAAGTTCTTTGGAACTAATGGTCATAGCAGCCAGGACATGTCTTGGCAAAAGTTAATGCTGAAAAATGACTGAAGGCTTCTGATGTTTTTGGAGGCTGGGCACTGATTTAAGTCATTTTGTGTAGCTATTTCCTCTAGTATAAAAATGCTTGCTGGTTTCAACCAGGTTCCTTTAGTTCCCTCATTATCTCTAGATCAGGGTTTCTCAACAGTGGCACTATTGAAATTTTGAAATTGATAATTCTTTATTATAGAAGACTGTACAGTGAATTGTAACATGATGCCGCCAGCATGTCTTCCATGTCAGTGTAACAATCAAAATACCAAATATCGCTTCAGGGACAAAATTACCAGTGGTTGAGAACCACTGCTCTACATGAATGTTTTTCAAAGTATAATGTGCATAAGAATCAATTAAAAGGCCCGTTCAAATGCATATTCTCAAGGCCCACACCCAGCAATTCTAATTCAGTATATGATTCTGATGCAGGTACTCCATTGTCCACACTTAAGAAAAACTGCTCACCTTCTGCAAAAGAATTGGAGAAGATTGAACCAATGGAAAAACACTATATGGAATCTGAGTGTATTAGTCTTGGATCCTGGACCCCTAGCCTCCTCCTTTGGCCCAACTATTACCATTCAAGGAGAATAGACTTTTTTTCCCCAAAATATTTTTAGTAAGTTTCACAGGTATATTTGTTTGGTGTTGCCTAATATTTTTCATTTCTTCTAATAGTATTCTGTACATTCTACTCTGCATTAAAAAGAAATTAAACTTTATTTGAAGTTGATAGCTCAAAGCCAACCTTCAAATTTGAGTGTTTTTAGGCAAAATCATCACAGTATTTGAATGTACATTAGTAATAGTTTGGAGAAGACATGTTATGATGTGTCTGAGAGGTAAAGATCACTCTTGTAGTCTCTGTTGATGGTCATAAACAAAAAAACAGAGCAAAGTTGGAGGACTTACATTTTCAGATCTCAAGGTCAATTATAAAGCTATAAGATAATGTGATATTGGCAAAAGAATATCTAAGCTAACCAGTTGAATAAAATGGACTGTACATTCATTTATTCAATAAATGTTTATTTAGCATCTACTTTTTTCCACTCACTATTAAAAATTCTAGGGCTATATCACTAAACGCACTATTTTAACAGAGCTTACTTTCTAGTGAGACCTGACAATAAACACATAAACAATTTAGAATATAATTTTAGAGAATGAAAGTTTCTATGAATAAAAATGTAACAGAGTGAGGTGGGAGAGTGACCAGTGTGATTAGGGAAGTAACCTTAGACAAGATGACATTTGAGTCATGAAAATGGTAAAACACTAAAAGATTTAATGCTGACATTGGAAGCCAGACAATGATTCTCATCTTATCTCTTTTGTGCACCATTGTACTGGAGTTCTTAGTCACTATGACAATATAAAAATAATTAAAATTATAAATATTGGGAAAAAAGAAATGTATTTTTAGTCATATACCAATTATTTTTAATGTAGAAAATTAAAAGAAATCTCAGAAATATTGCTAGAATAAATAATGAATATGGCAAGGTCGCTGCTATTAAAGTCAGTATGCAGAAATGAACTGTATTCTATAAAAATTTAGAAAATACAATTTATAAAATATACAATTGTCACTGAAAATATTAAATACCTTGTGATAAATCTAGCAAGAAATATGCAAGGCCCCTAGGAAAAAAATTTGTAACTTGACCTCTAATTTATGCCATTTACAAAAAATAATTTAGCTCAATTATAGATCTAAATGTTAAGGATAAAGCAATAAAACTTATTGATGATTACATAAGAGAATATCCTCATAAGTTTGAGGCAGACAAAGATTTCTTCAATGGAATACAAGAAGTACTATTTAGAGTACTTAATGTACAAGAAGTACATTAAGGAAAGATTGATAAATCAGACTACATTAAAATTAGAAAATTGTATGAAATAAAAGGCCCACTAAAAAGGTAAAAAGGCAAGGCACTAAGTAGAAAAATATGTTTGTAACCAATTCAGGTCTTGTAACCAGAGTATATAACAACTCCTAATAATAAGAAAAAGACAAACAACTCAATGAAAATGGATAAAAGACATGCACAGACATTTCACGAAGGATTATATCCAAATGGGTAATAAGCATATTGAAAAAGTGCTCAACTCAACTCTTTTATCAAGGAAATAGAAATTAAAACCATGATGTGATAATACTAAAGCTCATCAAAATACCAATTATTGGCCAGCATGTAAGCAAAAAGAACTCTCAAACATGGCCCATGAGGTTGTAAAGGAGTACGACCAATTTGGAACCCTATTTGGTAGTATCTACTAAAGCTGAAATGAGTATACCATATAATCCAGCTACAATGCTCCTAAGTGTATTCTCCACAGAATACATATTAAAAACATGTACAAAAATTCCCATACTCAGAGGTGAATACATGCTACATGGAATGGGAAGGTTATATAACTTGGGGGTGGTGGGCTCTGATGAAGAAGAAAACACGAAATTTTGAATGTAAGATTAGATACAGAAATAATAAGTATGTAACTAGGATAATTTTTTAAAATCACCAAAATTGCAGGAGGCTTTGGGATTCAGGCCTGTTTCTTCTGCAAGTTCTTTAGGCATTTGACCAGAAATGTTTTCCTGGGGCAGAACAAGATGGCTGAATAGAAGCCTACCCTATTCAGTCCCCCTGTTGGAACAGCAAAAGTTAACAACTAACTACACATAAAAAGCACCATCACAAGAACCAAAAAATTAGGTGAGCAATCACATGACCTAGTGTTAACTTTATATCACTGAAAGTGGCACTATAAGTGGGTAAGAGAGACAGTCTTAAATTGCTGATACCTCCCCTCCCCCATTCCCCTGAAGTGGCTGCATGGTGCAGAGAATCTGTGCACCATGCACAGGAGGGAAAGTGCACTGACAGGGAGACTTTAGATTGAACTCAGTGCTGCCCTATCACAGCAGAGAGCAGAATTGGACTGTACCCAGATGATGCCTGCCCACTGAGGCACTTTGACTGGCCCTAACCAGAGGGGAATTGCCTATCCTGGTAGTCAGAGTCTGAGTTTCAGCAAGCCTCATCGCCAAGGGCTAAAGTGCCCTGGGGCACTAAGTGAACTAGATGGACAGTCTAGGCCACACGAACAGCAAGTCTTAGGCAAGTCCTAATGCCGAGGTGGGCTCAGATCCAGTGGACTAGTGGGGCATGTGACCTACTAAGACATCAGCTGTGGTGGCTAAGGGAGTGATTGTGCCACCTCTCCCCTTCCCCTGGCAGCACCCACATGGTGCAGAAAAATCTGTATGCTTGGGAGAAGAGCACCAGAGAAATCGGTGTGCTTGGGAGATGGAGAGCACAGCAATTGTAAGACTTTACAATGAACTCAGTGCTGTCCTGTTATAGTAGAGAGAAAAGCTGTGCTGGGCTCAGCCAGTGCCCGTACATGGAAGAGCATTTGCACCAGAGCTAGCCAGAGGGGAATTGCCTATCCCAGTGTTTGGAGCTTGAGTTTGTCAGCAGGCTTTGCCATGACAAGCCAAAGTGCTCCACGGTACTAGGTAAACTTGAAGGGCAGTCTAAGGCACAAGGATTGCAATTCCTAAGCAATACCTAGTGCTAGGCTGGGCTTAGTACCAGTGGACTAGGGTGGCACATGACCTAGGGAGACATCAGTTGGCATGGCTAAGGGAGTGCTTGCATCACCTCTCCTCCAACTGGAAGCAAAAAAAGTGACTCTTAACCTTCTGCTTGAAGAGAGGAGAACAAAGTGTAAAGAGGACTTTGTCTTACATCTGTGATACCAGCTCAGCCACAGTAGGATAGGGCACTGGGTGGAGTAATCAGGCTCCCACTTGAGGCCATAGCTCATGGATGACATTTCTAGACACGGCCTTGGCCAAAAGGAAACCCATTGCCCAAAAGGGAAATTCCCAGTCCTGGCAGCATGTATCAGTGCTGACTAAGGAATTCTTGGGTGCCAAATAACCAACAGTTATATGCAGGTAATATGCCATGGGCCTTGGGCTCTGAAATGTGCTGGCTTCAGGTGTAACCCAGCATATTCCCAGCTGTGTTGGCTATGGTGAAAGACTCCTTCTGTTTGAGAAAAGCAGGGGGAAAAGTAAAGGGGACTTTGTCTTGCACTTTAGGTACCAGCTTGGCAACAGTGGAGTAGAGCACCAAGCAGGTTCTTGGAGTCCCTGAGTCCATGTCTACACTCTTGGTCAGAATCTATCAACCTGCCTTAGGCCAGAGGGGAGGCCCTGCCCTGAAAGGTGAGTCTCAGGCCTGGCAGCAAAAACTGATTAAAGAGCCCTTGGGCCTTAAAAGAACATCAGCTGTGTCCTGGCAGAACTCCCCATGGGCCAGTGGTTGTGGTGGCCACAGGAAAAGGCTCATCTACCTATGGAAAGGGGAGGGAAGTGCAGGAACGACTTTGTCTTGTTGTTTGAGTGCCACTTTAGTTATAGTAGAATAGGACATAGAGTAAATTTCTAATAGTTTTTTTACTCCAATCCCTGGCTCCCAGACAGCATCTCTGGACACATCCAGGGCCTGGGAAAAGTCACCACCTCTAACAGAGGGACTCAAACTGGCTGGCTTCACCACCTGCCGACGGTAAAGCCCTAGGACCATGAGTGAGCATAAGTGGTAGCCAGGTAACAGTTACAATGGGCCTTGGACAAGACCCAGTGCTGTGTTGGTTTCAGATCTAAATCAGGACAGTTTCAGTGGCGTTTATGTGATCACAGAGGTGTTTGTGTCCCTGAATCTCCAGTTGCAGATGGCTAAGGACAGAGACAGAGACTCCATTTGTTTGGGAGATGATAAGGGAGAAGAACAAGAGTCTCTTCCTGGTAATCCAGAGAATTCTTCTAGATCTTATTCAAGACCAACATGGAAGTACCTCTATGAGCCTGCAATAACCAAAGTCTTACTGAGTTTGGGGCCCAAATTCAAACTTTGAATACCTGGAAAGCCATCCTAGAAAGGATAGGCACAAATAAGCCCACACTGCAAAGACTGAAATAAACATCTAACTATTCAATATCCAGACACTGAAACACATCTAAAAGTATCAAAATCACTCAGGAAAACATGACACTACCAAATGAACTAAATAAGGCACCAGGGACTAATCCTGGAGAAAGAGAGATATGTGACATTTCAGACAGAGAATTCAAAATAGCTGTGTTGAGGAAACTAAAAGAAATTCAAGAGAACACAGGGAATGTATTCAGAATTCCCTCGATAAATTTAACAAAGAGAATGAAATAATTGAAAAGAAGCAGAAATTCAGGAGCTGAAAAATGCAATCGGCATATTGAAGAATGCATCATAGTTCATTAATAGCAGAATTGATTAAGCAAAAGAAAGAGTTAGTGAGCTTGAAAAAAAGCTTTTTGAAATTGCACAGTCAGAGGAGAAAAAATAAGGGAGCACACCTACAAGATCTAGAAATAGCCTCAAAAGGGCAATTTAAGAATTTTTGGCCTTAAAGAGGAGGTAAAGAGAATTAGAAAGTTTATTCAAAGGATTAATAACAGAGGACTTCCCAAACCTAGAGAAAGATATCAATATTCAAGTACAAGAAGGTTATAGAACACCAAACAGATTTAACCCAAAGAAGACTACTTCAAGGCATTTAATAATCAAACTCTCAGAGGTCACAGATAAGAAAAGGATCTTAAAAGCAGCAAGAGAAAAGAAATACGTAACAAACAATAGAGTTTCAATACATCCAGCAGCTGACTTTTCAGTGGAAATCTTATGGGCCAGGAGAGAGTGGCATGGTGTATTTCAAGTGCTGAAGGAAAAAAACTTTCATGCCAGAATAGTACATCCAGAAAAAATGTCCTTCAAGCATAAAGGAGAAACATGTCTTCCCAGACAAACAAAATCTGAGGGATTTTATGAACATAAGGCCTGTCCTACAAGAAATGCTAAAGAGAGTTCTTCAATCTCAAAGAAAAACATGTTAATGAGCATAATAATCAATAAGAAATCAACTTAAGGTAGAAAATTCACTGGTAATAGCAAAGAGAAAAACACAGAATATTATCACTTTGTAAATGTGGTGTATAAACTACTTTTATCTTAAGTAGTAAGACCAAACAATGAAGCCATCAAAAATAAAAACTACAACAACTTTTCAAGACATAAACAGTATAGTAAGACATAAGGAGAAACAACAAAAAGTTAAAAAGCAGGGTGACAAATATCAAGTGTTTTATAAGTTTTCTTTTTGCTTGTTTGTTTGTGTGGTTATACATTGAGTGTTAAGTTGTCATCAGTTTAAAATGATGGTCTATAAAATAGTATTTGTAAGCCTCATGGTAACCTCAAATCAAAAATCATACAACAAATACACAAAAATAAAAAGCAAGAAATTAACAATACCACCAGATAAAAATCACCTTTACTAAAAGGAAGACAAGAAATAAGGAAAGCGGGAAGAGAAGACCAAAAAACAACAAGAAAAACAAATACAAAATGGCATAAGTATGTTCTTACTTTTTCTAATAACAGTACATATAAATGGAGTAAACTCTCCAATAAAAAGATGTAGAGTGGCTGAATGGATAAAAAAGCAAGACCCAATGACCTGTTGCCCACAAGAAACACATTTTACTTATAAAGAAACACATAGACTGTAAATATAGGGATGGGAAAAGATATTCCATGCCAATGAAAATCAAAAAAAAAAAATAGTGAGAGTAGCTATTTCTGTATCAGACAAAATAGATTTCAAGACAAAAACTGTAACAACAGACAAAGAAGGTCACTATATAATGATAAAAGGGTCACATCAGCAAGAGGATATAGCAACTGTAAATATATATGCACCCAATACTGGAGCACAAAGATATATGAAGCAAATATTATTAGAGCTACAGTGAAAGATAGACCCCACTACAGTAATAGCTGGAGATTTCAACACCCCACTTTCAGCATTGGACACATCTTCCACACAGAAAATCAACAAAGATCAGACTTCATCTTCACTATAGACCAAATGGACCTAATAGATATATTTATATCTGTTAAGGTTTTTTCTGTCTCTATCTCCTTCAATTCTGCTCTGATCTTAGTTATTTCTTGTCTTCTGCTAGGTTTTGAAATTGTTCCACTTGCTTCTCTAGCTCTTTTAATTGTGATATTAGGGTGTCAATCTGAGATCTTTCTAGCTTTATATGTGGTGGGCATTTAGTGCTATAAATTTGCCTCTTAACACTGCTTTAGCTGTGTCCTAGAGATTGTGGTACATTTTCTCTTTGTTCTCATTGGTTTCAAAGAACTTCTTGATTTCTGCCTTAATTTCATTATTTACCCAAGAGTAATTCAGGAGCAGTTTGTTCAATTTCTATGTAATTTTGTGGTTTTTGACTGAGTTTCTTAATCTTGAGTTCTAATTTGATTGCACTGTGGTCTGTGAGACTGTTATGATTTCAGTTCTTTTGCATTTGCTGAGGAGTGTTTTACTTCCAATTATGTGGTCAATTTTAGAATAAGTACCATGTGGCACTGAGAAGAATGTATATTCTGTTGATTTGGGGTGGAGAGTTCTATAAGAGCTATTTATAACAAACCCACAGCCAATATCATATTGAATGGGGAAAAGTGGGAAGCATTCCCTTTGAAAACTGGTACAAGGCAAGGATGCCCTCTCTCACCATTCCTATTCAACACAGTATTAAAAGTTCTGCCCATGGCAATTAGGCAAGAAAAAGAAATAAAGGGACTTTAAATAGGAAGAGAGGAAGTCAAATTGTCTCTGTTTGCAGGTGATACAATTATATATTTAGAAAACCCCACCATCTCAGCCCACAAACTCATTAAGCTGATAAGCAACTTCAGCAAAATCTCAGGATACAAAATCAATGTGCAAAAATCACAAGCATTCCTATACACCAACAATAGACAAGCAGAGAGCCAAATCATGAATGAACTCCCATTCACAATTGCTAGAAAGAGAATAAAATACCTAGGAATACAGCTAACAAGGAATGTTGAAGGACCTCTTCAAAGAGAACTACAAACCTCTGCTAAAGGAAACAAGAGAAGAGACAAATGGAAGAACATTCCATGCTCATGGATAGGAAGAATCAATATTGTAAAAATGGCCACACTGCCCAAAGTAATTTATAGATTCAATGCTATCCCCATCAAACTACCATTGACATTCTTCACAGAATTAGAAAAAACTACTTTAAATTTCATATGAAACCAAAGAAGAACATATATAGCTAAGACAATCCTAAGCAAAAAGAACAAAGCTGGAGGCATCACACTACCTGACTTCAAACTATACTACAAAGCTACAGGAACCAAAACAGCATGGTAGTGGTACCAAAACAGATATATAGACCAATGAAACAGAACTGAGACCTCATAAATAACACCACACATCTACAACCATCTGCTCTCTGACAAACCTCACAAAAACAAGCGATAGGGATAGGATTTCCTTTTCAATACATGGTGCTGGGAAAACTGGCTAGCCATATGCAGAAAACGGAAACTGGACCCCTTCCTTACACCTTATACAAAAATTAACTCAAGATGAATTAAAGAATTAAATGTAAAACCCAAAACCATAAAAACCCTAGAAGAAAACCTAGGCAATACCATTCAGGATATAGGCATGGGCAAAGACTTCATGACGAAAATGCCAAAAGCAATTGCAACAGAAGCCAAAATTGACAAATGGGATCTAATTAAACTAAAGAGCTTCTGCACAGCAAAAGAAACTATCATCAGAGTCAACAGATAACCTATAGAATGGGAGAAAATTTTTGCAATCTACCCATCTGACAAAGGTATAATATTTGGAATCTACAAGGGACTTAACCAAATTTACAAGAAAAAAACAAACAACTCCATTAAAAAGTGGGTAAAGGATATGAACAGAAACTTCTCAAAAGAAGACATTTATGTGGACAACAAACATATGAAAAAAAGCTCAACGTCACTGATCATTAGAGAAATGCAAATCAAAACCACAATGAGATACCATGGCATGACAGTCAGAATAGCGATTATTAAAAAGTCAAGAAACAACACATGCTAGGGAGGCTGTGGAGAAATAGAAATGCTTTTACACTGTTGGTGGGATTGTAAGTTATTTCAACCATTGTGGAAGACAGTGTGGTAACCCCTCAAGGATCTAGAACCAGCAATACCATTTGACCCTTTATTGGGTATTTACCCAAAGGAATATAAATTATTCTACTATAAAGACACATGCACACATATGTTTATTGCAGCGCTACTTACAATAGCAAAACATGGAACTAACCCAAATGCCCATCAATGATAGACTGGATAAAGAAAATGTGGCACATATACACCATGGAATACTATGCAACCATAAAAAGGAATGAGATCATGTCCTTTCCAGGGACATGGATGAAGCTGGAAGCCATCATCCTCAGCAAACTAACACAGAAACAGAAAACCAAACACCACATGTTCTCACTCATAAGTGGGAGTTGAACAGTGAGAACACATGGACACAGGGAGGGGAACAACGAACACCAGGCCCTGTTCACGAGTGAGGTGCGTGGGGAGGGAACCTAGAGGATGGGACAATAGGTGCAGCAAACCACCATGGCACACAATTACCTACGTAATAAACCTGCACATTCTGCACATGTATCCTGGAAATTAAATAAAGAAGGAATGAATAAGACTTAGTATTTGATACCACAACAGGGTGACTACAGTCAATAATAATTTGATTGTACATTTTTAAATAACCAGAAGAGTATAATTGAATTGTTTGTAACATAAAGCATAAAATGTTTGAGGTGCTGGATAGACCATTTCCCATAATATGACTATTACACATTGCATTTCTGTATTAAAATAGTTCATGTACCCTCTAAATATATACACCTATATAGCCACAAAAAGAACTGCTCTCATAGACATGTTTCATAGGTTATGACTTCTCCTTTCTATACAGAATATTATACACATTGTAGCAACACTAGCCCTTAAGGAGGTGTGTACAAGTGAGGAGACCTGAAGCTTAATCTTCATCATCTTCATGGTATATTTGCCTGTGATCATAATAGCGTTATTCATGATAGCCAAATTTGGAAACAATTCACTATCTGTCAATAGCAGAACAGATAAATTGTGGCATATCCATATAAAAGAATACTATACAGCAATGAAAATAGACAATCACTACTACATGAAACAACATGAGTGAATCTCACAACCATAATGTTGAGCTATGGAATCCAGATGAAAGTTAATACTATATGATTTCATTTCTATACAGTTCAAAAACAGACAAAATTAATTTATGACAACAAAGTATGGATTGTAGTTTCCTCTGGGGAAGAAGAAAATGGTTAATTCTTGATAGGTGGCAGAAAAAGAGTTTTGAGATGTTCGTGATGTTCTATTTTTTCATCTGAGTATTGGCTATACAAGGTATTGGTTATACAAGTGTGCTCATTTGGTGATAATCCAACAAGTTGTACACTTAGAATCTGTATAATTTTCTTCTTGTACATTACACTTGAGTGAAAAGTCTATTAAAAATAGCATATAAAGTCAAGATATTATTAGTTTTTTTTAACATGGGAGAATTGGACAATCTCTAACATGGGAGCATTGGACAAGCTATGGAAACCTCTCCTCACTATATTGACACTCTTGCAAAAGAGACTGGAACAATCCTGGGGGCTTGTCAGTGTGCCATATATATGCATATACATTTATATAACTTTGCATTTCTTTTACATGTTTAGGAATATGTATAGTGGTAGAGAGAATTTTTATAACTAGTGAGTTGACATTAATAAGTTGCTTTAACTTGATTTTTGGAATTCAACCAATTTTGTTAAGCTAATTTGTATGCATGGAAATTGTCAGTATTTCTCTGGGTTTTAGAAGTTTCCTAATATCTTACGTATTATTTTACATACAAGTAAATATTGATGAAGGAAATGAGTATTAAAAGCTAGTAAAATCAATTTTTAAAGGCTATATTCAATGCTTTGAAATGTTATATGAAATATTCAGTCTGATGTAAATTGCATATATACTACTAACGGTATAATCAGGCTATTCATTTTTTTAGCCCAAAACACAGAGCCAATGACTTCGTTTTCTGGCATGAGATCATTTCTTTGAATGAACATAAATGAAGTGTAAAAGATTATCATTACTGATCCTCATAGGATCTTTAATCATGAAGCAATCTGTAGAAGATTCACCGACCTTGATTTAAATCTAATAGAAGTAAATAGATTATTACAATGAAATATATTTTGAAAGCACTGGAAGTGCTCTATAATAGTCATATAGTGGCTTGCTCCAATGGGTTTTTAAAAAATCATTAAAATAAAAATTTATTTTCTCAGCCATTGTTTTAAAGTATATTAATATTTAACGGAGCAAGTGAAAATTAAATATCATTACTTAGCTCTATTCAAAGACTTCCTTGTTGGTTTTTTGTGTTGATGATGAATCATGGCCCTAGAGAAAAATGTATTAAAAGCAAAAAACAACACAACACAAAAATTTACTCCATTAACTCGATTCTCCCAGCCTCCCAGTTAGGATAGAAAGTGGGCTCATTACACTCAACCCAGGGAGAGATGTCTCACATAGATTTGTGGGGAGAAATGGTGCTCCACTATCACTGTTTTCCACTTAGAATAACAGACCTCCAAATTATTTGTGGATTACTTACAATTTCCCACGCCATAGGGTGTCTAACAAAGTATTTAATGACCTCAGGGAGCTGACCTCAAGGAGCTGGCATAGATTTTTATGAATGGGCCCTATACTGGAGATCGCTTTGATACAAAATTTGACACATTCTAAGAATAATAAGTAAGATACTTTAGATTCTCTGAGAGAATGATGTTTTCTAGATTGAAGAAATCAGTTTTCCCAGTCTAACCCACAAATAAATAGTTTGATATCCCTTGTGTATTCCTGCCTAGTGGTCACTGTACCTCGGCATGAACACTCCAACATGCAACTCATTCTGTTTGTGAAGACCTTTAATTTTTCGAAAATGTTTCCTTTGTTGAGCTGAAATCCGATTCTATTTTAGTTTTTCCGTCATTGAACCTATTTATGTTCTCTGGGCAAAACAGAACCATTTTAATTCATCTTGCACATTACATATCTGTAAATATGTAAAGAACTTTCTAGTTACTTCAACTACTTTAATATACTATGAATATTTTAGACCCTCCTTGCTTTTTGTCTGAACACATATTGGTGTGCCTTCTCTTCAAGAACAGAGCCTAGAAATGAAGAGTTTTCCATATGTGTCCATCAGGACACAATGGAATGAATACATAATGTTGCTCATCCTAAGGTTTTTTAATTCTGCAGATGAAATTTTGTATCACATTAGGTTTTCCGATCACCTTTTTTTTGTGTGTATAATGACTTATTCGTTTTGGATAGATACTCAGTAGTGGGACTGCTGGATCAAATGGTAGATCTACTTTTAGTTCTTTGCAAAATCTCCATACTGTTTTTCATAAAGGTTGTACTAATTTACATTCCCACCAACAGTGTATAAGTTCCATTTTCACCTCATCTGCACCAACGTCTATTGTTTTTGACTTTTTCATAATGACCATTCTGGCTGGGGTAAGGTGATATAACATTGTGGTTTTAATTTGCTTTGCTTTGATGATTAGCAATGTTGAAATTTTTTAATATGCTTGTTGGCTGTTTGCATATCTTCTTTTTTTTTCCCCTTCATTTTCCAATTTTTTAAAATTATTATTATACTTTAAGTTTTAGGGTACATGTGAACAATGTGCAGGTTTGTTACATATGTATCCATGTGCCATGTTGGTGTGCTGCACCCATTAACTCGTCATGTAGCATTAGGTATATCTCCTAATGCTGTCCCTCCCCTCTCCCCCCACCCCACAACAGTCCCCAGAGTGTGATGTTCCCCTTCCTGTGTCCATGTGTTCCCATTGTTCAATTCCCACTTATGAGTGAGAACATGCAGTGTTTGGTTTTTTGTCCTTGTGATAGTTTACTGAGAATCATGGTTTCCAATTTCATCCATGTCCCTACAAAGGACATGAACTCATCATTTTTTATGGCTGCATAGTATTCCATGGTGTATATGTGCCCCATTTTCTTAATCCAGTCTATCGTTTTTGGACATTTGGGTTGGTTCCAAGTCTTTGCTATGGTGAATAGTGCCACAATAAACATACGTGTGCATGTGTCTTTATAGCAGCATGATTTATATGCCTTTGGGTATATGCCCAGTAATGGGATGGCTGGGTCAAATGGTATTTCTAGTTCTAGATCCCTGAGGAGTTGCCACACTGACTTCCACAATGGTTGAACTAGTTTACAGTCCCACCAACAGTGTAAAAGTGTTCCTATTTCTCCACATCCTCTCCAGCACCTGTTGTTTCCTGACTTTTTAATGATGGCCATTCTAACTGGTGTGAGATGGTATCTCATTGTGGTTTTGATTTGCATTTCTCTGATGGCCAGTGATGATGAACATTTTTTCATGTGTTTTTTGGCTGCATAAATGTCTTCTTTTGAGAAGTGTCTGTTCATGTCCTTCACCCACTTTTTGATGGGGTTGTTTTTTTCTTGTAAATTTGAGTTCATTGTAGATTCTGGATATTAGCCCTTTGTCAGATGAGTAGGTTGCAAAAGTTTTCACCCATTCTGTAGGTTGCCTGTTCACTCTGATGGTAGTTTCTTTTGCTGTGCAGAAGCTCTTTAGTTTAATTAGATCCCATTTGTCAATTTTGGCTTTTGTTGCCATTGCTTTCACAGCCGAATTCTATCAGAGGTACAAGGAGGAACTGGTACCATTCCTTCTGAAACTATTCCAATCAATAGAAAAAGAGGGAATCCTCCCTAACACATTTTATGAGGCCAGCATCATCCTGATACCAAAGCCTGGCAGAGACACAACCAAAAAAGGAATTTCAGACCAATATCCTTGATGAACATTGATGCAAAAATCCTCAGTAAAATACTGGCAAACCGAATCCAGCAGCACATCAAAAAGCTTATCCACCACGAGCAAGTGGGCTTCATCCCTGGGATGCAAGGCTGGTTCAACATACACAAATCAATAAATGTAATCCACATATAAACAGAACCAAAGACAAAAACCACATGATTATCTCAATAGATGCAGAAAAGGCCTTTGACAAAATTCAACAACCCTTCATGCTAAAAACTCTCAATAAAGTAGGTATTGATGGGATGTATCTCAAAATAATAAGAGCTATCTATGACAAACCCACAGCCAATACCATACTGAATGGGCAAAAACTGGAAGCATTCCCTTTGAAAACTGGCACAGGACAGGGATGCCCTCTCTCACCACTCCTATTCAACATAGTGTTGGAAGTTCTGGCCAGGGCAATCAGGCAGGAGAAAGAAATAAAGGTATTCAATTAGGAAAAGAAGAAGTCAAACTGTCCCTGTTTGCAGATGACATGATTGTATATCTAGAAAACCCCACTGTATCAGCCCAAAATCTCCTCAAGCTGATAAGCAACTTTAGCAAAGTGTCAGTATACAAAATCAATGTACAAAAATCACAAGCATTCCTCTACACCAATAACAGACAAACAGAGAGCCAAATCATGAGTGAACTCCCATTCACAATTGCTTCAAAGAGAATAAAATACCTAGGAATCCAACTGACAAGGGACATGAAGGACCTCTTCAAGGAGAACTACAAACCACTGCTCAGTGAAATAAAAGAGGATACAAACAAATGGAGGAACACTCCATGCTCATGGGTTGGAAGAATCAATATTGTGAAAATGGCCATACTGCCCAAGGTAATTTATACATTCAATGCCATCCCCATCAAGCTACCAATGACTTTCTTCACAGAATTGGAAAAAACTACTTTAAAGTTCATATGGAACCAAAAATTAGCCCACATCGCCAAGTCAATCTTAAGCCAAAAGAACAAAGCTGGAGGCATCACGCTACCTGACTTCAAACTATACTACAAGGCTACAGTAAACAAAACAGCATGGTACTGGTATCAAAACAGAGACATAGATCAATAGAACAGAACAGAGTCCTCAGAAATAATGCCACATATCTACAACTACCTGATCTTTGACAAACCTGACAAAAACAAGCAATGGGGAAAGGATTCCCTATTTAATAAATGGTGCTCGGAAAACTGGCTAGCCATATGTAGAAAGCTGAAACTGGATCCCTTCCTTACACCTTATACAAAAATTAATTCAAGATGGATTAAAGACTTACATGTTAGACCTAAAACCATAAAAACCCTAGAAGAAAACCTAGGCAATACCATTCAGGACATAGGCATGGGCAAGGACTTCATGTCTGATCACCTTAATTCCTCTTTTGACTCATACAGAACTTATGTTTGATTAAAACTAGTAAATATGATTGGAAGGTTTTTTGGCGTTTTTTTAAGTTCTATACTGGCAAAGTTGTATATTGTTTAGTCCTATGATTTCAAGTATAAAACTTTTCATTTTTTCCCTGGAAAACATCAACCTCTTAGATTTTACCCTTCTTTGGTTCCTAATTCTGCAATTTTATTAGTTAAAATTCTCAGCTTTATCTATATCCTTATGTAATTCATTTATAAAATAATGTTATATAAAAGAATTCTTCCATGCTCCAGCTTATGGCTTTGGATCTGAAATAATAATCATCAGGTTACAAGTCAGAAAACATTGACTTTGAAATTTGTGTAAATCCAGTTAAGTTACCTATGGACATAATTAATTGTTTTCTTATCTTTGAATTGATAATAGTATTACCTATCCTGCTCCTTCATAGGATTGATTAGAAGCAAATCAGAGATTATTTTTGAAAAGGCTTTAAAGAGAATGAAGTGCTACATATAAAATATGTAAGCCATTGTTATTAATGCTAGTTTTTACCTACACTCAAAGAGTCATATTGATTGATTTCCCAATAAAGTGACCAATTGTTTGGCATTATATAAAAATATAGTTTGTAACAACTTTATACCATATAACATTATGTACCAAAATGTATATGTCCTTCGAAATGAAAGCCTTTCAGACTCAATGACACATGGATATCAGGGCACTGAAATAGGATTACAGGAATGATTAAATCTTGCAAAGCAGACACACTATGTTGACAAAGTAAAGGGAAATTTACATTTTTATGCTTCTTTCATATCTCTAATTTTAAGACTTCTGGTACCTGTTCTAAAAGCATTCCTTTGTTCATATTTCTAAGTGCATGAGATGTCGTTGATGATTCTGATTCATGAAGTGAGATTTATTCTAATTACATATTGAAAATTATAAGCATTTTGATTTATATTCCTAATTTTAAATCTTCCTTAGTTTATTTGTATACTCAGCATCACACCAAAAAATGCTCATTCAACTCACATGTAAGAGGCAGTATAAAGATAAACTCTTAAAAAGCACCAAGATGATATTTTTGCACGTTGGGTATGTGAGGATATCATAAAGTGCCATAAATTGTTATGTGTATGTGTGTGTGTGTGCGTATGTGTAGCATGTTTATATGTATGCATGTGAATTTTTCACTTGAAAAGTGGTCATTCTATCGTTATCTACAAAGAAGCCAGTTCTTTGTCCAAATAAGCAGTGCAGAATTATTCAAGAAAAAACCACAGAGAGTAGAACTGCTCTGTAGCATTTCGTGAGGATACTGGCAGCACAAAATGAGGGTGACCAAACACAGAGGGATAGGGTAAGCTCAGAGTATAGCAGGAACAGCACAAGAGATGAGATACTAGCAAGTGTAGACCAAAGAAAAGTGGCAGATGGCTGTGGTAAATGAAAAACAACATGATTTTACTACAGAGCAATAACTGTGTTCTGCTGAAAGGGAAAAATACTCAGAAATATATGTCAGTGGCCAGGCATAGTGGTATGTGCCTGTAGTTCCAGCTACCTGGGAGGTTGAAGCAGGAGGATCACTTCAGTCCAGGAATTCAAGGTTACAGTGAGCTATGATCCACCACTGCACTCCAGCCTGGGCAACAAAGCGAGACCCAGTATTTAGATTTATTTTTTAATAGCCAGGCATATTGGTACCTGCCTGTAATCCTACCTATGTGGGAGGCTGAGGCAGGAGGATTGCTTGAGCCCAGGAGTTCAAGGCTGCAGTGAGCTATGGTCATGTCATTGCACTCCAGCCTGGGTGATAGAGTAAAACTCCATCTCCCTAAAAAAGAAGAGATAGAAAAATATACGGCAGTGCAAGAGTGTCGAAAAAAATAAAATTATCTTTATTAAGCTTTACATAAAGGCTAATAAGAGGTCATTATGTAATAATGCTAACAACAGAAAGGGATATTGATTAAATTGCAAGGAAAATTTAAAAGCCACTGAAACACACACACACACACACACAGAAATGTGTATATAAAGAAAAGGGAAATGAAGACAGAAGATGAGACAAGAATAGATCTATGATCCTTATCTAGTCAACCTCACCCACAGAACTAATTCCCATAGTGATTTAAGAAAACACCTTTATGAATATAATGAGTTGAAATGATAAACTCACATCTACTTAGTAAATATGTTTATAATTTATCTGTGCCTTGCTCAAATTAAGCTCAATTCCCTTTTAGTTTGAAATTTCCATTAAAAGCCTTAATTGAAGTTTGTGTGTACTAGAAATAGCTAAATTTTATCTAAATGTAGGGACTATCTGGTGACTAACCAGACTATCTGTCACTGAAACACCTGTACTTCAGCAGATCAGGAGAAATAAGAAGGAATTATATATTTCTTTCCTTCTTAGAATATGATAATAACATTTTCTCTGCCACCATGCCCTTAAATTTTAGTAGTCCTCAGGAATCCATGTGTAGTCCACATCTCTTCTTATTCTGCCACCTCCCAGGGTACCCTCTAGTACATTGAACTGACATTTTCAATGACAACACAGCTCTGCTGGATGGCCCACTGACACCTAAATCTCAAAGATCCAGGAACAAATTTCATAAAATTTTTCCATCTCTCTCCTAAACTGGTCCCTTGCTTGAGCTCTGTGTTTCACTTCAAAACTTTACCACCTGCCCTGTTATTCAGGCTATCAACTTCAGTGTCATTTTAAATTTTTCTCTTTGCTTTACCCTAAAATGAGTAGGTCATCTATTTTGGTAGATTTTACTTCCTAACTATCTCTCAGATTTATTCACTCCTCTCTGTACCTATTGTTACAATTCTAATTCAGGCTTTCAACATTACTTGGAATTGTACAAACCTTTAATTGCAATCTATACCTTCAGACTCTCATTTTAATATATTTTCTATACTGCTGCCAGAGATCTATCTAAAATATGGTATTATTCCCTTGCATGAAGTATTTCAACAGAGCCAAATTCCTGAAGTTGACGTAGCTGTTTAATCACTGCTTGACATTTCAAGCCTCATCTCCTGAAGTTTTCTACAAACATCCCATGCTGCAAGATTATGAAATAACTCAATTCTCATAACACATCATTTTATTTCATACCTACATGTATATACCCCTCTTGTCCACTTGTTAAACTAATATTTGTCCTTCAAGAATTGGATCAACAGCATCCTCTCTGTGAAGTCTTTCTCAGATTGAAATGCCCTGCCATTCCCGGTGCAATTATTCTTTCCTTCCTCGGTGTTAATAGAGCATATACTACATACCTCTGGAATGCATAAAGCTGCTGCCAAAATGGGCAGAATTTATAACTCTTCCATGTATAACAAGTGTTGCAAATGATAAATTGTATACATATTTGTGAAATGGGAAAAGTTTTCTAGTCCTCCTTGCAGGGTGTGAGATGGCGTTGTGGCTCGCTTCTTCAGTGCCCTGCTGCTCAGACCTCTAGGGGAGCATACAGATGGGCAGGCTGTGGGGCTCCAACTCCACAACAGTGTCTAGGGGTGAGTGTTTACAGCTCCTGAAGCCCCAGTGGGCATGTGTTACAGATGCTCTTTTAGTTTAGCCGCCCATAGGTGGCTTGTGTTAGCTCAATTAGACTCCCTTCCTTATCACAATGACAGAAGGCTTTCGGTATCCTGAGGTTCTTGCCTTGGTGTACTGGAAGAATCAGATCACACGTGGGCTTGGAAAATGAGTGCAAGGTTTTATTGACTGGAGGGAGCTCTCGGCAGTTGGGGGAGCCAGAAGGGGGACGGTTTTCCCCTGGAGTCGGGCCACTCAGTAGCCTGGGCTCTCCTCTGACTGCCCCAGCCATATTCCACCTTGTTCTGCCTGTCGGTGGCCTGCCAGCCTGTCAGGGCCTACTAATGTGCCCCTCTCCACGTCCAGCCACCTGCGTGTTCCTCTGCTGATGTGCTCCTCTGGACATCCAGCCACCTGTGTCTTCTTCTGCCAATCTTCTCCTCTCGAGGTCCAACAGCTTGTGTGTATGCCTGCTAGGGTCTCGGGTTTTTATAGGCACAGGATGGGGCTATGGCAGGCCAGGGGAGGTCTTGGGAAATGCAACATTTGGGCAAGAAAACAAAAATGCCTGTCCTCAGGTGAATGGGCACAGGCCCGGGGGGGTGGAGCCCTAACCAGGGACCCTGCCCTCCTCCACCAAGCACTTCCCTTCCCCACTTCCGTATCATTTAACAGGACCATGCCCTCCTTTACCAGCATTTCCCTTCCGAATCATTTGTAGGCTTTCAGTATACAGGAATTAACAAACTCATTGTAAGGAGAATAACCAGACTCCTTTCTATATTCTCCATAGCAGGACCGTTCAGCTTTTATTTCCTGTAAATATTTCACATACACCTAAGCTATTATTTCTGTGAATCTCACTGACTGGCAATGTGACAGCTCCATCCATCTTTTGAGTTTGGGATTCTGGCTATAGAGCAACTCCCAGGTACCTAAAATGGCTGGTAGAAAAAGAAACAGTGAATTCTTCTCTCATCACCACTGAAGACTGGAACAATTTATCTGTCCATAGCTGCTCCTTTCTGAGCACATTTTGCTTTTCCAGTGAGGGCCCTTGCATGTTGTTTTTGAAAGGGAGGCATCAGCTATGGTGGATATGGAAAGGATTGGGAGGAACAAAGAGCTAGTCTCTACCTGGCCGTCTTGCCGATTTAACCAGACATTAAAGCGAGAACTCTGGTTGGGAGTGGTGGCTCATGCCTGTAATCCCAGCATTTTCGGATGCTGAGGCGGGAGAATGGCTTGAGGCCAGGAGTTTGCCACCAGCCTGGGCAACATACAAAGACCTTGTTTCTACAAAAAATTTTTCAAAATTTAGCCAGGCATGGTGGCATGTGCCTGTAGTCGTAGCTACTCAGGAGGCTGAGGTAGGAAGATCACTTGAGCCTGAAGGATCGAGGTGGCAGTGAGCTGTGATGGTGCCACTGCACTCTAGCCTGGGGGACAGAGCGAGATCCTATCTTAAAAAAAAAAAAAGTGAGAACTCTGCATATCGTACGTGCACCTCGCACACTACTTGATGAGGTCATGGTAGAAGCTGGAGATACAAAGTGGAGGTACCAAACCCATCATTACTAATTTTCACACAATCATTAATGATGATATTTCATTGAAAATGAAAATTTGGGACAAATTCTGAATGTGCTACATGTTTGGAACAGTGGATCTAAATCAGGTCATTGTTATTTTGTGCACTATGAAAGGTACAAAATAACTGTAAGATCCCTACTTTCAAGAAGTTAACAATCTCATTAGACAAATACATTCTTGTGAGACAGAGAACTACACAAGAGTGAATACCCAAAAAAAGAAAAAAGCAGTGAGTGGTATAATTTGTGGGAATTACAGTAGTTTGATTAAGAGACTGGAGTACTTGAGCCAATAGGAAACACTTTCTGGGTGTAGTTGACAGCAACCAGAAGACAGAAACTCAGTCTATGCACAATCATTATTATACAGCACTTAGTACTGCACTTGTGAATGAACTAAGCACACAAGTGATAAATAAAATTACATCACTGTCATTGGACACTTAGCCTTGCCTCACAGAACAAGTAGTGTTGAGGTTGTTGCCATGAACAGGTATGGCAGCCCATAGTGATCTGACTTTTCTCTGCATCTAAGTTGCTGAATCTGTCCTCATGACTCTGCTCTTATGTAGACACTGGCTTGACCACCAAGTCATCTCTGGTTTTCTCAGAAGAAAATCAATAAACCACCCAGAAAGTCTAGCAGTATTCTTAGGCCGCACTATGACTACTTGACCCCACCGACTCCCTGTGTCCTTATACCCCACATTAGCTAATACTGAGACCTCATAAGTGGAAGTTAGGCAGAAAATAGTTGAACTAGTATTCAAGATGATCTTTCAAGAAGCATACCACAAATACAAAAAGACATCAAAGCCAGTTGCCTGAGGCATGATCTCTGTCAACCATGATAATGAAAAGAGCTCTTCAGAAATTTTTATTGTTCCTATTGTATTAAGTCCACAAGTTTCAGTAGCAAAAACTATATCAACAGTTCCTCCCATTCTTCTGTTGAGATCCCATCAAATGGCTCCATCAATAAAGCATTAGAAAAATACCTTAGATTTGATTATTTATATAAAACTGCACTCTAATTAGTGGTGCCCTGTCTGTGTCTTGACCTAATTACCGTTCCTAGATATCTTCTAATACCAACTAGAGACAAGTGTTTTACATCATAGCATACATTATAGACTTTAAATGCCTTTAGTTACTTTATATAATTGTTTTTCAGCTTTAAAAATATGTTTTAATTCTCTCCATCAGCCTCATACTATATGGATTTCTGCAGCTGTTTTTTGTGGCTGATTCACCAGACAAATTTCTCATTAAGCTCCATCATGGATTTCTAAAGGCATCTTGCATTTAGAAAAACAAGTTAGCTGCATCTTAGGGAAAAATATTTTGAGTACTTGAAAGTTTATGAAAGAACAATGCAAATTATATCTAATTTAGAAAAGAACACTGGAATTTTGATTTTGATATCTGTAAAACCCAAACTTTTGCATTTTTTATGAACAGTCGAACTCAATATTTTCAAGTCACATAGTGAAGAACTTTCCTTCTTTCATTTACTGGGCTGTGGGTGACAGTTTTCAAGTGATTGACAATCATCTGAATTCTGAATTCAGAACCTGGACAAAAGTCATCTCACACAGCCTGCTGGTGTCTTCAATACAATCTATGTGTATGATTTTCCTGGGAACAAAACAAAAAAAAACAAAGTGTGGCAGTGTATTCTTAAAACAAAGAGCCTTTTACAGCTGCTCAGTTGCAAGACCAAAAAAGCCCCTACATTTGCAAAATGAAAATAATAATTTCAACAAAAAAGCAGCATATCTGGCAGATTATAAAAAGCATGAGTTACAGTTTAACAACATTGTTTACATGCTAATTTACTCAGACTACAGAGAAGTTGCATTTGGGTTTTATGGGACATGAACACAGATTTCTCTAAAAAAATCATCCAGTTTCTATTTGAAAATGAGTGTGAGTGCTCAATTACATCATACAGCAAATGAATGTTGTACAACTCACCCGGAAACATGGGGGTTAGCAAAACCTGAACGACCAGCTAATATAAAGGGAGACATGTTTTAGTAAAATGGATTTTTAACATGGATTTAGTGAATGTTTCAGTAAACTCCTGTATTTATGGGATACTGAGATTACTTAATAGAGAATGTCATACTTTATTTATTTATTTATTTATTTATTTTGAGATGGAGTTTCACTCTTTCACCCAGGCTGGAGTGAAGTGGCGCCATCTGGGCTCACTGCAACCTCCCCTCCCCCACTCACCCCCCCACTGGGTTCAAACAATTCTCCTGCCTCAGCTTCCAGAGTAGCTGGGATTAGAGTAGGCATCTACCACCACGCCCAGCTAATTTTTGTATTTTTTTTTTTTTCCAGTAGAGATATAGTTTTGCCATGTTGGCCAGGCTGGTCTCAAACTCCTGACTTCAGGTGATCCACTTGCCTTGGCCTCCCAATGTGCTAGGATTACAGGCGTGAACCACCATGCCTGGTGAGAAAGTCACACTTTAAATGACAACCTTTCTAAGTTCAACTTGTCCAGTTGACTTTTGTGTACATGTAGCTTAATTGAAGCCATGCTCATCTAACAGAGGCCAGCAGTGTCCAGGGGAGTTTGGTGTATCTAACCCCTCTCTTCTCTCTGGCCAGGTTTTGCAAATATCCAAATAACTAGTGAATCCAGTGCATTATATACACAGATTCATTCAACACAAACATCATTACAGCCCTTAGCACATATACTATGTGCTGAGCACACAGGATATACCTAATTAAAAGATATTCAAACACAGCTCATCTGATCTCCAACCTCTATGACTTTGCCTTGACAACCAAACTTCCTGATCGAACTGTGAACTACTTGAGGTTAGGTGCTATTTATCTTTGTATCCCCAGTGCTTAGTACAGTATGTAATACATGATAAGTGATCAAGAAATGGACGGATGCTTTATCTCTGACCCTGATCTACATCTACTTAACCCCAATTCAGTAATCTGATTTCAAAATAGTAATTATTCATTTGGTTTAATGATTTTTCTTTGAACTTCTAATTTTTGTTTATTTCTAAGACATAATCAGCCTAGTCCTAGTGACTCAGTAAGATGGACCCAAGTTCCTTTTCCTAAACGGGTAGATGAGAACAAAAGAAGTGCAAAACAGAAGTAATGGTCCTGAGTATAGCAATGTGCATGTTCTATATTAAAATAATTGTAGAATAAGCTATCATAGACAGTAATTTGTGTGTTAGTCATTTTTATAGGTAGAGTAGAATTTTAAGAACTAAAAATGGATTTTGAGTTGATAAAATTTGCTAGCTTTGTAGATAAAACTAAGCCACATGTACACAAAAGACAATCTATTCTAAATAAATTAACACCAAACCATTCAGATTGGTTGGAGGGGAAGAGTACATTCATTATTAAGGCAATATTTCCTGATCAGAAAATAAATAAATAAATATGGTCATAGATTTCTGTTTAAAGTTACATGACTGGAACTTTTCTTCATGTTTATCTACATGGTAAATATCAATATGGCCTAAATCTAACACATATTCTTTACAGTAGCATTTTGATAAAATGTTAAAAAGTAGAGCAAGAACACCATAATTTGAAAATATAAAAGAAATAGAGAGAGGGAGAAACAATATGTCATAGGAAAGGTGGCTAGAAGAGAGTGTGCCATTTGGCTATTTCTTCCACCTACCACATTATCCTCAACCCAAATCACTAGTAAGGAAATCTTAAAAGCTGTTATTAAAATCTATTTGGAAAGCTGGAAAATCTCACAGGCAATTTCTTTTTTGACCATTACTTCATGGTTTGCAAATGAGAAAAATGTTCACTTTCATTACCATCAATAGGGCCATTGAAATGCTGGAAGAATTAAGGAACACTTGCAAAAGACAAAATAATTCACCAATAGCTTAGCATTACTTTGAGATTAATGTACCTGTAAAACAGAAGGAAATTTCAGTTATCCCAACTTTGGTAGAGGAAAACCTGAATAAAGAAATACATAATAAAAAGATGGCAATCTAGAAGCAGCTAGTGAGCACAGAAGGGGTGAGTAAATACCGCACCTTTAACTAAAACATCCAGGTACTTACATTAGAGCTAACCAAGGAAACAATTCTACCCACGGAGAATGAAGAAAAGTAAGGCAGGATGATGGCCCACCCAGGAGCAACATAGAGCCAGGGGTACCTCCCACACCCAGGAAAGCAGGGAGTGAATATGTGACCCCTGGAACCCATACTTTTCCCATGGATCTTTCCAACCCTCACATCAGGAGATCCCTTTACGAGCCCACTCCACCAGGGCCTTCAGTCTAACACACACAGCTATGTGGAGTCTTGGCAGTGCAGCTACTCAGGCACATGTGGAGATTTGCCAGCCTTAGATACTCAGACTTTCTAGGCTTCCCAGCAAAAGTAGCTGCAACTCTGGCAAAGCGGGAGGTTAGACCCCCACGCGTACCACTAAGAAAGTGGATGAATCCAGGGGACTGAGCCTTGACTGTCTGCAGGCCCCATTTTCATGACACCTCACAAGATAAGACCCACTGGTTTAGAATTCAAGCCAGCCACTGGTAGAAGCATTGTACCTCCCTAAGAAGGAGCTCCCAGAGGGAGAGGCAGGCTGCCATCTTTGCTGTTTGGCCAACTTAGCTGTTCCAGCCTTCGGGCTTTGGAGAGTCCAAGCCAACTGGGGACAGAAGTGGTCCCCCAGCACAGCACAGCTGCGCTACAAAAACATGGCCAGGCTGCTTTTTAAAACAGATCCCTGATTCTGTTCCTACTCACCGGGCAGAACCTCCCAAACAGGGTCTCCAGCAACCCCCACCGATGTTTTCTGGCAGACGGAGATTTGGAACCTACCCGGGATGGAGCTCCCAGACGGAGGGGTGGGCTGCCATCTTTGCTGTTTGTGCAACATAGCCGTTCCAACCTTCAGGATTTGGAGAGTTCAAGCTGACTGGGGGCAGAAGCAGTCCCCCAACAAAGCACAGCGGGTATATGAAAATGTGGTCAGATTGTTTTGAAAATAGGTCTATGATCCCATTCCTTCTCACAGGGTGGGATTTCCTTACTGGGGTGTCCAGCCACCCCCACCAGTGTTTTCTGGCCAATAGAGATTTAAAACCTCCCTGAGACAGAGCTCCCAGAGAGAGGGGCAGGCCCCTCTTTGCTGTCTTTCAGCCTTCATTACTGATACCTACAAGAACAGGAGCAAAGACTCTAAGTGCCTTATCTACACCTCCAAGAAGCTGCAGTCAACCCAAAAAGAGGAGGCCAGTTCATCTGCCGTGAGTCCAACTGAAGACCTCCTGCTCATCACCAGACAGGGAACCCCCAATTTGGGTCTACAGCACAGACCCACCATCCTAGGCTGTTTGCACTGAGCCATTGCTGACCTGAATCTCTTCAGGTTGGAGCCCCCAGAAGACAAGCAAAAGACCCTTGGCCACAACCACTACTAAGGTCCTTTCCTCTGCTGCCTCCAGATTGAGGAAGAAACATAAACACAGAGATCACCTGATAACTGCTGTGGGCAGCCCAGGAGTGCCAAGTCACGACCTACACTCAGCACTCAAGGGGGAGAAGAACTCACATTGTCAGAACATTGAGAGGGAACACAGCTGCAACTGTAAGAAAGCATAGGGGAGCCACACAACCAAGCAAGAGTCTACCAACTGACCAATATGCCTAAGTGCCACCTACCGGATCACACCTCAAAGCTTCAACACCAAAAATACCTCATTAACATACCCCCCTCTGAAACGAAAGACAAGGAGTCAGCTTCAAATCAAGACCCCCCACCAATGTTTTCTGGCAGATGGAGATTTGGAACCTACCCGGGATGGAGCTCCCAGAGGGAGGGGTGGGCTGCCATCTTTGCTGTTTGTGCAACATAGCCGTTCCAACCTTCAGGATTTGGAGAGTTCAAGCTGACTGGGGACAGCCTCGACCTGGTGAAAACATCCAGAAAAGAAGTCTGACTGTACACAATCTACACTGCAGTTAAAAGAACACCCACACACAGAGATGAGAAAGAACCAACACAAGAACTCCAGTAATTCAAATGGCCAAAGTGTCATATATCCTCCAAACTACCACACCAATTCTCCAACAAGAGGTTTTAACCAGGTTGAGCTAGTTGAAATGACATAAATAGAATTCAGAAGAGGAACAGGAGTGAAGCTCATTGAGATTAAGGAGAATAAAAAAACCCAATCCAAGGAAACCAGGAGCCACAATAAAACAATACAGGAGCTGAAGAAGAAAATAGACGGTATGAGAAGAAACTAATGGATCTAACAGAGCTGAACAACACAATGCAAGAATTTCACAATAGAATCACCAGTGTTGACAACAGACTGGCCAGACTACTGAGGAAAATATGTCAGAACTCGAAGACTGGCTCTCTGAAATAAAAGTCAGACAAAAACAAAGAAAAAGAATCTTTTAAAAAAACCTCCAAGAAGCATGGGATTATGTAAAAAGGCCAAATCTATGAATCATTATCCTCGAAAGGGATGGGGAGAAAGCAAACAACTTGGAAAACGTATTTCAGGATATTGTCCATGAAAACTTCCCCAACCTTGCTAGAGAGACCAACAGTCAAATGCAGGAAATACAGAGAACTCCTGCAAGATTCTACACAAGAAGATCATCCCAAAAACACATAATGGTCAGATCTTCTAAGGTAGAAATGAAAGAAATAATGTTAAGGTAGGTAGAGAGAAAGGGCAGGTCACATACGATGAAAACTCCATCAGGCTAACAGTGGACCTCTCAGTTGAAACTCTGCAAGCCAGAGGGATTGGAGACCTATATTCAACATTCTTAAAGAAAAAAACCTTCGACCAAGGATTTCATATCCAGCCAAGCTAAGCTTCCTAAGATAAGGAGAAATAAGATCCTTTTCAGATAAACAAATGTTGAGGGACTTTGTTACCATCTGACCTGCCTTACAAGAGATATTGAAAAGAGCACTAGATATAGAAAAGAAAGACCACTACTAGCTAATACAAAAACAGGTTTAAATATGCAGATCAGGGACACCATTAAGCAACCACACAAACAAGCCAGCATAATAACCAGCTAGCAAGACAATGACAGGATGAAATCCACACATATCCACACTAACCTTGAGTGTAAATGGGCTAAATGCCCCACTTAAAAGGCGCAGAATGGCAAGCTGGATAAAGAAGTAAGATCCAATAGTACACTGTCTTCAAGAGTCCCATCTTACATGTAAGGATGCCCATAGGCTCAAAATAAAGGGATGGAGGAAAATCTACCAAGCAAATGAAAAACGGAAAAAAGTGGCATTGTAATCCTAATTTCAGACAAAACAGACTCCAAACCAACAAAGATCAAACCAGACAAAAAGTAGGATTACATAATGGTAAATGGTTTGGTTCAACGGAAAGACCCAATTATCCTAAATACATATGCACCCAACACAGGAGCACCCAGATTCATAAAGCAAGTTCTTAGAGACCCACAAAAGATAGACTCCCACACAAAAATGGTAGAAGACTTCAACACTCCACTGACAGTATTAGACAGATTATCAAAGCAGAAAATTAACATGATATTTCACGCCCTGAACTCAACATTGGACCAAATGGATTTGATAGACCTCTACAAGAACTCTCCATCCAAAAACAGCAAAATATAATTATTTTCATGTCCACATGGCACATACTCTAAAATCAGCCATATAATTGGGCATACAACTATCCTCAACAAATACAAAATAACCAAAATCATACCAGACACACACTCAAACCACAATGTAATAGAAGAAAGACTGAGAAAATAAAGGTCAAGACTAAGAAAATAACTCAAAACCACGTAATTACCTGAAAATTAAACATGGTCCTACATGACTTTTGGGAAAACAGTGAAATTAAGACAAAATTCAAGAAGTGCTTTGAAAGTAATGAGAACAAACATACAACATACCAGAATGTCTGGGACACAGCTAAGGGAATGTTAAGAGGGAAATTCATAGCACTAAATATCTACATCAAAAAGTTAGATCTCAAATTAACAACCTAACATCACAACTGAAAGCACTACAGAAACAAGAACAAATGAACCCCAAAGCTAGCAGAAGACAAAAAAAATAACCACAATCAGAGCTGAACTGAAGGAAAGTGAGACACACACACAAAAACATGCAAACAATCAACAAATCCAGGACACATATACCCTCCTAAGACTGAACCAGGAAGAAATGGATGCCCTGAGCAGACCAATAATGAGCTCCAAAATGGAATCAGTAATAAATAGCCTACCAACCAAAAAAAAAGTCCAGGACAAGATGGATTCGCAGCCAAATTCTACCAAATGTACAAAGAAGAGCTGTTACAATTCCTACTGAAACTATTCCAAAATATTGAGGAGGAGGGACTCCTGCTTAACTCATTCTAAGAGTCCAGCATCATCCCTATACCAAAACCTGGCAGAGACACAACCAGAAAAAAAAATCTTCAGGCCAATATCCCTGATGAACATTGATGAAAAAATCCTCAACAAAATACTTGCAACCCAAACCCAGCAGCACATCAAAAAGCTAAACCAATAAAGTAGGCTTTCATCCCCAGGATGCAAGTTTAGTTAAACAGACACAAATCAATAAATGTGATTCATCACATAAATGTACCATTCATTTTATTTCAAGTGAATTCTGTTTTCTTCCATGCTCACATCATCTTGATAAAAAACAATCCCTCTGAAACAGTGGCAGAGAGCTCTTGCCTTAATCAAGCAAAAATGGATAAATTTTAAAAGCTTTTATCTGGGCAACATTTGGAGTTGTCTAACTACTTTCATAGGTGTTGGCATCTTTTATCTTTAGCAGGCTCTGAATAGAGATTCATTTCCTTTTCAGACCACTTTGGTCTAAGTTTCTGGAACCCTATATTGGAGTAAGGTGCAGTATTCCATCTGTTATCTTCAGGTTTTATGCCAAGAAGCTTGTTTAACCTAACTTCTCATCCTGAGGCATTCATTTCTAAATAAGTGCAGAGCTACACTCTGGCCAAGAACCTTGAGTTCAATAGCTGGAAGCTAGAGGCTGATTGCATCACCTTACATATAGCAGGAAGGGGGCAAAGGAAAGGTTGGAGCTAAGGGAAAAAGAAATTCACAAATTTCATTTTTATGCCAGCAAAGTTTATAGCATTAATGCAAACCATTTTGTTAAGGAATTACTTTTTTTCATTTGCTGCCAAAGTTCACTCATCTCCTTTATTCACTTCTATATTCCGTCAGTCATCATGTTCTATTTATTTTACCCCTTTTGTATGTCTTAAGACAATTTACTTCTCACCATCTCCACTGCCATGACCTTTGTCTGAGCCAACACCACCTCTTGTCTAGACTAGTGCCATGGCTCTAAGTTTACCTCCTGATCTCTACTCCACCCCCTTCCTGTCTATTCTCTATACTTCCACAAGATTGGCCTTTAAAAACAGAAATTATGTAATGTCATGCCTCTACCCTTTCCCAGCCTCTGCCATACTTAACATCTTTCATTTACTTCTCATTGCTCTAGCACAAAAATAAATTTTCTTAATATAGCCTGTAGGCACAGCTTAGGCTCCTTCATGCCCACACCTGCAATATCATCTTTGCACTAAGCTCCCCTGCAGTTTCTATGCTCCAATCACACTAACCTTGTGTGTATGTATGTGTGGATTTTCTAGGCTAACATCCCTACAATAAAGATTTTTCCATATTCTTCTGACTAAATCACTCCTCTGTGGCACCTTCACCCCTATTTTTAAGTTAACTC